>NC_064224.1:2291206-2926608 GCF_023101765.2 Spodoptera frugiperda | reverse complement strand
ACTGAGCAGGTCCAGTGCACTGTGTGTGATATAGTATATAGGTTAACGGTTTGTGCATTCTTAGATCAAGACTCCTTTGTGCTTTGGATAATAATATTATGTCTGTAAAACATTGTATTTTTTTTATGGTATAAGCCAGTAAACGTGCTAATGGTAATGCCACTCACCTGATGGTAAGCAATCGCCGCGGCCCATGGACACCCGAAACACCAGAGGCGTTATAAGTACGCCGGCAACGCAATTTTGGCGTTTAGAAATTTAAGGGTTGTAGGGGAATCGTGGATTGGGAAGATTAGAAAGAGGGGTAATTAGACCGCAAGCGTTGTTTCACGTCCGTTTTCTGTGAGATAAATAAAGCCAAAAAGTTAAATTAGATGTAGTGATTTGTGGGAAGCAGATAGCTAAATTGGAATTCTATATTTTATACGGAGTCTGTACCTGTACCTGTACCTGTAGTGAGGGTGACTTTCAAAATTCTCACTCGTAATGTTTTATGCTTACACAAATTGCTTTAAATGAAATGTTCATACGTTGTGTTATGTTCGTCATGCTCATTGCAATAAGCAAAGTAGTTTATTCCCTTAAATCCCAAATCTCATACAATGACCTTGACTTTGACAAACCGCTTAGTCAGCATGAGAGCGATGACTGGTCACTCACACACCTACACCCAGACCAATACAAGCGTGGACCCAACGTGCACATGCACGCCTCAGTGCACGGCCATACGATGCAGCGATTGCACGCTCTAAAAGATTTATAGATAAATGCAGTTCCCGGTGAAAATAGATAAATGCCAGTGCACATTTACACGGTGCACATTTCAATAGACGCAACCGCATAAGCCGGACATCGGTCCACATACAGGGGACACCCGCGGTTTTCCAACAAGATGCAGTGCCGCGGTATTGTCCTTTTGTGTTTTTGTGTGCTGTCTGCTTCGGCCGACACCTTCGGGGCCAGCCTCAGGCTGCTGGGCAAGGTGTACGACAACTGTGAGCACTCCCAGGAGATAGTTAAGTGTTTGAAGATACAGGCGACCAAGTTAGCGGACAGGGCGGCGCGGGCGGACTCACTGCCCATCCTTGATGGAATCACATTAGTGAAACGACCCGAAGCAGGCAGGGCATCACCTAATGCTCTCCCTGAAGATGAGGACCTTGAATCATTACCGTCAGACAAAATTGACAAATATCTACAACTTGCTACCACAAAGTTGATGCAGACACATCGCGTCTTCATCTCTCCAATGGATGTTGGTGATGACGTCGGCCGATCCCTAGATGAAGCTAGGGGCAAACTGAAGAAGATGATCGGTCCCATACTTGCCGGGGTTGCGATCAAAGGTGGATTTCTGATGATGGCATTCAACGCGATTGCGCTCATTGCTGGAAAGGCTTTACTTATCGGTAAGATAGCTTTGTTGCTTTCGGCGATCATCGGTTTGAAGAAGTTAGTTGCTGGTGGAGAGTCCCATGAGAAGACCACGTACGAGATCGTGAAGCATCCGCAGGTGTCTCAGAGCCACACGTACTCGTCGTCTCATTACGGCAGCGACTTCGACGCCACGGGTCCTGGGGGTCACTACAGGAGGAGCGTGGAGGACGAAGCTGCTGCTCAGGACAGGGCCTACAAAGCCTATGCCAAGAAGCAGTAGGTTTTAGATAATACAACAGGCTTACGACTCCATAGTTTTACAAAATTCACAACGACACGGCATTTTTTATTTGCACTTTAATAGCCCAAAACGGTGTTTTGGACCTTGCAAAGAAATAATGTTTAACCAAAAATGATATTTATTGTGCTTATTCAAACGACGCTAGGTAGTTAATTTAAAAAGTTTATCTTTAAGTATTTATTCGCTAGATTAGTCCCATGTTTATTTATTATTATTTATTCAATGCGTAATTATGACGATATCAAAGTTATTTAAATGTTATTATGTAAATAAGATTGCGAACGCGATTTTTGCATGTGTGTATGTATGTATGTTCAGTACATTAGTTATATAGGGTTATGTAATCGGACGCACCAAATAATAAATGAATAATGGTAATAACAATATAATAATTATACAAATAATAATGTATTGTAATCATGGATTAATCATAACGTTATCGTAAGACCTTTAGGCTAGTCGACGGGTACTGTGCATTTCTGTTTTCTACGTTTGTCCAATTTTGTAAAAATAGCGGTAAGTGTTAATTGATAAGTTACTTTATTATTATATGTATACGGTGCTGTTTAGAGTAAGTAGTTAATTACTGGCTATCCTTTAAAATAACATCTTGATGTAAATCATCAGCGAGGTGGTTACGCGAGTACCTTTTATTTATTTATTTTGTAATCAGAAATAATAATTGCGTACTATTATATTAACCCTGTTATTATTAGGTTAGTTATTTATTATTATTATTTTAATTATAAGTTATAATGATGATGAAAACTATTCTTAAAAGAGACCAACGAATGACGACTGAAAGAAAATTTTATAAAACTGAATGTTTGTTTTATTTTTTTAATTGGGGTTGAGAGGTTTAATAAATTATTTTGAAATTTGGTACTGTTGTTTGTTATTTCACCTTGAACTTTAAAACAAAGGCATTCATTGAATAATCCACGTACTTAACGGGGTTTATAAGAATACGGTAACGTTATATTTTCCACATAAAGTGAATTTAATGACTTAGTAACTAGCAAACAATATAATGATGAAACTAATTAGGGAGAATATTTTAAGATCGAATTTGATTATTCATACTTCTATTAAGAAATCAAGATAAAATTACATGACAACAATACAGGGGCCGATGAAATAGATACATCAGATGCTGACAACCAAATCGATATCAAACATCTTGATGATTAAATCAAAGTTGAGTAAGTATTATTTAATGTAATCAATGAAGCAATAGATGGACAATTTGATAATTTGGCTATGATATAAGATAGAGATGGATTTAAATTATCATATCATCCTGTGACCTACCGTCACATACCGTACTATTGGGCGAAGACCTCGTTTTACAAGAAAAAGAAATAAGTATTGATCATTAACATATTAAACGCCATGGGCGGTAAAAGTGACCGGCGTAGGCGAAAGATTTGCCTTCAACAGACTTTTGTTGGCAGTCAAACTATTAAATGTCAAGTCAACATCTAAGTTAAATTAGAAACAAGACAAACGAGCTGACAGATCATCTGATAAGCGATTAGCATCTCATAGACACCCACAACACCAGAGGCGACATGAGTCCGTTGCTGGCCTTTTAAAAAGGAGTTCGTTGTCTTCTTGAATGTTTGTATCTTCATACTATTTCCTTTAATATTAGCTATTGCAAGGAAATGATGCATTACATAAATAATTTTAAAGTTAATGAACTACTGCTATAACTATCAGAAATTATCCACAGTAACAACAGTGACATACAATTACACGTTTGTCGATCAAATAGCAATTTATTATTTTCTATTGTCTCACTCGACTGGGCACAGCCATTTGCATGCTGATTCTTGGTAACTAAAGATCGTTCATTTTCATAAACAGTATATTATTTTATTTGTTAGAGTTTTCTTGAGACTATTTTGTTAATAGTGGGTGTTGTTGAGAGTATTTGCATTTGTGCTTCGCTGGTAATAGGTATTTTAGTTTTTAGGTAATGATCATGTGCCTAAAATCTTTAATTTTATCATTCTCATATCGATCACAAGGTTATAAGACGTCCTTTGCTGAACATCCACGATGACTTGAAATCTTTGAGTTGTTTCTAGATCAGTGGAGCCCATATCCTCTCTGATGAATGAGCTTACATCTTCTCTAAGTGTGGGAGAGCCATGCTTCGGCACGAATGGTGTGATACCACGGCCTCACAAAAAACCGACGTGAAACAACGCTTGCAATGTATTTCATCTTATGAGTGAGATTACTGTAGGCCTAATTACCCCAACTAACTACCTCAATAGTTTCCTAAATTCATACCATCACAATTGAAGCTAAGCTGTTAAAATAAGCAGCAAAGAAAGACGATCAGAACGGATACTAATTAATTTAATGATTTACGGCTTAGAGATAAAAATCGCAGTAAATAAAACACGGTGATTAACTACGCAAGACAAGTAGCGAGATAAACTACAGATCATTAAGACGATGATACTTATGCTTACACAGAAGAGCTGACAATTACCTGCTTGTCTTTATAATAAGAGACATCTGTTGTGATGGCTAGGCGGTTTAAGATACCCGCTTCTCATTCATGAGGGCGCAGTACCAATGTGACTTTTTTCGAGTTATATGTACTTTCTAAGATTATTTAAACACTACTGACAAACGGTGAAGGAAAACATCTTGAGCAAACCTGGGCTTGTAATTCCTACTTAAAAGTTTGAAATCGCTATCCCGCATTGAGCAAGCGTGGCTTATGTATTAGTAGTAGTTAGTATGGATGTGATGTGAATAATAAATAGATCTATTTCTAGAGATAAAGATGAAAAATATATTTATTTTATGAAGCTGTAAGTCGGGCTTTATTATCATCAAAATGGAATGTGGACGTTCCTCTACATAAAATGGATTTGCCATAGTCGCTGTACATGGCAGGAGGGCTGGACATCACAGTTTATAAATTAAATAAAGCTTTTTTCCTGCTGTCAAATAGAGTACAGTCATTGTTCCTATGAAAAGAATTTTTTTTTGGAAATTGTAAGAAAGAAAAAACATTTATTTCACACGCAAAAAACAAAAAAATCAATGACATACAATAGGTACAGCAAAAATTTGACAATGCATGTATTTTGCCTGCGATAAAGTGGGACAAGACGAGGCCTGTAAGCACATCTTATTAAATTTTACTGTAGATATATTATACTTTTTTTATTCATATTTAATACTTTTTTCATGATCACAGTTTATCCAAGAAATGCAACAAAAGGAAATGAAGACAATAAAAAAGTATAATGGAGTATTAAAAGCCAATAAAGCGGTTATAAAATTAAATAGCTCACAATTAATGATGTCAATAAAAAGCAGTGTGCCAGTGTAACGGAAGCGAATGATCATCAATTATATTCACTCTTAGAGACAGTTGGAGCAAGACTGGACCGCTATGTAACAGTCTGATCTTATAGGTGACGGAGATTCTGCTTGTATGTTTGTTGTGAATCAATCGTTCAGCTAATCTCTTCTTCTCTACGTAAAGGACTAAGGGGTTCTGGGCCTTTGTTCAGCAGTGGACTGTCTCTCGGCTGATGATGATGATGAATGAATCTCTTCTGATAATGTTTCTTACAAAGATTTTATGTATTTATTTATTTACACTTCTGTATATAGGTAACATACGATGGTGGACTTAATGCCGGGTGGCATTGTCTAACAGTTACCTATTGGGTAATGCAGAGATGTACAGCAGTATGTGTACCAAATATTAGGGTTTACTTACTTATTTCAAGAATTTCTTATTTTACACTATAATGTATACTTATTGAAGATGATAGAATGGATATCATTCTTGGTATAACAAAGAGCCATAGTCAAATAGTTAGAAGTTAGAATTTTTAATGTTGAACTTATTTCTGTAACTTATAATTATTACTATGCATGGTACTTTTAAATTCAAATCTTTTATGGTATTATAGTAACCTGAACTGTCTCCTGCCTTAACTATTCTCTATTTACGACCTAATAAAACAAATAAAGTAGTCAATAACAAAGCAGAATTAGAAAAAAATGAACATAAAGAACAAATGAAGCATGAACAATAAATTGAATAGCGTTCACACAAACACACTAAAAGCAAAACCGTATACAGCGACCCAACTAAACATACATTACGAATCAGGAATCAAACAAGTTATACTAACATCAAAAAAGCAAGCAAACGCAAAGGAAAAACCTAGTCTAGCGCCAGATATAACCAAAGAATTCTATCAAAGAAAACTGAGAAAGCTTTGAATGTACACGCAAAATGCACTGCACGCGATTCGAACGCATGGCTCACCGGCATTTAGATAAAAAACTAAGAAAGCCGCACCAGCGGAGGTGGTTTATAAATTAGTACACACACCGGACTTATATTATTAGACGCTAGATACTTTAGTGGTAAAGTATTGCTTTCCTTCTAACAGATTCTTATTATCTGAGTCTTACTGCTCTCCTTTAGTTTCGTCATTAGTGTTAAGATACGAAAATATAATAGCTCTCTTACACATATCTTTATTGTCAATTTCATTAGGTATTGTTTTTGGTTCAGGTTTTGTGTTAAGTCGAGTACAAATAATACAAGTATATCGTTTTCAAAATTTTCAGTCATAACAGTCTGCAATGATGTGCATTATTAGGTAAAACATTTAGCATTCGGATCTTACTACTCTTGGCCAAGTTTAAAGCAAATTCTGAGCACAAGCTTGAAAAACAAGCATTCATTTTTGTAATTGACTTCAATTCATAGTAATCGTGACAATGAATCATTTCAAACACGTTCACGCCATATCACATCAACAACTTATAAGTGGTGACTACTGACCAAAAGCCCTCTTCTTGCACGGATAAGGTTTGAGCTTAATGCTCAAACCTTATCCGTGCTAAGAGGTTCGCTACCCTTGCTCAATGCAGATTGGCGATTTCAGTCTTATTAGAAAACCTCACGTTTCCTCATGATATTTTCCTTCACCGTTTGTAAATAATGTAAGAAAGTACATCATAGCAGTGGGTTTCGAAATCGCACCCTCATGCATAAGAAACGAGCGTCTCAAAGTGCGGAAAATCGAGGTAACAATGGCAAAACACATTATGTTAATATGCTTAATAGTTAACAAATTAAAAGTTATTGATTGCAGGTTAACACGTGATATACTTGTAAGGAAGTGAGACATAATAGCGTGTGATAATGATAGTAATATATGTGATGGTAGAATATAATAATGTCATACTAGTATTCAGTGGCGTGTGACATTCAATTGAAATAATGTAGGATGTATCTATTTATCTCCATTTAACGTGTTTGATAATATTGTAAATTGATTGTAGTTGTGGTGGCCCAAAGGTTTAATAAAGACAGGCAGTGGTGCCATTTAGCATACAGTTTAACAAAATGCTACCAATATTCCGAACGCTTAATCTCCCGTTGTAATCTATACGAATGATTTCGTTGCATTGTTAATTTTATAAGTTTTTTTTTTCATTATACCAACTGTTTTTATTACCTGCCTTTTTTCTAAGAGGTAGGCATCACTCAAACATCCCATTTCTAAATAAATAATCTTTAAAAAAAAGAAAAACCGAATTAACGGAAAAAAATCGGTTAAAAAGAACACTAAAATAGTCAAAATAACTTTTATTTCGGAGGTCGGTGTTAAATAAGAAACATACAATAATTTTGATCCTTTTAATATTTTTTAACCGTCTTTCTTCAGTAAAGTCGGTTACTTTTTTTTATAAAAAAGTTTTTTTATTTAAAAAAATGGAACGTTTCTGGAATGATCAATCAACTCTCAAAAAAATATTTCTTCGACTAAAATCATCATAATTTTTAATAAACCAACATAATTAATTACCACACGAAGCTAAACTGTCATCCACATTAGTTAGCATTGGTTTGTGCATCGGATACTCTTCCTACCGCCGTTTCCCCAGCATGTAGAGCGTGTAATCGTATAAGGAGGATGTGACTCGAAGATAGGTGTGTTGTGAACAGAAGAAACGGATTTTCTTTTACCTAATTGGTTTTAAGTGTTTGTTAATGAGTTTGTGGTAAGTTGTGGGGGGTAAGCTGTGGGGAATTAGGATAATTTTTATTTTAATGTCCGTCTACGTTGATTTTTTAAAAATATTAGACACGTATTTTTTATTTTCTTAGGGAAATAAATATTTTCGAAGATATATTGATTTAAAAAATTGCGTGACGTTACTTCCTACTTTTATACATAGAAATGATGTGTATTTGCTTCCAATCCTAAACTTTGATTAGTTTTCTCTAAGTATTGTAAACTTATACATGTCAAAATAAAAAAATACGTGTCTAATTTTTTTTCGTTACCTAACTCACGGACTAGATTGATTTTTAATTTTCATAAGACGTCATCATTGTGTAATTTTATTGAGTTGTTAATCAAACAAAAATATGGTCTAATCCAAAGCTTTTAATTATTATAGAATATTAACATCTTTGTTAATGATGTTTTTTAGAAAATGGTGAAAACAAGAAGGTATGGTATGGTTTTTAATAAAAAATCAGTTATTCTGTTTGTAGATAATTAATTTATTGAAAAAAATATTAAAAGTAAATAATACAAAAAATATGAATGTGCTCAAATAAAAAAAAAGATTTAAAAATAATGAATACTTACTTTCAATAGTATAATAGTACAAAAGCTTTACAAAGTTGACTAGAAGTAAATAAATTAGGTGCTATTTTAGTAAGCAATATCAGAAAAATAGAAAATAAAGTTTCAAATAAATCCTAGTTTAAAATGGCTGCACTACACAGATTCTCGCACCGAGCAACTCTTTGTATGATACACAAATTGTTGTTTCGGATCTGGGTGTAAGGTGCATGTATACTCTTGTATATTAATTGTAAACGCACCGACGACACAGGAGAAAATCCAAGTGTGTGGGGCAACGGTGTCAAAAAATGATTTTCAGTTTGCAACAGTAGTAACTATTACCAAAGTTTGCTTCCATAACAACCGCTTCGTTCTACTCAAATTATCCTATAGAATACCTACTTAAACCTATAAATAAAACTACACCATCTCCGCCCCCACTCTATCCAGTATTAATGGGTGTCCAAGCAAAGTTACGGTTCCTCCCACTCACTTCTTCCCTCTCATTGACAGGATCCTTCTTAGTGACAAATAGTCTCTCCAGCCTGTTCCTCAACTCCTCAGGAGTGATTGGTGATGCTGTGGACGGTTCTGATGATTTCTCCCTGTAGTAGTAATCTGGGTGTGGTTGGCGACGGTAGTAGCCTGGAATGATGTTTTTGGTATGGGGTTATGAAGTGTGTAAGGATATTGGTGTTTATAAAGATTTGTGGAGTGGAATTTAAAATAATTATAATTAATTGTAAATATACGACTAACAGTGCTATTATTGAAAAAATACATCGATTACAATCTAAGTTACCCTCAATTGTACATCCTATAAAAACGTGACATACCCCAAAAAAAACAGGTGTTTCCAAGTGACATAAACGTTTAATTTATGTACCCTTTCATATGGGGAAACTGCTATGAAAATAGTTAATAAATTGAGCAGAATAGGATAATAACTGCCGCACTCATAGTCATTTAATATTTATTTAACCCAGTCCTTACCCATTGGTTTCGGAATAAAATCTTTACTATGTAGTTTAAGTTATCACTAAATGTCTCTGAGTGTGGCAGTAGCACTATAAACTTAACTTAAATGGTATTCATTAAAGTAATTATGATAAAGCTTAAAAATATAAATAAACAAAACGCCCTTAATAGATAAAATACGTAACTTTATATAAAACTGAGATCAAAGAATCCAATAAAATATTGCCTCAGCAAAGCTCGAATGATAGAACTGCACACCCCACTTAAGCAACAGTACAAAATACTCACACAATCCTTGTGGAGGAATTGTCAACTTAATCTGTGTCTATTTAAGGTCCAGAATAGTTAAATCCAAATATATCTTTGGATGGTTTTGATACTGTGCATCGGCAAGTAGTGTGAGCACCTATCGGAAACGAAATTTTTAATGTCTCCGATTTACTCTGGTGGTGCATTGTAATTTTATTTAAAAATTGATTTGCTATTTCCAATTTCAACCTTATTTATGCTTCACTAAGGTTCCATTTGTCTTGGTAAATATTTTCTTAATCTGACCCACAACTTTTAAATTAATAATTATTAACATGAGTATATAAAATTATTATTCTGGCAAGCAATGTCTGCAATTTTCCTAAAACACTTCTTTATGAATGTACCAAATTAATTCACTCACCTGACGAAGTATGATGATCATGATCATGATAATGTCCAGGGTTCTCATAAGCATACGATGAGAGGGAAGGTCCTCCAAAACCACCATAAGATGATCCCTGACTTCCATAGCCACTGCTGAATACTGTTACAGCGAGGAGTGCTAATTTGGCCAAAAGGAACGCCTTCTTGCTTGCAATCAATACTAGACCTAATAGTAAAGGTAGTAATGTTGAAAGTTGGAATTTGAATCCAAGTAAGAATGGTACTAGAAGGTTTCTTGCTAGAAGTCGACCTGAAATAAAAGAGAACATTATTACATAAAATCATAGTTTATAAAGGTTCAAAAATACATTACCTTTTGATACACAGAAATTCTACTAGCCCTAATGTTTACTAATAGAGGCAGTGAATTATCATAATTTTAAATAATTTATCATTTCACCCAAAAGAAAGTTTCTAAGAAGTTCATCGAGAAACCGCAAGATAGCTCTGTATCAAGTTCAATGCCAACAGAGCCTTGAACGATGACTAGCGTATTCGTTTCAAGGTAAACCAATAGATGGCGTTGCACTAAAAAACACAAACTATCTTTCCTTCAACTTCTACTAATGTTTTAAAACTAAGTGAGTCATTTGGTCTAGTCGTTCTACAATGTAAACTAGATTTATAAATGTGTGGTATGATTTTTAGATAGACAAACCTGTGGAAACTTCACCAGGCTGTTGATAACCAGACCTGTCCTTCACTCTTGGATCCACAACGAATTCCAGCACTCCATTGGCTAGTGTTGGACCAATCCTCATGATCAGTCCAGGGTATAGTGTACTGAGGTCCCAATGAAGAGACCTTTTTGATATCAAGTTGCCTGCATCTTCGAGGATGGAACTGAAATATATCGAAATAAATATTAATAAAAAATGTAGTAAGTATTGCAATCTGAGCTAATTGGTATCGTCAAGCCTTTTAACCCAGTAGGGGTAAGCAGAGGTGCATTATATTCATTTATCACTAACATCTGAGCTAATGTTAGAGATAAATTAATATTATCTAATTTAAATAAATACTCTTTTGGTAAGCTTGAGTGTTTTGAAACTAGTGCTTATTAATAAGAAAGAGAGCAAAGTAAAATTTTAAAGATTTGGCAGAACAAAATAACATTACTTTATGTAATGTAAAAAGCAATGGTAAAGGTGCTTAAATAATTGTGATGTTTAGGTAAGTTATGAGTAAATGATATTTACAAAACAAACAACAAATTACCGAAAATCCATAGGATCTTTATCAAGAAAAGCACTAATATCCCTCGGCGTCTTTTCATCTCTCACAAAAGAAACTCCGGTAGCCAAACTGAATGAATCAGCCTCATCATACTTATTCAATTTCGTCAACAGTTCTTTGCCAAAACACTCTCCAATTTCCGTATTTCTTCTCACACTTATACATTCATTCAATTGACTATCATCAACATTATTGCCTTTGATTTCTTCACCTTCTTGCAACTGTATCGGTATCACTTCAACAACTAGTATCAGTAGGATCACACATCTCAAATTTTTCATTAGACACATTTTGGAATTTGTCTTTTTAACACATGCTACAGTTTCTACTGGCACTATACTATCCTTGTTGCTACAGTTGTAACTAACATTACAATATCAGGTCGCAGTTGGTTATATAGACTTTCCATGTTCTGTTCCGGTGAACTTTGCCATTGTTTTGGTTGTTACGCCAACTTCTCACAGAAGACAATAGGTGAAAATTCGCCGAGGATAATTTGCGAACTATCTTTGAGAACAATCTCTAATTCTGTTACGGCAATTGCATAATATGGGTAATTTTTGGTTGTATCGGACGAAATTACATGTGTTTCTGGTTGGGTAATAGGATCAATGGAAATACTGCTTTATATGAATTTGTAAGTACTTGTCTTTCATGTATAGGTTATGTAACTTTTTCAGTGTTTGTTAGTACAACTAGTATTTGCTGCAGCCGTAAATTATTTTTTTAAAAGCTACATTTTTATTTTTGCCTAAATGTGTACCTCTATCTGCTGCATCCAGCATCATTTAATCATTACTTAAACTATTCTTTATTAACGATTTTCTTCCGAAAACAATTGCTCAGTTAAATGACTCTGAGTACGTTGGTAAAACATTATAATAATCTTTTTCTATCGCTTGAATACGGTTCCTTAGCTTACGTCTATCATCTGTCTCAATCTCTCTATTATGATATCACCGTGAATTTCATTTTCTACCTTATCATTACGCACTTCATACATATCGCAATAGATTGGTAGTATCAAAAATGTACGTGCTTACATATACGTACACACTTCTATCTTAGCACAATGTAAACAAAAGCTTTTACTTTTTAAATGACATTACCCATAAATGAATTCAATACTAAATATTACGAGTACATATGGAGCCTTTGACCTCAGATTTTCACACTACCTCCAAATCATTTTAAACGTCTTAAATCCCATTAAAATGTACATGATTTTCATTGTTGTTAGTATTTGAATAAGGACTAAAATTCTATGGTAAAATATATGAAGTTACGTCTGTTTAAAATTTAACATGGTCAAAGAGTGAAAGTATTATTTTTCTTGTATGTCCGTCTCTCTGAGTAAAAGTTTCTGACGTAATATTTTAAAGTTTTTAAATGACAAAAATGAATTTACGAGTTGTCTTAAGTTTATTAGCAATTATTTTGTCTACGTTTACTAGAAGTTTGTATACCTTGTTTTCACTTTTAGCATTTTGTTGTAGTCACTCTACGATGTCATAGTATCTTATAATATTTTTTGTACGTGGTTTCAAACATTGTTATGGTTTTGTTAAACAACACTTGGTGAATTTTGAAATTGCCATCTCCTCATTAACAGCCTTTTTGTCTATCAATACTTAAAATAATAAATAAATAATGAATCATCCTCATTACTAATTGTATCTGTCAACATAAAATAATGCATAGTAAATATGTCACTGGTTTGATATCACTTGCTTGATATAATATTATATCAATTAATTATTATTTATCAATCAAAATGTTTTGATAATACATCATTTGATTTTTTTTTGTTTCAAGGTCTGACCCAAAATTGGGCTTCTAAAAAAATATCGACATATCGGTCATGTGTTTTAGGGTTACGCATATTTCCATGTCGGCGACCTCATTCATGACCTATGAGAGTTCCGTACATTAGTCATCGACGAGTTGCTTTCGCTGTTGTCGCCCGAGGCCCATCGGCTTTCTGTATCTCATGTATTTTATGTAACCCCTCCCTCTTTTTATTCTCCCACACGTATTTACTTACAAATTCATACACATACTACTTACTATTCAAATTATCATCCACTTTAAAATCACCGGTATAAGAACCAAAATTACTTGACATCGATCGTTCGATATTCATATTAACATTGTCAGAGTAAACCACGTCTAGAGTTCACACACCTTTACAGGCATGCTTCATTCTTGCTTCTTGTGCAACCTTAAGTCAACGTACTAAAGATTAAAATACGGCATCAAATAATGCGGAGAACAGGTATTTGCCTTGTCCATCAAACAAATTTATCTTTGCAGCTAAGAAATTCTTGATTCGATTATTATCACCCGTAACTTTAGGAGCATAGAGTAGAGAATTGTGTGATAGAAAGTTATTGGGTTGAATTATTAGATTTGCAATTTGCTTTAAAGGAAAAGCGTTGGATGTAAACCGGACACAGGAACGCGTGTGAAGTGAAATTTCTTTTTTTCTCTCTCTTTTCGAAAAAGGATGTCGAAGGTGCGTCTGACACAAATATCTTGCGGTGACGTGATTATGTATGCGTATAATTAAGGAATGCGGTTCTAATATCATCCATGTAGGTTGTATTTGTCATGGAACTAGTCTTTCTATATTTGCCAAAGGATCACCAGGTCAAGACATTCTGGTTTCTGGTTTAAACTCTCGATATCCTTCCGTATTATTCATGATTTGATGTTAATTTCTTCTATTAAATTATTATTAATTAGCTCTGGCTTTCTGTTAATGTCTAGTTTATTGAAATTAATAGTTTGTTCATTTCCTACTGTGGTATAATGATTGGTTTCATTTGTTTTGAAGGCCTGTCTAGGTGTCAATGCATCATTTTGAGGAGACGGATGAGTTTTGTGCATATCAGGTTTTAATATATAGGTTAGGTAATACATGATGAAACCTGGTTCACTATCACAGATTCCAGATAGTAATTAGAAGTGAAGAACATATTATTGTGTCATGTTCGTGAACGGGCGCTGTCAACTGGGACTGGTCAGCTCCAGACTGCATTAATTTTGTTGTCCTCAAGGTTATTTTCTTTTTCTATCTCTTTGACTGAATATTAGTGTTACATTGTTCTCACATAGTTGAAGCAATCGAAACAATGTAACTAAGAATTGTATTGTGAATCTGATTGAAAAAGAGTAACCTATGGAATTTCTTGCTCGTTCTTCTCTATAGGAATCTACACTTTGGAACGAGCAAATAGCTTCACTAGAGGACTGACCGACAGACAGACGTTATTAATATTATTATATTTGCTTTGACGTTCAAAAGTGCCTTCCTGGTCTATTTGATATAAATAATTTTGACTTTGACTTTATTTAAAGCACGTATCACCATTTTGATCTAAATTCGAAGTCATGACGTTGCTAAACCAAACAATAATCATCACAACACTACCAAATAGGTCATCACGCTAAACACTCTTCACCAAATATTATGTGCATAACCTCAAAACGAAAAACTTTCGCTATCCATTGCGTACACAAGACTGTTACACAATGTGTCCCAATTAAATTTTCAATGAGATCCGTTTAGAAACCGGCAATGTAATGCGTATTGGCACTACATAGACATTCGTCATTCATTCATAGTGTCTTTTACTTTTTTATAGTATCTTTTGGTTGTACAGTTGTGGAAAGACTTGTTAATATGCAATGCATGGTTCAATTTTATCGCTTCACGTATTTTTGGTAATCTCTTCAAGTTTTAGTTACGACTACTTGCACGATTGAAGAATGAGTTGTGGATGATGAAATGTTTTATGTGATTTCGAAATCATGATTAGGTCGAAATTTTTTTTTTATGTTAAATGGGCCGACGTTTGGCCGCTATCTCGCCTGATGGTAAGTGATGATGCGGCCTACGATGGAGCACGTCTGCCCATAAGCAACCTATTCACTCGGGCTTTGAAGACACCCAGGTTATACCCATCAAGAAACACACATTTTAGTAAGATTTTGATTTCAGATAGTTAATATAAGAAATTAGGTACTAATTCAAAATTTAACGATTCGTTTAGTGTATAATTAATACATTAACTAATAATTGATTAAAGTATTGGACTCTATGGGATATTTAATTAGTTTAATTACTTTATGATTGCACCTTGCACATTGTAAACTTGGATTTTGGTTATGGGTTTTCATCCAAGGGCATATATCTTTTGAGGGACTGGTTTCTACAATCGGCTAAGCGTGTTACCACATTTCAAAAGTATCAATGAAATAAAATACATACTTATATACAATCTCCTAATCATAATAATATACATATAATATATGCCGCGTGTCACACATACGTGCGAAAGTGTCAAGTATACACTATACAGGATGTGGTGTTACGTGAACTATTCCGTTTGTTCGTTTGGTTGCTACATCTTCTGTGACACTACTTTATGAGCAGGTGCAGCATGAATGAATTAAATTTTTTAGCATATAAGTAAATATAAATCATTCCTACATTACAATTTCAAGTTAGCATAGCACTGTGTCTTAAATATCTTTTTTTACCACATTAGGATTTTCTCCTGTGTCGTGGGTGCGTTTACAAACTTACTAGTTCACATACACATGACACCCAGACCCGAAACAACAATTTGTGGATCACACAAAGAGTTGCTCCGTGCGGGAATCGAACCCGCTACCCGTTGCGCGGCAGCCAGTTGCCCAGCCACCGCACCAACCGTGCATATCTCCCGCAAAATGTCAGTGTTTTAATCTAGTTTCTAAGATCACTCGACATGTTACACATTCTTATTAAAACGATCAATGAAATTATTATACATGATACAAACAAACCCGGTGAACTCCGTTTCGCCACCAATGATGTTCCCTGTTTTTTTTTGAAATTATTCCTAAATTTTCTTTGCTATAAACCTCGCGGAGCCTGAAACATTTCCAACGAAAATCAATTGATGCGTTCTGGAGTCTTAGCGTCAGGGAGGAAAACCCGACTTATTTTTATATAGATTAGATTTGGAGTAATAAAAATAAATGCGAAAGTGTCAAGTATACATTATATTAACACTACATCCTATTATAGAATATAGTATTACGTGAACTGTTCCGTTTGTTAATGAGATTGCTACATCTTCTGTGACGGTGACACTGAAGCTAGGCTGCGGAAGTCTAGTGACGTAATTGATGAGCAGTTATGAATGAATTTAGTTTTGAATGAATTAAATTTAATGGTGATTTAATAAGTATGCAAAAAGATACAAATGACAAACGATAATCAATATTCAAATAATTCGTTAATTGAATAAAAAATTGAATACATATAGCAGTAATTCTAGAAATGCAGACCAAATTTTAATTGAACTGATTAAATATTATTTTATTTACTTTACTTCAATTAACAATATAATTTTCAGGAGTTTGATTAATCTATTTCTCATGTATTTTACATGAATGTGGGAGATCCATGCTTCGGCACGAATGGGCGGGTTCGACCGGAGTGATACAGAAAACTGACGTGAAACGCCGCTTGCATTGTGTTAGCGAGGTTACCGGAGACCCAATTACCCTCCTTCCTAATCCCTGATTCCTCAATAACCCTTTAAATCCTAAACCGGCAACGCATTTGTAACGCCTCTGGTGTTTCGGGTGTCCATGGGCTCGTTTACCAGCTTATACCATTAAAAAAATGAAACACAAGTAAATAACCCAAGTTTAGTTAGAAGCATATTCCTAGCTGTTTGTGTGAGATCACGCGATCAGTATTTCTTCAGTCTAATATAACTTGGTAATACAATCTCGGCCCACTTCCGATCAACGGAATAAATCGCGTTATTTTATGTTAAAAGCATTTACTCGTCACGAGTTTTCATACATACTTTCAAGTTAAAAATCATAGAAACTGCTTAACCGATTTTAATATCAAATGTAAAGGCATAATGATCTATTTCAATTAGACCAAAAAGGCACTTTTGATAGTCAAACAAAATATTACAAATGTCATTATGTCATTACTATATTTGGGAAGTCTTTAAACGTGAGTTTTTTTTTACTTTTTAACTGGTGTTATTTGACACACAATAAAAATGACACATCTTGCCTAGATCTACTGTTAGAGTTCTCTCTCTCTATCGCTTTCATAATCTCTCTCTCTCTCTCTCAAAAAATAAAATTATATACCTTAATTACGTGTGACAATCTAGTCGCATTAAAATTTGTATGAAGACTCGTGTCACGTAAAACACTCTTAAAATAAATCGTCCGTTCAGTTCTACTTGCATCTTGTGTTTCACCTATATTTACTTCATTGAGATCTCTAACGGTGCGCTTATGGTACCGCCTACACTTTTTACAATAACTACATGCTTACTGCATTAATACGCATCGTATTTTTGCAATACCTTCAAGATGGTGTTTGTTCTGTTATTCTAGCTCATTGTTGCATAGTTTTAGTGGGTCACTGGAGCTCCAACTCGAAAAGCAGGAGTAGGAACGTAGTGGTTTTTAGTCGGTATTAGTTTGAAACTCCCTCTTGCCTCGCCTAAGGCGGGAGAAGTCTTTGGATGATTTTTACGCCTTATAAATAAACAAGTTTTAGGTATTTAAATTCAATCACAATCTACAAAAAATGTAGTAGTTTTAAAGTAAATTACTTATTTGCATGCTACGCCTCTGTAGAGCGCATGTGCAAGTGCAATTTTTATGATACATGGTTTTCGCTACTGAACAATATTAACGCATTAACTAAAACCCATTTTATTGTTTCCGGCCACCGTGCAACGTGTAGCGGGTTCAATTGGGTAGTTTCCTAGGTCAAAAATAAATTATTTTGATATTTTAATATAATAAAATATCCCAAAATAATCGTATTTTCATTCATTCATTTGACGATATACTTATTTATTTAATTTTTCTTGCTATTTTTTGTGTAATAAGTATGCTATTTGACGCAAAAAAAAAATTATGACGTCATACAAAATTCATAGAAAAGTAACGTTTTTGACATTTCGATAAAAGTATTGAATTTGACTAGTAGTATAATACCCTATTCCTGCACGGAGTAACTCCTTTTGTAGTCCACAAATTGTTGTGTCGCGTCTAAGTGTCGTGAGTATGAGAACTTGTAAGTTTTGTAAACGCACCCACGACACAGGAGAAAATCTTAGGGTGGGGCTTGTTTTTTTTTAAAGTACCTATAACTAATCTACGAACCATCGGTTGGCAACTAATGATGTAGAAAATGATTTTCTGTCATTGACATTATAAATTGACATAATAAATTAAATCCATTACATGACGATTATAGTTCAACTGTCATGTAACAGGTAACAATGCATGACAAACGCGACACATAATGGACAAATTATTACATACATCAATAATTATAAAAAAAACATGCAATTGGCAAATTTGTGCCTTCCTGTTCTTTTTTAAAGTTAAACTGAGTAGCTTCGCTTCCATGAACTAATTAAGTTGGTTACTCTTGACTCGATATTTCTCACTAGGTCAAGGTTAGTTCCCTACGTTGTACTAGGGCGCCCTACACCTAGATAGACTAATGATATCCGCAACGTGGCTGGTAGTGGTTGGATACGTAGAGCTGAAGATCGAGCTCAGTGGCGTGCCATTGGAGAATATCCAGCAGAGGACGAGAACAAGCTGATGATGCTGATGCTGTAAGGTCGGTTCAGACTAACCAGATTTTGCAAAATCTCAGTACTGGCTTTAAATTATTTATAATATTCTTGAATGAAATTATCCCGTAGACCGAGTTTTTGGCTTGGCTATTAAAACCACCCCGTTCTTCTTCTTCTTCTGTAGAAGGAACGGGGTGTTTTTAGTCAGTAAGAGTCTGACACTCTCTCTCGCTTCGCCCAAGGCGGGAGAAGTCATTGGATGATTTTACCCCTCAAAAAAAAAAGACTTTCTTATAAAAACCATAACGCCTATTAAAAACGTAATTTAAGTTTGGACTGGAACTCTGTCTAGATAATATATTTTCATGGTTTTGGCTACAAATGGTTATTTTGTTTAAGGCCGATTTTTCAATCAACCGATAACTTTAAACCGATTAAAAAAAGAAAGACGTTATTAATCTGTCGGCAACATTTTGTTTTATGTATGTTTACCGATTATCCAAAGACTACCCTTATGCTTGAATTGATTTGATTTTTTTCTTACCGGTGGTCCCATGGTTACCAGGTTAAGATCTGATGATGGGATCTCCAGGAAACCGAGGGGAACTTTTAAAAATTGTAGGGACAACGTAGTGTAGAAGTATTGTAGATGTGTACAGTAGTCTACAGTAGTGTAGAAGAATTGACAAATGTTCAAATTATTCCTCTATCTGACGTCGCAAAAATAAAACACTCCACAAGTCCACACGTGTCTACCTATATACATACCTATACGTGCTTACAGTGTTCATATTAATCAGACATACTGTCACCAGTGAACTGTTCACTCGATAATCGATTTATAATCACTAGAAAATGAAATGTCGCGATAAGTACCGGGTCGAGGTAATGATGGTAAGCGTGGCTGCTGATTAATTGAGTAGTAGACTTTTCCATCTAACTTTTTCAGTCTTTACGTTGTGTGAAATCAGTTACATTCTGATATAGGTACTTAATTTTGAATTTCTATTTGTATTATTATCATATATCTCACTTGTGCACTGACTATTTGATATACCAACTTAATCAGTGATGCCAAAAAACTTAAATAGGTCAATGATTCCAATCGATGTATCAAAGGCAACTTTTGAAAATTTTTGTTTATTATTGACATATTAGCAAAATGAAATTTTAAAGTATTATAAAATATTGCATCGTATATCTTCATAGATATTTTAGGGACTTTGTCGGTACATAGAAAGAAAGAAAGAAAAAAATACCAGTTTATTTGCACCGTTGTAAAATATTGCAGGCAAAACAAGATCAACGACCAATTTGACTTAAGACAAAACATAAGGTTTATGGAAAAAATCATGAATAACACAATCACATACTTTCAGTGATAATAATAATATGATCAAATAAATAAAACTAGGACACAATATTACCAAAACTGAACAATGTCTACTCAATTCTCAATCAACAACTTACGAATAACATCACGATCCCACAGAAAGTGATCCCGAAGCTGTCAGCAATTGGATCGGAGATTACAAGATAAGATGATATCAGTAATTTCAATCGATGGACGATACTCCTTACTACAGTTAAGTCATGATACAAAACTGTTTTAGATTGAACTAGTCTGGAGCAGTACAGGTAGAGAGAAAATGCTTAGCAACACTAATTTATTTTAGAGTTAAAACTGAAACGTCTCTTATGAATCTTTTGAAGGGAAAAAGATATCTTGAACTAGGTGAAAATAAGATGAAAGTAAGTACCGGTGAAATTTAGGTTTATTTTTAATTTGTTTTACAAAATTTTACTTGCTAAGAAACAATAATAGACACTGTATATGATAATAATAGTTTTTATGATAACCCAAAATCGTGCAACCATCGAATTGTCGCATACTTGTTTCCAGAAATGTGAGAACAAAACTCGAGAGATATAGGATAGAGAGACAATAGAAAATATAATAGAGACAATAAAATAAATAAATAGAAAATGTAAAAACTAAATTGTAATAATTAGTTTCTAACTACTGTGGCTAGTATTAAAACCGGTAACTTAACCATTACTTTTAATAATAACACAAATACTACCCCAACAAAATAAGTGTCCGACAGTACCTAACAACATAAATGCATCGTTGCATCCCTCTCAGCGATAGCCAGTGTACCGTGACACCAAGCGCATATAAACGTAACCAATGCTCTAGTTATACACAGTGTCCATATACCCAACGTAGTGCAAACAACAAACATGGTAAAGTATCTCCTGGTGTTGACCCTGGTCGCTGCCGTCACAGCCAGAACGGCGACCACGGGACAGAACAAACTAGAAGGTCGAAGCTCAGATGACAACATTCTAGGAGATCTTAAATTAGCATATGAAACCTACAAAGATTGCAGCGGGTCCGACATTTCGCACTGCCTCAAACGAAAACTGGCGAAGACTTTGAGCAGGTTGACGAAAGCTGAGGAACTGAACATCCTGAATGGTGTCACGATAACCAAGGATAAGAATGTGCAGATTACGGAGAAGGAGGAGGCCATCCCGAGAGGCATGGATGAGGGGTCACTGAACAACCTCATTCTGGACAAAGTCGTCAACTTCATGAGGTCCCATACATTACAGGTAAGGACTTCAGTCTTCTTCTATTAGTAATCATCTTCAGCTTTACCTAGTTACGATCATTGATTCTGATAATAATCCAAAATAACACAAAGATTTCCTAAATTAGATCAGTGACAATACTAGATAACTCTTCAAGGGTTTCGACAGTAGATAAAAATACTAACACTAATAATAATCAATGTTCATTTACTATGAAATATAATCAAGATGGCAGAGGAGATAGATCAAGTTCAAGTAATAAAGAGCATGCAATGTTTATGGAAATGACTATAATTTTCCTAAGAGTACAGTGAATGCACTAGTGACACAGTTCGAACAGGTTCGACTGGAAGCACGATGCTCAAATTGTGGGTTTGAGATCAAGTATGTGCACACAGTTTATGAAGATTTTTCTAACTGTCGCCCTAAATATATGTTAGAGAAAGAAGTGCTTTGAAAATATGACAATAATCAACTTGTGAGGGAAAGAAGTGGAAAGATATATTAAATTGTAAATGATAATGAGGAATGAGTTCTAGTTGGTTTCATTTTTTCTACAATTTGGCAGAAGCTATTGCGAGTCGTTCAATGCCACATGGTTCTGTTCTACTAGAGAATTTTCCTTTACTTTACACTTAACATGAGATATCTATAGTTTCATTGTTGTTATCAACTTTTCCATTTATCTTGATATAAAAAAAGAATAAAGATCACACTTACAATCATCTAGAAAAGTGTGGGCAGGAGCCCACACTTTCTTTGCATGTTTGACCTTCTAAGTAGGAACTTAGAAGGTCAAACATGCACTTGTAACATCTCTAGTCTATATCTATGATTCAATCACTTATTATCAACTGATTGTATCTTGTAAAAATCTAGTGACTGAAAACGTAAAAAACCCATTCTTTCTAATTCTCGTATCTGCAATCCCCAAATCCCTAATCTGCAAAAGGTTGGTAATAATGTGCTTGTAATTCCTTTGATGGTCTGGGTGTCCATGGACGGTACCTATCGCTTACCATCAAGTGATCCAAGTGAGGAAATAATTTTAAGGTTTCTAAACTGTTTACTTTTATAACCTGGATGTCTATAAAATGTTCTAATACTAAACTTGCACTGTCTAAGCTTTCTCCATCCACGCTGAATATTACTCATGCCCTTTTATTGTCTTCATTATCAATTACTGCTTTTACTCGCTTGCACTAATAAAATATCAAACTGGAACCATTCAGGGCCACAGTACTGACATTATTGATAACAATAAAGGTTGCTAGATTTACAATCTTATCCTTTTGTAATAATGATGAAAATTAAACTTGCTTAGCAAACGATTTCTACAGATCTCTTTGTTGTTCAATCAAGATTTTTTGAAACTATTATATTTCCTAAGGATTTTGATATCCTATAAAGTTAATGTTGTAATGGAAATGTATGTCATAACCGAAATCTATCCGAATAAAAACTAAATCTTGTAATAATTGATGATATAAGGTCATTGAACTCATTAGCATCATCATCATTCAATTCAAGTTCAACCACTGCTAGAATGACAGCCTTCTTCTCTTTCTGTCATATTTCTGCGTTTTGGACACCTTTCATCCAATTACTTCTAGCGATTTTGATGATGTCGTCCATTGAACGCATTTTGCACGACCTTGGCCTCTTTTCCAAATTATGATTCCAAATAAATAATAGTCTGTGTTACAATATTTATTTCTTTCTTCTACCATATCTCTTGCAATCTATCAAAATACTGCAACAAGATCAAATAAACTCAAACCACCCACCTTTATTCCAAAAGTAATAAGGAACAAATTCAAATGTCAATTTATCATTGTTTCATTAATCATATTACTTCACATAGATCCATTGTTTGTATGACATAACGACAATAACTTTCATATACAGGTTTAATAGAGTAATTAGTATTCATATGTCACTATTGATAGACTGTGTGTCGTCTGTGACAGCAGTTATAGCTGTTATCGTTTCAATGTCTTCCGTGTTTGATTGGGTGAGTCATTTGATTGTAAGGCCATACAATATGTCTTCTTTGGTACTGATTTTAAAATCAATTTTCAAAATATTGATATTCAATTCTGCATATCTGTGTTTATTTATACCTTTTATAGCTATTTATTCTGTTAAAGACCAATTTTACCTGACCTTAGAGTCAGACCCGATAATTCTTCCCAAAAAACACTTTTTATTAATGAAAGCGAACACACGTTATTCATAAAATAATAGTAATTATGACATAGCAATCAAAATACCCAGCTCGATATTTCTCAAAAGCTTGAAAATGCACTTTTCGTCAAATGTGATAACCTAGACAAAACACTGTGTAAAGACACAGATGGAATATGACTAATTACTCAGATTCAACTGTTATCACCTTTTTATATGCAGTCCAACCATCCAAAGCAAATTTACTAGTCCATCATTAATTAGTCACAGCTACTAAGTAAGAACGTCATGTTAAACTACCACCATTCATTGTGTGCCTGCATGAGCACCAGCTATTAATGGAACACCTACTTAGACCTAAGCATTACTTAGTTCATTCACATTAATCGCACTTAACGGAGTACAATCAATTAACAGTTGTGGTAGATTTATGATTTGTAATTTTATGAATCGTGAAATATTTGCTTTGCTAATTGATTTTTTGCTATATCTAAATATGTCTCAAGTTGTGCTAAGCCAATTGAAATGTCGATAGCGCTAATCAGAAGCTTCAGTTTTCGTTTATAGTATCAGTAGTAGCATGGAGTCTTGTGCTGAATTTCAATGACCCGGAAAACAGTAGCCAATTTTGGAGAATTATAAAAAGAGTAGTATCTATAGCTCACTTCTTGCCAGAATAAACATTGTGATGATGTTATCTTATGTTCAAAGCTCAATCAATCTCAAGTTCATCATGCTGTACATAGACTTCTCTAGACACTAAAGACACAATGCTTGTACAAGAAGTATCATCAAGCAAAATAATAGCACCATCTACATCATCATCATCAGCCACCGCCACAGCTCAACCAGAATCTAGATCCGGCTCCATCCTGTAAAAGCGTGACGGTCCATTCTCTACACTAAATGCGTAAAAACAGCATACCTCCCATCAACGCAGCGTGACTACTTTCTCAATGCATCTCATAATTGCATTTAATTAGACCATCTTCACTTTTTGCCGGCCACACTCTATTAAACTCCTGAGTTTCTTCTAATTGGCTTGTGCGTGATAATTGATATGCGTAGAGAAAATGTAGCGTTGGCTAAATGCGAAGTCTGCACGGCAGTGCGTGTCGTTTCTAGTAATGTTAGGGACACGATAGATTCTTGGCTAATGGTTTGGGTTGTCATGCGTGGTGATTGAGCATTCATGGTAACTTTAGGGTTTAATTACATTAATGATAAATGATAAATCATATAATTTATTGCAAATTGGTTACAGGATAACACTTTTACACGTCAATCTCTAAAATAACTAGATGAGGCATTTCCTATGAGAAGTAATGCCGAACAAACTCAGAGGTCATAATATATCGACCTTGGGTGTATGGCTATATGAATTTGCTGTATAATTTGGTAGCGTTTAATGAGAAAATTATCAAAAGGATACTTTCAGTTCCAATTTAGAGAATGTATAAAAATTCAGACTGCTCATTTTGGATGGATTGAATTATAAATGTATAACGGTTTACTTCATAAAGGTGATCTCAAATGAGGTTATATAGTTCCTGAGGAACTAACTAATATTTAAATCATTTTTATATCCATAGTCCTTAATCTGGGATTTTGAACTTTGTTCAGGCAAGGGTCAAAGTTCACTGAGGATGTAGGAACCTGTAATTATTTGATTTCCTTATAATGTCTCTTTGAAATTGCAGTGTACCAATATTTTTGAAAAGTGTTTATTTCTTGTTTGGGTTCTTCTAACATTAGACAGACTTTAGGATTGTTGGGTTCTTTTCAATTGCAGTGAACTTAATTTTTTGTAACAATTTTAAGTTACTTAATTACTACATAGCGTACATTTCTCCCATTAATATGTTCTTTGTTACGTGTTACAAAATGATAATGTTCCGCACTTTCGTATTGCGTGTTCTTCTATAGGAAGCTATTGGGTTTTGTCTATAATTATACATATATGTACATGCATTTGTATCGAGTTATAAATTGTAGTTGGCAACGTACAATTCGATTCGAGGAATCAATTCATTTTTTGCCCGTAATTAGCTTTTTATGGGTGTATTTGTAGATACATACATAACAAGACCTCTTTTAAGTCATGAATTAGTAATTATTGTGTTTTTGTTTTTTTGCCAGTTATATTTGGATGATTGTATGTAGCTTATTATGAACACTGGGTTAGATTTTAAATTACTGAATCTTCTCTTCAAAGAAATGTCTGAGGGGACAAATCATCAAACAACTTTTTTCGCCCTGAGTTAGGTAAGACAGAATGTCAGACCTGCTCACTCTTTCTGACTAAAACCATCCCATTCTTACCCCTGCTATGAGCTGGAGCTGCAGTAATCCACTAGGTCATCCTCAGCCCAATGAGTTATCTGGCATCTTAATCTTAATTTACTAACCACTTAATCTTCTCATTCCAGGTGAAATTCCCCACCGAAGATGAAAATGACTTATCTGACGACCAGGGTCGCAGCAGGAGGAAGAAGTTGGCGCCTCTTCTGGCTATTCCTCTCTTGATCGGAGGCATGATGGTTCCACTGGCCTTCGGAGCCCTAGCACTGTTGGCTGGCAAGGCTCTGATCGTCTCCAAGTTGGCACTGGTACTGGCTGGCATCATCGGATTGAAGAAACTGCTGTCTCCAAGCGGCGGAGGACATGAGGCCCATGAGGTGGTCGTTTCTGCAGGACACAGTGGCTCTGGGTGGAGCAGGTGAGGATTTCTCTGGTTTTTTTTTTTAAGAATTGGATGTTGAATGTTTTTTGTGGTAATTTTAAAGTTAGATGAAGGAGGTATGAACCTTCTAGAAATCAAAGAGTGATTATGAACTGGATTAGAATCTGATAGAAGTTTTAGTTTAAGTGTAGTAAGTAAAGCTAGATTTTCAGTAGGCGTAAATATTTTGGTCTTTTAGTCCAGGTATTCAGGTACCATTTTTACTTGACCATTACTGTGCAGTAACAGTAGTTAGGAAAAACCTAGCAATAGGCCTACCTATTTTAAAATTTTTAAAACACGTTGTGTATGATTTATTAAGTATAAATATTATCATAATTTTAAAATTGTGCCAAAATGCATGCTTGTGATATTTATAAGTATTATACATATTTATATGCCTAACTATTTTATAAAAATAGTTTGTTTTATTTACATTTATTTTTTCTAATTTACCAGCGTTGGGCCAAGTGACCACCTCGAGAGAAATGCCGAGGGAAAATCAGGGTTAGGAGTGCTTTTATACTAAAATTATTACTTTAGAGTCGGTAAAAAGTGTAATGTATAAAATTATTGAATGGTAAAAGTATCATGGGCAGGTCTTGGTTTTTATAATTGGATGCAATTATAATTTTATATTATATAAAAAGTTATACATATATTATACAAAGCACGATACAATTTGGATATTGATAGTGGTTTTGCATGCAATTGTGCATTCTGGCTTACGGTTTAAAAAAGCTTGAAATGTAGAACTGAGGAATCAAAGATTATATACATATTTTCCCACGCTTACGATCAAGTACGATTTTTTTATGATTTTTTTTTGCATGGTAGCATAATAGTATGGGTTGTATAATAAATAATTGTTTGGTTTTTTATATTGCAGATCGCTGGAGAAGTCTTCCCATGACTTAGCGTACAACGCCTACGCCCAATAGCCAACGAACCCACCGTTAATTTATAATTAATCCGCGAATCTAAGGACCAGTCGGTTTCACATCAATTATTATGTTATTAGACAACGTTTATAATTTAAATTATTGACAATTTATAGAGTACATAGTTATGCAACACACGAAAGAATATTGCATTTCGCAATTTATTATTCAATTATAATTTTTTATATAAATGAAAAAAATAATTTATTTATTAAATAATTTATTTTTTTACACGCTCTATTAATAATGAAATGAAATATTTATTGAATTTTAGTGAATTAATAATTATCAGAATTACATTTCTGTTGGACGAGTTAACAAAATTATCCTATTTATGTGTCATAATTTATGTGTTTTTATTTTATTTATTCAACTATTTATACTTCAATGAATATTGCTATTATAGTGAAATGATTATTCTACTTTCAGGGTCAGTATATAACAGCAATCTTAATTGTTATATTAAAATAATACTATAATATATAAAAACACATATAATGAGTGAGAGAAGTAATCTCTTAGCATGTTATTTTGTAAAAGTACCTCAAATACTCTTAAATTACTCAGTAATTATATTATATAATATTATTTTGTTTAGTTCTATGAACATGTTATAAGTAAGAAACCAAAAATATATTTATTTATTTTGTTTATACTCATATTTACAAGACTTTGGGGTGTGCTTTAATTAATTGTATATTTATTATCAAAAATAGCGGTTTTTATATAAATTTATTCTATATATATTTATTATTGGAAGTATATAAGTATCATGTGTATTGAATGAGCATATTTTTGTACTGATATTTATTATTAATATATATTTATGTTTACTATTATTATACAATACAAAGACTGAAGATATATATGTATAATAATTATTAAAGTATGGTATTCACATGTACATATGTAAATAATTATTGCATTTGTGTAATATTTCACCTTCGTATATAAATCTGAGAGTATTATGAATTGCCAAATATTATAATATAAAAAATATTTATTTTATTAATCCTTATAGGTTTACAGATCTCATATTTATTTTTTCATTATTAAGGTGCTCATTTTTTTATTTAAATGCAATGTAAATATTGACGCGTTATTTATTTATTTTTCATTTAATATAATATATAATGTTCCAGTCAGTTCATTAATTTATTAAATAAATAAACTTAATAATTTATTGTCAAATGTTATTAATTAAACTGTTGGTACTCACAATTATATTTTATTTGTGTTTTCATTATACAAGCTTATTACAATTGTTTCTTATGATTTATACAAATATACATATACTGAAAGCAAGGCAATGAGTTCTAAAAGATTGGGGTTCTAAATGTAAAAAAAAATGTGGTTGTTGCAGACTGTGCTAGTGGCTGCTGAGTAACGCGTTGCGGGTTCGATTCTCGCTCAGAACCACTTTTTGTGTGATCCTCAAATAGTTGTTTCGGGTCTGGGTGTGATGCGTATGTAAAAAACTTACTTGAACTGCAGCATTTTTTATTAATTTCTAAAAAGAAAATAAAAAACAAAGAAAGAAATGCATCACACATATTGACCCACCAAAACATCGAACTCTGAACCTGTCCATCGGTTACTTTCGCTGCATGTAAATGATTACTTACCCAACATACCGTTGTACGAAAGGACAATGGTTTCATACATTATGCAGGGAGTAAGCAAACCAAACATACTCGTATGATGTATGCCAACGAAAACTGTGCCAGTACGTGTTGAGTTTTGCTAAATTATTTTGGTAGAAAATTAATTTATGCATGCATAACAAAGGTTAGCATTACATGAACTATTTGCAATGTAAAATAGAAGTGCTACTGTTTCCCTCGGCTGTATTAAGAACTGACCGAAGGTGAAGGAAAACATCGTGACAAAACTTGGTTTTATAATTTCAAATAATAAGTTTGAAATCGCCAACCCGCATTGAGCAAGCGTGGTGGTTAATGCTCAAACCTTCTCCGTGTGAAAAGAGGTCTTTGCCTAGCAGTGGCCACTTATAGACTGGTGAGTTGTGAAGTACATCAGCCCTTACATCACAAGGTTTTTAAAAACCACTCCGTTCCTACTTTTGCTTTTCTACCCTGGCTTGGCAAGGTAACCAAGTGTGGTTTTTATTCAGTAAGTACGGTAATTGGGAGTGTCAGAACACTCTTCCTCGCCCCGCCCAAAGCAGAAGAAGTCATTGGATGTCCAAGACCATCTTTAGTTCAAAATATCAACCCAAATAAAACTTGACCAAACCTTAAAGTCACTTGCCCAGCAAAAGACCAAACATATCATTACGAGAGCCTCTACTCTACACATACAAAAAATCACATTAACACTTTCTTCACACGAACAATAAACAAACAAACTCATACATTTATATCAACAAGTGCCATTATAGCATTTGAACCCAAGACTAAGCCCTTAAGAGCATTGAACTTTAGAGAAAGTTGACGGACATACATCATTCTAAGTCATTATTTATGTATATACGGACACTAGCACATCAAAGTAACCTAATCTGTCAATTTTTCTCATTACATTTTCGATCTTAAATCAAGGTATTAAAGTTGAAAATTTAATGAAAGAGTTTGACAAAAAGGGAAACGTTGATCTGCTGTTTATACATCTTCATTATAAGACGGAATGCAAGTCACTTCAAATGTATGGAATCCCAATTAAAGGAAATTATTTCACCCATTGATGACCCATTGATGGTATAGGTAAAAAATGGTACGGGAAGAGAAAGCAACTTTAAATAAGGGATAATAAGTCTGAGATTGGAATGACGTTGATGTCGATTGCGGGTAGATGATTATAAGAAAGTTTCCTCCTCTTCTGCTTATGTTTCCTGTGGGTACTGAAAGGGCGATATAAAGGACTATACAATATAGCAGCGCTCTTTAATAAGCTGGGTGTTTGTGTATTAACTATCATAAGACATAATAATTTAATTATAAGGCCTTATATACGTGAAATATTCAGAAGAAGCTCTATCAGCTTCAAATTAAACTGGGTTTCTTATTTGTTAATAGTTTCCTTCTTCTACGAAGCAGTCGTGCTAGCTAAAGGGAGACGGGGCGGGTGAGGGAACACACCTTGTTATGCACCAGCCGTAGCGGGAGACACTCCGAGCGTCAGGGACCACGCGAAAATCTCCGGCCACCGTAAGAGCGAGTCTGCGGACAACCAGAACCAGACCCGTGCGTACAACAGGTCGCGTTCCACGAGCGTCTCAAAGAGCCATCAGACCACCAAAGATGGGGCACAGTAGGGCTGGTGTCGGACCCGAAGCTGTGGACTGTCTAGTGGGTTATCGCGGCTCCGGCTCGAAGAGCAAGAGTAGGAGCGGGGTGGTTTTTAATCAGTAAGAATCTGACACTCTCTCTCACCTCTCTCAAGGCGGGAGAAGAAATTTGATGATTTTCCCCCCTTAGAAAAAAGTAGTTAACTGTCACGGGCTGTTGATGATATTGTTAGGTAATGATATTGTTTTAAATAAATTATAATTTAGTTATAACAACTAGAAATTTCCCTTTCATCTTATACACATAACAAGTAAGTTATAATATAGCAAAGAGAAAATGAGTTTAAACAGATTTTCCAATATCATATAATACGTATTATGAACGACACTTTTCTAGCGAAAGCATAATATGGCCATTGACTCGAGTCCATACTAATAATGGAATGAAAGTGACTGTCTGTTTGTCAGTTCATCATGACTTAACTGCTTTAAGTGTTGTATCAGCTTGTTTTCCCGTAAACAATGCATAGTTAAAGTATGAAGATAGGTATATCTATAGAAACTGGACAGTCGTTTTGGTCACATGAAAGTATATATGTAAAAGCAAAGGTATACTATACATACAATGTTACACACGGTTAGCACAATGGTTTGTTGACTGGCCATAAAGTGATAATGGCAATGGATTTCGGAGTAAAATGACCATTATCAGCCCTGAGTCAGGAAGTATGGCGGTGTTTTACCCACGTGACATGGAAAGCACGTAAAGTTAAATGGTCCTGCACCTGACCTCTCTCTCCGGTTCAGAGAGTGATAGGTCCCTACCTATCACTCTCTGGGAGACTATTATTTAGACCCAACTTAGATTTCTATTAGCTTAAATAGTGACTTAAAAAATATTCCCTATCCTATGATCTATAAATGAAACAGCTCTTATTTATCCACGCGACCATTAAAATAAAGACAAGTTTCTGTAAACAAAAAAATAATCTAATTACACTTTCAATTATCTACACTACAATAAAAATACGCTTAAATATTTCCATTACTACGCCGGCCGGAGCGTAAAATCAAAATATTACGCCACTGACCGCAACAATTACACTAACTCAATTATTTTGGTAAAATTTCATACTTTTACGCTTTTATGACAAGTGGTGTAGTAGCTGCAGTAACAGGTGCCAAGTTTGGTACCAGGTCAGTGCAGATCATTTTTTGCAGTTAGCGAGAAAAAGTTTTTCTTTTAAAACATAATGTAAAGTATCATATTTTTGTGTCTTAAATTTTTATACAGGACATGAATAGTCTAGTGTAGTAGTAACTTGAAGAGGCCTATGTCTAGCAGTGGACGAGAACAGGCTGATGATGATGATGATGATGACGAATAGTCTAATTAAAATGCACATGTTTTGGAAAATTCAATTTTTTTAGATAACCCCTAAAACGAGGACCACCATTCCCAATTTTCATTAAAATACTTTAAAAATATCTACCAACTGACTCATCACCAAATCTTAATCAAACTAAAAAGTAAAACTAAACACGGCACGTCATAGCGAAATTATATAACAGAGCAAAAAATCTTCAACTCCTAACATTGCTATTGACCTACAAACTGCATTACTCAACAGTAAAAAGTAAACAGTAATTCAAAAGAAAAAACGACTACAATGGAGAATTTGAAAAAGAAAATAATGTATGACTAAAGACTGGTTATTGCATCATAAAAAGTAATTCGAGTCTTTTTGGTTTTTTTTCTTGTAAAGAAAGCTTCGTATGAGTAAGTACCGGTTGCACCAGATGTGAGGTTACATTGTAGGTAATTGTGTAGAAGGACAACTAAATTTATTATTATAATCATTTTTTATCACATCAGCACATTGTGGCGACACATTTGTTAAATGAGAGATGATAGAAGACGTACATAGAAGATCGACGAACAAATCAACGGATGACGTCATAAATCCTACATTGCGCACATGAAATTATCATGCCAATAAACTTGAATAGAAAATTCCAACAAACTATAGTAGGGCAAAAAGCTTTCCGACCACGATCATCTCGCCTCTTTGAAGGATCTCCTAAAACATCATCACATCATCATAATTATCACATTAATCATCATCATCATTAATTATCAGCTACCAAAAAGACATCCACTGAAGAACATAGGTCTCCCCAGTGCCGTCCAGATCAGTTTGTTAGAAGCAACCAACTTCCAGCCGTTCCCGAAGCTATTTGTTACCAGCAAACTTCTTAAAATGTTTAAGATCAGGTAGCCTGATAAAAAGAAGAGTGTACTTGAAAATCTACTAACAAAAATTAACATTACTGAATTCAAAAATTTTTTAGTGACGAGAGTGAAACTAATGGTAAGCAACTTGGTATTAAACTTGAAGTATATATTATGTGAACATTCTGTAATGTTATGTAGAGTACATAAGAAATAATTAATGTAAATGCTTTACATTTAAAAGTGTAATTTTTACTACTTTCATATAAACGGTTAGGTATTTTCGACGTTAAATCTTAAGTTTCTTTTTATATAAGTCCAACTGTTAAATCATAGTTATGCAGTTTTTGACAGAACCTCATATTTCAACACCATACCAAGTTGGAATTCTGTGTTTTTATATTTAACGAGAACATTTGCATGTAAGGTCGTGTTGTTTTCAGGAACTGAAGTATTGTTTTGGAAAGTCATTTCAGTTTCGACTTTGTCCTTGAAACGAAAAAAAAGGGCAAAAGGTAAAGATTATTCTTGGGTTTGGAAGCGAACTTATTCAGCCTCTTTCTTACTAGCTTTTCACCCGCCGCTGCTATAAGCCGGTAAATGAGCAAACTTATCACCTGATGGTTAGCAATCGCCGCCGTCCATGAACAGTTGCCGCAAGTACGTTGCCGGCTTTTTAGTGATTAGAAATTTAAGGGTTGTTGGGGAATCGGGGATTGGGAGGATGAGAAGGGGGAATTGGGCCTCCAGTAACCTCACTTATACAACGAAACAACGCAAGCACTGTTTCACGTCGGTTTTCTGTGAAGCCTTGTTGTCACTCCGACCACCGGCCTATTCGTGCCGAAACATGGTTCTTCCACACTTACAATGTAAGAAAATACCGTACCTATATGTCTCCTGACATAAAATACCCTGTTACGGCGTCAAAGACGGAAAAACAACCAGTTTTTACCATGAGTAAGGATCATAATCTTGAGCCGAACAAGTTAAAGACTCATAATTGTCGCATCAGCAAGTCGAGACGTGTAAAAACAGCGCGACAGCGCGACAAGTCACGCGTAGCAGACGCACGACTGTGTCGTCTGACATCATAATCATGATAACAGCTTTAAGGAGTATTTTGTACTTAAACTAGAGCTTCAGTTGGTTTGGTCTTCTTATTAAATGAATGGATTGAATTAGGTAATTTATTTAGAAAATATTTTGGCTCATTATAATATGGTCGGGGTTGGTTGTAGAAATCTTAATTCTATTTCAAGTCATCTTATCATCCACTTGTTTGATCTTTGTTTGTTTTGTTAAGGTTGGTAAGTTAAGGCTTCCTCTTTCATCACGCTTTTTGTCCATGAAAAGGTAGACAGAAGTGAACATTACTGCATTTAATGCCACTGTACAATGTACACCCACTTTGTACCGTTTGTGTTACAAGTCCCATTTAATAGGGGGTGAGCCAATTGGCGTATATTGAGCAAAATTCCAGACTCCGTGAGAAATTTTCTTTCTAAAATTAAGGCTTCCTATTTTCCATTTCCCACATTCCTAATCCATGGTAGTAAGCGATGATACTGCCTACGATGGAGCATGTCTGCTCATAAGCAAACCTTTTTACTCAGGCCTTGAAGACACCCAGGTCTATAATCCTTCGAGAAACACAGACTCTGGTAAAGAATTCCAGTTATTACCAGTTCTTCAAGTCGTAAACCCTAAAAGACCAGATACTTATAATACATACGAGTATTCTGGTATGCCGAAAGCTATAAGATAATCGGACTATTAAAATGCATTTACCATAGCTAAGCACATATCGTTAATTTGTATTCAGGTTGTGGCTAAAGTTGCTTTCTTCCAATTTACCATCTATTGATCCATTACAAGTGGGCTACTTTAGGAAATTCCTGGCGTTTGTATTCCGTGCTCATGTATTTTATATGTGCTTTAAGGGTTAATCATTTTGTTTAGTAGATCGAATAGGCTCTTACGCTGCAAAGAAAAGCGATTGAGTGCAGGATTTGGTGACTGGATATGGAATATCGTGTTGCAGATTCCATCTACAAAATTGTTGTTTCTGATCTGAGTGTGATAAAGGAACACCATTTCTTTTTCTTCAAATCAAAATACTTTAAAACAAACATTCACTAAATTCACAAAACCTGATTATCGAAACCGCAATTTCATAGCTCGAATTATTTTTAAAGTCGGAACATGTTTAAGTATCTAAATTGAAAAAAGCTATTTTACCATTTTCTTTAAGCTATGCACTAAATCTTAGAACCATTCACCTACCGAATCTAAACAATCTCAACCAAATATTTAAACTACCAGCATACCTAATTAAAAGCCTAACTTTTTCTTTCACTATCGCCTACTGGCTGTAGTCTAATTTGCATGCATCGTACTCTAGTCACATACTTACAAAATATTTGTACCAGGGTCATTGCCAAACTATACACGTTCATATGTGGTCTCTAGTAGGTGGCTGAATTTTTTTTTAGCTACTAGTTTTGGTATTTTATTGGACCTTTTTAAGGTCGATTTCTCTTTAATAAGGATCAGCATCATCTTCATCTTCCAAAGATCGGATCAGCAGCACCCCCAGATCTATATTTGAAAGGATACTACATTATTAATAGGTAGCTATGAAATTATTATTAGGCTTAAGTTTGATAGGCTTAAAACGAAAACTGAACCGATAATTTCCTCCAAGACCACTACGTAAGCGGCTGTCAGGTTCAGGCTTATGTCATCAACGTCCTTAGGTTCTACTTCCCGCGGTTGGTTTTAGTGAGGTAAAAATCTCACACTTCCTAGTCCACTTTCTTCCAAGCACCTAGTTTTCTTATCTTCAGAAAACTAGGTGCTTTGTGAAGGACTGCTCGTGGCCCGTCATCATCAAAAAAAATGATTCTACCTCCCAAGGCAAAAGGCATCAAGTAAACTACATGTCATACATATTTTTACATGTTTCTAATGTATTATAAAGATTACCAAGACTCCCTAGAAAACTCATTTAAACAATAAAACAATAAACTTAATTCAGATTTTATCACCAGAGGTCACAAGAGTCAATCGAGAGAAATGGGCCACCGTAATGTCATTTGTAGATAATTATCAATGGCTTGATCTAGACTCGAACAATAGGCATATTATTTCTGCAGTTTATGGGCACATAGCAACAATGGAAGTGGAGTATGATGGTAAAGGTGAGATGAAGAGTAATTGTTTTTGTGAGAGATAGGACAAATAGCTTTTTATACTTCTAAAGGATTTTCCGTGTATTGCTTTTCGATGGGAGCTTAGAGATTTATTTTAAGGCGTTAGGACCAGATGAAGTGTTTTTTTCTTAGTGGCGATAAATCATCCAATGACTTCTTCTGCTTAGGGTGAGACGAAAGTCTTACTCACTAAAACCCACCCGGTTCCTACTCCTGCTCTTTGAGCTGGAGCCCCGGTAATACGTTAGGTAGTAAGGGATAGAAGGTGACCCTATAATTAAATACCGATTACTAGGTATTTCTGATGTTATGATACAAGTATTGCTGAAAATGATCATCAAACCAGTTTAGGAACTGTATCTTAGTTTTGCTATCATTTTAGAGGTTTGCTATAATTTTATATGTATAGAGGAGAAGATAAAAAATACTCATAAAACTTAGTCTCACCGTTACCAAAATAAACATTAGAATGGCAATAGCACAAACACTCGCCACTATTTATACCAAAATTCTGATACTAGGTAATTTATCACTAGTACTTATAAAGCAACCAGTATTTCCAAATACCAACACAAAACATGTTCACAATAATTTGTCAAAATTGTAAGCTCATTGTACTTATGTTATCAAAGAATTTTATAAAAAGGAAAGTAAATAATCGTTTAATAATCCCATTGTTTCCACATTTGTGGGAAGGAAAACTTTAGGATACCATTATGCTTTAGTCTTTATTACTAGTTACAATATTATCTTGTTGATATGGCTATAAAACTATGAGAAAGAAAATGTCTATACGTATATGGGTAACGTGAGAAAACCATGGCTGTATTAATAGGTATAGTGAAAATAGTAAGTTATATCTCTCTGTGGAAGATAAGACAATTGATGATAATAATGAAATTGCAATCATAAGGATAGGTAAAGAAACAAAAGGTAAGATTGACGAAATAATACAAAATATTGATGAAAACAGTTTAATCAATGTAACAAACAAAGATGGTAATAGTTTCTATGCCCAAAATAGGGCCAAATAACACAAGCATCTATTTTATAATGAGGTATAATAATAGTATCTTGTTACGAAAGTAGTCAAAGCAACCTACCTGTTGACCGAAAACAACAAGCTAATTAAGGCACACGGAAGTGAAAGAATGGACGATAACATCACGAACCAAATAAAAACTGTCTCAAATATTTCTGCCCTATTGTTTATTCACATTTTTATAACATATATTTTAATATATTATGAACGAGGTATAAATAAAAATGGAACTAGATGCAATAAAGTTGATACTAGTGTGAATTTAAGGATGTCATTCCCTATTTTGGCAAACCTGACACTTTTTCGACACAAATCTATCAAATACCACAGCCACCCGACGTGATGCACCACACATATCAACTGTCACCAAGATCCAAAGCCACACCCACACTAGCACAAAAAACCACGTGCGTTCCCCGAAAACTGTCCATAGGTACAACAAAATAATTTCGTAGGTACCAGTTTAATCGACCGACATTGAGTTCACTTTTCTTGACCAGCGCGAGGTAGTGGGGTGAGATGCTTAAAACTGGCCGTCATATACAGCGTCGCTACACTTTGTGCCAAGCTTTCTGTAGGGGTAGTTTGATTCGCCGCCATGATACGATACGTCGCAGTCCTAGTGCTTCTCGCCGCGGCGCGGGCGATGCCTGCGCTCGATAAAGAGCCCAATGAAATCGGAGTTTTCGGGTCCATATTAGGAGTTGTGAAGGAGTGTGTTGACGGAGATACGTCCTTGTGCATAAAGGTGAGGACAGTGCAGTGATAAGTGTGAAGTGCTCTCAGTGACGTGTTACTAAGTACTTATTATCTTCTCTTTTGGTTGCAGGAGAAGACGTTGAAATATGTGGAGGCTGTGAACTCCGCGCGGGAGTTGGACCTTGCTGATGGTGTGGCCATCCTTAGCAATGGTTCGCCAAGGTCAGCTAGGGCCTTGGAGCCTCTGTCTGAAGAACCCAAGGCCAGGGAAGCTCAGATCGAGTCCAGGCTGGTTGACTCAGCTGCTGATTTCTTGGAGAACCATGTGATCCAGTTCAAACTTCCCTCATCTGCCGTTGAAGGCATGAAGAGGTCTCTTGAGGAAGGTAAGCATCTAAAACCCATCTCCACAAAAATAAGCTCTATCTTCAATCAAATAGGTTTTAAAATTACTTGAGCGTGTAAGTTAAAGTGTTAAAACTCGATGTCAGATGTTAGATAAACACGATTTGAATGTTCAAACAATTAGCATGAATCATTGAAACAAACATCGTTACCATAAAAAATGTTTCGAGCAAACAGAAGCACACGAAATGTACCGTACGTAAATCAAATGTGAACAATATCAATTTTTATTCAAATTATGACGTAGAACGAAGGAGTTATGTTTTCACTTTCATTTACAAATATTGTTAACTTGAAAATTTTGAAGTTACAATAACAAAAAGGGAAATTATGAAATGGGGAAAATAAATGAGTTTCATTATTTAATGAAGTGAATCGATGATCCGAGACTAAAGCTCTGGGAGATCGCGGTTTTTATAATACTCATTAAATAGAGCAAAACGATTGTTTTCTGAACTTAGCTCTTGGTCACGTTCTTAGAATTTCTCCGTTTTATTACACAAATTAATAATCTGATTGCGATCTTAGTTTGGGTTGTGAAATTCTAGAAATTTCTATATTATGTAGAACAGGTCATTGATGTGAGCTAAACAAATATTTTAGGAGAAAACTGAATGCCAAACATAATCATTATAACATTGATTTTGGTGAAGATCAAACTAAAAAATTAGATGCTAATATCATTATCACATATTATGATATAACAAAACAAGCAGATAATGATACAGAATGCAATTTTGATCTACATAACATAACATCTGTAACAGTTAACAAACAACAAAAAGTAACAAAATAAGATGACCGAAGCTAATTTGCCCATTGACTGCCTCACACCGCGTGAGAGGAATCTCAAAAACCTGTTGCATTTGTTCGTGTTTGTCGTAACAAGCCTTGTTTACTCTGCATACAGTAAAAGGGTATGTTAATATTGTCATGTTGTACTGCAAATATTTGAGGAGTTGACAGTTTAGTGTTATCAACTATATCTTTTTTTATTGGAAGTTTTTCGTTCGTAATCTTATTGCGTCTATTTTAATAGTAATTGCATACACTACAATTACGGAATGATTTTGTTTTTTGTCTCATTCCTTTCTTAGTATGAGATCATTTAGAAATAATTTTGTAGATATATGTATCCATTTTAGTCTATTTGGTTTTACAGGTGTTAAATGGTTGTGTTAATCCATTACTGTGAGGTGATCTATCTGGTCATTTTTCTACGATAAAAAAGGTTCATCAAGTTTCATGTTATAAAGAGCTACCTTTGCATTAAATAAATTTCAATCCAATAATTCTTTAATCGATACAAAAATCAGATTACGAATATTTTATCCAACTTGCATACTAAAATTAAATGCATTATTCGGTTTTAAGATTTACACAAAAACAGATTGGAAAGTTTCAAGTAATGTTAAAATTTCCTTGAATTTAAATATCCATACATAAAACTACGAACATACTGAATGACCGTTTATATTATTGCTTGAATATACCGTTGCATATTACGAATGCATGAAACGATGCATTCGTGCAGGGGTTGTCACGGATCTTTTGCATAGATTTTTTAAAATTGCAGTTTCATGGCAAATCGTAGAATTTAGAAAAAAAATGTGATGCAATACTAAAATACCTTTAGTTGGCGTGTGATTCTGTTAGTCTAAGTAATTGCGTGGTCTTGTCATAGTTTTTTAAGTTGATATAACAAAAATGGATTAAAGCTTATACACATAATAACGATAGAAGCTCGTAAATATTTAACTAATACCGAAAATAATGTTATAATAGATCAAGAAGTAACCATAATAACTTATACTTCAGTAATGTGTAACAAGGTTGCTACAAATAATTCTTAACTAGAAGATGACATAACAAATGTAAATAGAATATTAATGTAACTGGTAGCATCAACCGAAATACAGCCAACCCTAGATGCAGATGAACCATTTGAATAAAACAGATAAGTCGATAAATCAAAATTATTGAAAAGATAGAAAATCTAGCCCATTTATTATCATATAGAATTAACATAAATTGAAAACAACGCATGAATGATTCTATCAAATTATAAACATGCAATTTCCTGATATACTTATTTAACCGCATGGAAAGATGCTCCACTTAATTTGTTCCGTTTATAATTATCGTCCCTCATTAGGTAAATGGAGTAGCATTTGATACCGTACTTTTTGATGGAATACAGGGAGATTATAATTTCTCCGCTAGTTTGTTGGATAATAAGATAATTGCTATAAAGATCTGAGTGTATGATTGTGGGTTTCAAAGTGTAGTTCAACACGCGTGGCGGAGATGTTATCAATTAGAATGACTCTAGTTATATCGCTGTAAGATGCGATGAATACATTAGCTGTAATTGTTTGTTTGTCTTACCATACATCTTCGTTTACAACTCTCATTTTTACATTTCTGATACATCCTTCTCTTGATATACATTCAGAATCAAAGGACCAACAAGGTACTCCAAACCTAATTAAAATAACAATATCAAAATGTCTCTGAGTATAAGATTTTACACTTGAATGTCAAGTTCTACTTACGCCAGCATCATAAAAGGCGATGGAAGATAGGAAAGTCTTAGAACAGGTCTTCACGGATGTTACATGAATGCTAGCTTGCTACTTAGTGTCGTGAATGGATCTTGAAGCGGACATACATGTTGAGTGGCTTGTACACCTGCTTTTGAGTTTTATGCTATTGTATTCCGGGTTATAGAAACTTTATAATATGCTGCGGTTTATACATTTCATCGTTTTAAACATTCTTATTTATCATTAGTTACATTTGGGTCATTTTTTAAAGTGATCGTTTTGATAAATGTATAAGGTTTTGCTCTTATTTCATCACAAGTAGGTATGTAAACATTGTTAAGGTACTTACTATCGTACCCAGAATCATTTAATGGTTACTTAACCCTGTCTTTAGCAATTGTTTTCGATAGAAAATCGTTACTAAAGAATAGTTTAAGTAAACATCAATGTCTTTGAGTGCGGCAGTTATTTTCTTCACTCGTGTTTCATTTACTGCCTTCAAAGTTTTTAAAGCCTTTGATGAGTATTAGCAAGCAGCAGCATTTGTTTCATCAAATTAGTGCAAACCATATGTGAACGCTCACGAAATCAGCTGTTCCATTCACTGACCATATAGCGAAATTGTCACTGAACAAAAAAGGTCACAGCTGAGATTGTCAACAACATGTAGAAACTCGAAAGCGGCACGTTCCCTCTACGGCATTAGTTCGAAGTCCTGCCTCTAAACCAGTTTAACAAGTCATCGAGAAATCGTGTAAACGGCACTCCTCGTCTCTTCTCCAAAGAAAGTTGCCTTTCCAATATTATGATATGTTCGTCTTATGAGTACGATTGATACCAATTATGGTGTCATGATTAAGACTATTATGTTTAATTGTGCTTATTTTAGTTCCTATTCAGTCATCTAGGTTGTTCTAGAACTAGTCGAGTCGTTTTCACCTTTCTTGAACGCTTTTGATTGTTCTGATCCATTAATTTTCAAGTCGATCCTCCTCGTCAAGTTCATTGATCGTTACAACGAAAGTCCTTTTAACCAATAAAACTATGAATCCTGTACATTATGGAATGCGCTTTATTCTCATAATAAGTGGTACCAAGCGAAAACAAAACTATCGTATAGTTAACACCTATTTAGTATGAAAGACAATGACAAAGCAACTTCTGTAGTCGAAGGAACATCTACAATACCTAATAGTGTTGCAAGAACAGGCACTTAGTATTTCACACCTTTCCCTTTTGTTGATGTTGCTAATGTATTGTAGTTTGTACATAAATTGTTGACCAGGATATATTATCCCTTTCTATAAGTCAACCCTAATCTTTACGGATGATTTTATATATTTAGTCATAGGTCTATATTAAGCCTTTAACTGCCATCAGAAAACTGTCGAGGTCAAATTCTCCACTAGCTCCGATCACCGGTGTATTGAAAACAAATACGCTGATGGTAATGATAATGATGACGAAAGTGAACAAAATAGCAACAGACGTCGACGACGAATCAATCTGATAATTCACTCAATATCGCTTTTTAAAAGACAATATCTTCACAAAACTAAACACATTACTATTTCTTTAACACCCTTATAATAACAACTATTATACAAACAACGATAAGAAAATAACAGTAATTGAAGTAAAGAGAACAATCATTAAAGAAACAAGAAGTACTGGTTTTACTTTCAACAGAAACAAGCATATCAACCTACACCTTTCTCTAAAATTCACTATTAGATTATCAACTTTATTGTTCGGATATACAGTTGAAATTCCATGATCTGCTGTCTTCTGTACTACAAATCCGATCATGTTTCCTAGCCCTACATCATTGATTGAGGGAATCAGGTCACATGGGTGCTTGAAGGCAATGGGCCGGTGTCACTGTGTCAATCATAAAACCAGTTTTAGAAGGGTGTTCATCTCAGTTAGCTTGTTCTTAAATCTCGGCAACTAGTTGTTATTGGTCATCAAGCTTATCATTATGATGTAGTTGATCTAAATTGTCTGTATCATTAAATTGGTCATTATTTTGATCTTTAATAATAAGACGGTCAAGTTCACTACGCTAAACTATTTCAAATGGATCTTCACTAAAATTATTACATACATACAATAAATTGTCCATTATTATCAAACTTAGGTAACTCTTTCAAAAAAAAAAATAAAACTAAAAGTTTCAAAACAAACAAAGTGACTCCACACGAAGGTGAAGTTGAAGGAAAGCTTGTGGCTTGATAGTTCAGTGCCAATGTCATAGATGGCGACACCGCTCAAGGCTGTAGTAAATAACGGCGCATGCGATGTAGTAACACCAGTTACATGTTTCCTTGAACTTAAAGCTTACGGTGAAGTTTATAATGTTATTTTTATTGATGTAAACAATACATTTTTGGATGTGAATTTATTTTTAGTTTTTCCGTTATCGGAACATGATTTTAGTTAGCACCGGTCTCAGATTTTATTGTATTAGGTGACGTAATATTAGGCTTCTGTTTTTGTATAAATGTAGTTATTAATTCAGTTGAGCAATAGAAGTCATATTTGCTATTTTTATACCTAAATATGCATGTATGTTCAAATAAGTAAGAATTTTGAGGTAACTAGTCCACACAATGCCATCCATCAAATCACATGTAGGCTGAGTTCATGTTGACAAACTCGTAGACATCACTCGTGGGTAATGGACCCTGACAACGATACCAGTCATTTTCTAAGAAATTCTCTTCAAACAAATGTGAAAGTCGTTAGCGTACGAACTATTGACTTTGGAATTAATTAACAAACATTCGAATGTTTAACACGCTCAAATTAAAATTCTTCGCTTTTAGTATTGTTTTCTTGCACATATTAATGTTTTCTTGCACATAATTATTAATGTTTTCGTTTCTATGATTCCAGCTCGTGGCAAGAAGAAGAAGATCAAGCAGCTCCTGCCCCTCCTTGCTCTTGCCAAGCTCAAGATCACCGCCCTCATCCCTCTGTTCCTCGGTATCATCGCCTTCGCTGCTGCCAAGGCTGTCCTCCTTGCCAAGATCTCTCTCCTGGTCGCTGGTATCATTGCTCTGAAGAAGCTTTTGGCAAGCAAACACCATGAAACCAGCTACGAGGTGGTCGCCCACCCTCACCATGAGGAGCATTACGCCAGCAGCGGCCACGGCTGGGGAAGATCCATCGATGATGGACAGGATCTAGCCTACGCTGCTCACGTTAAGTCCGATTAAAGCCCTGGAATTCCCAAGGAGCTATTCTAAGTCCAACCCTAATTTGTAACATAGTATGAAACGGAATGTACTGAGTTTATTTATTGTAGTTATTAAGGCGTATTTATTTAATATTCTACGAAGAATTTCCCTTTGTAAGGGATTTTTACCGAAGACGCGTTTTGTTACTGTTTTCCCATAAATGTTGTTCTAAGTTTGTATGGTCTTCTATACTGTACTATATTAGTATTTTCCAACCCTATACGGTATCCGTATTTGTGTATTTTGTTCTTCAAAATATTTTTATTTAACTCTTTTAGTTTTATCGTCTAGTCCTTTCTTACCTAAGTCTTTATTTTATTATCGTAGACTATATTGACTATGGTTATAATGTGTATGTATTTGTGATTTTATTTTTTTGTGATATTATTAACATTTATTTATTAACTCTTATTTATGATCTTTAAAGTATATATATTTATATATTTTACATAGCTGCACTATATTCTCCACATATCTCACCTATCTTATACATAACTATATAACATAATCGTATAATAACAAGCCCACCTTACATTTACTCACAATATCGTATAATAATCTGTATCTCAACATATACATGTATAATAATTACTTATATTATTATGTATGTGCCAGTATATAAGTACAAACATATGATATGTATATGTATACCATTGTTTCTACGTACATATTGATACTTCGACTATTTCTTTAATGATTCGTACAAATAAAGAACTGAAAATGTTATTGTCTCTTTCTTTTTGTCCCAAAATCCAATAACAGTAAATTATTACCTTCTTATAGATTATACAATATTAATCATCATCATCATCAGCCAGATCACAACTAGACAAATTCCTCTGTAATCGTCCAATAAAAGAGCGTATTCCTTTTTAAAAGCCAGCTACACTGCCAGCATACTGTGACTACTCTGAAGTCCATAGGCAACTCTGATCGCTTACCATCAGGTGATCAATCTACTCGTTTGCCTCCTATCCATTAGTATGCTACTGAGTTTGATGGACTCCATTGAAAACAAAATTAGCAAAGGATGTTGACGAATTAAAAAATTATAAATAAAGAGATGATAATGAAAAAATTGAGAGAGTAACCAGTAAATAAATAAGAAAACTCGATAGCAACTGGAAAACACAATAAACTAATTACATTACAGGCCTGAACTATTAAACAATTTTATAGAACGTAAGATTACAGTCTCTGAAAAAAAATCAACATGCATTATGGAATGTTAAAGCATCGCAACTAAAATCTTTTTATTAACCCCCGACCTCTTTCATAAACCGATGACTCATTAGATAACAAGCAAAAAAACAAAAGAGAAATTTTTGCCAATTAGAAATAAGCAAGCCACGCTCAGTGCTGTGTAATGCACGCTACACACCTTACGATTTTAACTGTGCAGTTTTAACTGTACAGTGCGACTGTGTAGTTGACAATCTTGAACTGTAACACACTTGACAGTTCAATCGTAGCTCTATACAGTATACAGTCCACACCGGAGCTGCGGACTATCTAGCGGGTTTACCAGGGTTCCGGCTCGAAAAGCAGGAGTAGGAACGGGATGGTTTCTAGTCAGTAAGAGTCTGACACTCCCTCTCGCCTCGCCCAGGTTGGGAGAAGTCATTGGGTGATTATCCCCTTTAAAAAAAAAACACGGCCCAAATATCTTACGATTTAACTTGTGTAAGTTTAACTACTGTTTAATTCTATACGATTCAGTTAAAACTGTACACTATACAGTTCAACTTTTTACTCTACACAACTTACTGTACAGTTCGCCTGTACAGTTAAACCTAAAGGTGTGTACCCAGCATTAGAAAGCTCGTTAATTTCAATTTCAACTTCATTACCACAATCACCAACTATATCAATAACATGGATATGGTCGAACAGTTTTCTAAAGTCATCATTTTCATCAATACTATGATCAGTATGGCCATAAAATTCTCTTGTTTCGAAATATACTTAAGTACGACGATGATGACCTGTGAACACCTCGTGTGGTCAGCAAATTACTTAATAAAACTTTCTCCTATTGTTACGCAAGTTTCGTAAGATATTGAAGAGGAAAGTCTGATGAGCCGGCGTTTAATATTACTTGAAGGATCATATTTATTAAAGGTTGAAGTCGTGATTGTCTCGGGCTGTGCTGTCGTGGTCACGATCGCGACGGTTGTAGCTGACAAAAGAGTTGAGAATGTTTGGAAATTTAAGCGTGATTTTTTTGTTCCTTGTTTGGGTTAATTCTTTATTTGTTAGACGCTGAAAATATACAGGAAGACATCCTAAAAGATTCTTAAACAAAAGCTACTAGATATGGGTTTTATAGTAGTTAGACATTATTGTAATAATCATGACCAGGTCATGGGCATTGATTATGAAATTACCTTGTTACATTTCAAAAAGACATGCTGAGAATGTTTGAATTTGATCTTTAGCCCTGGTTTTTTTTTAAACGTTGCCCCATCCTCGGATTTTCTCCTGTTTCGTGGATTCGTTTACAAACATACAAGTTCACATACTAGGAATTGTAAGATAAAAGGTGTACAGAGAAATTATTGAAAATCTGTAAAAGCCCCAATAATGCTTTCCGCAACTCGGGAATCGAACCAGAGACCTCTTGCCCAGTTGTCGCACTTGCGACCATTCGACCAACAAGGCAGACATTTTATTATATAATACTTATAAGCTAAAATAAATAGCAAAGGTAAGTATATAAATACATCATTTATCTTTTCTATAAAGCTATAATTGATTAAATAACCGCACAAAATCGATGAACCGAAAACAATGCAAAATGATTCACGTGAGAATATTCACATATTACATAAACAATGGCCGCAGTTTCTAATATATAAATACATACATATATACATAAATATATACTTTTACTTAGCCACTATTATAATGTAAATGTTCTTATGTAATACAGTATGGGTTTGGATTTAATTTATGCGCATGGGCAACGCATCAAGTGGACATAAGTCAGATGTTACATCGTTATGTCAACTCGATTCTGGGACATAAACTGTGATTTATCTGTTAAGATTTTCACTAGCCCATTTTGTAATGGATGGTTTTCTTTAACGAGCAGATGGATCATCTGATGGTAAGCAATCATCGCCGCTCATGGATACCCGAAACACCAGAAGCGTTACAAGTGCGTTGCCATCCATTTGGGAGTTAGGAATTTAAGAGTTATTGAGGAATCGTGCATTGGGAAAATTGGGAACGAGAGTTATTAGGTCTCCGGTAACCTCACTCACACAACGCAAGCGTTGTTTCACGTCGGTATTTTGTGAAGCCGTGGTATCACTCCGGTCGAGCCGGCCCATTCGTGCCGAAGCATGGTTCTCCCACTCTTACTTCACTTGACTATCATTGTTTTTCATTGGAAAGGAGTATTAACAAATATTCGCTGTGGAAAAGCTTTATTGTATACAAAGTTGACTGAAGTAATAACTGTAAAGAATATTATGCAGTTTTATTATTTATTACCATATTGTGTCATTGATTTATGTGATAAAAGCTGCAGGATCACTGTCTTTCAGCATTTCCATTGTGGACAGTTTAAATATGCATATCACTGGGATTATAATAAAGAGTATTGAAAGTATTACTAGGCTTTTAGAAAATTTCTCAGTAGTAGCACAGAGTCTGGAATTATGCCCAGTATATGGCAATAGGCTCACCCCCTATTACATGGGGCTTATAACACAAATAGTGAAAAGTGGGTGTACATTATACAGTAGTATTAGGCACTGTATTGTGCAGGTTTACGTGCCGCAATGTGCACCTCTGCCTACCCCTTTGGGAATAAAAGGCGTAACGTTGTGTATATACCTAATATTCAATTCTGCTACTTTTTGCTCATATTTGAAGCCCAGCTGCAGGCACCTCCATTAATAAACTCAGGCAAGACAAATAACGGACTCGAATGATTGATGCAAACATGACTATTACAAGAGTAATGACTACCAGACTCCTTGCCGCTTGACTGATGATTTCGAATCAATTAAATAATTCAGAAACCAGTACACGTTAGTTTGATAAATGTGAAAACTTGTAGAGTTTATATAACTCTGTAATACCAGACATTCGGGCGACGGATATAACTTCCATATAAGGGTATTTACACACAACGCATTTTGATACTAGTATTACGTCAGTTCAATATGATGCTCGCACTTCTACAATATATGCTTGTTTATAAAGAAGCATATTGTTCATGCGTTAAAAAACTCACCTCAATTCACCGAAAACTGACATGAAATAACGCTTGCGTTGTATTTCGTTGTGTGCGTGAGGTTACTGGAGGCCCGATTCGCCCCTTTTCAATCTTCCCAATCCCCGATTCCCCAACAACCCTTAAATTCCTAACTCCCAAAATGCCAGCAACGCACTTGTAATGCCTCTGGTGTTCGTCTATGGGCGGCGGCGATTGCTTACCATCAGGTGATATATACGTCTGCCCGTTTGTCCATAAAAAAGTGCGTGTGTAAAGACCCTTACAGCAGCCATTCGTAAAACAAGTCCTATAAAATATAATTATAAAATACGCGCCGTAACCGTAGTCGCCGTTAGTAGTACGACCAAAAACGCCCGAGGCGCCCTCTGCTGTACGCATCTCGTATTATTTATTGCAAATACAAGTATTGATTAGAAAGAAAGTTGTGAGAAAAACGTGATTCGTATCACGTGGGCAGAGGCTTAGTGTCTGTGGACTAATTTTTTTATGAATGAACGATTAAAGCGTTTTTTTTTATCGTAGTACAAGTGGGTATGTGGGTATGTATAATTATGTGACCAAACTGGTTGTGTTTGCGTAATTCTTGTTCACATCTGCAGAAGAGAGACACCATTTTGTACTCGTTTCTATTTAATACCAGTTAGATAGGCAAACTTTGTATTGCCTCAATCATTTGTTTTCTTACCTTTGAAACCTTCCTTATACCTACACAAATAATTCAAGACCGAAATCTGCCAAATCGGTCCTACAGTTCTCGAGTTCTAGCGGGACTAATGACCAGCAAGTCTTTTCTATATTTTTTTTATACAAACCTTCTCCTGACCATAAGGAATACACTAAAAAAAACATCCAATTTGGTACAGTCGTTCAGAAGTTATACATTTACACATACATACATTTTGGCGATTAATTTTTATTAATATGGAATTAAAAAATAATATACATATATGACTCAAGCAAGGATAAGAATGACACCACATGAAAACCAAATCAACTTTTATTTAACAAAATTAAATGTAATCATATCTATACAACCGACGATCGCAACGAAAAAGATTGAATTTCTGCCTCAATGCTTACATTTCACACTTCATCACGTGATATTTTGGAAGCTAGGCATTATGTATATTTCCAGTTAAAATAACTGTTAAACATTTAGGCAAATTACTCAACACATGTTAGTTTAGATAACATTAAATACTACATTTTAAACTGGACTTTAAATAAGAGATAAAACTGACTAATTAATACAAATATCTCCTTTTCTTTTCAATAAAATTAATATTAAAAGACTTTCAACTAAGTCCGTTATACGGAACTTCAATAGCTGCTTATCACCACAAACAATGGTTGCCGTAATAAAAAGTTAAAGAGAAAATGTTTTTATAACATGTGAAACTAAACACTAGTCTAGCAGATTCATGGTTTTCACACATACTGCTTTTTTTAGAGACCCTTACGTGTTATGGTTCTCTTGTCTACAAGTTGTATAAGACTTTACGTATGTATCGACAGTTAAAGGATAATTGCAAAGACAATAAGCAACGCCCTTTTGGCGCAATTGATATAGTATCGATTTTGTATGGAAAAACAATAACTAAGGATTCGGAATTACACATTAAATATCTCTGAGTACGGCGGTAAGATTATTTAAAACCACGGTTTAATTCAATAAAATTAATGAAGAAAAGTCTACTAGTTTCGAGTAAGAGTGTACGGTACTTTAAAACTGCGTGACGTCACCGCGTCTGGGCACGCTGCTCATGATGAAGAGTCCCTCCGTGACTCGAAACTAGTAGAGCTTTTCTCTATTAATATACGTGATTATACCATTTTTTAGTTAATTCAGCATATCTCATGATAGTTATTATAAAACTAAAGTTATGTAAGACTTTACATTATATTATGAATGTTTGTAATAAGAGTAACAGTAACGTCAATAAGAAACACTAATCTATTTTAAATTCTAAATAATAAGACACAAAACCGGTTAAGATTAGTATTCAAGTTAAGATTAATTCTAGTCTAGTATGATAGTCTAGTGACTATGACACTTTGAATGCGATTACAAAACATTAAGCTCACTGGTGCACTCCTTATTCGTGTACCTAGTTTCAAATACTCGTAATGAATTGTATGTTACTAATAAAAAATACAATAACAGTTCGCTTCTGTCTCGGTTCCAGACATGAAGACTCGGTTTTCATTCCCGGGTCAAGCAAAGCATTGTCGATGTCGGGCTATTTTCGGTTTTTCGAAAAAAATCTCAGTAGTAGCAGTGATTTTGGAATTGTGCCCAGTATGTGGCAATAGGCCCACTCCCAATTTCACGGGACTGCTAACACAAATATTGAAAAGTGGGTATACATTGTACAGAGCCTCAAATGCCGTGATGTGCAAGTGTACCTTTGCCTACCCCTTCGGTAATAAAAGAACAGTACCCCAACAAAACACTTTTTAGAGAAAATCTGCAGTTCTTCAGAAACATACAATAAAATATTAATACTTAAACACACAATACTAACGTGATATTTACGTAACAATATTCTCAACTTAACGTACCGTAAAACAAATAAATTATTCACTTTTACTTCGAAAGACAATTAAAACCCCATGGGGCGTCTGCTGGGCGCATCATAAATAGTTATACGTTTGTCTAAGAATGTGACAGTTTTAGCTAAAATGCTGGCAAGGCGCCAGGCAGGAAGGATTGTAGGAAATGCATCTTTAGACTTAGTAATAGGGCTTATTTTCACTTTAGGTATACTTTAATTTTCACATCAACGTTAGAGTCCACTGTCTCCTTTATATAAGAGAATCGTAATCTCCAAGCTGTGTAGGGTTGGAGATCGTAGTCTAAAAGGTTCAGGTTTATAGAGAATCCTGCTACATGAATTCTATATGTAGTTCCTTAGTTGGGTCTCTCGATAACCGCGCATAAAAGAGTGGTAACGAATAGATTTTCATTATAAATTGACGATGAGGTGTTTCTGAAGCTAAGTTATAATGGTTGATGTCAAATGATTTAAATAATTACTCTGTTAAGTGGTAAGGCAACGTCACGCCTTATATCACGTGCACATTACTGCAGGAAATGCCGGTATACAATGTGTTATAAGTCCGATGTTATAGGGAGTAACAGATAAAACAGTATAAATACCCAGAGAACAAAGATAAAAAACTAGCTCTCAATAAATAACTTAAGTAAAGACTACAGGTAACCCAATATCAATAACTTTTCACAAATAACTACAGAACCCAACACAACTAAGCACTAACAAAATAAAACGACTTTTTACACAACACTAGTTCAGTTCTCACACAAGTCGGTACAAGTTCGTAACATTGAAGTTATTCTTAATATCAGATCTGAACACAACGGTACATTGAAGTGGAATGACAAAAATACGATGACGTTCCAAAATGATGAGATGATTATCTTTCATTGTATGAAAAGGAATGTTGACCAAGGGTCATTATGGTTTCCCTTTTCTTTTCTTTAACATTTATAAGATGTTTAATTTGTGATAAATGGTTTGTTTTTCTATGTGTATAAGATCTGATGGTAAGCAATCGTCACCGCCTATAGAGACCCGAAACACCACAGGCGTTACAAGTGCGTTACCGGCCTTTTGGGGGTTAGGAATATAAGGGTTGTTGGAAATTCGGAAGGGGGGGGGGTAATTGGGCCTCTGGTAACCTCACTCACACAAATAAACAGATGCAAGCTTTGTTTCACGTCCGTTTTTTTTGAAGCCGTGGTATCACTCCGGTCGAACCGGCCTGTTCGTGCCGAAACATGGTTCTCCCCTACTTGAAGACGATGGTGGATAATTAGAACGAAAAATGAAAAGCTTGAGACAAATGACATGGTAACGTGAAATTGATATCGATGGAAATTGAACGATGATGGTAGAACATATTACAAAGAAATACAAGATAATCCAAAAACCCCAAGAAGATATGCGTATCAACCAATAAAATCCATTATTACAATGAATCTCACTAGTACAATAGAAGAATCAAATAAGGCACCACCTAAACGGTAAACAAAATATGTACATATGTGAATTAGAATATAATTATTATGCACTCGATGGCCTACTTGATTGACAGCAACACCTGTACTAAAATTCTGTTAAGTCATCCAAACCCACAAAAGACATTTCTCTAAGCAACTCTAATAACTCTTGCACACAATAGATTCACCGTCACTTCCTAAACCATTGCTGCATTTGTACTGCAACCATTTAACATACTGTGAACAAAACCATCAATGGATATTGAAGTCAAAGAGCGATGAAGCAGCGTGGGATGACGATGGATTGATACACTTTCGTTTTTTTTTTGTAGTCATTTAGATACAAGACATGATGACTATTAGATTTGATTCACTTGATCAAACCACACGTTGAAACTTGATGTCTTAAGTACAACACTTATAATGACTTTTGTCTTTTGATCAAACGTATGAGGAAAAGTCTTCATAATACTATCATCATTTAATTTCATAACTGCATTATTCATAAATTTTTCATTAGAATCACTTTTAAATATAACGTTACTGAATCTGAAACGGTAAAATTCATTAATATTTAGGCTTCTTTGCACGAATTGACAAAATATTCTTTATATCCATATTCATTAACTTTAAAAAAAAATTAGAGAGGCTATCAAAATTAGAAATGAATTTCAGAATCTGATTCAAATTTTGATTTCTAAAACTAGTTTCTCAAATTCACGCACAATTTTCTTCAAAACATAAGCTCAACCTTTAACAAAACAGTAATAGTATAAAGCTTGCATTTAGTACTAATGCGTACACAAGCATCTAACAAAGATACTGATTGACGTGCAGACTACAAAGTGCAGTAGAACAGGACTCAAAGACGGACAAACGCTCATACATCATTAACATCGTCGACAGCGGTAGAGAAATTTCCCTTTACAAATTCAGTATGCAGCGGAAACCGATTAACTCATTCCTTGTCCTAGCCAAGATCGTACCTAGATAACAATGGACCTTAAAGGAAGTGTGTATCTTCAATTTGAAATTTAACCTTCTCAGAATAGGAGCTAATTTTGATTGGTGTTTTAATTGTCTCAGATTGAGACGACGCACTCTCTCTGATTTGAATGTGATTGAAGAGTTCGTCCTTAGTTCCTTTTGATGTGATAATTAGGAAGATGTTTATACAGTATTATTTTATAAAGTAAAGTAAAGATAGCTACAGCTACAGTAAATTAATTAATTAACCTTATTTGTTCAATAAAATTGAATTGCACGAGAGGCTTAACTATAATTAATAAGAGATGAATTTTTCTTCATATTGAAAAGCTATTAGTCAGTGGCTAAAGCTATTAATTTATAAAATACACACAAAACTAAAAGTAAGACAGATAAAATCTATTTTATCAGTGTGTCTAAAATAATAAATAGAGAAAAATATATTAATTTCTAAGAGATGTCAATATAAAACATAAGATATCTATTATTATAGAAATATAATATTTCAAGACCGACTACTGACACACTAGAGATATTTATACAGTCAACACAAAAATTGATGTCAGTATTTTAATGAACAAATATTGATCACAAAACAAAACTATACTAGTTCTCAACAACGCACCTCAACAGAAAATGAGTCAAAACGAAAGGAACATTGAATTTGTAATGAATTTAAAAAAAATCTCAATGACGTAATTATTCATGAATCAAAGAAAGTCTACGCATTACGCAATTTATGCGAAGTTCAACCTAAATGAAATTAAAAGTGTTTTAAACAAAACGTATGTTGGCACCGTCTCAGAATATAACGACATAATTTCGCACTTTATATTCCAAATAGACATATCACCTTTAACGTTAAGTACAAAGAAACTTTCGCTGTATACAAACAACTGGGCTTATAAATGGTCTATTAAACAATTTACTTCAGAATACAAATGGTCAAAAAATATAGAAATTGTGACGATGATATAAGTGTATTGATGGGTTTTAGAAAGCGATTTTGCGAAACCCTCCAACGGAGAACCGGAAATAAGCGAGGTATTCCAAATATTTCGGACCAAGTAATTATCTCTAAAGGATTTCCGAATACCATAGAAAATTACGAAATACTATTACAGTCAGTAATTTTATTAGATAGTGAGTAATACATATTATTAATGGCATCACATTAAATCGCTAATAAAAAATTTAAGGATGCCAACTACAAAAATTCAACCAACTCAATCAAGAGTTAATAAAACCAGTTACATCAATTAAAAATCACATTAAAACAAATTTAATTTTCACATCAACAACCATGTAATAACAATTTTACAAAGATAAATCGTAACGGCTCAAACACTGCGAACTTTTCAATTAAATTACATTCCCGCGCAAAAAGGCCTACTTAAAATTTTCGATATACCCATAAAACCAACCTTACAAAATGACACCTAAATCTGTGCCCATAATACCATGCCACCATAACACACATTTCCAATAAACCTGACAAATACCTGCTAAAATGCTTACCCCAATGTGGTATGTTTGTATTTCGTCATAGGCCTTACTTGTAGCGAAGACACCGAAGCTCAATGCGTGACATATGGAAATACGGGGAGGGGGAACACAAAATAAAACTCACGCTCATACAGTGATCTTTAGCAATTTGTGTTTAGCCATCGAGTAAGATGAAGGTTGTTGTGCTATTGTGTGCTGTGGCAGTCGCCGGGGCATTGCCCATGGCCAAGGAAGATGGAGCCGCCGAGAGGTTCCTATCAGCTCTCAAGGATTGTCTGGATACAGATACCTCGTTGTGCCTCAAGGTGTGTTGTGCAGTGCAGTGAATTGTGACAGTGTTTGTGATGGGTTGGGATCCTCAGGGCTGTGCAGGATATCTTTATCGTGAATAGTTTTGATGTTAAACCTCAAGGACTTTGAAAAATAATTCTAATAATAGTGTTGGAGATTGCAAAAAATTCTCCTAATTTTTTCGTTAACAGTTTGAGTAGAATCGAATGATTAATTTAGTGATTTGCAAAATTTAATTTCAACATTGACACTGAATTGAACTTCGACACAGATTCAAGTTTGACGATTTATTTTTCAAATCAACTTTAACGATTTATCATCAAAAATATATTCCAGTCACAATTGGCACTTAAGGATCTCAGTCCACACTCAAATTCAAAATTAGCACTAAAAATTCTCTACAACTGTAACTAAGACAAAAATACTAAACATTCAATTTCTTTTACAGGAAAAGGCAATGAGATTTACAGACAAATTGGCAGCCTCATCAAGCCTGGAAGTCCTCGATGGCGTTAGCTTCAAGAACACTGGTGGAAGCCGTTCAGCTCGCAGCTACGAACCTCTTCCCGACGACCCTAAGGCCAGGGAACTGAAGGTTGAAGAGAGGATCATGGAAAACGTCGTGGACTTCCTCGACAGCCACGTCCTGCAGCTCAGAATGCCCAAAGCTTTGGAAGACGACAACACCCTCGATGAGGAAGGTATGTAGCTAATCAAATAATTTTTTATGACCGTAATGAACTTAAATGTCTTACAAACTTGAGCCTTTGCAAGGGCGATTCTTTCAAAAAAATCACAAAAAATTAACGGCGTCATTATCCTTCCCCAAAAGTTAACAATTCTTCCGAATTAAGCTAAAAGAATTGGTTTCCATAAATTAAAATGGGACACTGCTTTCAACCAATCCAATAAAAATAAGGATGATAATAAGCTACCACGATGCTTACTAACGTGGTAGAGTAATGATTTTGTTAAAAAAAATTCAAGTTTTTTGAAGAAACACCCTTAACTTCTGATAAAACGATACGCAGCAAGATAGCAAAGTAAGACACTAATGAGATGCTTTAAAAGTAGTACCCAAGTACGTGCTAACTGTTTTAACTTGGAGTAAAAGTTTAGTGTCCGCGTAAATAACGACTCATTAATACCATTGCATGCTTTTAACCTAGAACATTTCTATTACCACGTACATGTCGTTAGAAAAGTGCTTGCTACGGACGACATAGAAAACTTAATTACAATTATGGAACATGTACGAGACATTACAGTAATTTACAATATTTCTCTAGAACTGGAGAACGCAAATTACATCAAAAAATTTACAAATGTTGAAAACATATTTAATCTTAAAACAAATATGGAGATGTTAGATAAAAGGAGAATACATGGTAACAATAAAAATATTAGTTACGGTACTAAGCATTCAGAATCAGACGTGAAGCACAATGTATGAATATTTTCCCACGCACAAAGATAACATCAGCGAGCAATGTGTTAATTTGATACAGCAGTTTATGCACTTTCTTGAGACTTTGTATAATGTCGATAATGGGATCAGTTTACTTGAAAGTAGGTTTCAAGATATTCCTAAAAAAGTTATTAAGGAATTTAGAGATGATTCAATAAATTATGCAGTAACAAAAAACAATTCAGAGAATCATCATAAATGGCTTCCTGGATCACAAGAACTATAATACTAAAAGGGAACAATAAGCCGTTAAAGTTAACTCACGATTTTACTATCTCACTTGAATAAGCATTGACTAGACTAACTATATTTGTCTAAGCTTTACATTGCCGTAGATAGTTCTAGCGCTTTGTCAATAGAAGAAGCTTTTCATTCGCACTTAACCGAGAGAGAACGTCTAACAAAGTCGTGTTTGCACTTTCATAAACATTCATCAACAATACTTCACATTAACTTGACCGGAGCTTGAACTATCTTAGATAAACAATGTAAAAATTAAAAACCGCAGATTTTCATATCTAAAAAGTTCATTGTAGGTACAAAGCAGTTTAGAAAAGCATCCTTGAAAATCTCATGTCTCTAGACAAAAAATAATTTCTAAAAATGTTTATTTCTAATCTCATAATCGTTTAAGTCGGAAATCAGCGTCGACTTCAACTTTCACTTTAGATTTCAAGTTTATTTTAAGTAGTAAATCAGCATACTCTTGAAATTCGCGAACACGCCCCTGTGACCTGACGATGATACTTTAAAAAAAAGTTAATATACCGATTTCATTTTATCTTGATTCACAATCGTATAAAGTTCTTCATTGAATTGGTTTAAAAGTTTAAAACAAATTGTAATGTCATCATTTCCATAATCGATACCAGCTTAAATTAAAACATCATCGATTTTATTTTCCCACAAATTGATGGCTAGTTTAACATATAATACTCTCATGGTGAGATCGGATGACATAACACAATTATCACTCGGACTTCGTTTTCACTCCGACCCGTTTATTTATGTAAGAGGCTGCTAGACCAGTTTCTACACACTCGTTAAGTTCACTGTCTTCAGATTTCTATCTGCAAATCGGCGTGTAACTTTAAACCATTGATCTGTCTAAGCCTGTCACTAATTGTGTAATAAGGCTTCTAATATACTTGAGTGTCGACTTCAAAGTGTGTGATAGAGTATGTTATATCATCATTAATCTTAACTTCACCAATGACTTTGTAGCTTGCATTCAAATTGAATAAAATAGCCTCACGATTTGAGAGTATGGAGAATATATCACATTCATAAATCAATTAATAATATTTTGCGAAAACGTTTACCAAAAAATTCGAGCCAACGAAAATTATGGAAATAACACTCACACTTGACCTTTAGTTCGTGACATACATGCAGTGACTTTCTCAAAGAAATTATAATTTTATTCAACTATGAATGCCAAAAGTTGAGGCAGCTTTCTTTTAATTGTCGTTACTACGTTTACAAAGGTATAACACTTATATTATGTTGTGGGAAAGATTTTTTTTTTCTAAACAAGATTCTTTAGCGTTCGCTATGTGAAATTAAACGGTGTACCATTCCTTTGTTAGACGGATCAGTTTTTGATGTAATTAGTGACTTATGTGTGACTGTAACGGGGTTTAGAGAGTCGTCATTGATTGTCTTAACCTGAGCTAGTCGTACTAGATTATTTAGTTCTTTTTTGTCTGCTGTGAATTCTTTTGTTTATGTTAAAGTTTAGATTTAATTGTTGACAGATTCTTTAGATTTTTTTTCACTTTCTTATATTCATGGTTTGTTATCTCAATTCCAGGTCGTGGCAAGAAGAAGAAGAAGCTGAAGAAGCTCCTCCCCATCCTCGCCCTCATCAAGCTGAAGCTCGCTGCCCTCATCCCTCTGTTCCTCGGTATCATCGCCTTCGCCGTCTTCAAGGCTTACCTCCTCGGTAAAATCGCTTTCATCGCCGCTGCCTTCGGAGCCCTCAAGAAACTCCTTGAATCCAAGAAGAGCAGTGGATGGTCTGAGCCCGCCCATGAAGAGAGCCACGGCTGGGAAAGCAGCGGTGGTTGGGGCAGGTCCCAGGACGCCCAAAGCCTGGCTTACGGTGCCCATGTCAAGCAGGCGTGAGAGTAAATTATTAACTTATTTATTTTAGGTAAACTTAACTTATTAAACTCGAATTAAATCTTCTTCTTTTCCCTTGTATATATTGACCACCGTTCGATACACATGCTAAGTTTTTTTTTAATGTATATATCTTTTTTTATTTTAAGTTTCTCAATGACTGATACTATTAGTCTCTTCCCTTATTGTATATAAGTATTTTTATTTATTATGTTTAAGTATCACTTCACTGTCAGTGGAGGTTTATAGTACATTTTATTATTTTAAGTTTTCAGTTCCAAAGATATTTTATATATTTACTTTAATATTTTCTATTTTATTATTTTGTTTTTTGTTTGATGTGTATGGGTATGTTACGAGTCATATTTATTACAAGACAACGTGTATTTAATGCGAAGAATGTTATCTGTTTGTTTGTTGCGATGTTTTAATTTATTTTACGATGGATCCTCGTGAAAGTTAAAATAAAAACGACTTTTTATAAAAATATTACCTTGTTGTTTTCTTTTTATTTTCATTTGTTGCACTTCATTTAATCGTCTTATTATTCCATATTATCATATAGCAGATTGATCAAGTAGGCACACTATATGTATATGCAAATATTTTTAGGTACCAACATATCTTTCTCTATAAGCCTATATAATTAAGTGATCTACATGTTAAGCCAAACAATAGATAAATAATTTATGTATTTGACATAAAGTATGATTTGACTTTTGATTATAACAATCGATTAAAAGAGCCATTTAAGATCTTTTCATGTTCATGGATGCACACAATGTTCATTAGCTTTTAGATACAATAACAATTTTAAATAATATTAGTAGAATAGAATTAGGAAGTATGCTATATAAAAAATAAATTACTTCTTCAAATGTATATCGTTTCCGGGCTAAGCAACGTGCATAATCCTTTTATGTGGGGGAAAATCATCCTATGCTTTCTCCCGCCTTGGGCGAAGCGAAAAGGAATGTCAGACTCCTTTTTTAGGGACAAGCCCGCCACAACCTCCCATACCGCTGTAAGCCAGGATCTACAGTAGATACAACCATGAAAACACCGGAACATTGAAGTCCGGCGCGTCCCAGGGACATGAATGACTGTCTTGGATCCCGCAACGAAATAAATCAGAAGATGTTATTAGAGGAGAAGAAAAGAAATGTCAGACTCCTACTGACTACCACCTAGCAGGAGTAGGAACGCCTGCTTTTTGAGCCGGAGCCCCGGTAACCCGCTAGGCAGTCCTTGGGTCATAATGCAGCATCAGGAATTTTGGTGGAATAAAATAAAACTATCCAACTAGATATAGCGACAATATCCGCAGTGGCCAGATATAAAGAATTGAAAATTGAATTAATGGTTCACACTATAATTCTTCATTTCGATCATCATTCGTTATTATCAGAACGGGGGCATAACCTTTAATCTCACGTCAGAACAGTTTCCGGAGTTGCGGACTACCTAGCGGGATTACCGGGGCTCCGGCTCGACAAGCAGAAGTAGGACCAGGGTGGCTTTTAGTCGGTAAGAGTCTGATACGCCGTCTCTCCTTGTCCAAGGCGGGAGAAGTCATTGGACGAGTTTCCCTCTTAAAAAGGCTTAGAACAGCAGCCACTATTCAGTACAGTCCAGTCCAAACCAAATAGAAACACTTTGCTTGACAATCGCACTTGCGTCAAAACGGTTATAAATGCAACCATGACCTGACTGCCTCCTTGGTCGAGTAGTCGCAACTGCGATTGCCGGGCAAAATGTTACTAGGCTTTTTTCAGTGTTTCGAAAAAAAATCTCAGTAGTAGCAAGGAGTCTTAATTGTGCTCAGTATATGGCAATATGCTCGTCCCCTATTACATAGGACTTATAACACAAATGGTGAAAAGTGAGTATACATTGTAAAGTTGCATTACGTGCCGTAATGTGCAGGAGCACTTCTGCCTACGCCGGGGATAAAAGGCGTGAGTGACGTTGCAAAAAAATTAAACCCTGTTCATGCTGTGAAGCAGTAAAAAAACTGAAATCGAAAACATTAACAGCACTTTGAACCCAGAACAACTAATTTGTCACGGCGACTGCAATAATAAATTTTAAACTAATAATTACAAAACACACAATAGCCAATTAAAAATGATAGAAAGTGTATAATCGGTCAATATTAAAAGTTATTACTTATTATACTTCCAAATACTTTCTCAGATACATTTTAATTATTAATTAGCGAACACGCCATAGCGTAACTATGGGAATATTATTATTTATGAATAATAATGGTGAGAGTCTGTCCGTCATACAATGAAATTGAAACTACCGTTAATAGGTGTTATTGATCTATTGAAGTTCTTAATTAAGATGGAAGAAATAATTTTCTTTTCGTTGTTTGAGAGATGGAATCGAGTTTTCTGATTATTACATGGTTTCTTACTAATTAATGGAGACCGATCTACGGCAACAGACGTCATGGCAGGCCCAAAAGAAGATGGCGTGACGAACTTTTCTTCAAGTGTAGGAGAGTCATGCTTCGGTACGAATGGGCCGACTCGACTATAGTGATACCACGGCATCACAGAAAACCGACGTGAAACAACGCTTGTGTTGTGTTTCGTTATGTAAGTGAGGTTACTAGAGGCCCAATCCCCGGATTGAGAAGAGGGTGATTGGGCCTCCTCCTCCTTGATTTACCAACAACCCTTAAATTCTTAACCCCGAAAAAGCTGGCAACGCACTTGTAACGCCTTTGGTGTTTCGGGTGTCCAAGGGCGGCGGTGATTGCTTATCATCAGGTGATAGTCTGCTCGTTTACCCGTGTGTTCCATAAAAAAAAAATAGTTAAACTATTCATTCAGTTTCATTATAGTTGGAAACAGACTTTAGTTAGTTAAAATCTTGAACTCCAACCTCATATGAATCACTATCACAATATCTAGCACTAACGAGATCTACTAGATCTACCAATAACTGCTTACACAAATAATTATGTGTTCAGTGTCATTTATCTTGTCTATCCGTCTGTCTGTTGCTGTGAGGGCAGTATGTCGGTAGACTGACAAATTGATGATAAGGTGCATCCATACCAATATAGCATAAACTATACTATTTTAAACTTTATTACAAAGATACATAAAGTCTATTATGAGTTCCAGCAAGTAAAACTATTGTATTCTGGAAAAAATAATTTGTATTTTCAACTGTAATATTTAAATGGTATGGTTGAAAATTGATTAAATGTTGTCAATGGAAGACAGCTTACTATATTATTAGTACGTCGTTTGATACATACCTAATATTAATAACGGAACATTACTTGTTTGCTATATTTATCGAAAATAGAAATATCTTTAGATAACGATATGTTGTGATTTCTTGTATCTGATTAATGAGAAGTAATTTGGGTGCATTTTAAATTTAGCATAGTGATGACTAATGACCGACCTGTTCGCTGCAATTTAGAATCTTGTGAGTGTGTCAAAACACACTAAATTAAATACATTTGTTGCCTGCGGTTTCGCCCGCATCCCCGTGGAATAAAAAGTGTCCTGTTACCCAAGCCAGCTCTTACCTAGTCTATGTGGTATACCACATTCTCACTGCATCACCTAAAACGCCTCTGGTGTGGCTAGCAAGAATGCTTATGGCAATAACAAAAAGTTAAATAAATCTATACATATAATAAAATCGTAGAAAAGTGCTGTCTGTACATTGAAAATAAAAATAAAAAAAATAGCAGGGGTTATTGTTATGTCGATGTCGAACCCAAAAATGTAATTAACTTTTTTTTTTAGTCTGTTTGTCTGTTTGTCTGTTCGTCTGTGCGCGCTAATCTCAGAAACGGCTGATCCGAGTTGGATGCGGTTTTCACGAATATATTGTGGGATGCTTAAATTTACATTTAGTGTTTGTTTCATGTCAATCGGTTCATAAATAAAAAAGTTATGTCAAATTAAAGAATCACGTCGAACATTCTATGCTTATACCATTAATCTCCGCAACTATTTGACGGATTTGGTTGAAATTTGGTACAGATATAGTTTAGAACCTTAGAAAGGACATAGGATAGTTACATTCATTTGGTTGGGTATCGGCCGAGCGCTTCGGTACTATCGTAAAAGAAGTGTATTATCAGTCGTATGATTATTTGTCTGTAGTGGTCCTGCTGTTTCGTATACCTATTCGAAATAAATTGGTTTCGTTGTATTTGTCAATTAATAAGTTTATTTGTTGGGTTTTCCTGGTTTTCTGGTTAAATTATTTAACGTAGGTTTAATTTGATATCGATTATTAGTAGTTACTGTAGTTAGTTTTTTTAATAAAATTGTAAGTCTAATTTATTAATTAATTAGATAGATTAGATTTAAGTCGTTTCTTTTAAATTATTTATTTTAAGCTTGGTTATTATAGCATAGAGGATAGGTTGTAATATAATTTCTTTTTTAGGGTTCCGTAGCCAAATGGCAAAAAACGGAACCCTTATAGATTCGTCATGTCTGTCTGTCTGTCTGTCTGTCTGTCTGTCTGTCTGTCTGTCTGTCTGTCCGTCCGTCCGTATGTCACAGCCATTTATTTCCCAAACTGTTGGGCCTATCGATAGTAAAGACAACGTTGTATGATGATGTATATTTATACTCCGTTCGAGCATTTTCTTTGTACTAAAAGTTTAATTATATTGATATTATTTTTTTCATACCTTTTTACTACTTTATTTACTTTTTTTGAATTAAAACAATAACATGAACCGAAGTCGTGTAACGATCGACATAGAATTATTTATAAATAATTTATTTCTTATTTTTATTTTTTGATTTTTGAAATAAAAATATATCTATGTCCTTTCTAAGGTTCTAAACTATATCTGTACCAAATTTCAACCAAATCCGTCAAATAGTTGCGGAGATTAATGGTATAAGCATAGAATGTTCGACGTGATTCTTTAATTTGACATAACTTTTTTATTTATGAACCGATTGACATGAAACAAACACTAAATGTAAATTTAAGCATCCCACAATATATTCGTGAAAACCGCATCCAACTCGGATCAGCCGTTTCTGAGATTAGCGCGCACAGACGAACAGACAAACAGACAAACAGACAAACAGACAAAAAAAAGTTATTTTACAACTTTTATGGGTTCGACATCGATCATAACAATAACCCCTGCTATTTTTTTTATTTTTATTTTCAATGTCCAGACAGCACTTTTCTACGATTTTATTATATGTATAGATACGTAATTCGTTAGCTTCACTTTAGTTATTAAGTTAGCGATATCAATGTAAGTGGCGAATTGAGTGTAAAAAATTACAGATCCAGATTGAATAGAGCTCTAAGTCTATATTATGAGCTACAATAGACCTTTATTTAATATTGGACAATACTTATAAAATATTAATCTAAATCCTAACCGGAGGAATATGTAATAGAACGCCCGTATTTAGAATAATTTAATGGTTATACTTAATTCAGTCCTAAGCAAATGTTTGGATACAAAATCGTTACTACAGAAAAGATTAAGAAATTATTAAATGTCTCCTAGTAAGTAATATTATACAGGGTGTCCGGTGGCAGAATTAGGATTTTAAAATTAAATAATAAAAAAACGGCAAAATATTTTTTTATTTCAATTACTATAACAAAGAAGAGTATTGCGGATTTTATTTCTTAAAAAATATTTTGTCTAAATGTTGACCATCACGTCACACACACTCTTGGAATCTGGCTTCAGTATCCCGCGCCACTCGCTGGAGAAGGGACGTCGGGATACCATTAACCTCGCGAACGATATTTTCTTTTAATGCTGAGCTGGTCGGTGGGGCGGTTTCATAAACTTTACTTTTGAGGTACCCCCACAGAAAATAGTCCATGGGGGTAAGATCCGGCGACCTGGGTCCATGGGATGTCAGCAAAACGACTTGTTAATTTGTTAGGGAACAAATCGCAAAGAAGCGCCATGGTCTCTCTAGCAGTGTGAGGCGTGGTGCCATCTTGATGGAACCATGTCTGTGAACTGTAGGTAGGATGTTCTCTTAATATTGGCAGAAAAAAATCGGTAAGTATTCGCCGATAAGAAATGGCGGTCACTGTAATGACTTGTCCTTAACGATTTTCAAAAAAATAAGGACCGATTATTCCTCTGCTTGACAATGCACACCAAACCGTCACTTTGGGACTGTGAAGTGGCTGTTGATGTTTCAATCGTGGGTTCTGTCCTTTAGGTGACCAATAACGACCGTTCTGTTTATTTACACTTCCATTTAAATGAAAATGGGCTTCATCACTTCAAAAGATTGTGTTCACCGCAAAATCGCTGCACCATTGTTTCGCAGAAACTTTTGCGCAAATCATTAGGCTTAACAATTTGAATTTTAAAGGGGTGAAGTTTAAGGTCCTTTTTCAATAGTTCGTGCACTATCGTTTTTGGAAGCCCTAAGAGGCTGCTCTGTCTACGCACGGACTGTCGCGGGTTATCACGTAAACTGTTTGCGACAAGTTCGATGTTGTCATCAGTCCTCGACCTTCGACTGGATCCCGGCCGCGGATTATTTGCTGCTGAACTTGTTGCTCTGAACCTCCGCACCCACAATCGAATCAAATCTTCGCTTGACGCATCACGTAACCGTCGGATATTGTACCGCGAACAAAATCTTCGACGAGCAATAGCACAGGAATCGTTTGCTTTAAAACAAGCTTCGATTGCGAACGTACGTTGTTCTCCTGTCCACTGCAACATCGTGGCTAATTAACCCGCACGAATGACGAATCGAACGAGACCACCCCGTCCGCCCCTCCGCTAACGGTTCGAAAATAGTCTTGAAATTTAAATCCTAATTCTGCCACCGGACACCCTGTACATATAATATACTTAAATCATCGTTTTAACTTCCCTCAATGCACATCAACTACATTCTAAAGTCTGACTGCACTTCAAGCCGGATGTGACGTGTGTACCTATGCACCGTGCAACTTATTTACTTAACTGATGCACTATTCTGGACTTTAAGTTGAGAAATATAATTTAGAACTTCTGGAAGGAAACTACACCTTAGGCTACTGACCAAAGTTCTCTTGTCGTACGGTAAAGGTTTGCCATGGGTAGGTTTCGAACCTGCACCCTCATGTATATGAAGTGGGCATCTCAAACCTCCAGACCACCACGACATCCCTATCTAGATGTGTCCCTATTAGCCCTAAGATATCTACAAGACAAGTACAAGTTAAAGCTATAAGATTTATTTAGAAAGAGAAACATAAAGGCATTTAAAAAAATATATACTAGGATAGATCCTAATATATATTTTTTGACTAAATTGGAAAATATTTGAATATTTAATATTATTAGAAAATTTTAGAATATTTTCCAATTGAGTCAAAAAACTCATAGTATGCTAAACTTAAATCGTAATTCAATTGTCATTCTTTGGACAATAGACTATTTGTTTATTGTTTATTCTTAAATAATAAGATAAATTTATAAAAAAGATGGATCGCTACAACGAATCACATAAGCGCTCCCAGAATAGGGCCGCAAACATACGTTTAGGATGTTTGTCTGGAAAGTAATACGGATGTGTGTTGCTTGTAGAAATCCTTAGCTTTTCACACGTATCTAGAATAAATTGCTTTACCATTTGTGGTCTAATAACTCATTTACTTCATATTATTCCCACAGCATTATTTCTTGCTAAATCGTCTTCATTCAAAGCTACACTGTGGAACGAGCACCTACGTAGTTTCACTGACTCGGACAGAGTTTCATACTGTTGATGTTATTTTTTTATTTCGGCTACCAGCAATTGATACTGCGCTAACTGAAAAAGCCTACTTTACAGCACAGGCGTTTAAAGGAAAAAACGTGATAACCTTTAAATTAATTAAGATACTTTTTTGAAATTTGGTATGCTTCATATTTAATTTCTTCACCGTAATATCACATATTTATATTTTCTTAATTATTTCTATTTTTTGACTTAGCGCAAGTTAGCCGTATATAAACGTAATCTGGTGAAAGCAAATTACATCTTATACGCTAGCGCTGGTCACTTTTGCCCCCACGGTTAGGTAATATCCCTACAACTATCTTCCCATTCCCCCAATTAGAGCGCCGATCGCGTTTTCTTCCGATTTCGTTAAACGTAAAACAAACTGTAATAGTACAGAATTGAAATAGCAACACGCATCAGAGGAAAAGTAAACATGTATTTTTTTAAAGAGTAACGAATAGTGATTTTTGCTCTTCTCCATTCGAAGCTACACTTTGGAACGAGCACCTAGCTTCACTGACTCACAGACTATTAATTAATTAATTTAATTGTTGATATTTCAAAATTACCTATTAATGGTTTAATTGGATTAAGTAATTTGACTTTGACTATGACTTTAGCTTTTTATAGCGACGCATCGATCGCGCAAAATCATTATACAATAAATCCAAAAAGAAGTCCATGTACCACTTTATTTCATAATCATTACATAACTATACGCATAATTAGATTAAATAAATAATTTAATAATAAAACGATTAATAAATCCTGACCAACCTCAACGCATAACACACTGCATAATTTGCTTAATAGGTAAATTAATTACTTGTGTTATTAGATCTAGAGTAATTATATAATCTTAGTGTCAACCGGAACAGCTGATTTCCTATACTTGTATTACATAAAAATGTAGAATAAATGTGTGTTTTATGTATGTGTGTTATGTGATTGACTGGCTCAGTTGTCATGTAGGCGCTAGTCACTATGACTACTAAGTAGGTACGTTTAGGCTTGCAGTTGGTGTCTTCAAGTTACAAGAAGGTAATTCTTAGTTCTACTTCAATATTAAAAACATCAAGAGCCCGTGGCAGGTCATTGCTGATCTATAGAATGTGTGTCTTAGAACTATGAGGCTTTGGCATAATCTCTAAGGCAGGCTAGTTGTAGATCCAGCCCGGTAGGCCCAGTAGGGTTGATATCTGATCCGGAGCTGCAGACTAGGTAGTCCGCACCCGCTAGTTAGCGGGTTTATCGTTTAACATAACATAAAACCATGCTAACACTATCGGAGCTGCGGACTACCCAGCAGGTTATCGGGGCTCTGGCTCGAAAAGCAGGAGTACGAACGGTGTGGTTTTTAATCCGTTAGAGTCTGACACTCACTCTTACCTCGCCTAAGGCGGGAGAATAGAATTCAATGATCCCCCCCCCCCCTTAAAAAAGCCCAGGTAAGTAGACTCACCCTAAGCAGCGGCAGTTCCAGAGATCCTTCCTGCTCCGGAGTTTAATGCTAGTTGGAACGGAATGGTTTTTACTAAGTAACCATCTGACATTCTCGCGCCACACTGAAGGCGGGAGGAACAGTTGATGATTTCCACTCTAAAAAAAGGCCGAACAGTTTGATTACTCGCTTTAATCCCTAGAATCCATTGTAATATTTAAAAAGTCTGTGTAAGCTATAACATCACGCCATATAATTAGGAACAAGGTGCAAAGGTGAAATCGCAGTTAGGAACTAGTATTGTGTGTCAAAGCTAAGGTTTTATATACATACTTATTAATAATCCAGCTTTCACTATTAAATAGATATATAATTTATTACTTTAATAATCCTATGTAATTATACAAACCGATACATATAGCTATATACATATTTATATACAATATTTCGGCTTTAATTAAGTTTGTTAAGATATTAGAAATTCAGAAAGCGGCCAGGTTTCGACTTTCCGAACATTTTATCTTATGCTATCTATAAGATTTTGTGGATGATTTAATATTCTGGCGGCTTAAAATCGGCTTTCTGATGTCTTTAGTATTAAATAATAGTGTCTAGACTAGTATTATTATTATAGTGTTAGACTTTATTAGTCTATTCGCTGGCGAAATTGAATCCTCTTGTTAGTCCTTAGCAATTGTTTTCGGAACAAAATCGTTTTTTTTAATGTTATAAGCCGGTAAATGAGCTTGCGGAGCACCTGATTGTAATGTAAGCAATCGCCGCCGCCACCCAGCCTTCGGGAAGGGAAGGGGGATAATTGGGCGTTACTAAGGAATAGTTAAATTAATCATTAAATGTCTCTGTACGAGTTAGCTACCTAAATAAATTAACTCCTTTCAGATAACCACTTTTTATAGCAATAGACTCACCTCCTATTACATGAAACTCTGTAACATAAACTATTAAACAAGCCTATGTTTGCATAACTGCAACTGAATAAAAATATTTATTATATACACATCCATATTTCATAAGTACCCAAACACGTATATTGTATGTAAATAGAATACAGTGCTAATGAATAACCGCTACAGTCCTGAAATAAAACATGAAACCTCAATAACTTCCCCGTACCGAAATATTTAATGCTCATCACGTATTCATGTATGTCATCGTTACAAAACTTCGGTATACGAGTTCATTTCCGGCGCGAGCCCAGTCAGGTGGTACCTATAGGTGCGGCTCGCGAAAGTGGCCGCGCCTCAATATTGACCGCGATACACACTATGCGAAAATTTTATTCGAGTTTTTTGCATAAAATCTGATTTTGTTTATTAGGTATTTATGCGTGCTCTTTTTTGTCTTGAACTAAACTTTGGATTTTTTTAAAGAATTAATGTCTACACAACGTGGCGCCGTTTCCATTCTCGCATGGAACAACACTTTGTGTGATTCACAGATTGTTGTTCCGAGTTTGGGTGTCATGTGTATGTAAAATTGTGTGTTTGTAAACGCACCCACGACACAGGAGAAAACCTAGAGTAGAGCAACATGTTTTATAATCCTAAAGGGGGCACAGATTTTTATTAAAAAAAAAAAAAAATATTAGAGCCACAACAGCTGTGATGGATATTAGGAAATGTGTTACAAGAGGTATTGATGTTGAAAATCGAAACTTAATATGACAAAATATCTATAAAAATATTCAGTGAAAGTCTAAATCTAGCTCATAACTATAATTTATACACCACACTTTAAAAACATTAAACCTGTAATCTTATCGCGAATGTTAGAAATGTTTACCATATCAATTGATTTTCTAGTCAAGGAACAGTTATTTTCAAGGTCGAACTTACTGCTAATGGAATTCTATACAGTAAAACACTTTCCTTTTGTAGCTAAGACAGCATCAGCACAAATCAGGTATTTGATTGTAACTACAGTTACTGGCAAAATATGGATTGGCAAGCTAAAGCTTGAAATGGCAAGTTAATTTAAAATTAGACGAGAAAAATAAGTTAAGCGAGTTTTTAATAACTATTATTTAAGTGCACGTGTACTAAAAGTAATTTTATCTTTTAGATTCGTTTTCAAAATCATTATTATTTTATTTCGTCATTATTCTTTTAGTCATTTCATATAATTTTCATAGATCTCATAGAATCGGCTGAAACAAAACACAACAGAAGAAAATAAAAACAAATATTTAATTTAATGACATAAAAACAAGTAACTTACCATATACAAAACCATCCAAAAAATATTCGAATTCTGGAATAAAAACAAACGGACATTATTCGAATTATTCGAAAAACTCACTAAAAAATTCGTCCAGTGTGTACCGCGTCTACAAGGTACCGTTGGTTTTCAAGGTCGGGCCTCAGATGCGGCCACAAGTGCGTCTGACTCACAGCACTTTCATCTGATAGCTCGGTTAGGTAAGGATGGACAGGAGATGTATTACGTGTCTCAGTTAATAGGATTCCTTCTGTTACTAGGTCAATTATTTCACTCCACACATTTGTTATGAAAGTGAATCTGGTTTTTAGATTTTTCTTTTTTATTATGTAGGTATATGAAAGTTTAGGATGGATATTCATGAAGTGGGTTGTGTGTGATTGAGTCTGAATTTTATTCCTTTTCCTGGTCCATAGAACTTTCATAATCTGATTGTTCGGTTTTGATGCAAGTTTAGATTGAATTCTCAATTGAAGTGGCTTGTGTGTGAATGGCTTTTCTGACACAACAATCTATATACTGGTTAAGGATATAGGATTCCTTTGTTACTAGGTTAGTTATTTCATTCATGGATCGTGTCAAATTTTACTGAAGGCTGTTTGGAAGTGAATCTCATGATGTATTTTTGTTTTCTTTCTGTATTGGCGAGTTATATGTGTATTTAACGGATGTGTAAAACTTGAGGTAATTAATTATGTTTGTGTTGTATATGATCAAGTAACTCAGAGTTGAATCCCTTTTATCCTCGAAGGTAAAAATTCTTTAGCACAACAGAGCTCCCCATAGACACTCACAAACTCAGACGTCAAAATAGAAACCAAGACCACAAAATCCAAGACTCCTTGTTCGGCAGTCGCATTACCAATAATCCTATCATTATTCAATAACAACAATTTATCATTTATTTCAATAGCAAAACAAAAAACAATAAATACCATATTTATCATACATAGCGGTTTGTCACAGCAATCACCCAAAAAATTCATAAGTGCCGTCACAGCGTCGAATTATGTAGAAAGTGAGGCTATTGCCGGTATCGGTGGTAAAGGGCATCGGCACACATTGCTGACCTCTTTAGTAAGAGCTGTGAGTTATGGACGTCTTGGGTGTTCTAATAAACACAGGAATTAAAATCTTGCAAAGAAACAAGAGAGAAATAATTTATTGAAGGTACATGTTTTTTTTTTAATTTGAATGTCGTGGTTGCCCACTGGTTTAATACGTCTGCTTGTCATGTATGAGGGTACGGATGCGGAGGACAAAATACCGAAGTCACGTTTTCCAAGTTATATGTTCTTTCTAAGATTTTTTAGACACCACTGACTAAAGCTGAAGGAAAACATCGTTAGGAAACTTGAACCCTTAAAATTTCTGACTTGAAAGTTTGAAATCACCAACCCGCATTGAGCAAGCGTGGTGATTAATGCTCAAACCTTCTCCGTGCGAGAAGAGGCCTTTGGTCAGCAGTGGCCACTTACAGGCTGTAAATGATTGTGACGTGTCGTGCATAATTTTTGTAATTCGAAAAGCAGTAGCTAATAATGCGCAACACGCCTCTATCCTTTCTATGTTTAACAACCATGATGTCATGTAACGTAATGATAGGTAATTTAGAATTTATTTAATACTTCACGCACTATGTGTGCGTGAATTTTGACAAAATGATAAAAATGCCGAAGAGGACTTAATGCCTTATTTGTCCAAATAATTTATCCATTCGATATTGAAAGATATTATGGTCATTCTTCATACGAATCTAAATTTTGGAACAAGTATTCATTTAAGTTTCTATTTTGACGTTTCATAAATGCTTATATAAATAAAGATTGTCTTTAATTTTCCAAAACACTTTTTTTAACGCAGATGGCGAGACGAACTCGCATATATGACTAGGATTGGCCCCGCAAAACAAAGCACAGAGAGGAGATAAGCAGGGTAGGGAGGCATTTGTCCTGCAGTGGGACGAACTTGGCTCAAATCTAAGTCTAAAACATATTTTTTTACTGTTAGACTAAACACATACATTATTAGTTTACACATAATACGCATAATATTGTGTCAGTAATAAAAGAAACATCATCACTTAAATGAACCGAGTCATATTTGATTAAAACATTTTATGGGCGCCGTTTCTCATAAAAAATTGTTCGTGGTACATAAAACAAACATTCTAAGAAATGTATATAGGAATGCGTAGGTACATAACTGTATGACATATGATAATAGAAAGTGTCCCAAATAGTTGTCCCATTGGTAACTTGGGAGCGTCACTTTGCACTACAAATTATATTACCTTAAAACTAGTTGGAGATCCTTTATAGCTTCGGAAGGAAATTGAGAAAGAATTAGGGATGGGCGTTAATGAGATAACTACACTATCTAGTTATGGTGGTGGGTCTGTGGGCTGAGATAAGTGATAATTATTGAGATTTAAATTAGGAAGTTCTAAATTAAGTTTGATGTATTAATAAATACATCCTGTAGAGTAAAAAAAGCGTAGCTCAGGGTAATATACTGGGTCCAACGCGTTTGAACTCATAATTGTTAATTTGATTAATTAATTTGGTCATCATCACTATTAAAATTGAAATGGACATAAAATATAGAGACCAGATTGACGATATTTTTGAAAAGGCCTAAAATAAAAGTACTTAAAAAGATTCGTAGCAATTGACATTCCATTGTCTCTGCCTAACCTCCCGGGAGACAGGCTTGAGGTTATGCATGTGTGTATTAAAATTAAAAATAAATTATAAGGCATATCCTAATTACATAGCATATTTAGGAATAAAATAAAAAGAAATTATATTAAATCTTTTACAAGCTAGCTCGTTACGAAGTGTAGAGTCACATCTACAATATGCTTATCATTCACACAATAATGAGAGTCATACAAAATGTATGTAAGAAATGCGACTACTTGTACCTAGTAGAATACATGCAGCGACAGTGGATGAGGCCAGAATTAACATGTTAAACATGTTTCATCTGAGCCGGCCTCAAATGTCACCAACGGCATCTCGTGATAGTTCCTCTATTATGTTTACTACCGTAACCTCTATAGGCCTACATTACCTATACACACATTCCTAATTTTACCCAACACTGCTTGTGAAGCTACACGATTTTATCATTCTTCTTCAATCAAATTCCAACTTTATCACCATGTAGTAGTGATGAAATTTGGTTGATAAGGTTGGTGATTTGCAGTATACCTTGATGTGTGGTCGTACCTACTTATTAAGGGCAAATATTAGCATAAGGCACACACTCTCTGTCAATAGAAATACTAAGTGATGTTAATTAGGTTTTTAGCGAGTTGTAATTGACAACTTTTCATTCTCAAAAGGGGTAGGCAGAGATGAGAGTAGCGAGTTGTGAGTGGACTAAAAATGTACGGTTCTTAATATCATGTGTTTATTAAAAGCTTGAAATAGTTGAGGAATAAATACTAGTCTACGGGTGTACAAGGTAGATAGACGACTTAGTAAGGGTTGCAGGGAGCAACCCAATGGATGCAAACAAATTATTAGGAGAAAGCAGCAACTTGTGCTTGATCTGATGCTGAAGGTGATAAGGGTGATAAAGAACTCAGATATTTGTTCGTTTCTTAAATAGCCAGACCACTACAGATGGTGCCCAGTAGGGCTGATGCCCGATCCAGAGCTGCGAATAACGTAATGGGGCTCCAGTACAAATCAGGAGAAGAAACGATGTGGCTTTGAGTCAGTAAGAGTCTGATACTCTCTCTAGCCTCGCCCAAGACGGAAGAAGACAATGGATGATTTTTCTCCCCCAAAAAAAAAGATCTTTATTCGTTCTATCATAATATCATCATAGCCACATTGAATATCAATTCAAGTCAACGTCAAAGTCATTTATTTCAATTAACCATTAATTAGACACTTTTGAAACGTCAAATTGAATTGTCCGTCAGTCTGTCTGTCAGTGAAGAGGTTTGACGATCATTGTAACAGTAATAAGGCGTAGATTGGAATGTTTGGTCCTTTACTGTTATGACCTACTGAGTGAATATCGAAAGTAAGAGTACCTGTTTAAACTCAGAGGCATCATTGATGGAAATACCTGAGGCCAGTGGATAGAAAAGAGATAAAGGTATTGAAGATGATGAAGTAATGAGATATAATAATCATACTAATATTATAAATGTGAAAGCTTGTTGTTGGATGTTTGTCTGTCAATGACGCTGAAACTACTGAATGGATATTGATGAAATGTGAGTTGATTTTGGTGATAGGATACTTTTACCAAATTAGAACGAAGCTAGTGAGATATATTTTTTTATCAGATAATTTGCTAGATGCATGTTTAGTTCGGAGTAAAAAGGAAATAGAAATAAATAATTATTATTAATACTATTTAGATATTCGAAACTGTACACTTAAAGTACGTAAAAACAAACAAAACCGCAAATCAATAGAAACCGACGTATTTAATTTAGTAACTGAACACTTAGCAAACCGCAACACATAAACACACAGACGGAAAACAGTTTCTCTAAACAACATCGAATCATAAAACTGAAACATCCATAATCATAATCAATCAACATCCAAGCTCACCATTTACTACACAACTCATTCACATCACAACACATCTATACATCCATACATCCATACTCATACAGCTCGCTGTGTCTGGTAACGCGACTTTTTCCCCCAAGTCTCATACACTCTTGAATTTAAGAAATACTTCACTTGTATGTATGTATGTATGTCTGTATGTACTTTCACTTGCAGTTACATCACCGGCACATTTCGTACACTTGAGCCCAATTATTTAATCGTTTTATAATAATTGTGACCTAGACACACTGTTGCTATGCCTCTTTTTTAATTGTTGTTTTGTTTTTTAAAATAACGGTTCTTTTTGTGTTTCGAACGCGTTCTTTTTTTCTAACGGTTTTTGAGGTTTGATTTATTGTTTTTTTTAAACGGCTGGTTGTTTTTTTTTTAAGTTTAGAATTCTTATATGGAATTTGATGGCCAGTTCCTTTTTTTGTTATGCAATGTAATGTAACACGTTCATGCGTTATTTATCTATGAATAATATTGAACAAAAATGTATTCATTCATATTACAAAATTGGCTCGTCTAAATCAATGGTTGAACAATAAAATCTTATAAATTTTCATCACCACATTCATTTGCGAAATATCAATTAATATTAATTCTAAATTCTAAAAAGAAAGTGAATGTTTTGTAATGTTTTTTTATTTAAAAAATCGCAAAATTTTCACCATATTATTTTTTGATTTCAGTGTGAACTAAACTCCGAGCGGTCAGCACGACTCCGATGCACGTATGAAAATAATAAAAAGTATGTTATCAAAAAGAAATTATAATAGAATACGAAAAAAAGTAGAAATTTGTGAATCTATGGGCGTTGACGAAACGATATAAACTTTCGGTGCCCGGTCTCTAGCTTTCCGGTTTCCGATACGACCTCGAAAACTAAAGTATTAAAAAAATAGCTACATATCAAATAAGATAGAGTTCATGTGAGAGAGAACAATGAATTTCACTTAAAACAATATTTCACTAGAACACTATAAAACTTAACGTTACAACGTGTTTTTTAGAAATTACGACATTCATTTTCACCTCTTCTTATGGACACACGAAAAATCAAATAATCACACTTTTTCTTTCGTTTTAATTTACACTGCTCATAACGTATGAATGCGTATTTTAGATGTCGTAAACGCAAACTTCGCTTTCTAACATCCAATATTTATTTTTCTACTTATCCTGTGTCTGAGCTTAAACGATCTACGGTCGATCAGTTAGCACACGACTTCAAACAGCGCGCACACACTTTACGTCATATTGTCAAAAAATTGTAGAGGGGAGGCGAAGGATAAAATCCATCAGTTTTTTGGGAAATCATCATAAGTTTGCCAACGTTGGCTCTTGCAGTACAAGCATCCAGTGTAGTTGCAGTTGAAACATTTAAATATGTGGAAGAAAATAGCTTTGTTAGCCATTTTGGCTTCAGTGAAGTGTAACCCAGTGCAGGAAAATGGTGTTGCGGAAAATTTAGTGGGTGCTGTCAAAGAGTGCATTGAAACGGATACCTCGTTATGCCTGAAGGTGAATATTGTGGATACCAAGTGTTGTGCAGTGTCAGTGAACAGAATAAATGTGTTCAGTCCTAGTACTGACGACGCTCTTTGAATTTTCAGTAAAAGCCATTACTGTAACGAGTGGCTCCTCACTGTGGATTTTTGTTCAATAATTTCTTTGCCATTCAAAAGTTTTATTGAGGACTGTGTTTTGTGAATACAGAATTAATTGCATCTCAGTTCCATACCAAGTGCTGAAAAAAAAATAACCATGCCCATAGTTCAAATCAAATTAAATTATTCACGATTTAATCTTAAAACAACCTAAAGTATTAAATACCAAATAAAGTGCAGAATTCATAGAAAAATCCTAAACTACAAAAAAAAACATTAAACAAATCAAATCACTAAATTACAAATCTATCTCCACAGGAAAAAGCCCTGAAATTCACCGAAAGGCTGTCCATCCTGAAAGACTTGGACATCTTCGAGGGTATCAGCCTGGTGAACACTGGATCAGCCCGGTCAGCTCGTAGCTACGAGCCTTTGGCTGAGGAGCCTAAAGCCAGGGAACTCCAGATCGACGAGAGAATCGCTGACAACGTTGGAGACTTCTTAGAAAACCACGTACTGCAGTTGCGTCTGTCTTCCCCTGATGAAGAATCCCGTGGTCTTGATGAGGAAGGTAAGAAGAAATTAGAATAATAAAGAAAAATTCTTCATACAAGGGTCCAAAGCTTACATAAACCCAAAACTGCCATTAGCAAGGCAATAAACAAATCCATTGTGACAACGAGAAACTTTACCGCTAAAGTGCCAAACGAGTTTCAAACAATGCATTGAAACCTAGGTACCTCACAGCTTTCTCTTTTACACATATTTACATACACAGTTGACAGACAAAGCCCTTTACCGGTACCATAAGGTGCTAAAAGAAATGTTTGTCAATACACAGTTTCACGCATGATTATAAGACTTATTTTTACCGCATTCTCTTCTAACAGTACATTGTGAATGTGTCGTAACACTATTTTATCCACTTCCCAAACGATTACAACATCATCGTATTAATCATTCATTTTATTCAAAGCAAAATATTCAAATAAGATATCTTGGATATCTTCTTCATAAACAGATCCTTGATTTGAATTCAACTAAAAATGCAAAGCAAAAAAACTAACGGTACATTAGAGTAATAAGCGTCTATTAAACTGACTCAGAGTGGACGTACTATTTTTAGATATTTACTGGTTTTGCATAAATGATGCAATACACTTCGACAACATTCGACTCCTTTCATTACTGGTACTCTGGTACAATGACGGTAAAGAACTAGTATCTAATATTACCTTCTTATTTCCAGCCCGTGGCAAGAAGAAGAAGAAGATCAAGAAGCTGTTGCCCCTCCTCCTCCTCCTCAAGCTTAAGATGGCCGCCCTCATCCCTCTGTTCCTCGGAATCATCGCTTTCGTCGCTGTCAAGGCTGTCTTCTTGGGCAAGATCGCTTTCGCCATGAGCGCCTTCAGTCTGATCAGGAAACTCTTGGCCAAGAAGGGAGGATCTTCTGGCGGTGCCTCGTATGCTGCTCCTCAGCATCATGATGACCATGGCGGATACTCCTACGAGCCTGCCAACCAAGGCTGGAGCAGGTCGATGGACGGTGCCTCAATGGCGTACGCCGGACAAATCAACAACTGAACTGATATAGAATGAATGTGTATTTATTTGTGTGAATGTGTGCTATTTATTCATGATTGTTGAAGCCATGTACAAGTACCTCAGTCTTAATTTATTTATTTAAATAAATATTTATGTTCAATTTTATTTGATTTGTTTTGTTTTATCAACCCCTTAATAAAACATTTCAATATATTTGTCTCTCTTTATTACAGTCAAACAAAATAGTTAATGTTTAGGCAAACATACATCACTATTGAGTAACCTAGAGATCACTTAATGGTTCTATCGAACACTCGAAGCAAGCAAACTGCTGATTATCTCACTTTCTGTTGTTCTAAATGCTGATCGCAAGTTACATTGCATACATAACCGAGCAAACTTAATCTTATGAGAGAGTACTAAGAAAGTCTATGAGCATCTTGAATCAATTTGAATGTATTGTACTTCTATATCACAATGTACTGTGAGTATGTATTATACAAGTTCCATATAAACAGCTCTGCCTGACTGCCTCGTTGGTCGATTGGTCGCAAGTGGTCGGGCAAAGTATTAATGCGCTTTTTAAGGTTTTTTCGAAAATTTCTCAGTAGCATAGTAGTAAAGTATGAATTTGTGTCTGGTATATGGCAATAGGCTCACCCACTACTACATAGGACTTATGACACAAATCGCGAAAAAATATTTACGCGCGAATAAAAGGCGTGACAGTACAAAAAAAAACTAAAGAAAGAAATACTAAAATTTTTGTGTCCATTTATTTAATTAATTTAACAGTCACAACGATAGAAAACCCATTAAAGTAACTAACTGTACACGAGACAAATATGGAAATTGTAAATTATAGAAGTAGCCAAAATTAATCAATCAATTCTAAATTCAAATTCATTTATCCAAAGTTTACCTTTAACAGAAATGGTGAAAAGTGGGTGTACATTGTATAGTGGCATTACGTGCCGTAATGTGCACCTCTACCTTCACCTTTGGGGATAAAAGACGTGACATTGCTAGCTTTTTATCGAAAGTAACTACGTAATTAGTAGTACAATACCAACAATATCATTACGAACCTTTAGAAACCCAAAACATCATCTACGCATAGAACTTACAGAAAGGAGAAAAGTACAGTTAGAAAGGTGCAGTTACTATCACCTTGTGTTAGAGTTAGCGTTTTCAACAAAAAATATTTTCAAGGGACGTGTTCTCTGCTGAAACACGAAACTTGAAAATGTTTCAGCACCAACATGATGTCTAAAATAATCCCCAATAAATAGAAACTCATCCACTGTTTCGTAAAAAAATATTACTAAAATATACATACATACTCATAACCTGACGTCTGTCTCCGCCTGTCTCCTGTAGGCAGAGAAAATGGAACGCCAATTACTACGAATCTTACTACAAGATGTACTGAATATTTTTCTTGAAAATAATGATAGACTATGAATTGATGACATTGGCATAAAGGTGAAATTATCAACATGAAGAGATGGGCAAAGGTATTTGGTTATGGAATCCCGCATCGTATTGTCGCGAACTATGGAAGAAACTTATGTTCAACTTTAAAAAGTTGATGATAACGATGATGCTAATTACAATGAGATTAAAGTTATAAAAGTTTTATGAAATATTCAAGCACTGTTTAGTGTTTGTATCATACCTATACATTTTGAACGTAGTTAGAAGTTGTTCGCTAGGTTCATACTTCTTTTTGTCAATTACACATAAACTTTTTTAAGAAAAAGTAAGTAAGAAATGTAATTCTCATCTATAACTTTGCTTTAAGTTAAATAAAAGTATATAATAGGTGCATATGTAATACTGTTGGTTAATATTGTTGTGATCTAAATAGATTATTATTAGTGCCTTATTTGAAGATGAAGCTCATTCAATGACTTCTACAAGCCTGGGTAAGGCAAGAAGCCGTATCTAACTCTTACTGACTAAAAACCGTAAGCCGTAGTCGGAGGCAATATAGGTAAGGTAATGAGCGCGCAGATCAAATTGAAAGAACCGGTGACTGTGCAGATCATCATGATAATCACAAGACGTTCATTGCTGAAAATAAGCCTAATCTGAAACAAATAACATTAAACAGACAAACCGTAAAAAGACTATGCAAACCATTGAGAATTGATATGAGAGCTTTAATTAACCGAAACAAAACCACAACAAATTTATAAAACGACCTTGAGCAATTAAGTCGTTCTATACATGCGCGAATTAAAAGCCATAATTCTCTTAAACTGGGCAATGAAAAGGTAAATAAAAGTATCAACAACACAAACAAATTTATGCAAACAAGCACCTGTAGTAAAATAAAATTTATCAACATACATCATACAACAAAGAATCTGAAGAAAGATCTCACGATTTAACATAAACACGACTGCTTAGTGGAGTTTCTCATAGAACCGTCCATTCCTACAAACTCCAGGAATCCGGAGAAAGTGGCCGGAACGTACAATATTTCACCCAAACAACATAAACCTTCCGACAAAACGATGAAGAAAAAATCGAACGTGAATTCCAAATATACATAAATATTAATGAAAACAAAGTGTGCCACGCACTTTTGCATAGTGTCGTCTAGTTTCCATATAGAAGAGATGACATTAAAATGTTAATTCTATAAAATTTCGAGTGGGGGGACTTTGGATAAAAAATAGTGATCCCGCCGAATAATCATCACAGTTCGAACGATCTTGGATTAGCTGAGTCCAAAGCAGAAGCAAAGATGAAGAGCTTTGTTGTGTTTTTAAGTGTTGTGGCATACGTGTCCTGTGGTCCAGTTAGTTCAGAAGATTCAGTGCTTCGCTCGGTTATTGGAAATTTCGTTAACTGTAACAGTGATTTGGGTCTGTGCATGAAGGTATGGAGTGACTCGGAGTACTCGTGAAGTGTTGCCTTGAACTTGACACATGGAATCAAAATCATGGACAATCTTATCAATACTCAAGTGCTAATAGTCAATGAAAGTGCATTTCATGTTTACTACAACCATTTCTCAATCAATCAACGTCTCATTAACTATACTGGTCATTCATAAAAGTGTTCGAAATGTTTTTGCAGTCCAAGTGTCAAGTGCAAGATCAAAAGTCGATGTAACGTTATTTTGTCACAATTGATTCCAAGTTCAAGTTGAGATTACAAAAGAAAATAATTTCCTTATACGAATCGACCTCGAAATTAAGAGAAAGGGAGAACATAGTGTCAAATCCTGCGAAATGGAGCCTTATGGTGAAAGTGATTTTTAATTTGTGGGACAAATTAGATACGTCAATATAAAATTAGCGATAGGCAGTCAATAATTCTCAATAATTGATCACCATTATTAAGATAAATGTTATCTGCTGTTTAATTGACGACGCAAAGGTCATGGGTGACTGAGGGCCTGGTTTTGCACGCAAAGACAATTTTGAAAACAATTAGAAAACGACAATGAAAAGTGCTCACTTCTAATTACTTACACATTTCTTACACGACAGCAATAATAATAAAAAAAAATATCCCCTTAAGCCCAATCCATAATACCACTCTCCTATCAAATAAAATCCTAGTAGACTCTTCTAATCACTCAATCCTTCTACAGGAGCATGCCTTGAAGGCAAGTGAAAGACTCGGCGCTGCTCGCAAGCTCAAGATCGTGGAAGGCATCACCCTCCTGAACAACAACCCTAAGGAAGCCAAGAGCTTGGAGACTCTCTCCACTGACCCTAGCTTGAGGAACAAGCAAGTGACTGAGAGGCTCTGGGCCACCGCGTCAGACCTGCTGCAGTCTACTGAGTTGGAGCTTAGCTATGGCGGCAATGATGACGAGGAAGGTGAATCCAGGTCCATCAGTGATGAAGGTATGTTTAGAAGAACAGCAGATAATTTTAAAGTAGGATGTTTAGTAACTTAGATGAAAATGACCCTAACCTAATCCTTAGCAATTGTTTTCGATTCAAGATCGTTACTAAGGAATAGTTTAAGTAAACATTAAATGTCTCTGTGTGAGACAGTAAAAGCCACAGAACTTGGTACACCAATTAGAGAAAGAATTTTAGTATAAAAGTGCATTTCTCGTTTTAACGAGTTTCCGACTAAAATTCTTGTTTAAAAACTGGTTTGGCTTATTATTAGACAGTTTTATGTTTTCATATTATATTTAATTAAGGAAGAGAGTTCGTAAAATGATTAACATCAACATCCGATTGTTAGTAGTTTGTTTGTGAGATTTTATTTTCAAGAAATGTTTTATTTAGTGGATTCTATAAATAATAAAATTGTCGCTGATAAATTGACTTAAACAGTCATTCGTTTAACAAATTATAGATTCTTTCCATTTGACAGAAATATACGATATTTTTATCTATTTATATTTTTACCTAGTCTGGTCAAAGACCTGACCAGGTCAGTGTCACTGTTACTGTCCATAATCGATTTTGGCCCAATGTTAAGATATCTTTTTACTTAAATCGAAAGCAAAAACTAATATTGCTTTGTCTTCTCAGTTGAGGAAGGCCGTGGCAAGAAGAAGAAGCAGATCAAGAAGAAGTTGAAGATGCTCATCCCTCTGGTGCTCCTCGCCAAGGCTAAGGCCGTTGCTATCGTTGTCGCTGCCCTGGTCGTCATCGCCGCTTCCCTCTTCAAACTGGCTCTGCTTGCCAAGATCGCCTTCATCATCAAGATTATCGCCATCATCAAGGCTCTTCTTGCCAAGAAGCACGCTCAAGAAGAGTCCTGGGATTCTCATGGTTGGGACTCCCATGCTGAGCACCACCCCGTGGCTGTTGAGCACGGCCATGGCTGGGAAGGCGGCTGGTCCCGCACCAGGAATGAAGCCAACAACATGGCCTACTCAGCCTACGCCAATTAAGCTGTTCACCAAATATTACTTCTAATCTGACCCCTTATCGAACTAAGAGTGAATGTATTTAAGTATGTTTGTTGATTCTTTTTTTAGTTTGTACTTTTTTAATTTTACTTTTCTCTTTACGTCTTTCTTTTCAGTCATTTTATATTCTTTGCAGTATTTTTGCGATTTTGTTAATCTGACTGAAAAGGATTCTTGCTTCTCTAGTGTATGTGATAGTATTATTAGTTACTTTTTGTGTATTTATCTAAGTATACGGGTATATTTTATACGTATTTATTCTGATATTATTGGTATAGTATTTAATTGTATTTATTTTTCATATCTTAATTTTATTCTTCCAAATAGAGGCTAAAATTCTTATTCATAATTTCATTTATGTTTTTATTTATTTTTGTATAATTATTTATGATATTTATTGTTTATTTCTAGTACCTTTTCGATACTCAGTTTGTTTATTTGATGTATATATTTATTTATAGTTAGATCTCTAATGTATTTATTTATTTATAATTTCAACTATAACTGTATCGTGTATCACGAGACGATGAGTCATTTGTTTTGTTTGTATGTATGTATGTATGGATGAGTGTGGCCTGATTGTAATTTATTCTTATATTTATAGCAACAATAAACCAAACAGCAATTATTTATACTTTTGTTTAATTTTATGCACATATTTACCATTGTATATCTATAACCTAATTTTTTTTTATCTGCTACAAAGACTATAATATTAATTAAACAATAAAAAAGAATTAAAGAAATCCAGTTAAAGCTAGACTATACACAAATGAATACAAGAACCACTTTTTCATAATTAATAGTATATACTTCGCCTAACATTAGCAAAACCATTTTAATTGTTATTCCTGCTACAATACAATTATTTGAACAGTAATTGGAAGACATAGCTTGCTTATTAGCTTTTTTAAAAATATGAAAAGCGATAAACTCAGTTTACATGAGGTTTAATATTGAGGTAAATTTATGAATAGAAATGTAGAAATATAAGAAAAAACAAACAATTTTTTTTTTTACATCTATAACAATATACCTATTACAAAATATCTAGTTGCCAAATTAAATATTATCTTAGCTGTCAATATTTAAAAATCATTGAGTGATTTTTAATCTTTTGAGCTACTCAATGCTCAACCCACATGTACAATTGAGATTGTAATTTATTCTTCACTTATCAGAAAAATTCCCAAAAGCATTATTTATTACTTCTTTAAGTTTTTATTTCTTATGAATACTTAATAATTATCTTACAAATAATACAAATACTTATTTAAATTAAACTTGAATTAACATTCATATCAATAGGACTTTTCTACCAAAATAGGCCAGTACCAGTACAATGTATACGTGATCTACTACGCACGTCTAAGCGTCGCGTCGCACGAATTATGTATTCGCCCCATAACCACCTTGATATAAAATTATAACAGCGTACTATGATAATGCAATACGTTTCTATGAATAATAATATCTAATTACAATAGGAATAATAATTACGTGTCGGTAATAAGTAAAAGTTGTCACTGTAGTAATAGTATGAAGATTGTTATGGTGTTTGTGTGGTCCTTAGGTTTTACTTATTATTCTGAGCTTAGGTCGACAATGTATGTATAAGGTGCTTTTCTACCAGAGATGTGCTATGCTACGTTGCTGTGAATTCGATTGCAAACAGGGGTTTAACTTTACTAAGCTATGTTTTTTATATGGAAAGATGCGTGCTATGGATGTGTGCTCTGGACAGCTTCCCTTCTATCGATACATTGCATACTCGAGATAGCTACATAGCATATTATCTCTGATTCATTAAAGGGTTACTTAACCCAGTCCTTAGCAATTGTTTTAGAAACAAAATCGTAACAAAGAAATAGTTTAAGTAATCATTAATTTTTGCCTTTGAGTGTGGCAATAAGATTTGACAATGAAGTTATTGCAATAGATTTATTGACAAATATTACAAGTGAATAATTGAGATTTAGGTAATAATTTATTAAAATGTAGAGGACAGATTGAAAAAGTATGTTTTGTTTGTCAGGAAAAAACAATAGTCATGCTAAGTTATAACTACATTGACCGACGCCTAATAATATAACGACAGCAAAGTCTCGTTTGCGCGTCGTAGAGAAAGCTTTCACATTTCTTTTGTGAGCATCTGCACATTGCGTAAGATTGCTATTACTTTATATTCAGGTTTCTTCTACCTAGACTTAACAATGTACTATATGTTTTTATTATGTACTAACATAATTATAATAACAACGTACTAATTCTAATCTGTATATAATCGTATATATAAAACTCTCTTGTTATTTTTTAGTGATTGGCTGACTGACTGACTAAACTTCTGGATCTAGGAAGCTGAAATTTGGCATGTGTGTTCCTTAAGGAGTATGGAGGCACTAAGCGACGAGAGAGAAGCTAGTATTAATAATTAATACTAGCTTAATTTACATTAGCATTACGTGCCATAATGTGCACCTCTGCCTACCCCTTCAAGGATTAAAGGCGTGACGTTATACATACATACTCAATTTACATTTTTAACATAATTGAATGCCGTTTAAGCCAGTATCCACAATTATAATAAAGTTATTGTTATTAAAAAATATTTAGAAGTTTAATAACTAGAGTCATTAAAGTCCAGTCTATAGGTAATTAATCATGATCAATAATTTAATTAATTAAACGCCATCTATCAACGATTACACAATACATTCCATTAACAACTCCATCTACCGGCAATTACATGAACTTGGAGAAAGAAGACCAACATCTTTCTCATCTTAGTTCCATAAACTTTCACCTTTCATCTGCCGGTGGCGCTGCGATCGCTTTAAGAAAGTGATTTCAAAAGCCGTGTGTTTAACTGATAATGTCGGTTGGTTTAGCAGTTAAGTTAGTTGTAGTATGTGGGTTAAGTATAAGTTAAATTCCTCTTAAACCGTTTGTTTACCGACCTTCGTGAAGGTCGTAGAGACAGAAGTGCTTAAGTTTGATTTTTGTGTTAATTGATAAGTTTAGCATTAAGTCTCAGCTCTTAGTGTGTACTCATTTATTTAAAGAAGAAATTATTGTGCTTTTTTAAAATAACTCACTTGATATCTATTAAAAAGTCACCTATTTAACGTTTTTTTGAGGGAGAAACATCATCCAATGACTTCTTCCACCATAGGTGAAATGAAAAGGAGTGTCAGACTCTTACTGACTAAAATTCCACCCCGTTCCTACTCTTTGAGCTAGAGTCCCGGTAACCCGTTAGGTTTCATTGCCACTTATTTCACAAGTTTATAGATATAAAGGTTAGATCTATGAGAGCCTTAAACTAAAGTTTAATTGCGTGAAGTTGCTCAACGTATAACAATTTACGTGGTATCCGAGTTAGGCTACACCTCGAAAAATTTGCCCGATATCTTGCATAATTTTGCATAAACTTATACTAGCTAGATCCTTGTTTACTATGAAAGTAAAAAGCGTAAAGATACATATTAAACGCAATATAATAACACTCGTACACACAACTACATAATTATCAAGCTATACAAAACTAGTATAAATTGAACCCTCGAATGTACGGAAAGATCTTAGAAAGCGAGACCATGGTAAACTGGTTTGTATGGCTTGATATGTCGTCGTGTCTCGTTTAAATAATTTTGCCGGTATCTTAACAACTGGGCTACGAGTAATACGTCTCGTTACTTTTTTTGGAAATTTATTTTTATGATATTGTTATTTATTTATTAAGTTTCCAGATTGAAGAGATAAGAAAAAAAAGAATGATTGTGTTTCTTTTTATTATTGCATGTTAGAGTAGGTGCATAATACAAATTGATGTTTGGATCAGTTTGTATTATGAGTACTTATATTCATTCACAATGGCACGTAGTAAGTTAGTATAGAGTTATTTGTTTTAGTTTCATTATTATCTTTTTACACATGCTCTCATATGTAATAATCACTTTTTTTGTTTCGTATTTGAGAACGTCGTCTTCCAATTAATAGGTTCTATTGACAAACGCCGTGTCAGAAATTATAAGTAAAACGTATTGTTTTTTTATGGTATAAGCTGGTAAACGAGAAGACGGATCACCTGATGGCAAGCAATCGCCGCCGCCCATGGACAGTGGACACACGTATCACAAGAGGCGTCACAAGTGCGTTTCCGTCCTTTTGGAGGTTAGGAATTTAGGGGTTTTTGGGAAAATGGGGAATTGGGAAGGGTGAGGGTACGTAATTGAGCCCCGGTAACCTCCTCACAAAACGAAACGCAACGCAAGCGTTGTTTCACGTCGGTTTTCTGTGAGGCGGTGGTATCACTCCGCTTGACCTGGCGTATTCGTGATAAATCATGGCTTTCCTACACTGAAAGCTACTTACATTACGTATAATGAATAATAACAGCCTCAATCAACTTAAGATGCTTTGATTTTACTGGGAATTAAAGTTAAATTTTAATAATGTCTGAGACAATGGTAAAGAAAACCTTCCAAAGAAAAGAAAAAGACAATATTCACAAGTAATATTTAATTTAACTATGACATAACTACTAATAACTATTAAACAAGATATTACATAGGCTATAAAACTACAGCCTATAAAATTAAAAGGAAGATAAAATCTACTACGAGCCGTGTAGCCTGTATTATTATTTTAATAACAGGTCCCTTGTTTTAATAATACTGCATATTGTCTTGTTATTACAATGTTTTATTACCGTAAAATGTGTCTTATTACAATTACGTAATAATCACATTACATTGTGTAACAATAAGTGCATCATTACTTTGTTTAAGGTGAAGAAAAATTCGCTTATTTAATGTTTTTTTTTTTATTGTATTTCGGTAGCAGTATCTAGTCAGTGCTAGGGCAGTGAACGGATAGGCAGGGGTGCACATTACGGTACGTAATGCTGCTACACAATGTACACCCACTTTTAACTATCTGTGTTATAAGTCCCATTTGTGGTGGTGGTGGGGGTGAGAAATAGGCTCACCCCTTTAAAATAGTCTTGCATGCTTTTCAGACTCCGTCAGGTTACTAATGACAACATTTTTCGAAAAATGCCCAGTAATACTTTTCCTTAGATGTCAATTTTATTCAGACTACTTTGGGAGCATAGTTAGGTGAATTATAATTCAGAGGAAGCCGCGGACTATATGTTTGACTGTATAATACCATAATCTCAATTACCATCTCTAATCATCATCTCTAATAGCACACCATAATAGGAGCCGAAAACGTTAAGAAATGGCCAGTAGTATTACAGTAGTATCTTCTAACTCCATCAGATTGTTATCAACGACGCTTCGTTTCGAGTAAAATTAAAAAGCGGAACGATACACGTGTTAATTCATGTTTATGCATTAGGTTATATAATAAATCAAATAATGTAGGTCGGTTTGAAACCTTTCTTTCAATTTCTTTTTGACTTCCAGAACTTCTTGACATTTGACATTTTTTTTAAAAGAGAGGAAAATTATCAAATGTCTTCTCCCGCTTTGGGTGAGACGAGAGAGACTGTCAGACTAATACTGACTAAAAACCACTCCGTTCCTACTCCTGTTTTTAGGAGCCGTAACATCGTATCGTTGTGTAGATGAAATTATCAGTACCACCCTTCCCAATCTTCCCAATCCCCCAACGACCATTAAATTCCAAACCCCCAAAAGGCGGGCAAAGCACTAGTAACACCTTCGAAGTTTCAATTGGCGACGACTACTGCTTACCTTCAGGTAATCTGTCTGCTCATAAAAAAAAATCAAATAAGTTTCATCTCGATCAGAATTTGCACCACAAAGTAGCACCAAACATTTTTCATTTCCCCTCAATGCGTACTCGTAGGTCAATAGAAAAGAAAAGTGTCAAATGTAGCGACCTCGTAATCTCACTGATAATACAAAGAGAAAACATTTTGTTTACACTGCATATAGACCCAAAGAAACCAGTAATTTAACGACCTTCGCCATCAGCCACCATTACCATTAAACGTGGAAATTGTGGGTCATCTATGGGACCCACCATTTCATCAAACTGCACACTTGCACCAAAATTAACCGTATACAATCGGAGATTCAAATTCAAAGGTCGGGGAACTAACGTTCACTTGTTTTCTTTGAGCCCTATAGAGCGCTTTCTCTTACAATTGACAGGTAATTGATGATTGAACAATATTAACTAAAAATTAAGGTTTACTGGTGTAAATATATTGAGAAATGCTCTACTAGTTTCGGGTCATAGAGAGACTCTTTATCATGAAGAGTATATCAGTAGGCTGTGCGACGTCTCTGGATCAGACGTCCGATGTCGTGGAATTGTGCTTAGCCTACGGACTACCTAACGGGTTTACCGGGGTCCAGCTCGAAAACCAGGAGTAGGAACGTGGTGTTTTTTAGTCAGTAGGAGTTTGACATTCCCTCTCTCGCCTTGCTCTCTCGGTTTTATGTAGCTTGACCTGTTTGCTTAGGTCAAATTTAGTTATTGAAATTTTACCCCTTCCTGACGGCCTGTCGGTCTGATATTAGGTACACACTCCCAATCTTGATGACCATACAATATAAGCACATTAAAACCGTCTCAAAAATTGTTTAACTTGTTAGTCGTTTTAAAAATATTGAATAATATGTTATTACCTATCTTCATCTTCAAGCCATATTCCTGATAAATAGAGGCTGATGTATTAGTTGAAACTTTTCCCTTCAAATCATCTATTAACCATCTCTCGTTCACGTCTATCCTGCTAATATTATAGGCAACCGTAGCATCATTAGTTTCCTCATTCTCATCAATCCATGCCACAATTTCCATGACGTTCTTTATCTTTCCAAGATAAATTAAAATTTGAGAACTAGAGAAACTGACATCAGAAAATGTTTATTTAGCTAAATAATTTTTTATTTACCGATTGGGTATCATTACTTAAAAGATATATTTTTTTTATGGAATAGGTGGTCTTTTAATGATCGACTATTATGACACAATGGTAATAGCAGACTACGGCCCCTGATAGGAAGCGACCAGCCATGGACACCCGCAACACCACAGTCACAGATTATTGCACAGTGGGCCGTGTAAGTAATAGCTCATGCTAAAAGGCCGGCAACTCAATAGTAAATACTCTTTACTTCTGATTCTAATTCTGATGATCTACCTGCTTGTTTGTGCCACATCTCATAAAAAAAAAACAACCAAATCCATCGTCTAATCCGGATTCTTCATCTGGTCTATCCACACTACCGTCCTTCACCAAATACTATGATCAAGTACGATTGAAAATGATTGCACGATGAAGGTTATCCCCAGCCATTACATTGAAGTATGATTATACCACATTATAGACAGAATTTCTACTTTATATCACTTTCTCGATAGAGGCTGTACACATAATTATTGATACTTTGGTATAATTAAGTGGGTCTTGGTGAACGAAGATGTTGTACGGTAGAAATTTTTATTGTTTTGTAGGCTGAAATCTTTTGAATGGTCAAAGGTTAGAATTGGGAGGTTGCAGATTACTGCTGCTTTTGCCACTATTTTTTTCAACTGACTTAAAAATGGAGGTTGTTTTTTGTGTTGCGTAAATCGTCCTATAAATACTCCCGCCTTGGACGACAGGGAGTGTCAGACTGACTAAAAATCGTCCCGTTTCTACTCCTGCTTTTCGAGCTGGCAGCTCCAAATCAGACGTCGCGCAGCCTATTGATGCACTTCTCATGATGAAGAGGATTTAGTATATGAACGGACTACAAAAATTTTTAATTGAAGCTGTTTTTTTTTCCGGTAGTCCATAATAATTAAGAGTCTAAGATTGACGAGGTGGTTGGATAAAGATGGATCAGGATCAAGTATACTAACATGCTGAATTTCTTATTTAATACTTATTTAATATCTAAAAATAAAATTGTTTACCAAGAGTTGTGGAGTATTCTAGATCAATTTAATTCCAAAGTTAACCTCACTCTTTCCCCTCGACATTGTGTGCTCAGTAATTAAAACAATGGAGCCACAAGAGAGTATGAACAAACAGAACTTTCGATTTCATGTTGTAGTACAATTGTAGAGACAATATTTAATCATCATTATCAATGTGTGTTCGTTCTCATTCATGATTAATTTACTTAATGGGTTTGGCTATAACAGAACTCATGATTGTCTTTCATTTAGGCGCCATTGTTAATTTTTGTATAGCTTTGGGACTGAACCCAAAGTCAAAACATAATAGATTTAAGAGTGGGAGAGAGAGCCATGATTCGGCACGAATGGGACGGCTCAACCGGAGTGATACCACGTCTTCACCGAAAACCGACGTGAAACAACGCTTGCGTTGTGTTTGTGAGTGAGGTTACCGGAGACCCAATTACCCCCTTCCCATATTTCCTATTCCCGATTCCCCAACAATCCTTAAATTCCTAACCCCCAAAAGGCATTGCACTTGTAACGCCTCTAGTATTTCGGGTCATAGTATTTCGGGATCACACACATTGTTGTTTCGGGTCTGGTAGTCATGCGTATATGAACTTGTATGTTTATGAACGCACCCACGACACAAAAGATTATCGTATTGACAGGCAATATTTAAAAAAAAAACAGAGAAAAGAAAATATGAACCGAAAGTAATATGAACGATTGAAATTACCATAAGATTTATGATCCTTAATACAAACGCCATTAAGCAGCTTTTCAATCAGCACTATCCCCATTGCAATACTAATGAGCACATATTATTACAATTAGCATTGTATGTATTAATATTGAAAACATAATGATGACGTCACCAAGTAAAAGTGTTAGCCATTTATTATAATGAATGAATGCTATGTTAATTTTATGCGTCTACCACCAATTTATACTGAAGTAGATATGCGTGTGTGTCAGTTAAATTAAATCTCGAAAACAGCTCGACGATTTCTGATGCATTTTTAGATATTTTCTTTTTAATTGACTGTTTATGCGTTTTATACAAGATTGGTATTTTGATTTTATCGTATAACTGACTAATCTAGAATGTGTTTTTGTGAAAACTACGTAACTATCCCGTATCGGGGTATGTAAACACACCATCTCGCCAAAGAGATACTGTAATTGTAATAAAGGATAACACGAATGTAGGTAAATCTTTAGACTAGGGGCTTTAGTACGAGTTTGTTTTAAGTTTAACGAAATCGAAGTGATAGTATAGAAGAATATGATATTAATATCTATAAAACGATCCACCATCCATCAGATACTACAACTCACTTAATATTCATCCCAAAATAAAAAGTAACTTCTGAGTCTTCTAAAGAAAAGAACCTTTATGTACGAGTCAACAACTGTACATTGCAAGCACAGGCCATTCATGTCAAGAATTTTTAGTTCATTCATTACCCGACTGCGCCAGAAGGAGGGTTATTTTATTATATTTATCGCAACCAGTATTCAGTAAACAGATTTCATAGCATCAGTACTCGTCACTCATTAGTTTAGTAGATAATATAGTCGACGTCCTAGTTTAGTGCAGACTACCAAACGCCTTATTTCCACGTAAACTACAAGTTGTGTGAGAATCATACAGCATCTCATATACCTTACATCCACCTCCAAGCTACTGCTCCACCTGACCAACCCACTATAATTAACTACCATCTCAAAGAAAAAGCGCGAAGCTTCAATACCAACATTAAAAGTGAAATCCATGAACAAACAGGTCACCCAGCTTCGCCTGCCTCGCAACCGGATATTTGATTGTTTGAATTTCCTCTCTTAAAGTAAATATGAATTATTTATAGCATTTTATGTTAATGTGAATCAATAATATTATAATGTTTGTCTGTCTTCAAGTTGAGTTTTGGGTTATTTTTTATAGCAGCCTCATTTGACTTTGAAGAGTTTTAACGTAATCTTCCGTCTAGGTAGTCTAAATATCTAATAGTTTCATATAAGATATTACATAAATATACTAGTTTTATGTCATAGTCGTATCTAAAGCAAGATGTCCATAACCATTCACAAGAAACAACGCTTGCGTTGTGTTAGTGAGGTTGCCGGAGGCCCAATTACCCCCTTCCCAATCCCCGATTCTCCAACAACCCCTTATTCCTAATCCCCAAAAGGCCAGTAACGCACTTGTAACGCCTCTGGTGATTTAGGTGTCCGTAGGCGGCGGCGATTGTTTACCATCAGGTGATCCGTAAGCTCGTTTACCGGCTTATACCACACAAAAAAAGACGGAAACAATTGACGATCTGACAATGATCATGGAAATACGCAGGTTGCTTTTAATCAGCTTATCTGAATGTCATTGTAGGAGTAATCACAGTAGACACCTATTAAGGCTACTGTAGAGACGACTGAATACATATGACCAAAACATTGTAAAATTAATTCAATTACCGCTTGAATACTTTAATCATTTTATACGACTCGGTCGATCATTCACCGTGTACATAGCAACCGCAATACAGTCTATAAAATGGTTTAAGATTTGCTTCCACAGTGAAAACAATAACTATTTATATAAAATGTGGTTTTATCGTACGTGGTAGCTTGATTGAATGGAAGACAGACAAGATTTTAGACATTATATTAATAATGATCTTAAATGAAAGCATTTTATTTTCCCGACAATATTTAAATTGTTTTGTCAATAATAAAGTTGAATTAATTAATTTATTACACAGTAAAGTGTGGTAGAGCTATGCTTTGGTACAAATAATGAGCCGTCTCGACCGGAGTGACAGAAAACCGACGTGAAACTTCGCTAGCGTTGTGTTTCGTTGTGTGTGAACCTCACTCAATTTTCCCAAACCCGATTCCCTAAAAACCCTTAAATTCCTAAACCCAAAAGGGCCAGCCACACACTTGTAACACCTCTGGTGTTTCGAGTGTCCGTGGGCGGTGGCGATTGCTTACCATCAAGTGATCCATCTACTCGTTTACCATATACCATAAAAACCTCCATTTATAACATAAAATTCTATGACCACCATTCAATTTACAATCAAAATAATAAATATTAATATCAGAAGAATAGCATTTTCATGTCGTTTTGACAAAAATATCAGCTACTTTGTAATATAATGAATTCCTAAATATCCATCCTACAACTACTAACTACTACTGGGTAGGCCAATGCTTTGAGGCCATACCCTGGTTTCTGCCTACTGATGACTGGCTATTTGACCCAGCCGGTTCTACAGGTCTCCTACCTGACCAGACGGGCAACATTGGCTAGTGATCAGAGTTATTAATATCAATAAAATTGTATTTTATTACCCCAGACTCAGGAATGTTGAACTGTATTCAACAGTCTATAATAAAATATTGCAAAAATATTAATTTGTATTTTCTCTAGAGAGGAATGAAAAGAGAGAGAAAATGGAGATTTATTGGGCAATACAAATTATACAGACACAATAGATTTTCTTATCAATGCCCATACAGCTATTAGTAATAATGTTGCATTACTTAATCAAAATAATAAACTCAACCACGTGGACCAAGTGAAAAGAAAACAAAAAGAAACGGTAGGTGATATTTTCAAATAATTACCCAAACATCATAACAATAAGACAACTTTTCCCATACACAATAATTGGACAACAACCATTAGATAGCCGGTGATTAAAATACATTTAAACGAAAAAAAAGTAGAATGTTCTGTAACACAATGTTTAAGTCATTCATCTAAACGAGAGACAAAGCGATACAAATAAATGAAATGTTCATAATAGCTATTATACGGTGGTACAAAAAACGAGCTTACTCACAATTGACGCAATGCAAGTCATAATTCATGAGCCATTACATAGCGACTTTCTACATTAGTAACCCTCTCATGGTAAAAGTCGACTAGATCTTCCAGTTTAATTCACAACGTCAGTTACAGAATCATCTAGACTTAAACCTGCAGCATCATTGGCTAAGACAATATTATCTGGTACAAGATCAGAGGTATCAACAAAATAATCGTATTGTCACTTTATACCCCGTTGGTAATCTGTTGTAGGCACACTGTCTCTCCTACCTCACTCTCGATGAAGATGAAATTGGACTAAAACATGTGAAACTTCATCTATAGAAAGTGGAGGCTTCACTGTATATACTTTTAACCTGTTTCATCGTTTACCAGTTTCGAGAATCAACTTTAGCTATGTTTATACGCTTATAAATATGTGGAACATATAAGAATAAGCATATTATTATCGGAGAGAGTTCGAACTGCTCGTTATGTATTGAATTAGAATTTTTATATACTTCCGGAAATTTCGGGAAATGTAAACTTGTTTTGGATGTTATTGGCGTGGGATTGGTTGATGGTTTTGATTAATTTAATGTCTGTATATGTTTAGAAATTGAACGCAGTTCCGGCACAACCACACCCATGAGCTCGAGATGTAATAACATATGGCGGCCTGTCTCCAAAGGGATTTTTACATTCAAACCGGCCGCCTACTGACATACGAGTAGTTTTTTATAGTTCACGCTTGCGGCAAACTGACTGCCATAAATAATATCAATCCACCGAATGAAAGTAAAACGTAATAAACTGGTTTGGCATGTTCGTGAACTTATACAGAGACATGACTTCGAGTAATTTCGATTTCCGTTTCAAATCTATCCAAAATTTTATCTGTAACACCTTTCGATTCAACAATAAAACGATGATAGTATTTGGTAATAATAAATAGTTTATTCAACAATAAATTAATGGCAATAAATTAGATAAATAATAAATTCTTTGTACAACAGAGGTTACAACGACGTTTGAAATCGTCGATTAACTAAAAAGTCTTTTTGTCTAAGATGAGCGCGAGTAGGCGCTGTATGCTAGGTTTTGGGCTTCGTCGAGGTTCTTGTTCCAGTCGGATCCGTAGCTGGAGTGTCCTCCGTGGCCGCCGCCGTAGCCGCCAGCGTCGTGGGAGATGTGCTCAACATGGACGGGGTGGTGAGACTCGTGGTGGTGAGCATGGGGAATGACCTCGTAAGTGGTCTTCGTCTGCTCACCCTTCAAGCAGTAAGCAACGAAGAGGATGGCGGCGAGGACAAGGGCGATCTTGGCGGTGGCGAGGGCCTTCAGGGCGATGAGCTTGACGATGAACAGTTTGCCGAGCAGCAGTTTAGCTCCCAACAGACCGATGATACCGCCCATACCGCCTCCCTTCTTTTTGCCACGACCTGCGAACAGAAGAAATTAATCAATCACCATGCTAAAATTATTATATCAGTGTTCTTTCAAACAAATGATCTCATAAAGAAACTAATTCAATTGAAGCCACAATGTTTACATCTAAATCTGCAGCAAAGCGTAACAAATTATAAACTTGTCAAGTTTTTTCTCGACTCCATAATTATTGCATTCGTTTCAAGTCATTGACTTAAGTAAATCAGTTTTCTATTTATATTCTAAGCAGGTCTATTTTTAGCTTCGTAGTTAGGGGTATATTTACCTTCTTCGAGAGATCGTTGGATGGATTCCTTGTCGGCCTGGTTCATCTTGACCTCGACAGCGTGAGTTTCGAACAGGCTCACGACTCCATCGACCAGCCTGTAGTTGACCTCAGCGTCCCTAGCCGTGGGGTCAACAGGCAGGGCATCCAGTTTCTTCGCTGACCTTGGCTCAGGTTCCCCTTTGAAGACGACACCATCTACAATTGTGATACTCCTCGATGCTCTCAAATTGTCGACAATTCTGAGCATTTTTTCCTGTGAAACAAAATTTTTATTAGAGTTAACATTGATGAGATTCTTATTATCAATTTAGGAACTGTCAAGAATGTTGGTGTTAAATAATTTGGGCACTCGAAAACTTGAAAACGAAACTGGAAACGTTAATTATATGAGCTGGCCGTTGTCCGCGTAATTTAGATAGTATGCACACTTGTTATAAGTGAAATGAGAAATCCTCGACATCAACCACTGCGAAACCTGATTCCACAACACACACTTCACTTTCACTTTATTAATAAAATTATTAACCTTCACACATAATATGTAGTCTCCTTTGCAGTCCTTAATGAAGTTAATCGCCGATTCTAATGTGTTATCACTGTCTTCAGCAGAGACAAAGGCCGTAGCCGCCAAGATAACTAAGAACAGTTTCATTTTGTTTTGATTTTTTTTTATTCTTTTTTTTTTAGATATATTTTTCCGACATCTAGGGATGTCAAGCAATGTTTGGCGTGGCGATTGGACCGCTATACAGTTTTATCATATTCCCCCCCACCTGATTTCTGTATGAAGCACGTTGGACCATCTAGGTTAAGATGAGGATTTCGTCATTTTAAACTTTATTGTCGTGTGTTTAAGATTAGTTTTAGTGTGAGAGATTAGTACTAGGGTTTGTTGTGCATTCTTAAGGTCAGGTTCTTGAATGGTCGGTGCTAAAATATTTGTATATTTTGATAGTAATTTACGTGAAATGAATAATTTACATATGTGGGTTATTCGAGGCATTGTAGACATAGTATTAGGATATAATTATTTTTAAATATGTATTTTCGAATAGAAATTATGATTTTCGGTCAATGAACGTAACGTAAAAGTGGAGAATGGAAAATTAATAATTTATGAATGAATTTTTTTAACGTCGCTCGTTGTATGTCGAGTTATCTGATGATATTATGAGTTTATAATGGTAATTCGTATAGAAGACAGTGAAAATTATAGTTACAGTAATTTCTCTATGTAATAAGAAAATAATGTGTAATAAATAATCATTTGTAATAATTAATCGGTATGTAAACAGTAATAAAATTATGTAATCAAATGTTTATTACATTTCGTTATATTACACTGTTGCATAGCTTTATTCTTAAGTTTGTAACTATACATTATCTACGGTTTATGTAGTTGATTAATTAATGCAATCTAAGCAGTTTGACAAACGAGTGAAAACAGGGGTTCTGTGATAAATTCATTTGAACATTTGAATAATAAATTAAAACATCTATTTTGCTGTTCATAAATGCATTCGTTATTTCTTATATACTTGTTATTTATGCAGTGATATTTTATATAACATCACGCCTTTTTATTGCTTAAGGAATATACAGAAGTCCACATATTTTTATAAATGTAGCACATACTTTTCACCAGTAACGTTATAAGTTCCATATAATTTAAGGGGTGCCTACTGTCATATTGAATGAGGCGAAAGGGAGTGTCAGACTCTTACTGACTAAAAACCACACCCATTCCTTCTTTTGCTCTTTGAGCCGGAGTCCCGGTAATCCCGCTAGGTAAGTCCGTAGCTCCGGGTTTTTTTGAATCTTTAATTTTTTATTCGATTAACAAATATCAACATAAAAATCCACTCATAAAGTTCAAAATTACACTTTCATTCCAAAACCACTTTTCATTTCATTCAATTTCGTTTTTCAAATTCCTTCCTTAAACACATAAAATAAAATAAATGAATAAATAAATAAAATTCGAGAACATTAAATAATTTATTCAAAATGTTAATATGGCGATAAATTTCTTGCCTAGCGGTATAGTTTGGCTTTGCTCGGCTAGGCTTGTTCAATCCATCTCATCTTCAGTTTACCGTGATAGCACATCCCATATGTTTACTGGAGTATTAAGGATTACTGTTCAGTTAATTCCGAAGTTTCCGTTAAATTGCGTCCGCGTGAATTTATCGTTGAAACTCGGGATAAGATCGAATTACTCCGCTTCTTAACGATCGTGATTTATTAGTGAAAATCACGGGGTCTAGAATTTCCGGTTGTATAGTGTAGATTTTGTTTGCGATTATAGCATTTTATGTTACACTGTAAATATTATTTTGTTTTCTATTTCCTTTGGATTTACCTTGTTATAATTGCTTATTTAACTATCTTATAGTTTCTATGATTAGTATTTTGTCTAATTGGACTCCCAACAAAAAGATTCACTTACATGTTAAGATACAATTGACTGTACTGGACTATACGGAGTGATACCACAGCCTCACAGAAAACCGACGTGTAACAACGCTTGCGTTGTTTTTCAATCAATCCTAAAATTCCTTACCCCTAAAAGGCCGGCAAAGCACTTATAACGCCTACGATGTTCCCAGGGGATTGGTCTTGATTCTTAAATTATAGGGAATCACAACCGGCGTATTTAAATTTGAACTATTAAATAAAATTATAGTCTAGTAATTTATTATAATTTCCTGAAAAAAATAAACGTATATTAACATCTTATATAAACGTATATTAAAATTTTTTCAATGGTCAAATAATATCAAGATATTTTAAAGTTGATTTATTGCTTTTTGTTTTCAGAATCATATATTTTGTTTATTTACTAAAATGTCTTTAATTAATTGACATCGTTAAAAAGCAGTTATCTTAAATATTAATCATATTAATGTTTTTTTTTATTTTGTTAAGTTGGTTAAAAATTTATCTAGATCTGTATTATCTAAGATATTAAATCAACGCTGCTATTATGATATTGTGATAATATGCAAACGAGTATTTATTTTTCTTAAAAAACTTTGCCCTTACACTAGGATTTTCTCCTGTTTCGTGGGTGCATGGCATGACATGGCACCCGGACCCGAAACAACAATTTGTGGATTAAACATAACGTTGTTCCATGTGGGAACAACCGTAATTGTTAGACGTTACTTGTCAGCCGATTGCCCAGACACAGCTTCAATCATCAGTCAGTATTGTTTATCAATTACTTAATATATGTTTCCTTGTTTGTCTATTAACAGTCTACAGGAAGACTATAAGAGTGTGCTTTACGTGTGTGAGAGCCATATTTTGGCACGAATGGGCCGGCTCGACTGGAGTAACACCACGGCCTCATAGAAAACCGACGTGAAACAACGCTTGCGTTGTATGATTGAGGTTACCGGAGACTCAATACCCCGTTACCAATCTTCCCAATCCCCAATTCTCCAACATTTCTTAAATTCCTAACCCCTTAAAAGGCCGGCAACGCACTTATGACGCCTCTGTTGTTTAAGTTATCAAAGGGTGGCGACGATCCCTGCACTCAAACTTAACTAGCAGACAGATCACCGTCTGCCAGTTTACCGGTTTATACCTCAAAAAACACTTATGAGCAGAAATCTCATCAAAATTAAATAAAGTAAATAAGCAGTGGATAGAAACAAGCTTATTATAATGATGTCTTCGTCATAAACAGTAGTTTAGAATACGTAAATAATATTGTGCTATTTAATGCCTAAGTTTTATTGTCAGTTCTCATAATGCTTAGGTTTTATGTATAGTCTTGTAGATATTTCATTATTATTATTCATTTTATGAGTTAAAACTTAATCCCATTTTAGTATCTACCTAGAGAAGTGAAGTGTTTATTCATCTTGATAGATTTATTTACAAGTCTTAAAATGGATTTACTACCAATAATTTAACAGTACTGAGGATTAATTATTATGTTATCGGCTAAGTAATAGTAATAGTAGGGGAAAGTGGGGGAAACACGAACACCTAAGGGAAAATATAAATAAAACAGTGGAATCAAATCACAGAGTTTCTTTAATTATTAAATTATAAACTTTACTTATCTAGCTAACGTATTACTAATTAACATCATATATTTTTTTAATAAAATATAACAAAATGACCAAAAAACAAAACCCTTAGTGTTCGGTTTTACCCAACTGATGTCGGGTAAAGCCGAACACCAAGTGGGGTAATCACGTACTAACATTACTAAGGTAAATTGTAGTTTTTGGAACACAAGTATTTGCTGCTCTGCCAATGCTGAGTTTCTTGGTTTGAACATCGACTATAGCCTTTTTGAGATCCTCTAAACTGTATTTAGTTTCAGTTTTTCTTTTATAATTACGGGGCATCTGAAACAATTTATTTGATGTTTAGCATTATCAAAATCACCCGACAACATAATTTAGTGCCACAAAGAAATCAACATAGACTGGAAAATACTATACCCTATTTGCCAGTGGCTAGTTGGAAAAAAAAATTAACAGGGAACTAACAAAAAAAGGAGAGAGGAGTAATGCCGAACGTTCGAGATTACCCGATATACAGCGTTCGCCTTTACCCCACCGGGTCGAAAAAAATAAAATGGAAAAAATATTTTAAGTTATAAAACTTTTACCAAATGCGTCACTGTCATTTGAATGGTTTAGTATGTAAGTTTCCCACTATGTAAAGGTTAAATAACTATTCTCAATAGAAATAAAGCTACACCAAGTTCAATTTATCAAAAAATTACATCGAAAACATTGAAAATATTAAAATTGACATACCTTGAAAAGTACGTGCGCCCGCGTCTCCCGTGTCGTTGACTGGCACTGGTGGTGGCGTGATCTCTGAGTTACCGGCGAGTGATATACGGCTATATCTTTCTAACATATTAAAACTATTGGGTTCGGGTTTACCCCGCGTTCGCGTTTACCCCACTTTCCCCTACTAATGATGTTTGCAGTAATAAAATAAACACAATAAAATCAGAGGTAGTATATTAATTGAAGGTTACAGTAAGTGCTAATTATTTATCTAAGGGTCTATCACCCAGTATCTGGGTGAGTATGGGGGCTAATTTTATTGCTGAACTAAGTTAGAATTTGATTTAGTAAGACTATTTTCATTGTTTTTTCTGAAAGTCTTATCGTAGTACGAAATCTGGAATCATGTCCAATTTTATTTTTTTCTTTGATTATCTATTTACATGAGATTTATAACATAAGTAAATAAGTATTACAAATTAATTACACCTGCCTATGAAAAGAAACCATGAAACAGCACATTCTTATTCAACCAACCCCATTTCCATAACTACGAACCGAACCACTAATTACGGAACACAAAAAATCTATCGTAAGAGATGTTTAATTAGAAATTGTCCAGCAAACACCTTTATTTGAAGCCAATACAACATTAAGACAAATAATGAGTGGATGTAGAATTAGAAACTACACGAAACCTGTTCCAAGTCTGTTATGGTGGATATCATTCTAAAATGCCTACTTTGGAACGTGCTTGCCTTAAGGCGCTGTCAGACGGTAGCTGACGCGCGTACCATTAGATGATTTCCCTAAAGCATGAGTGCGTTTTTGATTTGAGTTTTACAATAATAATTTATATATTTTTTTATTCATACCATACGTGTATAATCACACAGCAACACATTTATTTTATTTTATTTAAGGGGGAGAAATCAACCAATTACTTTTCCCGCCTTAGGCGTGGCATAACGGAGTGTCAGACTTTTAATGACTTAAAAACCACCCCGTTCCTTCTCGTGTTTTGCGAGCCGGAGCTCCGGTAAACCCGCTAGGTAGTCCGCAGCTCCGGATCAGACATTAGTCCTATTGGACCCCATCAGTACATAAGTTACAAAGTACAACTGATAATGAAAACGTAAAAAATTCAACATCAAAAAATCTAGTAAAGCTGTTTTCGGTAACAGCACAAGGACAAGTAAAAAAACTAATGTTACGTTTTGATCAAAATGTTTCTAATAATACTATCCATATAATGAAAACGTTATTGTTTTACAACATTAAAAATGTAAACTCACGTACTGGCTAAAAAAGATCGTTGCGATTTTGTCAGTGTGAGTGAGCCCTAACGTTTAACCTACTGCCACTGAACACTAGAGCTATTATACTCCTCAAACATCAAGAACTACATTCTGATTGGTGATGAAATAGAAATATAATATTTTTATACTAATTCTTTCAGTAAAAGTCGAAGTAATAGCATTTCAATTGGTCGTTGATTAGACAGTTTTGTCAGAATTGTCAGCCAGTCTGTCTGTCAGTGAAGCTAGGGGCTCGTTCCATAGTGTAGCATCGAATGGAGCAAGTACTTAAGTATCTTTCCGAATGTTTCCAATAATTAAGTATGAAGTAAGATCCACAATCCAATCGTGGATCAGAAGATATTTAATATTTTTCAGTCGGGGCGGACTACGTACAGGCTACCGGGGCTCCGTGTAAAAGGAGAAGAAACGGGGTGGATTTTAGTCAGTAAGATTCTGACACTCCCTCTCGCGTCACCCAACGCGGGAAGAAGTTATTGGATGATTATTCAAAAAGAAAAAAAAAACCTATACCTAATCTCCAAACGATGTTGCAATTTCATAACTTCGTACATTAGAAACAAATTAATAATACTTGTAACTTTTAGATCCATAAGAGATTAAATAATAATTATAGAATCGATTTCGAGATTCATAAAAACGCAAACGTAAAAACTGACGTTACGTTTCATTCAGAACACTCCTTATAAAACCTATTGATACAAAACGAAAACCACTTAAAAAGATACATAATTTTCTTTGTGACTTGTTACATAAATGTATACAGATTAACGAACTGCTAATAGCTATGGACTTTATCATATAAAAAAGTGTTCGTGTGATAATCATTATGTTCACGTCACACATGCGATACATTTTCTAATGACTTCTGCCAGAACTAAAGTGATCATATACGCTTTTATTTTCTTTATGACGCATGGTAGAATCTCATAGATAAACTGTTGCATGTGGGAGAGCCATGCTTCGGCACGAATGGGCCCGCTCGACGGGTGTGATACCATGGCCTCACGTAAAACAATGCTTATGTACGTTGTTTCGCTTTCTGAGTGAGTTTACGGACAACAAGTACAAATAGGGGCGGATCATAATTGTCGGAGTATCGATAACCGTTGAGGTAGAAGTTTCATGAAGTGAAGACCACGTCTAAGTAAATGTAGTGTAGAATACTCTCCAGCTAGTTGGCTAATCCGGAGTTTTAGTCTACATAAGGGGTTTACTGGGTCTCCTGCACGAAAAACAGGAGTAGGAACAGGGTAGTTTTTAGTTAGTAAGAGTCTGACACTCCTTCTTACCTCACCCAGGGTGGGAGAAGTCATTGGATGACTTTGCCTTCGCAAAAATGGCAAATTCAGTATAGAGTGCTCTCCAGGCAAAAATGGCATTACGTGTCGTAATGAGCACCTCTGCCTACCCCATCGGGGATAAAAGGCGTGACGTTGCGTTGTAGTGCTCTCCAGCTAGGTACTGACACGATATCAGCAAGATGACTGACTGGACGGGGTTGTAGGCTCTGTTATAAAACTTTGAGTTAAAAATTTTCAACTACATATATCAGAAGAAACAAGATGAATGAAATCGACATTACACCTACCAATCAACAAATAAAACCTAAAACTTCAAACAGGATAGATTCACTTGGCAACCATTTAACATACTATAAACAGTCCTACAGAATCATATTACGTCTCCAAACATAACTCAAGTGTGTAAACTGTCTACAACCAATATGTATAGACAGAGAGAATCGATTTGCACACTCATTAAATAATCGAGTTACATAATCGATTATATGACGAGTAATCGATTAAACGGTTAGACTGACGTTTGACCTGCCAGACTCGGAACTGATGAGTAGTCTGTGTGTCTAGTATTTCATTTGTTTATGTTCGTCTTTTTCGGATTGATTTTATTTTAGTACTTACGTACGTTTTTGAATTTTGTAATTGATTTCTAATTTTTTTTTCTGCCCAGATTGTTAGACTAAATAATTGACTATTTTTAATTTAATCTTCTCTGTTGATTTGGTTCTTTAATATTAAGTTGTGCAAGGCCTATTTTTTTATCTAACTTTGAACCACCACAATATACCTAATAAAAATAAAAATAAAAATTATTGATTTCATGTTCTCTAGTAAAGCTATTGGCTCGTCCCAAAATATAGATTCCAATGGAGGAAAACGAGCAAGAAACTCCATAGGTTACTTTTCTTCAATCAAGTTCACAATAAAATGCTTGGTTACATTGTTTCATTAGGTGTATTAAATGTGTAATGTTTTCTAAACTTACACCTGAGATCGAAGCTATCTAATAAAAAAAATATCTGTCGTTATATTTAGACAATAGTATAAAAATAAGCGTCTAGACAGCTATACACTTGACTAGGTAGACTTGTAGGTGTGGCCGTGACGTCATTTCTGAAAGAGATGTGAGAACCTGTAGTTCTTATATAATAGTTTTAATGATTTAGGAAGTGCCACACATATCTAGAAACTGATTTATCTATAAATAATGGTTAGACATAGGTGATCGTAAAGAATAGTAAATTGAATATAATTTCAAAATCCAGATTTGGGATAACTATAAACATTATTGTTTTGGATGACATCTGATGGTAGGATTGGTAGGCAATCAGCACTACCAGTGGACTCCCGTAACATGAGAGAAGTGGGTTACTGGTACTTCTGTTGATTGGGAACTAGGCGATCGGGATTTGATGAGTCGGGAGAATTGAGCCTTACTCTATCTGTACTAAAAAAAAACATAGGTATCTGGATAATTTGTTTGTGAGATGAAAATCATCCAAGGACTTCTCCCGCCATGGGTGAAGCAATAAGGAGTGTAAGACTCTTAATGACTACAAACCATCCTATTCCTACTCCTACTCTTCGAGCCAGAGCCTTGGTAACCTGTTAGGTAGTCTACAGCTCCAGAAAGTATCTGAACCTTGGAAAATTATTTTCTGGATATAACAAAAACATAGTTTAAGCTAATTTCCTATGCATGTTGCTATAAAAATGCTATCATGTGTATTCAATTTAAAGTAAACACTGTGAGAACTGTGCTAGTAAGATGGTCTCAAGCGGTGATCGAGTTTACCACAGTCAACAATGTGTTGTTATGCAAATTGTTGTGTTTACTGCTTTCTTTATTATACTTGGATCTATTTTAGGCTCAACTGTATGTAGTATTGAAGGTTCTATATCTCATAGATTTTGGGTAACGGCGCATTCCAATAAACTACGGATCGGTAGATGTGCCTACGAGCCGTAGAATTTTGACACATTTTGTATGGAGCTTATGTCAAAATTCTACGGTTCGTAAGCAAATTTACCGATCGGAAGTTTATTGGAATGCGCGGTAAAACTATCAAATGATGGATAAAGTCAGATTTTTTTTAGGTACACTGCGAACGTTGTGGTTGCCTGGAGGTTTTAGACGCCCGCTTTTCATACACGAGTTACCAACGGCAAGAATCAATGTGACTTTTTCAGAGTATCTTTACTTTTTAAGATTATTTAGACACCACTGGCAAACGGTGAAAAAAAAATATCGTGAGGAAACTTTGACTTACAATTTCTAATTCAAGGGTGGTTAATGCTCAAACCTTCTCCTCACGGAGAGGCCTTTGGTCAGCTGTGGCCACTTATAGGCTGTTGATGTGATACTGCGTAGAACGTGATTTCTAGACGATATACCAACTTTTAGTAGAACAAATTAAATTTGGTTAAGAAGAGGTTTCTTTTAATGGTGTTTCGTACCAAAATCAGTTTGAGAGATGCCTTCTGTGTAGTGGTGTACCTAAATATTAAAGCAATTCTTACAAATGTTGATACACCTTTAATTTTTGTATGTCACCTAAATTCTCAAACAAGCGTACAGTCCATCTTGTGGAAAGTAGTCACAATAACATAGACCAATCATCAAGCTAAACCATCATTTTAGCCAGATCAACAACAACTACAATCAATTTCTTTTAGGTTCCATATTTAGACGTAACTGGCTGGCTGATCAGTCAAACCTAACAGCCAACAGGCCGGATCTCCAAATTAACCAATCAGGTGCCACTTTCCTAATCCACTGTCAATAACGTGGGCGAAGATCGGTCAAGCCATCGATACATTTTTAACAACATCTACACATGTTAGAAAGCTATTAAAAGAACAATTATCTATGTGATCAGTGAAATATCGAAATTGTGGGAACGGGATAGAGGATGTATGTTATGTGATAGAAAGGGAAAGGTGACGTTAATCAGTAGATATCGAAAGTTAAGATGTAGATGACAGGGGACCGTTAGATGATGTTTATGGTGTACGATTTGTCGTGTCGTGTGCGTAAAATGTCGTTAGGTTTGTGGAGGAAAAAAGTGTGTTAGTGGTTTTGTCCTACTACACTTTGGAACGAGCATCTAGCTTCACTGATAGACAGACTGACGGACAATTCAATTTGAAGTTTCAAAAGTGTCTAATTTACGATTATTTTAAATAAATACATTGAATTTGATTTTAAGTGCTGTGTCTATACGTATAAATGGGTTGTTTTAGCATAATACCATATGTAATGTATACTAATTATAATAATCAAATAATTTTGTAATTTTTACATTATTGTATGAATATGATTCAGCTACATACTTTGGAATGAGCAAATAGCTTTACAAGAGGACTGAACGACAGACTGATACTTTTAAAATTTTGTTCGACGTCCAAAAAGCATTCCTGGTGTAATTGAAATAAATGACTTTGACTCGACGTTGACTGTGACTACCTACCTTACTGTCTATTAAAAGATTTAAGAGACATAATTATTTTCAAATATTACCTATTTATCACAGCTTATTTAAATACACTAGATAAAACTAGAAAAAAAAAAACTCAAACTTAAACACAAATTCTTTATTTGCATGTCTATTAAAGGTCTTAATTTAAATAATATATACAGGTTAAAGCTTACAGGTCTTAATTTAAATAATATGTACAACGGCATAACAATCAAAATTAATAAATCAAAAACAAAATTCAAATCGTAGGATTACCTCAACGACTATCGAACGACATTAAAAAATCGTCTCAACTAAACATCTTTCAACGAAAATGGTTAATTTTTTGAAACTCATCGTGTACGACATCACAGATATCGGTAACTTTCGATTTCTTCCACACCTCCGCTTTCATAGTCCGATAGAATTCTTTGCATAGTTCGCTTTCGAAACACGAGGTCACAGGGCGACGTAGGGCGCGACCTATAAACAAAGACATTACCATTTGTACCACATTCGGACCTCAATTGGGCCTTTGTTCATTCAAAACATGTTGTTTACCTCCTACAGTGTGTATAGGTATTCATGATTGGCTGTTAGTGTTTGATTGGCTGCCTAGACAAAACCAGTTGTAATATACTAACTAACAGGTGAAATTAACAATCGATTTCGATCCAAAATCGGTTGTAATAAGATCGATTTCAGACATTAGTTGTGTGAAGTTTCTGTCAAAAATTAAGATTGATCCGATTGAGATTGGTCATTAATTTCGCTCGTCGTTTCTAGTGTCGATGCGGAAGCCATAGCGTGGGTAGGTCTTTCACTAGGTGGTTCGACGGGTAGCGCGTTTGTCAGCGGCGGTCTTTGGTTTTTTTTATGGTATAAACCGGTTAAAGAGGAGATGGTAAGCAATCGCCGCCGCCCATGGACAACCGCAACACCTGAGGCGTTACAAGTGCGTTGCCAGCATATTATTAAGGGTTGTTGGGGTATCGGGAATCGAAGCGATCTTTGTTCAGCAGTGAACGTCTTCCAGTCGTTGATAATGATGGTATAAAATCGTCATTTGAGTGCTTGTACTAACGTCTGCCCTAAAGGAACCATTGGGTTCGATCTGTGTGGGTACAGTCCATACACAGTGTGCTTAAGCCATTCTGTCTCCTACATTAAATTCGATGGCGGAGGACGTGGAAACTATCGTTTTCTTTTTGTTCTCTAATAATATCGACTGATTTATATCGTTGCGGGATTCAAGACAGTCGGACAAGCAAGCCGGGCTTAAATGTTATTGTTACTGTAGATCCTGGCTTACAGGAGTTACAGGTTTGGGAGGATGTGGCGGGCTTGTCCTATAAAAAAATTACAGTGGGCTCCTTTTATTATCATTTATGTTTTGCATTTCGCAAGAGCCTTTTTAATTTACAATTCAGCTCGAACAATTTTACAAAAACGTGTGAATCTGAATCATCCTCAAAAATTTCTGCACTGATTAATACATACCTGTCCACTTGAAAGGTATTTAGTTCAACACGTGTTTCAGTTACTAGATCGGATCATTTTGATCTACAAACTGAGTGACAAGTTGCCAGTTCAATCGACGTGAGAGATTTGGTACAACTGGTTGCTGTCAATCAAAGGTGTGTGCGTCAGATGCAGCCAAGATGGCGTTTATTTTTACTATCGTTTAGTAACGTTATTTGTCATGAGTAAAGAGAAGGGGTAAAGCTGTGTGACTATGTGAGTGGTGTTTTGAAGAGATTCGTTAATTAAAGTGTCGAAAATCCAGCCTATTATGCAGATTTTTTTTATGGAAGAGCCATGGGAGCCTTCGGTGCGAATGGGCGGGCTCGACCGGAGATACACTGACGTGAAACAACGCTTGCGCTGAGTTTCATTGTGCTAGTGACGTTATCGGAAGCCAATTCATTGGTTATTTGTCTCTAAAAAGTCTCAGATTCCCTTTATTATTTTAGTTAGGTTTAGTTAGACAAAGTACCTACTTTGCTCAACTCGGGAAGCTTACTAAAGAACTCTTGTTTGGCAGTAACACGTATTCGATAAAACCTGTAACAAATAACAAGTCTATAACTGATCACGATCACCTAATATACAACTATTCGCCGTACTCAGAAACATTTAATAATTACTTAAACTATTCTTTAGTAACGAATTTGTTCCGAAAAAAATGCTAAGGACTGAGTTAAGTAACCTTTAAATGACACAGGTGTGACGGTTATTACTTTATCAAAGAATACATTACACAATAACTCGACACTAATATAGGTAATGATAACTAATTATAATCCCATAAGATGTTCAATCGCGAGTTTTCACCGATCATATCGAAAGTTAATATCGTTGGAACAATAGCAAGCTATGGGAATATAACACTATTGTTGCGGCTGCCATGTTGATTGATTTGACACGTGCTACCACGTTAGTAGCTTCGTGGATCGTTTCGGTTCGGTCTTTTTGCTTGATGTGGTTTATTAGAAGTATCATTATATTTTCGTAAGATATTATCATCAATAGGCTGTGAAGCAAGTACAAAGAGGAGGTGCCAAAATATGATTGTGCATTGTTACAAAACAAATGGGTCCTATTTAATGATACTATAAGTAAAAAGGGATGGAGATTCTGAGCGCTTATAATCTATTATAAGGGCTCAAGATCTTCACTTTTTAGTAGGGTTTCATCAAGTGGCATACTAAAACGTGGACAATAAAATTGGCAACGTTTTTGTAGTATGGAACCGCTAGATGGAAAATAGAAAGGGGCGTGGTTTGTAACGTCCCGCGCTTTAAAGGAAATTCCAGTTTTGACATGTCCTCTTTGTATTTGTTTCATAGATAGTCTACTGCTTAGCTATGGACTTCCTCTCCATAAAAATGTTTGCAACAGTCTTTTCGATTTGAACTTGCAAATAACTAACTTTTTTATTTCACAGTTAACAATGATAGAGGCCACTAAAAAGTGGTAATTATGCATAAGTGCTTATGCTTAAGCATTACAACAAAAAAGTATTCCGACCATTAAAAAATACACTCACGAATTCAAAACTTTATAACACAAACACTAACTATGACATAATACAACCATATTAAATATTCATAATTATTATTAATATATTGCAAATTAGTAAGAGTAGCACTTTCGGTGGTACCTACTTTATTTGTGCGTATATTAATATGCATGTACTAAGTAGACGGAAACGACTAACTAATTAATATGTAGTGTAACACTATATCCTTTTAAAGAATGACGCTCCATATTAATGCGATGTAACATATTATTGCGTGTATAGGTGAAAAGTGAAACTGTTTTTGGTTATCGTTTTCGATATTTCATAATATAGGTTACATAGTGTTAAGTGTGGGAGAGCCATACTTGCATGCACAGAAAACTGACGTGAAACCAACGCTTGCGTTGTGTCAGTGGGGTTACCTATTACCCCCATTCCCAGTCTTCCCAATCCTCGATTTCCAAACAACCCTTCAATTCATAATTAAAGTTATCCTTGCTAACCTTTATCAGGAGTTTCTCTGTTGCTAGCTGTCTATGCTGGACGTATTTGCCTTGATTAATATGTTGTGCTTACTTCAACCTTATAATAAATTTTGTATTAAGTTCTGCTATAATTTTTTCAACCAGGAAAATACATAATAATTCGTAAAAAACTTTTATATATAGTATTTTTTTGTGAATAGGATCACTGGACGTTGAAGTCACACCTTCCGTATTTCCAATTTCCAAATCTCCAATAGCCATGTACTTATAACTCCTCTGGTGTTGCGGGTATCCTTGGCTGTCACAATACAACTACAAGGAAAGCCTTGAGATAACATTGACCTTGAACAGCGCCATCTATTAGAAAGTCCATGTGACATCTCACTACCGTGAGCCTCAAAAACATTCACAAGGAAAGTTCACACATTCACTCCACACAAGACGACTTTCTTTCTAAACTAATGAAATGTGAAAGGGAAATTACCAGTTTTGGTCGTATGCGCTATGTTAGGTCGTTGTTAGTTCTATCTATATTTAATAGATGGTGCTGTTCTCAAGATTGGTTGGAGGAAGTGGAGGAAACTCATAGTTTTCTTTGATAAGAAAATATAAAAGGAAATTGTTAGTGTTATTTATTATTTATAAAAATATTATTGATAGATAATCAGGTGATAAAACGTCGCACTGTCATCTGATCTTTAAAATTCTATCAGCTATATTTAAGACTTCCAAATCTGCAGTATTAAGTGTTAAGCATCCAGTGACTTTCAGCAACTGTTATTAGGTCTTTTCACCTTGCAGATTCAATTGTTTTTAACACGTTAACTGCCACGTAGGTCGCCGGTGATCTACGTAAGAGGAGGATTTGCCTTCAACAGTTTTCTGATGGCAGTTACAGGTTTAATTTTATTATACCCTATTCTTTAGATTCAAGGTTCAATATTCAAGTTAACTTACTGTAGAAAAAAGAAACCATTGACTTACTTAACTCAAAAGACCACCCAAAGTGTGCTCCTTCTTGTTAATTACAATAATTAAAATCAAGTTATTAACAAGGATTTCCGTCCCAAGTAAGAGTCGGAAGTGTCTCACGTAGCGACCGAAACTGTTCAATCATCACATTATGTGGTTATGTAACACTGATCATGTGAAATAATGTGTGGTGTGGCGGTCACGAGATCATGTGGGTTATACGGACTGATATTTGGTCGAGCATGATTGGTGTTGGCGGCTAATGTTGGGTGATTATTTTTTTTTATGTTAAATGGGTCGACGTTTGGCCGCTATCTCGCCTGATGGTAAGTGATGATGCGGCCTACGGTGGAGCACGTCTGCCCATAATGACTACTATGAGTGGACTTCAAGTCCTTTGTGGTCAGGGTGCCGACTGAACATCTGTCGACCTTCATGAAAGAGGAGTTTTGGCCGCGAGGGGTAGTCTACCGACGGTTCCGAGGTCGGCTACCGGACACCGCGCGACACACGACGCCGTCTCTTCGTGTGACCTAATTATTAATTATCTATAATTGTAATATTGTTATGTATGTATAGTATTTATAAATTCTAATGTATTAGTTTATAGTATTTGATATGGGCCTATGAAGCCTGAAATAAATGAATAAATAAATAAAAAAAAAATAAAAAAATAAGCAACCTATTCCCTCGGGCTTTGAAGACACCCAGGTTATACCCATCAGAAGGAGTTCCACTCCCTAGCAGTTCGCACAAGGAAGCTTGAAGCGAAGCGCTTAGAAGTGTTGTTTTGGAGTTGGTAGTTGGTTGAAGATTTATTATGGTTCTGGATATTCAATGTTTATCTAAATCGTTTTGTTTTTTTTTTTTTTATGGAATATGGTGGTAAACAAGCCGATGCATCACCTGATGATAAGCAGTCACCGCCCGTTGATACCCGCAACACCAGTGGTGACTCCACTGGTGTGTTGCGGATTGAGGTTTGAGAATAGGGGAGGGGGATTGAGTATGCTATTTTATTTTTGGTTTACCAATTTTTTTAGAATGCCTACTTTGAAGAAAGCGAATGACTAAATAGAACAAAATATTGCAATTTCTTGAAAAGTTCGTCAAAACCGAGTCCCATATGTTTTCACCATGAGCTCTGCGCACGCGCGCCGAATCACGATCACTTTCACAACAAACGCATAACGAACATTTTTAAACATGGCTAACATAATATTAATAACAGAAGCCTCGCTACGAGTACCACTTTTTCTAGAAAATATTTAGAAATAGGTATAATAGTTGTCTTTCAGTCTTAAAAATTAAAATCTTTAAATTGCCTTTGGACAAGTACAAAGTACATCTGCCTGTTCTGACGACAGGTGAACACCTCTTATTACTTAGAACTAATAACACAACTGGTAAAAAGTTCCATTTCATTCCATTCGTCCGCTCTTTTGAGGATGAAAGGACGTGATAACGGACACGCAATAATTACATTTTATTTTTAAGAATAAGCTGGTAAACGTCCAGACGGATCACCTGATGGTAAGCAATCGCCATCGCTTGTGGACGCTCGAAACACCAGAGATGTTACAAGTGCGTTACCGGCTTTTTGGGACTTAGGAATTTAAGGGTTGTTGTTCGGGAATGGGGATGGGGAAGATTGGTAATGGGGGAATTGGGCTCCGGTAACATCACTCACACAACGAAACCCCACGAAAACGTGGTTTCACGTCGGTTTTCTGTGAGGCAGTGGTATTACTCTGGTCGAGCCGAAGTATGGCTCTCCTACATTTGAAACCAATTTGATCAAAATACAACAAAACTGGTACTTCTGCACTCTTCAATGTGGCTCTACTAACAATGCACATAGAGGTCAGTGAAGACGAACAAGAGAGACATTAGCATTAACATCTAGTTAATTAGAGTAAGTATTTAAAGGGTTCCGACTATGTTCGCGTTAATGTAAGGTATTCTTAGAGGAAAGTGGAAAGTATTGTTTTAGTATTATGATTATGTAGAAGTAATAAAATTACTCATTGTAATATAATGACTGCACGGTTGGCGCGGTGGCTGGGCAACTGGCTGCCGTGTAACGTGTCGCGGGTTCGATTCCCGCACGAAGCAACTCTTTGTGTGATCCACAGATTGTTGTTTCGGGTCTGGGTGTCATGTGCATGTGAAATTGTATGTTTGTAAAACGCACCCCCGACACATGAGAAATTCCTAATGTGGGGCAACGTGTTTTTAAAAAAAATGCTTTTTGATTATAGTGATGTTAAGTTTGGTTTTATATTTCGTACTCTAAAATATGCAATTGGGGTTGTCTAGTTTTCACATTGAATAATTATTGAGATTTTATTGAATTGAAATTGCATTGACATTGAGATTGGTTTCAAGAGTAGCCCTGATGGTAAGTTATTAGCGCTTCATGAGACGTAAGCAACAGTAGAGGATTACTAGCCCAAGTATAGTCATCATATAATATAGATAATAGTATAGACATACATACATAACCTCACGCCTGTCTCCCATCTCCCATAAGTAGAGACTATGTAACGTCAATTGCTACAAATCTTACATACCTCTTTCGCTTCATAATGATATTAATTGATTGAATATGAGCCTCTAGTATGGCTTGAAACTAGTCAAGTTCCTAATAGATCAAATCAAATCCGTCAAATAATTACACTAATAAGCCGAAAAACATAGTAATTAACTTAATATTGAGGAAAGTTTAAATATTATTTACCTAAGCTGCTGTGTCATAATATAGTGATGATCAACTTTTAATAACACTTGCATTAAGTTTTAGTAATCATGATGTCAGCATCGTTAGTGTCTGATTTCTCGACCACTTTTTTAGTTTCTACTATGATGTGAACATTTAAAAATAAATACAAAACGTTTGACACATAACACAGTTATGAGTCACTTAAAAGGAAGCAAATGGTTGCACGATTGGCGCGGCGTCTGGGGTGATCCACAAATTGTTGTTTCGGGTCTGAGTGTCATGTGTATGTGAACTTGTATGTTTGTAAACGCACTCACGATACAGGAAAAAATCCTAGTATGGGGCAAAGCTTAAAAAAAGCAAAGCACTTTTTACCATTTTAATTTTGTGTTATAACGTCATCGTCAACGTCATGCCTTTTGTCCCCGAAGGGGTAGGTAGAGGTGCTCATTATGACAAACGACATTTTGTGTTATAAGTCTCATGTAATAGGGGGTGAGCCTTTTACCATGTATTGGGCACAAACCAGATTCCGTGTTACTACTGAGAAATTTTCGAAAAAAAAACCAGTATTACTTTGCTCGAACCGGGAATCGAACCTTACCTAGCAATCGCACGTGTTAACCACTCGACCATCGTTCATCATACAGGGGAAATATAGTGTTTATGTTATTTCTAGACGATTACCATTTGTATGCTAATGACAATAAAAAACAAAATCACATCAATTTCAATGTCTAACAGTCATTCTGTCCATTAGTATAAAGGTGCTTTTTCACCAGAGATGTGCTATGCTACGTTGCTGTGGATGCGTTTGGCTTCCACCAATCATATCACTCACTGACTCAGCTAAGCGCGCTATGAATGTGTGCAATGGATGGCTTCCCTACTATCGATACATCGTATACTCGAGCTGCACATCTTCCTCGTACAGCTACTTTGCGACGGCACATCTTCATAACACATTACTCACACAGCTACAGAGCTTAGTATCGGTGGAAACGGTCGCATAATTTTACAGCTTAGCTATTGCATCTTCATAGCATAGCCCATATCTGGTGAAAGATAGGTACTTTGCGTCAGGACATCTTCATATCACATCTTAATCGCATCGCTACACAGCTTAGTATCGGTGGAAACAGTCACATAATTTACAGCTTAGCTAATACATCTTTGTAGCATAGCACATATCTGGTGAAAGAATACCCTAAACGTAATAACTCTTCTAACAATATTAAAATGTATTAGACAAGTCAGAACGATGCCAAATGGACTATTAATTGCTTAATTACTCCACAGTTTATATTTTAATTTAATATTTAGACGATTAAAAGGAACAATTTAATTTATTAGAAGTCTGATAATCAACAGTCAACTCAACTATCGAAATATTTGAATTGAAGCGATGACCAATCGCTTAATTAGACTACACTAAGTTAAATAATTAACCTTGTCCAAATGTAGAAACTTTTGGAATAAGTAGACTGACTGAGGCCTGGAGCTGCAAACTGTCTAGCGGGTTTACCGGGGCTCCGACTCGAAAGGCAGGGGTAGGAACGGGGTGGTTTTAAGTCAGTAAGAGTCTGACTCAGCAACAGCCGTCAGCTGAGCTAATTGTAAACTGATACATGCGTGCTGCCATCTGAACAGGTCCCACCACTACATAATCAATTTGCACGGTTCTCTCACATTATTCTTTATTTGATTGTTAGAATTTTAATAGAGACTATGATATCTGGACTCTTAGTTAATTTCGGTATTTCTTTTCATAGTAGTCCGGTAGGAAATGCCGACCTCATCTAGTTATTTTAGACTTTGACGTGTAATATTGTTATATTATAACCTATTTGCAAAAATAAATATAATTTATGTATATAAATGATACAGATAAAAGCTATTGTACCGTGAGTAAAAAAAATAGACGGTGACATAGACTGAATATGTGGCCATAAATAACACATCACAGTCAACGATTAAATACTACATTTAAATAGAAATAAAACGGTACTAGTGTCTAGCCACAGTTTTATTCGATTGCAATTCAAATCGATTCATTAAAGGCAATATCGATGTGTTCGAAAGTCGATTATGCGAATAATCGAATGATATGTATTCGAGCTACGACTTTATACGACGTGAGAGAAAATTTGTCACAATGATGTAATTATGGTATTTTGTCTGTTTCTGTGTTGCGCAAATATTTTATTTAAAGGATATAATATCCGGTAGATTGATTCCTGAACAAATCTAGTTTTTAACTCGTATAGAAAGTAACTTCATATATTTTAAAAAATCTTGACAAAAGAAAAGATGGATCAGTTAAATCGTGAAATTTGAAGAACAAATAATTGAACTCTACCTCTACCATGAGTTTGAAGCAATAGTATTTGTCGATAGTCGCTAGCGCGACGACGCAAATTCTTTGTATGGCCAATTTTACAATGACGGCCACCTGTGGAACTAAAATTTGCTTCAAATTCATGGTAGAGGTACAGTTTTAACTAAATCGAATTAAGAATAGATAAAACTGTACAGTTAAATCGTAAGTTGTGTAAGCTGTATGGACCTAAGATTTAACTGCACAGTCTAGTGCAGTACAGTATAGTACAGCAGTACAGTACAGTTTAATCGTAAGGTATGATTAAATATAATTATAATTGTAGCGTACATTCCAGAGACCAAACTTCAAACTCATAGCTTCAATGTTATTTCTAAAAACAGAAGTGTTTTCAATTCAAGTAAGTGTGTTAAAAACCTCTGTAGTACTATACAAAACTACACTTACAATACTACTACTTACTAAACGCACGAATATACCGACTACTCGTGAGTGGGAGCCACGCTCATCACACTTTCCTACTTTAAAATTACACCTCTAGATTACGTAAGTATCGAGTATCGATGTCGACGAAAGTTTTATTATAGTGGAGCGAATCGTCGATGTATCGATATTTCGCGTGACGACGCCCATTCGTAACACGTGCGTTTGGGCTTGCATGTGCGTGTGAACGAGCTTTTTTGGATGCGGTAAATTTTAGAAATTTAAGCATGAAATAACATTAATATAATACTGTAAAATGATAGAAATGGTAAAGTTATAAATGTATAAATATCATTTTAACTATTATAACAAGATAAAACTATTAATCACTAATATATATTTGTTACATTTTTTGATAAATCTAATTAAAATACTATATCATTAAGGCGTAAATAAGAATTAGGTTTATTGTAGGTAAAGTTTAAAATGTGGATGAATTCTTATATGATTTTCGTGTTATAATTATAAAATTAGGTACCGTACTTTAAGCATTCAAACTTAACTTTGTGTAACCTGTTTACAATATAAATGATTTTATGTTTATCAAATCAATTATTTTATTTCGATTGGTTCTAAAGAATAATAGTATCTTTTTATAAAGGGAGCCGAGTAGATTACGCGTACTGTTCTTCGCTTCTCTTTCTAAATTTTTTTCACCATCAAACAGATATATTTGAGAAAATTTTAAGTGTCTGACAGGAAACGCTTTGAGAATCCAAGCAAAATTGTATCTACAGCAAAAGTACCACATCCAAATCACCTAACTGTGCTCATTACTTTCATTCATCTTGGTCGTTCACTCTCAATGGAATAATAACCTCCACCACGTTCTGATTTCCTTCGCGAATCTTTGGTTTCATTAAATACTCGTAGTATCTACACGGACATACATACATACACACTTACTTAAATATTATGTATGTATGTATGTACACACACACACTTACTTAAATATTATTTATGTGTGTATGTATGTGTATCATACACTCTTACTTTTATTCACACGACGTTAACTAGGTATCACTAATTAATATAAAAATATATTTTTTTTTATAAAAAATCTCTAATTAATTGGGAGGAGTGGAAGGAAGGTAGGCCTTTGCCCTGCAGTGGGACGATCATGGCTGAAATCTAAATCTCTAATAAACTAATTTTGGTACATATTTTTCAACAAAAATAATCCTATACTAAGTTTCTTTGTTCCCCATAAGATTCACCTGTCTCACATCACATCAACAGCCTATTAGTAGCCACTGCTGACCAATGCCTTTTCTAACACGGAGAAGGTTGGAGCAAAGTGATTTCTTTGAAATCGACAACCCGCATTGAGCAAGCGTTGTAATTAATGCTCAAATCTTATTCGTCTGAGAAGATGCCTTTGCTCAACAGTAGGCACTTACCTATAGGCTATTTATGTGTGATGTGTGTTAGTTCCCTGAAGCCTCATTCTAGGAACAGAGTCCAGAGTTGATCTGGAGCTGCGGACTAACTAACGGGTTTACTGGTTTTTCGGCTCGAAGGGCAGGAGTAGGAACGGGATGGTTTTTAGTCAGTAAGAGTCTGACACTCTCTCTCACCTCGCCAAAGGAGGGAAAAGAAATTGGATGATACTCGACCCTTAAAAAAGAGTCGAGATCATCAAGAAAATGAAATAAATATGTACATTCACAAGTCCAGTTTAAGAAAAGTTCATTGACCCGCCTCTACACTCACACCATAACGCATGAAGTAAAAACATTATAAAAACCACTTTTACTTTTAAAGTTTTTGCCTTATAATTCGCAAACTAGTTTATTATAATGCACATAATAAGAAAGTTGAATAATTCCACGATACGGTGGAATTTCGAAAAAAAAGCAGTTCTAGATCATGTAATAATATAATAAAAAAAAACTAGACTATTTTATTACTATGTGGTTTTCTCTTTTTTTATTTTGTGGTGGAAAATATGTTACAGATAAATAGATTATAAAAAATATTTCGATTCTTAAACTACCTCGATGCAAGCGTGACTGCCGGGCAAGGGGTCTCGGGTTCGATTGCCAGATCGGGTAAATTGTTACTAGGTCTACATTTTTCAGTTTTTCGATAAAATTTCTCAAAAGTAGCACTGAGTCTGGAATGTGCCCGTGGTGCCCAATATATTATGGCAATAGGCTCACCGCCTATTACCTTTTACGTTTTTTACGCATTACGTGCCGCTATTTTAAACTCTGCCTATCCATCCCTCCCTATCCCTCCGGGGATGATTTATTTTGTTTATCATGTGATATACGTTTCTTAAATTATAATGGAGGAAACTCAAAATTTTAATGCACGATCAGAGAAATACTAGTAAACGCGGACGCCGAGCCTTCACTGATAATTTCCAAATTATTAATTCAGTCAGAATCCAAAATCATGTATTCTCAGACAGTTATACTAGTAGGCATCCAAGAAAAAGTATCACAATTCACATTAATATTTAACAAAATTCTTCCGTTAAGAATTTTCGTATTAATTTTTAGGTTATGATATGAATTACCAATTTCATCAAAATTGGCCACAAGTCGATTATAATGATGAGCTTATAAGTGTGTCAATTCTATAATAATATAATTTATAAATAACTAGTGATATGTCACCACTTCCCACGAATACTCTCTATTATTTCACTTCCCAGGTTTCTAAGTGACCTCCTCATTCTCTTGTGGAAGAGTCATGATTAGGCATGAACGGAACGGCTCGACAGACGACTACGGCCTCAGAATGAAACAGCGTGATACATTGACAACACATGACAATTGCATTGTGTTTTGCCGCATGAGTAAGATTACCGGAGGTTAACCCTTAAACTGGCAAGCACTTTTATTTCTTTAATTTGTCATTTTAATGTTATTTTTGTATTTATTATGATCCCAGAGGAGTGAAAAAAATTATGGAAAAAATCTGTATATTACAGTTTTCGCGAAAACCTGTGTACTTCAGAGAGTACATTGCCAATTATAGTGTAAACTACGTTTGTACTACGTGTAGCACACTGCCAATATATCACTAATACTCATTTTGTTAATTTATTACATAAAAAAATCATCACAAACAAAAATTATTTAGTATGAAATTGACGTCATCAGTCACGTTCATACTCTGCAAGATTATTTAGGAGAGTGCGAGGTGGAATTGCACAACTTGATTCCCCCTAGTCCTTTAAATCATCGAATCACAAGACAATCGGCGAAGCGCCACCGCTTCATGGTAGATATCCCACCCACTCGCACCAAGCGCTTTGTTTCAAGCTTCCTTATGCGAACTGCTAGAGAGTGAAATTCTTTGCCGGAATCTGTGTTTCCTGATGGGTATAACCTGGGTGTCTTCAAAGTCCAAGTGAATAGGTTGCTTATGGGCAGACGTGCTCCATCGTAGGCCGCATCATCACTTACCATCAGGCGAGATAGCGGCCAAACGTCAACCCATCAAACGTAAAAAAAAAACTCAACTTTTGTTATTATAATATATAAAATATAGAAATAAAATACATATTGATTAACACTATGCATTTGGCAATGTACTTCGTGTATACCAAAGTCTATTTCGTACTGATCTGGCAACGGTATTCACGGAGTACATACTTTGATTCTAGCTTATAATATTGTTATTACGTAAATTAGAGCAATAATATCGAATATTTTATATTACTTGTTAGGCCCCCTTGTGCCTCAAAGCCAAAAACCCAGAACTCCCAAACGAAAAAGTAAAGAAAACAATAAAAACCTTACCCGGGTCGCAGAGACACCAGACCGTTTCGAAAAAATTTTGAATTTGACAAATTATTTTCGATTTTATCACAATTTACAATAAATTTCTACCAAGATTGACAATTATTGCTACTTATTTAATATAAAAAATTTAGGTTTTTTTAAATATTTGGGTCATTACATTTTTTTAAAGTTTATGGTATTAGTGGAGTACAGTGCCAATTTAAGGGTTAAAAGTTCCCCCTGCATTTGTTATCACCTATAGACCATGCTTCGGCACAAATGGGTCGGCTCGACCAGAGTGATACCACCGCCTCACAGAAAACTGACGTGAAATAACGCTAGCGTTGTGTGAATGAGGTTACAGAAGGCACAATTATCCCCGTCGCCAATCTTCCCAATCCCCGATTCCCTAACAATCTTTAAATTCTTCTTCTTCACTGGTAACGCCTCAAGTGTTTCGGGTGTCAATGGGCGGCGGCGATTGCTTAACTTTAGGTGTTCCGTCTGCTCGGTTACCAGTTTATACCTTAGAAAAAACCGTAAAAATCCTCTGCTAGACTGATGAATATCTTTTATCACCTCTATGCCTGACAGAAAAACGACTTGAAGAATGAAATATAATATATAATAGAATAAGTATGTATAATATTAAATTTCACAGATTTATGATACAGATTCTTCCACCTTATAATGATAATTTACGTCCTATTAATTTTCACAAACTTTCCCCTACCTAATATAGAAATAAATTTTACGATACAAAAAAATATGTCAAAGAATTTACCCATAGCAACATTCATGGGATAATTTTCCCCTCTCAACACTAATTAAACAATTTGATACAACACATTGTTAGTTGAATGAAAGTGAAGTTTTTGTATGAAACGTCACACCATTGTTCTATGGACAGAAAAACGTAACAATTTGTAACGCAATTATGGCACGCGCTTATGATAAGAATAAATTGATGCAAAAAGATGATGTTGAGCTTTTTTGAAGAGGTATTTTGATGTAGATGTTCTTTTAATGAGCCTGTATCGCTAGTTAAGAGGTCGTAAGTGTGACTTAAGAGTAAAGAGTATTTGGATTTAATACCCAGGTCAAGCAATGCATTTCTCGAGGTTTTTTTAATATCTGTATGGTAATAGTACGAAGTCTAGAACTAGGCCCGGTATAAACAGTTTCCACTATCAGTCCACCTGATGTCCCCTTTTTTTGAGGGAGATAATTATCCGATGGCTACTCCTGCTTTGGGCGAGGTTACTGACTAAAAACTGTCCCGTTCTTACTCCTGCTTTTCGAGCCGGAGCCACAGTAAACCCGCTAGGTAGTCCGCAGCTCCGGATCAGACATCAGCCTTACTGGGGCCCATCTGTAGTGGTCTGATGGCACGGGTTCTTGATGCCCCTATCATTAAGAAACTTATACAGTGTTTAGCTACATGTGAACATAATATATTTAGAAATAATTAAAAGACGCTACCTCATCTAAATAATGTCAGTAGCATTAACCAAATTCAACTAAACTAAGTTAGCCTCTTTAAATACTTGCACTGACATAACCTAACCTTACCATTAAGGAAAAGAACACAACCCACCAGCTACATCAAAGCCGAAACATTAGCAAAAAAAACGTATCAATCAAACATTTTCCTCCTCAGCAACAGAGCGGTCTTTAATTTAAAACTAGCACGTAATTGCCAAGCGTATGCAGTAACGCAGTAACCTACCGTGTTATTACCAATGGAACTCGCGTTCGACTTTGGAATTTTATTCGCCTACTTATTCGTGCTCTCCGGATATAGGAGATGGGCACACTTGGGTAGGCTAGGCTTACTACTCGTTTGTTACTACCGGTTCTAATGTGGAGGTAAAAGGTCTTTTTCGTGTGTGACTGATTGGGTTTTGGTATAACAGGCTTTGGAAAGAAGCCAAGTGTGGGAGAGCCACGCTTCGGCACGAATGGGCCGGTTCGACCGGAGTGATGCCACGGCCTTACTGAAAACCGACGTGAAACAACGCTTGTGTTCTGTTTCGTTGCGTGAGTAAGGTTACCGACCGGAGGCCCAATCCTCGATACCCCAACAACCCTTAAATTCCCAACCCCCAAAAAGCCGGCAACGTGCTTGTAACGCCTCTGGTGTTTCAAGCATCCATGGGCGGCGGCGATTGCTTACCATCAGGTGATACGTCTGTTCGTTTACCAGCGTGTTCCATAAAAAAAATGCTAGATGAGTCACGAGTCATGATGATTCTACTACATCCCTGACTACACACTTTCACTATACATCAACAGGTTGTGGCAGTCAACTGCTGGACTATGGCATGGGTCAAGTGGGTCTCCTCTACGTTAGAAGTCATTTTAATGGTATACAGCTGTGTTCAACTGGTTCAGAACTACGTTTTTAGTAGCATACTCTAACATAACCTCACGCCTGTCTCCCATGGAAGAAGGCAGAGGCTAAAAGCCTACGAATCTTACATGTCTTTTCACATCAACAGTTATTATTGCTATTCCATATCTGTTAAATGTATCATCCTTTTGTCGGTATTTTAACAGTCAAAGGAAGAAAAAGGCTACTGACCAAAGTATTTTCATCTCCACACGGCTTTACTACATAGAGTAACATTCAAATTCTATCAAAGTTTCAATCAAAATGCCTGTTATAGAAACAGAAACTGTAATTACCATTCAATTGGTTACACTACGTTACGTATTAGTTCATTCATACAATATTTAGTTCATGCTCTACGTAACTTACTTGCACCGTCTCAAGTGCATTGAACTTCAAAAGCAAAATTGACACAAATAAACTAGTTTATTTACTTACTAAGATACGCTTGTTCCATTCAGTAAGATGATGAAATGTAAAGCAAGCTAACATCAGCATCATTTCATAACACTGCATAACTAAAAAGAAATACAAATAAAATAAATCATCGACGTCTATAAATAGAATCTCATACAAACAAATGTTCCGATACAAACGACGTATCTAAGACACAAGACTAAATTAATATAGGAAATCACAGAAGCCGTGCTGTACCGGATATTACATAAAAAAGTGTTCACGCGAGAACATTGTACGAATTAAAATATACGCTACAAACACCTGCACGATTATGCAATTTTAGAAATCATAAAAAGTACATATTTCTTTAACTTTACGGTTGTATTGCCTTAGGGGGTAATCAGAGTAATTTGGGTATTAAATAGGCATCCGCTTGTTGCTTAGGCATGCCTTGCATAGGCTTTCTTTTGCCTTGAAGAAGGAAGTAAGAAGAAAGTTGATAGACCTGATATTTAATTAGATAAAAATTTACGAACCGGCACTAGTAAAGATTGTATAAGTTCGACTGACATAGATAAATTATCAAATGAGGAAAAGATAAAAAATAATCTAATAAAATAAAAGGATGGAAGGTTAAACAAAAAGAAACGACAAAAGATACCTATATAAGTATCTAAAACAAATATCAAATAGAATCAGTCTAATATAAGAGAGAATGACTCAACATTCCAACCACAAATCAGAAAACCGACGTGAAACAATGCTTGCGTTGTGTGAATGAGTCTACCGTAAGCTTAATTACCCAATCTTATTAATTCCCGATTCCCCAAAACAACCCTAAAATCTCTAACCACTAAAAGACCGGCAATGCACTTGTAACGCCTTTTGATGTTTCGGATGTCAATGGGTGGCAGCGATTGCTTACCATTAGGTTGATCCGTCTGCTAATTTACTGGCATTAAATTCGAATATGTACAACAAAGAATTGCTCAACATAACAAACACATATCAAATATCCAAACCAATTATTTCTACCATATCCAACAAGAAGCCAAACCCACACTTTAAACAGCAACAGTTGATCTTGACCATTCAACGAACGAGACAGGCCAAATTGAAAGAAAGCACAACAAAGAAATAAATGTACGTATTTATTTCAATTATCCACTTATGAAGTTGCGTGTACGAAATCTGCCACCGACTTCAAAGACGGACAATTCACAAAACGTGACCTATAAAACGTATCGGTGTAATTTTGTTTTTCTTTACAATACTCGTATGAAAAGTGAATGAATGGGTTGATTCAAGTGGAGGTTGAATGAGCCCTTTTACCCACTGTTTACTTTTACAAGTGAATAGGTTAAGTAGTAAGTATTGTCAAGAAGATGGTTGTAAGCTTTTTTTAGGGTTATCCAATGACTCCTCCCCTTTGTGTCAGGGGAGAGGGAGTGCAAGACTCTTACTGATTAAAATCCACCCCGTTCCTACTCCTATTTCGAGCTGAAGTCCCGGTAACCCGTTAAATTGTCAGCGGCTCCGGATGATTATACCTAAGCTAGCTAGCTATTATTTGTTCCAGGTTATGAGGAGTTTAGGCGTGAAAAAGGTAATAAAAAGACAGACAACTGTATATTAATTTATGCCACAGATGTAATAAATACTTTAAGAGTTATTAAACTACATAATCAAGATAGCAAAATACAAACCATGAAATGCTTACATTGAACTATCTTGATAATAATGATGAAATAAAACAAATAAAGTTATGACATAAAAAATCGTAACTCAATGAACATAATAAACATAACAAACTAAACAAAACTGAAACACAACACATTGAAGAGTTCAATGCACGAACCAACAATATACATTAAAAGAGTAATTCATTAAAACCAAATGGTTCTTCATTACATAACAGTGACTTTAATCATCGTATACATTGTAATAGTCAGGCCTACAACAGTTATTAACAAAACCATTCATAATTCGACCAAAAATAATCTTCTTGAAAACACTATCACTTTTTTTAGAAACCATCTACATAATCAAGCTCTTTAAGATGAAATCATCGAGATTGACCAACTGATACATTTATTTTGTATAAAGAAACAGTGTTTCCACTTTTTGATAACAGTACTTTGAGAAATTTTGTTTCGAAATCGAAAATTCTTAAATGAGAATTTCAAAACGAACTGGACTCCTCGACATCTGATATAATGACGATGGTTAATACTAATAATTGCTATTGATATTAACAAGATGGCTACTCAGCTTAGCAACAACTAAAAATGTAATCTGTATATGGATTTTTCAATTTTATGATGTCATATCTAATTTTTACAAATCTAGCAGAATTGATGATCAATAATAATAATTTTTCGTCGATTTGATTTAATGATGATGCATTAGGAGTAGTCCGTTTTTGTAAAGTCCTGGACATTGACTTCTCTAATAGCTATTTGTTTCTGATACGTGGGGTGTCAGACTATTACTGACTAAAATGCACCCCGTTCCTACTCCTGCTTTTCGAGCCGGAGCCCCGGTCAACCCGCTAGGTAGTCCGCAGCTTCTTAGCAATTCGATAGTGACACAATATTTTAGGGTCGATAACACTTTTGTATGTAAGTACTATAAAAAAAAACTGACATAGTTAGCTTATTGTGCTTTAAAAGCGATTCAGGGAATTGATCCCATAAAACATATTTAAAGACTTTTTTATGGAACAGGCCCGCCACAACCTCCCAAACTCACTGCACTTCCTGTAAACTACGATCTACAGTAGATTCAAGCATGAAAACACCGGAACACTGAAGTCCGGCACGTCCCAGGGACATGAATGACTGTCTTGGTTCCCGCAACAAATAAATAAGAAGATATTATTAGAGGAGAAGAAAAAGAAAAATGATAGTTTCACTTTCAGAGACTTCGCCTAGATTATTTGATCTAAGGTAAAAAAGCCAAGACAATAGTAAAGACATCACAAAACAAAACGCTGAACTCCTCAGCACCACCGACACGTATCACTACATTAAAATGACTGATCACATATCAACCTAGAGCCCTCAATCTTGGTGTCTAACAAAATGTTTAGACTTGCCGCCTCGCCCTACATACGCCACTCGAAGTTTCTAACCAGACAAACGCTTAAATGATCATAATTATCAGCCATTTTAGTAGGCTTCGTATCGAATGTCGATATGTGATTAGCTTGGATTTGCTAATTGGTAGTCTGATAACTTGATTCGGAATTATGATTTGAAAAAATTATTATTGATGTCGTAGAGTTTGGTAATGGTACTTTCGTTTGTGAGTTTTATTGAAAATTGTTTTATGTATTCTAAGGATACATACATACATACATAAGTAACCTTACGCCTATCTCCCATGAGGGTAAGCAGAGACTATGGAACGCCAATTACTACAATTCTTACATACTCGTACCTCTTTCGCAACATCACCAGTCATCAGTCTTTTCATGCATGATCGTAAAGGTTTAATTTGGCCCTTCTTTAATATATCGCTTATTTGGTGATAAACGTCTTCCCTAGAGCGCCCTCTACCGACATGGCCCCATTGATATCCGTTTTGTATGATTCTTTCGTAAATCTTCTTTCTTCCATTTCTTTTCTATTCGAGGGATAATTTGTAAATATGAAATACCCATACTGTAAGGATCTCCTTACATCTGTAAAGAAATTGTTTTCTAGATTTAAGTTGACCTATAAAAGACGTTCTATCGATAGTTTTATAGGAAGCATTAAAAATGGCTATAAAGACTAGAACTATTGAACTTGTCAAAGCTATAGCTCTTGCAATAAAACAACAGACTATACCAATGATTTTCAAGATGAAACTAAAGCTAAACATTAAATACTGTTTATGAAGGAGAAAATAGTAGCTAATTATGAAACACTTAACGAAAAAAAGAAGTAACAAACACTCAACCCTTTAAAACCAACCACCGTGACGGTTGTATAACCAACCACACACACTAAAAGAGATATTTATTATAATATACATAATTTTAGCTTCGCATCTCAACAAAAAGAAAGTATACATATTATAAATAATAAATTTATGCGTGTGTGCGTTTAATTCAAGTCATATTTTAAGAAATGTATGAAATCTTTTTGATTAAGGCAATGCACTTTCCCTTGTGTGGTTTCATCCTAGAAGTACCTTGACCTTCGCTGGACCTGATTGGCTTAAAGGAACTGGTTGTACCCTCGATACAACGCATACTATACGAGTAGCCATTGATGATACTATAGAACCTAGAATACAAATAGAAAATAGGGACAAGAAAGGATTTTTAATTAAAGATCATCAAAATGAATTCGGTTTATGATATAAAATCAATCATAATAAGCCAAAACATAAAATCGACGGTGAAAGACTGATTTCATTTAAAATTTTAATAATATTATATCAACTTCATATAATATATTATGTATATTACGTATGATATTGCATCATCGTCTGCTAATTATAATATACATTCGGCAAAACTTCAAACGATCCAACATTTTCCTTCAAGACCCTTTCTTACTACACACACATGAGCATTTTCACCTTCTTAATCAATTTTGTTACAATTACTACCTTGACAATTTGTTCTCACATTGATGTTAATTTTGACATAGGAAAAGAAACCTTAAACAAAAAAGCCTTTAATTTCTAAAACCACGGTATAAAACAGGACCCATAAAAATCAATCTACCCTGCAACATAATCAACACCATCATAAAAAAAAGTATTCCACCTGTAGCCACTTCTATAACATTCGTAACACGCATCAGGCTTGCGCATTTCGGCTCAAACCCCGCAGTGGGGGGCCGTAGAATAAAACCGCTTTCTGTCAGTCCCTCACCACATTTCACTAACCACCGTGAAGGAGTGTAGGACCAAAAAAATGAAGACCTTCCTTGTATTCTTAGTGTGTGTGGCAGCAGTGTACTGCAAGCCAGCGACCTCTGAGGATGACGTCCTCAGCAACGTCGTCGGAGTGGTCAAGAGTTGTGCCGAAGAAGATGTCTGGATGTGCATTAAGGTGTGTTCCCTGTGATAGTGTTTTTGTGGTGTCCTTTGGACTTGAGCTTCCATCAGCTTCGTCAATATCTTCTGTTCTATCTTCAGTCCAATTTTTTTCTCTTTCCATCATCTTCTTATCTTTTCTTCAATCATAAATGACTTCATTTTCTGATTCCAATTTTTAATCATCCAATATCCTTTTATTTAACTTGTGCCACTTCCAAACAAGAAACCACTCAAACTAAATTTGTTCATTTTATTTATAAAGTATCGGTGGCCGATATCACGTCGATTAACAATCAATTTTCGAAGTCCTTAATTATTCTAATTGTGCCAATAAAACTTTTAGCCTCAATCACAATATCGAACGAAAATTGATTCTCGTTCTTTTTAATCTAATTAACACTTTGTTTTTTACAACTTAGAGTTTAAATTAGAACAAAACTGTTATACGAGGTCTTTTTCTAGATCATTTAAAATTGCATCTAATATGTAATTGCAAATCATCACATAATGTTTAAACTACATAACAAGTGCATGATTTCGCACTTTCGTCTCAATGACTTGCTAAACTGCAAATATTTGCTCAGCAATTTGACACCAACTTAATGTTTGAGACTAATACTTGCAGATTGTTCAAGCTTCCAAGTTGACTATATGCTTTGACTTTTTTATGGATAAGAGAAGATATATTTAGAAATAAATGATAATTGCCAAACAACTTGATTACAAAAGCAAATATGATTCACATTATCTATAACAAAAATGTCTTCTTCCAACAGGAAAGATCGATGAGATTCCTAGAAAACGCGGCTTCAGCTCGGGAATTGAAACTGGCTGATGGCCTCGCGATCTACAATGTCGGCACCTCTCGCTCTGCCAGGTCTTACGAACCCCTTCCCGAAGAACCTCAAGCTAGGGAGAACCAGGTTGAGGCTAGACTAGTCGACGCTGCTGCCGACTTCATGGAGAACCATGTTATCCAGCTGCGCATGCCTAAGAGCACTGTCGAGGACATGAAGCGATCCCTTGAGGAAGGTCAGTATCAATCACATAAAATTACATCTCACAAAGTCCATAACATCACTAATAACAAAAGTCATCGAGTAACCACAAGATTAATATTAAAGAAATCTTATGTGGTCAGATCATAATATTGAAAGCACTTGTCCAACTTAGCAAGCGGACTTAAACATCATTCTTAGACAAATTAATCTAATTCACAAGATGCTTAATCATGAAAAGAATTACACAGCTATTAAAATAGAACTAAGAGAAAAAATGCTAAAACGTTCTAAATAGACAGCCCATAAAAATAACTCACATGTAATTTTTTCCCACATAACGAAAATAATTATACGTGTCATGCCCAATTACGGTGCTCACACAAAAAGGCACGGATTTATCGCCGTGGAACCAGTATTTAAATTCTACCATATCATTAAGGTGCAATTCTTGTAAGCGATCAAATTATTTCAACGAAACAAGTGAAAGTGTATGAGAAAGATAATCATGAAGTGTTCCCAAAAGATATACAATGCTTCCTTGTTAAAAGGGCAGCCAATTCTCTCAGGAGGTTAATCAAAACCTCATCATCATTGTAAAACAATAGTTTCTTTATTAGTTTACTAACAAAATCTAAACAATTTCACGGCCCATTGTCGGTTGTTTGAAACAGTTTGTTCTGGCAATTTGTTACAGAGATTATCATAACTCGATGTTATATAACAACTCATTCTCGCTGTCAAGAAACTGGTTCACTGTAATTTTTGATGATATCTATAAAAAATAATAGATTCTCAAAACGCTAGTCACTGTCGTAGAGAAAACCATGACCAGAGCTTACAATTATATTTCATATTAAACGAGTCACGACATAGACTGGAGGAGTAACATCATAAAAGTAAAAAGTAGTTATATAAAACCTTGCAGTCATGTTCACATATAATTCCCTGTATAACTCTCGCCAAATAAATTAAAACACGCTAAAAACCTGTTTGGGCCGCTGAGAATTTTTTAAAATAGAAAGTACGATCAAAAATTAATCTGATGTTACACATGGCTGGACAATTAATACCGAAACTAAAACAGGTACATTACGAAATATAGAAAATTTGAAACGGACATCCGGAACAAAGCATGAGAAGCTAGAAAACGTTCAAACTAGTATCTAGGAGGGTTTCTCTAACCTATTAACAAGGTTGATTATCGTGGAAAGCGGACGAACTGTTTCTGGTTTTTGCTAGATGTCCATAGCAAACGCTACTATGTAGGCTCAACTAGTTATAAAGATCCGCTAAGAGGTCCGCGATCGAAATCTCTATCAAGCTGCGAGTAAAAGTAACGCTCCAGGCGTAATCTTGCCAACGAAATATGGATGTAGGCTTGAAGCTTTCGAATTGGTACCAACCAAACACTTTCTAGGTGAATGGGGTTATGCAAACCTGATGTTACATGGTGAATTACAATTTCAGTTGTGAAGGACATTGAATCTCAATGAAGTTTCCATTGTCGATTAACATTTTTGAACTTAAATAGTAAATTGTCTAAACTGGGCACGGGTCTATTTTAAATTCAAATTGCGAGTTTGCCTACAAACACACCTTTTCTTACCCGACCGACTGCAAGTACATACGGTTTACAGTAACTAGAAAGTGTATTGCGTTAATTAAAATTTATTAACTTGATGCCAGCGGTGACATTGATATTAAACGGTTTCTGATAATGTGTTTAAGATTATAATCTTATGCATTACGTCGGGCTTATTTATTGATGTATCCTCATTTACCAGTTTATACGCAGATATCATTATAGTACTTGCTTTGGAATTGCATTTAATAGATTTTAAATCTTCATCCACTTTAAAAAATCTTTCGCAAATATTTTATTTATCAACGATTTTCTATAAAACATCTTCGTGTTTACAGGCCGTGGCAAGAAGAAGAAGCTGAAGCAGCTCCTCCCCATCCTCGCCCTCCTCCAGCTGAAGATCCAGTCCCTCATCCCTCTGTTCCTCGGTATCATCGCCTTCGCTGCTGTCAAGGGTCTGATGCTCGCCAAGGCTGCCCTCCTCGCCTCTGCTTTGGTCCTCCTCAAGAAGCTGCTCTCCAAGAGCGAGCACCATGAAAGCTACGAAGTCGTAGCTCACCCACACCACGAAGAGCACTTCAGCCACGGTGGTGGTGGTCACGGTGGATGGGGCAGGTCTTCCCAGGACGCCCAGTCCCTGGCTTACAACGCCTACGCCAACTAATACCTAAGATAAATCTAAGTCCCAAGGGCCATGGTAAATCTTCGCGTAGTTTAGTTTGGACCTCAAAGTAACGATTTTAATTTATTAATTTAATAATTTATTTAAATTATTTATTGTTAAATGTTGAACGAGTGAATCTTGTCTCGAATATTTTCATTAGCATCGCCGTATTCTTTATAATTCTTGTTATTATCTGTCTATATTACATCTACATCGTACCTGTGTTTATTAGTATAATTTTCTTAAAGTACAAATGTATTTACGATATCAATAGCTTTAATTATTATTTTTTGTTCACCTCTACCGACTGGCCGAGCCATGTAGGCTTTTATTTTAGTATCAACGTTTATGTGTTCATCTCTTACTAGTCGATCTATATTTTCTTCTTCCTTCTCTCTCTTTATATAGCTTTTGTAAATATTTTTCATATCGATGTATATAAGTAAAATATTATTGTTTGCATCTTCGTTTGTTATTATATTATTATGTATATCATATATATATAATATTGTAGTGTATATATGTACGTATATGTCTCTTAGGTGATGTCTTTGTGTGTACAAATCTTTCTCTTCCCCTTAGCTGTTATAATTTATTATGAACCACCCAAATAAACTAAATATAACAGTTGTTTTAAAAACTTTTGTGTTATTTACCTCCTTATTTTCCCTTTTGTGCTATTTATGATATGGCCTGAAATATTTGACTGAAAATAATACATTAATTCTAGTCACGTAATACAAACGATGCATAATAAAAAAACACATTAAATAGTTTTGAATTTAAAAATAATAGCTACTTATTTAAGTTTTGAAATGTTATAAAATAAATAATACGATAAATGAAATAGATTTCTTTCTTCAATAAAATATAACTATAAAATGTATTTCATCAATTCGAAAGTCTTCGTTACATAATATTATTAAAATTTTATTACATCATCAACAGGCTATAAGTAGCCACTGCTGACCAAAAGTCTCTTCTTATACGGATAAGGTTTGAGCATTAACCAGCACATTTGCTCGAGGGAGATTGGCGATTCCAAACTTATAATGTATGACTATTATTAACTTATGATAATTAGAAGCTTCTGCCAGGGAATTCGTTTCGCGTTCTCGTGGGGTAAAAAGTATGTTGTGCGTGCTATTCCAGATTCCATAATTCCTGTTCCAAATTTCATACCGCTTCCTTCAGTCGTTTTGACGTGATTTAGCAACAAAGATACAGACAAACTTTCGCATTTATAATATTAGGTATACATAAATAATGTATAAATAAAACAAGTCTAGCCCAGTTTTTTCACGACGGTTTTCCCCTACTATAAGTTCCTGGTATCTAAATAATCTTAGAAATTATATATAACTTGGAAAAAGTCACATTAGTACCTACCAGCTTTTCAACCCGCAACCCTCGCGCATAAGAACCTGAAAATACCAACAAAGTTGCATTCAAAATCTCATTAAAATTCCATACAAAATCTAGTGTACCTATAAAAGTGTCTAGGTATGCTTATCAAGCACTAGTCTCTTTGGGTCAGAGACATTCCTTAGCAATGACCCAGCACACGAGCTGACTTGATATCGCTAATCGTGGTAACATTCTTGGTGACCTAAATTGTACTTAAAATCTAAGTGAGAATAAGCTTAGAATCGCTTGAGGCTGAAAATTGATTTTTGTGGAATAATTGAATGTTGAAAGGGTAGTGCATACTTGCATTTCTAAATTGTACTTTAAATCTAAGTGAGAATAGGCTTAGAATTGCTTGAGGCTGAAAATTGTTTTTTGTGGAATAATTGAATGTTGAAAGGGTAGTGCATACTTGCATTTCTAAATTGTACTTTAAATCTAAGTAAGAATGGGCTTAGAATTGCTTGAAGCTGAAAATTTATTTTTATGGATTAAGTCGTACTTACTGGCATTTATTGAAGATATGTATAGAGCCTGAGTCCATACTACATACGGAAGTAATTGCCCATAGTATATGGTAATAAGGTTCATCTCTTTACATAGATGATGAAAAATATACGTTTTATTTTTTTTTTATGATATAAGCCGGTAAACGAACAGACGGATCACCTGATGTTCCCCTCAAAAAAGCCCTGCATACAATAGTGGTGTATACAAACCGACAGATCACAAACCTTTTTAATATTATTTTTTATTGTAGTTTGTGAGTGAAAGCCTCATTATTATGACTTAATTATGAGAAAAGAGTTAACTAACTAATTTGGAATTTTACTGAACTTGTAACTAAAAAGCGTGACCAGTGTGTAAGCGTTTAGAGACTTTTAAAAATATATTTTAAGTGTAGGAGAGCCATGCTTCAGCATGAATGGGCCAGCTCGACCGGAGTGATACCACGGCCTTACAGAAAACCGACGTGAAGTAACGCTTTCGTTGTGGTAGGTTTCAAGAGGCCCAATTCCCACCGCCTGTCAATCTTCCCAAACCCCGATTCCGGCCTTTTGAGCATTAGGAATTTTATGGTTATTGGGACCATTAAATTCCTAACGCCCAAAAGGCCGGGTTGTAACGCCACTGGTGTTTCGGATTTCCGTGGTTGGCGGCGATTGCTTACTATCAGGTGATCCATCTGCTCGTTTACCGGCTTATACCATAATTGTAAATTGTAGTAAATAAATAGACCTAAGCTTTAATTCAAATTTTAATGAAATGACTAACTAAACTACTTAATTTCGCAACGTAGCCAGGCTAGGCGAGAACCGCTAACACATTATACGCATGCCTTACTTTCAGACCGTTTGTCTAGCTTGCATAGCTGTAGTGCTTGAAACTGGAGGCTTTCTAGGATAATCTAATATCTTCATAAGATATATTATGGACATGACTGTAAATCAAAAAAATTTGCAACTTTGTCCATTTGTAGGTTAATAAACTTAATTATGTACTTTGTGATGTGATGTATCGTCATACCTTTTATACCCAAAGAGGTAGGCAGAGATGCACGTAATGCCGCTTTACGATGTACAACCCTTGATAAGTCTTATGTAATAGAGGACGGATCTATTGCCATATATACGGGGCACCATTCCAGACTCTGTGCGGATAATTTTTCTAAAAACTCAAAAACGCCCAGTAATACTCTGCCTGATCCGGGAATAGAATCCAAAACCACTTGACCAACGAAGCAGTAAATTAGTTTATGGTAGACCAAAACGTCCATGCACCTTCTAATACAAGTATGATCCTTATTAAAATTACTTCCTCAGTAATCAGGTAAATATAATCACCAGATAGTTCAATTTAAATAGATGATCAGCTGATACAACTTCAAGCAACATAGTAACAGCACCTACAAAGTTCATTAGCATAAGATTACAAGAACTAGATCACCACAATAAACTTCCCACCGTAACCATAGCAACCGTATAATATAAAGTTATTAACAACAGAAGCCAAACAGAAAGTGTAGATGCAAACAATACAATGGCCTGTAAAACAATACGAGTAGCTTTCAATTTCTAAAAGCGTGCGTTTGTTGAAGACAAGACTTAAATACTTAATGTAGGCACGTCACTGATGCATTGGTATTCGGATTCACACGTAGTGAGCCACGGTGGTCTCATATTTGGAGTTGTAGAGCAAATATTTCGGGTAAAAGAAAGTGATCTTGCTGCAAAATTTTATGGTGTTTTTGATCAAGATATGGAGATATAGCGTTTGTTATGGCTAGGGTAGATAGTGATACGGATTTTCGTGCTTGATATGCTACTGTAAATTCACTTTGAAAAGCATTTTTGACTCAATTGTAAGGTCAATGCAATAACTAACAATTTGAAAACTAAAACGTCTTTGAGTTTAGTAATGTATTTCACCACCATCCAGGTTTGTTAGAAGGAAATTTTCAAACAGAACAATAGGGTCGATCATTAATATTATTTATTTTAATATCCGTATTGTAGATTATTTTAAAATATTATTTCGTATGGAAACAAATACTTCCAAAGATTTCGATTTAAAATATCGTGTGACGTCATTTCTACGTCCATTCTATGCGTAGACATTACGTATTTGCTCACACACCTAAACTTTGATCTAAGTATTGTTATCTTATATGACAAAAAAAAATACCTGTCTAATATTTTTTCATTACCTAACTGATAGACTGGATAGATTTTTAATTGTCATCATTCCTATTGCTAACTATACTAAAGATGACAATAAACATAAAGCTAATAAAGTATCTATAACTACACACAAACAAGATGGTATACATAAGGTACCGTTAAATGAAAACAGAGATCTAATTTACAATACAGAGCACGATTGCAATGACGACTCGGATACTGCCCAGGTATTCGAAATTACACATACTGTGACACCGTGATCTAGTTTTTTGGAATTCTAGAGGAAATAAGTGAAAAGGAGAAATTACTTTTACTCTTCCTGTCGAACGCGAAAACAAATTCGGTTCGGTTGATGTAAAAAATATCGTTAATTGGCCACTTACTGAGTTCGTTTGGTGGTTTGTTTTCTTGATCGTGTTTTACTTGAGGGAAATGGTCATCGTCCTTTTAATAATCTTATTGCGTTACTAATTATACTATACTGACTGAATATATGAAGTATTCAATCAATTTGATTTCTTATGCTTCAAAATTAATTAATAACAACTAATGTAGTTATGTATTTTTGGTATAAGCCGGTAAACGAGCAGATGATCTCCTGATGGTAAGCAATCGCCGCCGCCCATGGATACCCAAAACACCAGTGGCGTTACAAATGCGTTGCCGGCTTTTTGGGGGTTAGGAATTAAAGAGTTGTTGGGGAATCGGGGATTGGGAATATCGGAGAGGATAGTAATTAGGCTTCCAGTAACCTGACACACACACCGCAGGCTTTGTTTCACGTCAGTTTTCTGTGAGGTCGTACTAAAAAATTACATGAAGTTGAATAACTTTGTCTTCAGTAGTCTTAGTATGAGTTTGCTTTACTTTGAGCTAAAACGAATCGAGAGCTTGTTCGGCGCTCTGATTGGTTGGTTTATTCGAGCCGGCCAATCAGAGCGCCGAACGCACTCTCGTTTCAATTACTTTAAACGTAAAACAAACTCATACTAAGGGTACTGTATACTGTGTCGTGTCTACCTAACCAACTACAAGTTCATTACACTTCATACTTGATTATAGTGGCTAATCAATAATTACTTCACAAAATTAATCCATGCACCAGTCCGTATCTCCGTTCCACCTACCAGCGCTACATGACCCGCACCAGCTTCCTCGTGTATGGGATCGCGTGCATAAATATGTAAGTCGTCATTTGTTACAGTTTCTTTTGTTTCCTCGAGGAAATCACGCACGTTGGTGGATCATGTAAGTCAGTCAGTTGGTAGGTCAAGAATAAATTGGTCGTTTTGTATTGAGTTGTTTTGTTTTTTGATCTTTTTTTCAGTTTGATGTTTGTTTTTAATGTATTTTGTTTGGTTTAGTCTATAGATAGTTTTGGTTGTATTTTTATTTCGTGGTTGTTATGAGGTAGGGTAGGGGTAGTAGTCGTGAAGGCCCCGGGTCAGGGCTATTAGCGGACCTGGTGTCAGTAGTAAAGTTACAGGTGGTGAGGGTGGCCACCGAGGTGGTTTTAGTGCGGTATAAATCACACTTCACACACAGTCTTTTATCCCCAGAAAGCTAAGCGCCTTTTGAAGGTTTCCCACCGTCATCAAAACCAAAAATATGGTTTACTAGTCGATTGTTATGACAGTAAAAGGAATTATCAGTGCCTGCATGGACAGATTGTCCAATTTTATTCGATGTATGGACGTCAATTAACCTGATTACAATTAATAAGGTTGAACCTGGATATAGACTCATTTAGAACTAAGACTACAACTCTTAAATAGAGGAAGATAACTTAATTTAAGTTTATTTTCTCCTCCAGTTAATTTAATTACCATTGAAAATGGAACATATCTAATAAGTAAATAGGATTTAATTTACGATGCACTTAACGAAAGCATTATTATAGACGTTTGCAATTGCCTGTATATCTTAGGTTCCCATCCGGTAAGTTTCTAGTACGAAGCTCGCGTCTGACCTTTTCAACCCTTTGGGAAATCGAGGTTTCTCAATGTGACGTAATTACTGTATACACGCTGCTTCCATTCATTTTACACGATTATATCCAACTGCAGCCATTATCAGTACTTTCATCTTCGCACTTCTATTCAATAATAAATTGTAGGATTTGTCTTATTTGCAAGAAAAATTTAACTTCAGTGTTTTTGGACTCATAACATTTACTCAAAATCACGGTTTACTCACGTAAATAAATGGAGGAAAGCTCTATTAGTTTCGAGTTACAGAGGGACTCTTCATCATGAGCAGCGTGCGCAGACGTAGGGACGTCGCGCAGCCTACTGGTCATGATGAAGAGCTCATGCTGACTTACTGTTATGTCCAAAAATACTCAAGTTAATTTTCGTAATTTAGTATACCTCACAATAGTTATTATAAAAAATTTGTAATTCATGCCTTTTAGCAGTGGATTTTTTACCAGTTCTTTTATGAAAGCTAGTCACAAGTAGTATTTTGTCACATATTATACCAAACACAATTCCAAAGCCAAAGTTTTCTTCTAAACTTAACAATAATACTTTGTTTGACCCAGAAATATCGCTTACAAGTCAGCCTAACAAAAAATGTAGTCAAGTAAGTTTATTTTAGACTCGGAAATAGCTAAAATTTTGATACAAACTAATTGCATGCAACAAAACTTGTTCATACTTCGTCTTGAATGAAAACTATTAATTCTCGAATCATCAACGTTGATTTATGAGTGTCTAACTGATATAACGGTATAATGGAATGATTCAAATTTATAGTTGCTTCTAATATCGAATTACTTAGGGTCTGGTTGGAGACAGGGTGTGGTCAAGTTTCTTGATTTTTTTTCGATAGGGGAATATCATAAAACGTCTTCTGCGCGTAGGGCGAGGCGAGGGTGAGTGTCAGACTCGTACTAACTAAAAACCACCCCGTTCCTACTCCTGTTTTTCGAGACATTATCCCATGCCTTTTTTATTATAATTATGATTCATTCATATTTGGTCGCTTTATCATCCACACTTAAATTTAAAATAATCAGGTGTATTTTTCTTTTATCAAGTGTAAATTAAGTGTCGAAAGTCTCAGAAATATATTTTTTTAACAGCGCCATCTATGATCATGGCGCGGAATTATTTTCACGGCCACATTTGTTTACAATCAAGTTGTGCAAAGCAAACAAAAGTTCAAGGCTTCGCCGCGCCGCCGCCGCCGCGTCTGCGCAGCCATGAGTCGATGAACTCTTTGCTAATATCTTATTTTGTTGTTATTTTGGGTTTTACTGGGAATAATAACTTATTTATATTATCTAAGTATTTTTGTTGTTTTTGGATGATTTCAATTGCTGTATATTTCAGTATCTTTACATATTAGCAATAACATGCACATAAGTAGGTAATAAATACTTTTATTGATATTAAGAAGGGGTGAATATTAATCTTTTTTTTCTATTATTTAATTTGTATGTATTTTGTTCCAAAAAAATTACTGGATGCTAAACTAGCTTCATATACCTACGCAGTTACCTAAGTTTACTTCTAACGCTAAGGTTCACAATCACAAAAATTCATAAATACTATTATTAATTTAATTAAGAAAAACCTTCTAAATAAATTCCACCACAAATAATATACCTTGTTTATTTATTAATTTATCAATAAACAACGTTTTCATTCATAAACCTTTTCTACCAAGGTTACGCTAAACGCAATGAATGGCGCGGTCGGCCATGACAGTTATCTTTTTGTTGCACCCGCTGACGACTAGATGGCGTTGTGTTTTGTTTTTATTGTGTTTCAGAAGTCGGTCACTGTGGCAGTAGTGTGCAGTTTGGTCGTCTTATTTTTATGTTATGAAGTAAGATTATAAGATAGTTTATTTGTCAGTCCGTTGAATAACTTTGGTTTCGTTTTATTTTTAGTCTATTATGTTCGGTATTGTGTTGTATTACGTTTATTGAGTCTTCTTTTTTAGAGATTGTTGTTTAGTGTGCGATGATTTATTTAATAATGTAATCGTTAACATTATCAATATCTTTATTTACTTAAACAAAATGAAGTAAAAGGGGAGTTCCTTCATTAGTTTTTATTAAAAGTTAATTGGTTAATTATTTGGTATGCATAATATAAACACAATTAAAACATTATTGTCTGTTCACCATAGTAATGAATTCCATTTTTGATACACCCATAAAATACGATTTTCATCACTATACTCAAGGCTTGACTCAGTAAAAATATAATTAAGCACAACGGAATTTTCTTCAGTTTATAAATAGACAACATCCTCATTTATGATAATTAACTATTTTTCCCACAAGTATTTGAATTGACAGTTTACTTAATAGGGATTAATCCTATGTCCACCATCTTCTTTCATATCCAATAGTTTTGTTTTTAAGCTTAACACTTCTACTTTTAGCATCTAAACTTCTTAATATTCTTACTTACAATTATATATTTGCTTATCCAAAATCCAAGTACACCTATCACCTCAATACCAACCTCCCCCATTACACAGCACGTCTGTAATTTCTCTCGTCTCGTCCGTTTTTCTTACACGCGCGGAACTTGTTTACCACCGACCGGCCAGTTCCTGCTTTTCCCACCTAGTTTACAAATATCAAGTATTTTCTCTCTATAATCGTCGTATCCTATACATTCGTGAGATTGTTACTTGTAACACATTTATTTTTGTTGTGTCTGTGGGTGCTTTATTTAAGATTTCGATTTTAGTTTGGGCTAGTGACGGTTTATGATATTGTGTCTGGTATTTCGGATTTTATTGAAGGTGGGCTCTTAAATGATATTGTAAAATTAGCTTTGGCTCGCGCCTGCGTTCGCGTTAAGAAGTATTATTATTATTTAGAATTCATCAAAATCCTTTCATAAGGGATGCATGCAAAGTCTCAGCCCGATCGGTTTTAAATTGACAACATATAAACTTTCATCCCCTATTTTATGATAAATCTCCTATGTTATGAATAAGTCCTAATTGCCGCATTGACAGTTATTTAATGGTTACTTAAACCACTCCTTAGCAATTGTTTTCGGAACAAAATCGTTACCAAAAGGAAAAATTTAAGTAATCATTCTGAGTACTGAAAAACCACGAAAAACTGTCTCAAAATGTATCTAGTCTTTATCATTATCTAGAACTTTGTAAGCGCTTTACAATATGAGAATTATTTCCCTACACTGGGCAAAATTGTCTTGGAATTATACATTAGTATCTTATTCAATGATTAGCAGTACGCATCCTATTGTACTAATGAATTCATCAAGTAAGGTTTTTATGACCAAAACATAAGTGGTAATGAGCACTCATGTTTCGGTAACGCACAGCCCAATACTGGCAATTAAGAAGAGAGAGTTTTTTAAATGTGATCATAAAGGTACTGAAACTGCTGTTTTTTCTTAGAAATTAATGCATCTTAATTAAAATTACCGAATCAAGGCGTTTCTCTTGTAGCCTCGGAGGTGAGAATCGTGAATGTTTAAGATTCAAGTGTATCTGCATTGGCTTTTCATTTATATTTTCCCCCACTTTTTGTATTTCTCATGTAAACCCTTTTTGTCTTTTTAAAAAATGTTATCCCACTGTTAGTTTTCTCCTGTGTCTGGAGGGAAGGGGTGACAAACATACACGCCCATATGCACATGACACCCAGACCCGAAACTAATATTTGTGGATCACACAAAGAGTGACTTCGGTAGAAATCGAACCCACTATACGGTGCACGACAGCCGGTTGCCCAGTCAACCGCCCCAACAGCTCAATTTTATTGATAGTAATTTTGTTTGTTATTATTTACTTTAGACTATTACTCTATAAGAAAGACAGAAATTATTTATTGTGAATGAACACACAGGTGCAATTACTAATCACGATACAACAACTGTGCTTGCGCGCCCGGCTACTGCTCAACGTGTCGCAGTCTCACGTTAGACTCATTCACGAAAAGCTTATTTGTAAAGGTTTAAAATAAAAACAAAATCTCAGTAGCAACACAGACTCTGGAATTGTGCCCAGTATATGGCAATAGGCTCACACCCTATTACATGGGACTTTAACACAAATGGTGAAAAGTGGGTGTACATTGTACAGCGGCTTTACGTGCCGTAATGTACACCTCCGCCTACTCCTTCGGGAATAAAAGGCGTGCTACTACTTAAATACAAATCTCATTGCTACTATTGAACCTGACTACAAATTAAAACCCATCTTTTATCTTAAACATAAGAGTTAAACTTTAAGCCACTAAATTACCAAGGTCATTATCACACCATACTCACACTAGTGACCTTCAAATTGATGATCAGTGTGCGATACGAGATAAATTTTACTTTTATCGCGTTGCGAACGTGCGCGATGAGTGATTTCACCGCGCACGGCACCTTTCTCTGTTAGGGGCAAATGTCCGACCTGGATACAAGGAAAGCTGTGTGGTGTACGTTGTAGGCGGTAGCGGGAGCGGTGGAGAGTGAGATTTTGTATTGAGGAAAACCGGAGTAAAATTGTGCTTGTATTGTATTGTTTGGAGGTTATAGGTAATGACAAAAAACTCGATAAAGAAATTGTATCTCACGTGGTAGTATGGCGTGAATTCGATTTAGGGATTTATGGCTTTGTCAAGCAAAAGAAAAAAACTATTATTAAAAAAATATTTCATTGAGTAACTTAACTCACTTACAATAATAATTATTAATTTGCAATTTTAAAAAGGCAAAGGCCTCCCTCCCTCCTTCCACTCTTCTCTGTGAAGAGATTTCTATGGCCAGTCCTTATCGTAGGTATCAAGTTTGTCCCGCCATCTACTTGCCTGCCGCGACGTCTGTTGACACGACATTGAGTGGGCTCCAGTCAGTTGAGAATTTTACCCATTTACATTTTATTAGACTCACTTTACAAAGTTTTAACTTTATACAATGATATGGATATAGAACCCTGCCTCCTAAACTAGAAGAAACCTGTGTCTTAGGGATGAATATGGTAATGTAACTAAAACAATACTTTTCCAAACACAAAACCATATACCAACACTCCAATACAACATGTACTCAACTGTCTCAAGTACTAAAGCCGGTGACCATAACCGCCACGTTAGTGCTATGAATTCATTCCCGACCGCAGCCGCCACAGCCATTACTCTGAATTACCTTGTTACTTATTTATGAAATGGATCGCCTCGTTGGTCCAAAGGATTTTAGTTTAATTTATAAGCTAGATGTAGGGTAAGAATTATAATATATTTTTTATGGTATAAGCCGGTAAACGAGCAGACGGATCACCTGATGGTAAGCAATTGCCACAGCCCATGGACACCCGAAACACCAGAGGCGTTACAAGTGCGTTGTCAGCCTTTTGGGGGTTAGGAATTTAAGGGTTGTTAAGGAATCGGGGACTAGAAGATTGGGACCCAGCATAATTGGACCTCTGGTAACCCCACTCAAACAACGCAAGCGTTGTTCCACGTCAGTTTTCTGTGAGGCCGTGGTATCACTCATGATGGTTACCAGGATATTTTAATTTAATATAGGTATAAGCTTGACGTTGCGGAAGATTTCTAGAATCATAATAATCAGACCCTTCTTATTGCATATCTAGTCCTAAAAAATCTACTATTGTTGATCTTCAGTAAAATGAGTTTCATAGTGTTTGTTGATAACAATTTCACGGTGAAATTACAAAATCAATTGTGATGAAATTGACTACTTCCAAAGATTTATTTTTAGCACCGAGGTGCTACCGTAACAAATAGCTATGTAATATAATTTATAACAGAACAAAATAAAGTAACATACATTTTATAATTTAAACCAATCCGCTTCATCTTATAACTTGGAACATATCAATTAAAATGAACTCATAATATTGAAACAAGGAAATTATAATAGTGTACATCTTTGAACGTGGGAACTTTAAGTACCACACATCAACAGCCTATAAGTGGCCACTGCTGAACAAAGGCATCTTCTCGCACGCAGAAGGTTTGAGCATTAATCACCACGCTTATTAATTAGAAATTATAAGTCCAAGTTTCCTTGAGATATTATCCTTCACCGTTTATCAGTGGTGTCTACATAATATAATCTTAGAAAATAAATAGAACTTGAAAAGAGTTACATTGGTACTTGCCGTTGGTAGATTTTGAACCTGCGCCTTCTAGAGTGTAGAACTTGTAAAAAGTCACTTTGGTAATTGCTGTTGGTAGGTTTTGAACCTGCGCCTTCTAACATGAGAAGCGGGCGTCGTAAACCTCCGGGCCACCACGACATCTAATAGACTAATCGATAAGTACTGAACAATTAAAGTATTAAAATCGTTGTATGTAGCTTTGTAACATATTTAATTTTGTATACATATCACCGAAAAAGTAAACAAGCTTATGGATCCCTGATGGAAAGCAGTATCCATGCCTTATGGATAGAACTAGTGTGGTCGTTCGTGCTTTGCCGGCACATTAAGCACGCACATTAAAAAGCCTAATGGCGGATTTTCCACCCATTCACACAAAGAGCTTTTAATTTTCTTAGGAAATGATTCCTTGCTGAAATGTATTTTAAGCCCAGCGTAAATAGGTAGCTGTTGGTTAGACGTAGTAAGCAAGATAGTGGCTACGACATAATAAAATAATAAAGAAAATATCGGCTAGTTTTAATGATGATGACGATAATATTAAAGATGATAATTCGTACTTAAAAAAAGAAATAGATAACGAAAAGATACCAGCCGAATTGAAAACCTCATCCTTTTTTAGAAGTCGGTTTAAAATTGACTACTACATTATTTTTATGCTCATATCGTTGCTGTTGATTGAATGTATGTAAAATAGACCGTAAGGTGAGTTCCATGTCCAAGTAATTAGTTATACTTTTATTTGTAAACATTTTATTGAAAAGCTTTATGTTTTTTAATGAATCTCTTTAGTCGGAATTACAACCTTATCATCCTGTAACTAAATTACCGCATCATCTTATATTTAGAGATATACATACAATTAGGTTCAAATTCCAATATTATAATTGTGAGAATTGAGATGAATAGAAGGTACCTCTACTTACAACTACAGGTGAAGAGAAATTCAAGCAATGATGTACGTTTTGATAAAACTAATTACGTTTTATTTGGAAAGATTCCCATGGCTTGAGAATCCCTTGTGTTTGAATATAATTAGAGAGAAATTTGTAAGTGCTTTCGTGGAATGATTTTAATGGTGGTATGATGATAACTTTGTTGCGGAGTGTGAGGTTTTGATTCGTTTCTCTGATCGAGTAAATTGTAGTATTGAAATGTGTTCTGTTGGTAGAAAACACATATTATTTAAAATCTTATGTTTATTAAACACTATATTATTAACGTAACCAAGTATTGTATTATGAACCTGATTGAAAAAAAGTAATCTATGTAGTTTCTTGCTCGTTCTTCTCTATAGGAATCCATACTTTGGAACGAGCAAATAGCTTCAATAGAGGACTGACCAACAGACTGACGTTATTAATGTTATTATATTTGCTTCGACGTTCAAGACTGCCTCGTTGGTCGAGTGGTCGCAAGTGCGACTGCTGAACAAGGGGTCTCGGGTTCGATTCCCGGGTCGGGCAAAGTATTGCTGGGGTGTTTTCGGTTTTTCGAAAATTTCTCAGTAGTAGCACGGAGTCTGGAAATGTGCCCGGTATATGGCAATAGGCTCACCACCTATTACATGGGACTTATAACATAAATTGTGAAAAAGTGGGTGTACACAGTGGCATTACTTACGTGCCATAATGTGCACCTCTGCCTACCCCTTCGGGGATTAAAGGCGTGACGATATGTATGTATGTATGTATGTTCAAAAGTGCCTTACTGGTTGGTCTATTTGAAATAAATAATTTTGACTTTTGACTTTTGAAATTACAATGTATTATACAATAATAACATTAAAACGATTGAGAATTTTGTGAAATTAGTGGTCATGAAAATAGTATCAAAAATTCTCAATGATCATGTGGTTATAAGTGCGACTACCGAACAACCTCAGGGTTCAGGTTTGATTCTCAGGTCTGGCCCATAAGTCTTAGTACTAGTTTATATTATAATAATAACATACCCATGTAATAGGGAGTGAACCAATTGCCATATAACGGGTACGAGCCCCAATAATACTACGCCTGATCATCGTAATATGTTTGGTGCTGAAATGTTATGTTTGTCAAATATTTCACTTTGAAACATGTTAGTATTTTCATTTTATATCTAAAAATATTACAGATACTTCGTAATTTTGGTTTTACCGTGTAATAACTTACATAATATACGAATTTTGTAACGCTTTCAAAAATTCCAAAGTGTACCATAATATTTTGGTATTTGCAACCTAAGATAACATCTGAAATAGGCATTTGAAAAATGCATTGAATAAAAATGCGTTTGGAAGAAATAAACCGTAAATTATCGCTTAAGCTAATATGGTAGTTAATATTCATAATTATAATAATTATTTATGTTGTAAAACAAACTTCAGTTTCTCTCACATAATAAAGTGTTTTTCAAATGTCTTTGAAAACGTTATTTATTTATTTAATAGATCGTAAAATGTTAGCTAGTAAAAGCTTACTGAATTACCAGGAATTATTCTTAAAGAGATTTTATGTTCCTGTGTGAAATTTATCTCGGAGAATTCTGGGTCCATAATTTTTACGTAACGAAAAGAGGGTTGTATATTATTTTATCCAAAATATTTATTGAGCAAAATTCACCATTATTACCACAGAACATTTAAAGAGAGTAGAAATGAAATAGTTCCTGATTTGTATCAGAACGCGTGTCGCCGTTTCTCCCACCCTTTAATTTCACTACAAGCAAGAGACCAATGTCTGAGCGGATTACCCCCACAAATAAATAACACACATTTAAATCTCGAATTTGCTATTGGTTGTCACACAAACGCAATGACTGCATTTGACGTACACTCTAACACGCATAAAAACTCATGTATGCTAGGGCGAGAGAAAGGTCGATTGTTGATATCGATAAAATTTAAGTAATCTTGTTTTTGTTTTACAAGTATTGTTGAATATTGTGAAATTGTATTCATGCGAAATAGAAACCAAGTAATAAAAGTAAAATAAATAAAAAATACATAACTGAATTTTAAAACCACTTTTTTACTCAATAAGTTAAAAATCAGTAAAAAAATTAAATCATAGGCACTTTTGAACGTCAAAGCAAATATAATAATATTAATAACGTCTGTCTGTCGGTCAGCCCTCTAGTGAAGCTATTTGCTCGTTCCAAAGTGTAGATTCCTATGGAGAAGAACGAAGATCTGTTCATTCGATCTTTTTCAATCAGATTCACAATACAATTCTTGATTACATTGCTTTTCTTTGCATCGATTGCTTCAACTATGTGAGAACAATGTAAAACTAATATTCAGTCAAAGCGAGAGAAAAAAACCATAAGAACAACAAAATTAATACAGTCTGGAGCTGACCAGTCCCAGTTGACAGCGCTCGTTCACCAACATGGCACGTACACCAGCACCGTCCAACTCAACCATGTTGCAGGGAATCGAACGATCCAATGCCCGTGCCACCGCCAATGAGACCTTTGAGTGAGCATGACAACTCTAAGCTGACACAAATGCATTCTACTAGTCTAATTAAATGACAATGCCAGATCCTGCCCCACTTAATTTCATCAATGTACAAGAAATGTAAAATTAATCAATATTATGCAATGAAAATAAGACGTTTGGTTACTTAATTATTATCCTGATAAAGTTGCGGATAAAAATTGGAAATAAAAAGAATTTAAAAACCCAAGGCCTGCTTCCTGTATTATATATATATATCGCGACCATCTGCGTTTCTTAGTACGCTTGCAAAAGGAACACAAAGAGTCATTCAATAAAAAAAGGATTTATTAATGTCATGTGTACGGATTTTAATATGAATTTGGTATAAATACATACTGTTAGTTAATTTATTTTTTTATAATATATATTATAATGAATGCATATTCTAATTATTATTTCGTGTTTGAACGTTAGTGATTAGATGTAACGAAACGTCATTGGCATGCGTGTGTCAGTTACGTCCAAAAAGTCATTATTTGACATTCGCTCTGTCTGTTCTGTTTACATTGTTGTTTCGTTATGACTATGAATTAAAAGTAGGATTACTAAAGGTGATATTGGTGATGAAATTCCTTCCTTCCATAGCTAAACCCCCTATGATAGCATTGTAATAATATAAAGCACTTAATTTAATTATTTCTACCATTATAACTGCAATTAATCTAAACTGGTACTTAAATGTAATATTTTGTTCTTAGATTTATATAGAAACCGCAAGCTCTAAAGGCTTTTAATCATGTTTTTAGTTATCACTAATAGAGCAGCAATTGAATGCTACATTTGGCATGAATGTACAATATATTTTTTGGTGAGGCAAAGCTCTATAGAGATTCTGGCATTGTCATTTTAGCTAATTACAGGGCTCTCACATTTACAATAAATTTGTATAAAGTACAGAACACATTGAAATAACATGGTTATAGTTATATTTATAACGAAATATGCTACATTTAGTAGGAATCCAATTAATTCTACCAGTTGTGTCAATCCACAATTTTCTTACACCTGGATCTGTTGGAAACCTAAAATATAATATTAAAATAAATCATATGTCACATTCTATATAAAAAAAAACATAAAACTCACTCAAAATCTATATTACTAATTAGTCGTAATAAATAATACTTATTATTTTAATTATAAAGTGTGCTATTGATTATAATAGACTGTATCATAGTAACAATCGACATTGATTACAAATTTGCCCAACACTATCGATGTCATAGATTTTGAAGGAAATGAACTTTTGTTTCGGTACTCGGGACTCTCGCGATGGACGTAATACATTGCGCGATTTTTCACGTAGTGCAAGATTGTACTCATCTATCGCAAGCAATGTATTACTATTAGTCTGCTTGCGATTATATCGTTTTTATCTATAAATTTCATAATGCTAATGTTATAATTACAAATATCACAAGTATTTTTATGTTTTTGGACTTACCGGTGAAAAGAAATTCCTTCTCGTGCTATGCTACACACCTGGCTTCTTTTCCGACACGTTATAATAGCGCAAGACGGCATAATATAATATTTTTTGCGGAGATACGTACGCTGTCAAAACATGACAGCGATTGCTAGCCGGTAAGTATGAACATTTGAGCGTTACGACAGCGGTATGCACGTTCGTTCGCACCCTCGGCGCGTGTGGCCCGCCCACAAGGCCAATCCAGTCTCTTTCTTTTATCCATGATTATTACATAAAGAATGAAATAACAAACCAGCATTGCATGTCTTTATTTGTAATAATTATAACAATAAACATCTTTGTATCGTTAATTACATTATTACAACGAATAAATTATTACATTATATTATGAGTATTTAGGAAGAGTTTGCTAAATATTAGTGTTATATATAAGTAATATAATATACATTTATAACAATATCATCGTCACTAACATACTCGTGGGGCATATAATATATACACAATATAAAAATAATATACTACATAGACAGTCTTACATAATTATTACTTAAAAATATTAAAGCCAGGTACTGAGTTTCAAACAATAATATACATTATCAACTAAATACTACAATACAAAAAGTATATACATATAAACAACAAAAAAGTACATTAAGTTATAGAAAAAAATAACAATATTATGACTTGAAGTGACTAAGAAATAAAACGGCAAAACGTCATCGCAATTAGCGGGTCATGGCATGACGTTGATAAATTATAAAATAAGTCATTCAATAAATAGCAGGCACACTCACATCCATACAAATAAATAATACTTAAATACGTTGAAGATCGGAGAAATCAGTGGAAAGGGGCCACGGAACCGGGTCGCTAAGGTTTCTGCGCGGAATACGCTAAGCTCTGAGCTTCGAGCGAGCGCCCCCAGCCGCCGCCGTGCCCGCCGCTGCCTCCGCTGCCGCTACTGCTGTACGAGCCGCCCGAGTCGCCCCCGTACCCGCTCGTGCCGCCGCTGTAGTCGTGGCTCGACGTGTGGTGCGGGTGCGCGATCACCTCGTACGTCACGTGCTTCTGCTGCGACAGCAACTTCTTCAGCCCTATAATCGCCGACAACACTAACGCTAACTTTCCTATCAACAACGCCTTTCCTGCAATCAACGCGATCGCTCCGATCGCCAGCGGCATCAACGCCATCATCTTCAGCGCCACCGCCGCGATCAATGGCCCCAGAATCTTGGCCGCCTTCTTCTTCTTCCCACGTCCTTCACTAACGTCATTGTCTTCAGTAAACGAGGACACTGTATCTTCGAGCGCGCGCCCTGCACTTGACACCGCATCAATCACATCCGAACCTTTCACTTCTACTCTTAAGGAATGCGTCTCGAAGTAGTTCTTCAACCGCGAAACAGGATCTAGGGCTCTCGGGGCTCCGGTGTCGGTGGGCACGTCACCGGACTTGACGACGGTGACTCCATCGGTGAGGGAGAAGGACTCCTTCTGTCCAATCATCTTGTCGACGAACGAGAAGAATTTGTACTTGAGGCATGTCGTGGATTCCTTCCTGAGGCAGTCTGTGAGGCCGTCGATGTCGTTGTCCGTGTGGCTCGAGTCTTGGGCGGGAAGCGCGTGCGCGACCGCGAATAAGAGCAATACTGTCGACCGTCTCATCGTGAGTGTTAGCTACGTCTGCGCGCCGGCAGTCGCGGCGCTCCTATATAGCCTCCCTCAAGTGTGGCAACCTCCGAAATAGACTTTCTCAGCCTGGAAGTAAAAGTAACGTCCAGGTTTCATAACGAGAGGTATGTGCGGTCATTGCAAAGGTCATGAACCTGGGACTCGATGTGCGAATGTTTTGACGGTCGTCCCTAACTGGGTTGGGTTGAGTGAACTAGTTTTGAGTAGGTTAGTGTAGTGCGAAAGTTCATGCGTTTTAATCGTTATTGTTTTGTTGGGAATCAGTTTATGGTATAACTGTTTGTGTCTGTGCATTTGTGTGTGATGAGATGTGTGCTGTGTCGAGTATGTCTGGCTCGAGTAATGTAGGTCTGGATGTGTGGCATGCTATATGGGTTTCATAATTACCTAACTATATATTTTTTAAATCGTATATTTATTAGGTATAATAATTGAAGAAAATATGCTTAAGTGTACAGTATTACATAGTCTGTGCCCATTCGAAGATTTACCGACATGATTATTATACCTACATGTAAGATGCACATACTTTGTTTAACTTCAAACTAGATACAAAAAACAAATAAACAACATTTTGAAACCTAAGAAAAACGATGACCTCAGAAGATGTACTTTCTCATGCACATTTGAGATGACCAATACAATCTTTTCAAGTAAATTGCCAATATTGTAATATTTCATATTCCACACTACTATGCATACTATCAAAGTATTTTCTATTTGTAAAAACATACTAGTTTATTATATTTGACAGTAATTTTACAAAATTACACGATTTATTTAATATGTTTAATATTTAAGTTCATACTATTAGGTGCTATTCGGATCCTCAAATTTTTTTATGGGGCCAACGAGCTTACGTATCACATGATGGTAAGCGATCAGCGCCGCCCATGGACATCCGAAACACCAGAGGAGTTTTTAATAGAAGCATCTTCTATTTCATGGGACTCATAACTGGTAAAAGATTAGTATTATCTTTGACCATATAATCAAGTCCTACAGAATTTAAAAGGTGTTAATAACTCTATTAACACTAGTCACCATTTTTAATACCAGTATGGAATCACCCAAAATCAAGCGTGATATTATTACACCATACATGTGTACGTAGTTTTTCACCAATTACATAAAAAACATGTCAATTATCAGTCCTTCAGTACATTCTAGACGTGTTCACTTTCCGTCCGAATAAAACTGGTATTGCAATTAATAATAATTATACCATCCGTTCAATATTGCATTCTCTTTATCCATACACTTTCATTTTCCAAAATATTTACTGTAAAAACATTGGAATGCTATAGAAAACGAATATACATAGATGAGTACTACAAGTAAACAACATTTAACGTGTAAAAATCTTGTTGTGAATAGTAGTAAAAAATGGAATAAAATTATTTTCCTAACTTTTTCAAATTCTTGATACTCGTAACAGTTGTTTACCGCTTTTTTTAAATAAGATAAACCAAAAATTTTGTTCTCCCGGCTGACCATTGCTTTTTAATATTTTACCTTTCTCAAAGATCTCATTCCTAAGAGTAATAATTCTATAGTTTACACCAACCGCATATCCCAAATTATTAAGCTTCATACAAAAATAAAACGCAGAGTACAGACGAACTTAATGCCATATCAGATCAATCTAATATACAATAATAAAGAATTAGATACCGTACGGACACAGAGAAACACGCATTTATACTCATTATCGATTGCATAAACCACTTTGAAACCAATAACCCTAAACTTCAGTAAGGTCAGAGACTATCTAGCTAGCACTTAGACATTGTACAATAGAGCTAGATTTTCTAGCTACAATCTTAAACCCTAGATAGGTAAACAAAGCTCACGAATCGTGGCTGAGTCACAGCATTCATTCCACTTTCATTATTAGGTAATGTCGGATAACAGGATCTGGCTTTCTTTGGGCTTAGTCATAAAAATTCTTCTGTGGAGCTATAATTTTGTGGCCTTCAGCCAACTTGAGGTCAAAGTCAGAGTCAAAGTCAATGAAAATGGTTTTGGATATCACCTGTACTTAAATGTACGATTGGTCATCTTCATGTGAGCGATAAGACGACTTCCAAGTTGGCTAGTTTTAATTTAATTTTATGTGGATATTATTGGGTATAATATTGTGCAGGAGGTGGCTTGTCGTTCTACGTGGAGGACTAAGGGGAAGGCCTTTGTTCAGTGGACGTGTCTCGGTTGATCATGCTGATGATGATAATGATGACGATTGTTCGGTATTTTGTAGTATTGTAGGGACTACCTTCTGACCTTAAAGTCAACGTATTTACTAGTATGTTTTTTGGTGATACAATTGGTCTTACAGTAATTTATTAATGTAGTAGTATATAGTAACGCAAAAAGCTGCCCATTAGACATACACTATTTAAAAGTATTAAAAAATTGTCGTCTTCATCAAATAATTAAACATAACGTATATTTTTTATATAAAAGTAAGAATATTATTACAAGCAATAAGTCAAGTTTAAAAAAATAAATACGTACCGTACATAATTGTCAGTGTATAACATTTTGTCCAGAAGAAAAGCGTCAATGGTCTTAACGTTATTTTCTAAGTAAATGGAAGGAATAAGTAACGTCTATAGATATTTATAGATTACATAATTTTCAAGACCGAAAGTTTAACGAGACTCCACCAAAGTAAATAATAATTCTAAATGATTGAGTGAAGAAAAGAATGCATCATTCTTAACCACTTTTGTTCGAATACAAAGCAGTGTGGCAATTATCTATTTACTTATAATGGTTTTGTTGATCTATTGGTTTTGAGCAAAATGTTTTTCTTTAGGATACAACTACTCAGCATCTTTAGCTACCCTGGCTTAGTCCTCCACGTTGAACGACCACTCGTCACTTGCATCCATTGATTCTCCGCGACTTTGGTGATATCGTTGGTCCACTTAGTGCGAGGTCTGCCCACGCTGCGTCTTTGAATCCACCGTAGCCAATTGAGTATCTTCTGTCGCCTCTCGATCCTCGAGAAGCGAGAAGCACTGATGTGCTTCGAGTGACCTGGCCAACCGACTTGGTAATTTGGTACATTTACATAAAGCTATAATTTAAATTGCTAGTAGTATAATTGATTAATGTACTTGGTGTATACTGTGTTAAACAATAAACAAACAAACAATAATAAACAATAAAAGGTTGGTTTTAAGTCGCTAACAGTGTGATCGCCCCCTTCATGAAGATTTTGTAGGACACTGCGTATGCTAGTTGTAATGAATAGATACTGTATGGAATAAAGCCAATTGAACAAACCCGGATGTCAAAACTGGCCTTTGCAAAACAAATTGCTAAAGTAGACTGATTCTACATAATAAGGGCAAAGTATTACTAGATTCTATTACTAGCCTAATAATAGTGTTAGTGACTATGTCAATTTAAAAACTTAAATTACTAGGCTTTTTTCAGTTTTTCGAAATTATTTCAGTAGTAGCACTGAGTCTGGAATTGTGCCCAGTATTAAGCAATAGGCTCACCCCCTACATATATAGGAATTATAAAACAAATGGTTAAAAGAGGATGTACATTGTGTAGCGGTATTACGTGACGTAATGTGCACCTCTGCCCTTTCGGGGATAAAAACCATGTAAATCCTTATTTTAGACCAAGCAACAATAATTTACAGTATTTTTATAAGAAAAATCTAAGAGCCCACAATCAAATACAAATCACCATAATACAATTCCAATAACACCCAACAAAACTCCATAATGTACGTATCACATTCACAACCACTCTTTCACCCACATCACGCAATCTTTGCCAATTAAAGTATTTATTAATACTTACCTTACAACCATAAAGCAGATCAAACTACACCCTTCAACCAAAAACATTCAACCAATTTCCAACCATAATTATCTAAAGTTAAAGTTGAAAATGCCATAATAGAATTTTACACATGGGTGTATTTTGATGTGCGTGTGTATATAAAAAAACACTAAATTGTCCATACAGTTTAAGAACCCTTTCACTTTTTTTCAAAGAGTTCGTCGACTCTCGTGAATATTTTTACTTTTGTATCGTCAAGTCAAGTAAGAGTACTTTTGAAATATGAATGAATGTGATTATGATTTGCGTTCGCAGTCATTTGTTTGTGCGTGTGAATATACAGGCTGGTTTTTAAGTAGTGATGATTAGAAAAAAATTTTTTGGCACGAATTTTAATTTTGTAGTTAGATACGGAATGTTCATTCATGTCATGTCTCCCATGGGGGTAGGCAGAAACGATGGATCGCCAATTGATATGACTCTTATACATCACTTTTGCTTTATCAACAGTCAGCAGTCTATTCATGCATGCTCGTCGGTTAAGGATACTTTTAATTTAGCCTTTTTCAATATATCGCCAATCTGGCCGACATAATATGTCCGTCTAGGGCGCCCTCTTCCAACGGCAATACGGAACATTATAACTAAGAAGTTCGTTTGTTTTTGGTTGGTTTTCAGTGATTTTATCACTCTCGTCTTGTTATCAAACATGTAAGTTATTTTTTTCAGTGCTTTCCAATTTCAAAATAGTTTTCTAACGTTGTATACTTACTTAATTAAAAAATAGTAAGTTTTGCTAATTTTCTGTTTGAAAGTGGTAATATATTTCAATACCAACTTCATTATTGTATTATTTTAACACTATGCTATCATATATTAAGATTAAAACACTATTGCAATACCAAACACACTTTTAAAAAAAGACCTAGCCTAATATTATTTATTATGTTTCATAAATCAAAGGGAAAGACATCACATAAAATGCAACTTTATTTTGACTTTACCTCAAATCGAAACAACCTGTATACAATATTAGACACACTGAATCTTTACAAGTGTGAGTATGACGACGTGTATGAGTGTGCTAGTCATTGCGATGTTAAGGGTCATACAAGAGAAATGCAATAATAATGTGCCTACAGGCTGTCGCAGTAAAAGCTTTGTAATTTTTATGATACTTACGATATTAAGAGGTTTTCAAGCGGAAGTTCCTATGTTACTACATACGTAATAATAAATAAATATTGACGTGCATACAAGACGTATTTTTAAAGAGTTAGTAGTACCTGTGTATGGTAGTTGACTATATTTTATTTTAATGTCCGTCTTGTAGATTATTTTAAAATATTAGACACGTATTTTTTATCTTCTTACGAAAGGAAATACTTTCGGAGATATATTGGTTTGAAATATCGAGTGACGTTATTTCTAGGTACGTTTTATACGTAGAAATGACGTATGTGCTCCCACTTCTAAACTTTGATTCGTTTTATTTAAGTATGGTTATATGACAAAATAAAAAAATACGAGTCTATTTTTTTTCGTTATCTAAATGACAGACTAAACATTATATTTTTATTTTTTATACTCCGTCATCATCCCTATTTATTAGACCTCCTCTACATTAAAATTAGTATACTTTAACGACACCCAGCAGGAAGATTAATGGTGGTAACAAACGTGTTCCTCCCTGCTGTCACCAACTTACCACAGGCTGTTTTTTTTGACGGGGGAAATCATCCAATGACTTCTCCTGCCTTGGGCGAGGCGGGAAAGAGTGTCTGACTCTTACTGACTAAAAACCACTCCGTGCATACTCCTGCTTTTCAAGCCGGGCCCCGGTAAACCCGCTAGGTAGTCCGCAGCTTCAGATCAGGCATCTGCCCTACTGGGACCCATCTGCGGTGGTCTGAAACTTACCACTAAACCTACCACCAGGTTGTCATTATGACACCATTCTTAAATCAATGCTACTGAAAGCACCACCATCAAGAACCGAACAGTCTTTATTATATCTATTAAAAAAAAAAGTTGCTCCGCTCTACGTTTTTCTCCTGTGTCGTGGGTGCTTTTACAAACATACAAGTTCACATACACATGACACCCAGACCCGAAACAACAATTTGCGGATCACACAAAGAGTTGCTCTATGCGAGAATCGAACCCACTACACATTGCCCAGCCACCGCACCACCCGTGCAGTCATTATAAATTTCAAGAAAAATCTGTGCATCATAAAAATATATTCAAGCAGTTTATTCATATAAGAGATCTGTTATTAAATGAAACAGTGCGTTACTCTATCATAAAGTTCCATGAATACGGTATTAATTAAATTGTATGGGAGAAAGTCAACTTTTTGTATGGTAAACAAGCATAGTCGAAATAATACTGGTATGAGTGAGGTGTGGCGCCAGTTGCAGCGGCCCATGGACACTTGAAACACCAGAGGTGCTACTGCTGCGTTGCCGGTCTTTTGAGGGTTAGAAATTTAGGGATTGTCGGGAAATCGGGGGTTAGAAAGGAGGGAATTGGGTGTCCGGTAACCTCGCTCACACAACGCAAGTGTTGTTTCACGTCAGTTTTCTGTGAGGCCGTGGTATCCCTCCGGTCGAGCCGGTCAATTAGTGCTGAAGCATGGCACTCCCACACGTAACTAAGGATTCCATATAAGAAGGTTTACTTAGAACTCTATACTTGTAAGTGGGTTGCAGTGCGGTTACATTTTAAGATTCGTGTAAAATTTCCTTTCTGACATTTTCTATGACAAAACTAACATCGCTGATCGCTAACACTGCAGCCCAACCTCAGTGCAATACTGTAAATATTCATAACAAGCCCGCCACAATAATTGCGTCCATAACAGTAAGATTTGATTGAAATTATTAGTTTTACCGACAGTTCGTGACGGAGATAATTGTTTTGAATACTTTCGATTACATATGGATAGAATTTTGGATTTTGTATAGACATAATCGTTAACAGAATAATACTTGTTGTATTTTATATATGAAAAAAAATCTCAACATTTCCATTGCAGTGAATTGTACCTCTTTTGTAACGATGGGGATTCAAGGGATGGGATGGGATGAGTAAGGGGTTACTGACTAAAAACCGGTAGTTTAATATGGCTAACCGCGCCCTCTTTGGCATAAATAGGTCATCTCGACTGGAATGATTTCACGACCTCACGGGCGTGAAGCAACGTCAAGGATTATACAACGTACAATTTCCTATAATGTTGCAGGTGACTACAAGTTGCACCACCCTATTTTTCTGTCATGATCGTCCCATTGCAGGGCAAGGACCTACCTACCCTCCTTCCACTCATCTCTTCACAGAACTTTCTGTGGCCAATTTTTATAGGCATCAAGGTCACCCCGCCATCTCCTTCTGGGTCTGCCGCTAATACATATGGAATAAAAAAAAACAAACTCTCATCGATCCGTCCATCCGTCTTTTCACACTAAAGCTCAAACAACCAAAAAGCAACCAGAATGTGACAAACTGATTAGCATACCTTCGACCTTGGTTAAATAACCGCGCCATGTAACCGTTATCTATGACAGGTTTAACTGGCTTTGGTGACATAACTCCAGTTATTGCTGAGGTTCAAGTTAACTCATTGTTTGTTTGTTAAGTAGTTAACAGGTAAGTGCAATGTTTATATAGAAGGTTTGTTTTAGAAGCTTATTTGAGTACAATAGTTACTTATTGGTTTTTACGTAAAATTATGTATTTCGTAGTCACGAGGTCGCTGGTGCATTCTCTTATAAATTATAATAAGAAATTTGATGACGACAACGCACTACTTACGCACTTTATACTGAAATGCTACTAAATTTTAAGTTGTACTTTTTACATATAGTGCTATCTCTGTTGTTTTATAAAGAATTTATAGGACAGAATTATTCTTGAGAGCGCCTTAATATTGAATAGCGTTTGAGTATTTGATCATTAGTGTCTTCTCTGGTGTTAACACCCGTCAAAACACTTATAGCTTACCATCAGTCAGTCATTGTCCAACCTTTTTTCACCCCTATTGCGTAAAAATGTAAAAAAATATGAATATCGAGCTACAAGGTCAATTTAGTAGAGCTGATGCCGACTGCCTTGCGGGATCCCGGGAATCCGAAAAATATGGGATAGAAACGGGTTGGTTAAATCAGTAAGAGTGTAACACTCTCTTTCTTGCCTCACCCAAGACGGGAGAAGACATTGGATGACTTTCCACCTTTATAAATAAAATGTAATACTCTGGGATTAATAAACCTTACTTATATGATACGAATAACAGTCACTTTTATCATCATAAAACCGAATTACGCATTAATTGCTTAGTTTGGTTAAAACACGAGTTATTACCAACACTAAAATCTCTACACGCCTCTACATTTTACCTCAACCACTGATGTAGAGTCAGTAGAGTTCACACGACAACAATGTAGCGTCATCATAATTACGAGCTGTGTGTCAGTGGAGCATACGGTAGAGTTTGTGTTCTCTATGACTCTACCTAGTTCGGAGTAATGAGGTATGCGATACTGGGGTAGGCAGAGAGATCTGCGTTTGGTTTGTAATGAGGCTAGGTTGCACGAGTATGTGTCATATATTATAAATTGTAACTGCTAAAGGATTGCCAATTGTCAAATATGAATAATATTCAAGTTTACTAACACATAATCAGTTGAATGAGCCTATTGAGAGTTTAAAAATTCTAAAGCATTCCAATATTGCTTGGTCCAACCTGATCCGAATGGACCGTTTGCTTGGTTTGATACCAGAAAACCGACGTGAAACAACGCTTGCGTTGTCTAAGTGAGGGTTATCGGAGGCCCAATTACCTCCCTTCCTAATCTTCCCAATCCCCGATTCCCCAGAAACCCTTAAATTCCTAACCCTCAAAAGGTCGGCAACGCACTTGTAATTAACCCCTTTGGTGTTTCGGGTGTCCATAGGCAGCGGCGATAACTTACCATTAGGTGATCCGTCTATTCGTTTACCGGCTTATAACAAGAAAAACAATATATAAATATAAATACCGAAAAATACTTACATTTTGTTCTTATATCACTATTATTGAACAATTTATCAATTCCAAGACATTTATTATTACTAATTTATTTCATTCGACACTCGAGAACAGCTCAACTAATTTACATGACATTTAATTTATTGAAATTGTTTCCACTCCAATAAATATTCAATTCTGAAAAAATATAAAAGATATGAGTTAGGTAGAAAACTCATTTTCACATTTTATTTAACATCCTCGTTGGTTAAGTGAACATGAGTCGGCAATAGTGATTTCTCTGACTGTGATCTCAAGGATTCTCGAGTTCGATTCCCGGATTGAGCAAAGTGTGGTACGGCCAACTGACTTTCACTTCAGACGTTCAGTTCAAACTGCAGAAATTGTAAGGTGTTAATAATTATGCAAGCTGCTAAGCAATTAATTAAGCTCGAGACCAATATATTGAGAGATTTTTATTTTCAAAATTATTGCAAACAGTGGATATTATGTTTAAAAAAATATGTACATATAGTCAACACTTCATGCTATCACTATTACCACCACAGTGGCATGAGTCAGCACCCCGTCTCCACAGCATCTAACACCTTACACCTAAGAGATATCGAACCTGCACTTACACGCATTAATATAAGTGGCGGTCAGCCAAGCACATAGGCGAGAGTGGGTGAAAGCATGCTCGGGTTAAATAATACACATGTTTCATATCAGTATGTACATGGGTACCTAGTGGTCATGTGTCAGTTTACATGGAGGAGGATGTCATTAAATTATAATGGTATGTTTTTAAAAAAGCAACGTCACGCCTTTTATCCCCGAAGGGGTAGGCAGAGGTGCACATTGCGGCACGTAATGCCGTTATACAAGGTTTACATGTATGTTGCCGGCCGGCAGGTTTGAGGGGTTATGAATTTGAGAATTGTTGGGATATTTTGGGGATTGGGGAGGGAGTAATTGGGCCTCCGGTAATCTTACTCATACGACGAAATACAAATCAATCAATGCGTTGTTTTGAAACAACCGATTTTCTCTGAGGCTGTGGTACCACTCCAGTCGACCTGCTTCATTCGTGTCGAAGTATGGCTCTCTCACCCTTAGGTTGGCAAATAATTTGTAACTTCTCTGGTGTTGTAAATGTCCATTAATAGTAACAACTGCTTACCATCAAGTGATCGGTGTCAGGGCGTTTACTGCCAAATCCCATAAAAAACCTGACAATACCTGATTCTAAAGTTCTAAATTGAAAGATAGAAAATTCAGGAGATAACTTGATATGAAGACAGCTAATTAGACATTTTTATCAAAGAGTAGATAAACTATCATTCTTATTAGTCCCCAGTATTTGTTTAAGTATAGCAAAAAGATGACAAATTATTATGATAAATTAAATAATATTGTGTAATGTTATGTGTGCATGTTAGATTCACATCTAGTAGATGTCAATCAGATAAATTACGTTGTGTTTAATTTTTCTTTTCTATGTATGTGTGTGTATAATAAAGTAACTAAACCAGTCACAAAATTACTATATCAAACCTGATACTAACACCGTCATTGTTTAACGCACTCGAAGATAATGCTCAGTACAATTTGTTACTCTGAACTTTGACCAGCTCTCACCATGCCGAGGCATCGATCAACGAGACTCCGTGACATAACAATCTTAGAAAGTTATATTTTACGAACAAATTCACACGGGACGCGTTGAAAAAGAAAGATGAATCTTTCTTTGTGCTTCGTGTTGAAGATGAAATTTTTTGATAGTACTCCACTACAGTTTTACGTGGAACTGAAATGTCTTGGAAGGTTTACAAACTGATTGTATTGTTTTAGTTTTGGGAAATTAATATTTTTATTCTCACACATTTTTTTATTAGGGTACAAACGAGCGGTCGGGCCACCTGATGGTGAATGACCAGCGCCACCGATGGACACCCGCAACACCAGAGGAGTCATAGGCGTATTGCCGGCCTTTTATAAAGGGTACGTTCTTTTCTTGAAGGTTTGGAGCACAAATGGTTTCAGAGGATTTCCTCTCACCCCTCTGATTGTGTAATGAGCTTCCTGCTGAGGTTTTTCCAGTAGGATACAATATGGGGTCCTTCAAGAAGGAAAATATGTATATCAAGGGTCAGCAAACTGATCCGGAGCTGCGGACTACCTAGCGGGTTTACCGGTGCTCCGGCTCGAAAAGCAGGAGTAGGAACAGGGTGGTTTTTAGTCAGAGCCTAACACTCCCTTTTGCCTCGCTCCAGGTGAAAGAAGTCATTGGATGGTTTTCCCTTAAAAGAAGAGTCAGCAAAACGCATGCGTTGCAAGCGTTCATAGGTTACGGTGAAAAACTAATATGGCTAACATACTTAATTTACTCGCTAAGAAAATTCAAGACTCAAAACCTGGGTGTCTTACAAAGCCACATTAGAATTTTTTTATGGGCAGACGTGCTCCATCGTGAAATTTGCGCATCATCACTTACCATCAGGTGAGATAGCGGCCAAACGTTGACCCATTAAAGGTACAAAAAAAATGTTGCAAGAAAGCATAACCTGACTTCAAATCACGCTGTATAAGATCTTCATAAATGTATAGGCCTATTGAAACATAGCACTAAGAAGCAATAAACCAATCCTGTACTTTTACCTACTATATGTAAACTTTTCATACATATATCAAACACACATATAAATAACAAGTACGAATGAAAGTGCTATTGTTTTGTCATGGTTTTGCTCGTTAATGCTGTTCAAACAGATGCTTAATTATCTCTCTTCTGTATGAAAGTGATCGATAGAAATTGAAACCGCAGAATCTTACGAAAGTCATTTCGTCGTTATACCGATGGGGGTTTGAAAAAGTATGGGAACTTATTTGAGATATTGTAAGATGTTTAATTGGAGGAAAAGTTGGAATTGATAGCTATAGGTTGATTGGAAGTTTAGTGGGAATAATAATGGAAACTGAATTTACTTGCTACTAATTTCAATGTTCAAATAGAATCCTAGGAAAAGTGTTGGATTTATTAAAATTTCAGTAATTTAGCAAGAATTTATGACCTACTACAAAAGAGGAGAAAATTTTTCAGACTTAAGAGAAGGTTTTATTTATTATTTGGGGGACGCCTATGTTCAATAATGGACATCTTGTGGCTGATATGATGATGATAAACATTATTGACCTCTCGTATGCCGTATAAAAGGCAACAATAGAAAACACATTGTGTCTCGGGTGGATCTATGTTCCAAACATACCTACGAAGAGTTAAATCAAAAAGTACATAAAACTAAAAAATCAAGAATCCAACAAGCAGTTTAGATTTATCATAACAAAATGATAACTTTGCCTATCATTTTACCATAAAACATGATTATAAAAATTTTTCTTTGCCATCCACTAAACCAACTTACAACCCACAGTGCGTGCGATAACATGCAAATTGCTACCTTGTACAAGTTCACATCGTTCATCGGTCTCATTCTAATCATAATATCAGCTATTGTTTTACTTTTTATTTAGACTTTATGCAGGTGACCTAGTGTTTTGTCTTAGTGCTTTATTGGTAGGTTCCCGTGCCATGACCTAGACTCTGATAAGGGGACGTGGGAGATCCATGTGTTCTTTAGTATGTGCTCGTTCATTTTGCGGTTGGAAGTGTTCTTGTATTTTGGCTTTAGATAATAATTGGATAAAATGTTTAGCTTCCACTTGACGATGCACTATAGTGTTAATTAAAAACGTTATTACGTTTAGATTAAACGGAGTTAAGTGTTTTTATGGAATAAGCCGATAAACAAAAATACGGATCACCTGATTGTAAGCAATCGCCACTGCCCATGGACACTTGAAACACCAGAGGGGTTAAGCGTTAGGCGTTTTGCGGGTTACGAATTTAAGGGTTTTTGGGAAATTGGGGATTAGGAAGATTGAAAAATTGGGCTTCCGGTAACCTCACTCACATAACGCAAGCGTTATTTTACGTCGGTTTTCTGTGAGGCCGTGGTATAACTCCGGTCGAGCTGACCCATTCTTGCCGAAACATGGCTCTCCCACACTTATGGATGTTAGTTTAGGGATGGGAGGTCGTTACGTCACTTTACCCAATAAAATGATTTTTAGGAACACGCCAGCGTTTGGCCGCTAACTCGCCTGGACATAACAAAAGTGATGATGTGGCCATTCATACGTAAAGCAATAATTGGATCTTTTGACACCCACAAAAAGAGTACAGGTACTAACAAAATGTACTCTCTTCTTCTGTCACAACACTTAAAATACTCCAGAAAAAGCGTTATCACTTAACAACCACATCGTCTCTCGTTTTAAACTTGACCCTCTTCCGTGTCGACATGTGAGTATAAATTGTATGTCAAATTACCCACGTTACTCAGTTTAATATGGGCGTCACGCTCCGTACCGAACCACAATGCGTATACGCACCATTCACTTGATTTTGAAAGTATATTTGTTTTATAGTATTTTTTATTGCACTTTCGTTGTTTGTTTGTTTGATGGTTGTTTGATTTGATTGGACAGGTGTGTTTAATGGGTAGGTGTGGAAGACTGCTACTCATCATCATCATCATCATAATATCAGCCATAGCACTCACTGCTTAATATTTAAGGGGGAAAATCATCTAATGACTTTTTCCGCCTTGGCAACGCACCTGCAAATCTGTCAGACTGTTGCTGTTACTAAAACCACCGGCGTTCCTACTCCTGCTCTTTAAGTCGGTGCCCGGCTAATCCGCTATGTAGTCCACAATTCAGTCTAGTGATATTTTATTATTCTTAGCTATTATTACTTTTCTTCTTCGTGTAGTGCCTCACATAACCGTTACTCAACCAAATTCTAATCTTAGGTAGGTTTTTTATACTTGTGGCCATTATTAATCAAATAAGGTCAGTTATAATGACAAAAAAAAACGATGAACAAAACCGTTCCTATCTGCTTTTCGAACTGGAGCACACCCGCTATGTTAGACCACTGCTAAATATAGGCCTCTCCCAATGACATCCAGATGGGCCGGTTGGAAGCGACCTGCATTCAGCGGTTCCCTGCGATCTTAATTAAATCGTCTGTCCACCTTGGGGGTGGACTTCCTACGTTGTGCTTGCTCATATGTGGTTTTCATTCAGAAACCGAAAAGGAATAGTTGCTTTTACTGTTAGATATTTTTTTGTGTTTTTGAAGATAATTTTGTCGATTTTGAGGGCATAAAAATATATTATTACATGAGTACGTAAACGCATACTTCTATTATTATAGGATAAACATTATTTTTTTGAGTGCAGACACTAAAAGTACCATCTTTAAAAAAACATAGCTAAATAAAAAAATAATAACAACATTCTCTAGTAAACTCCCGAGCAGCACCTAGCATCTATGTACGCGCGTACGCATGTCCGGTTTCTATGTTTCGAGGTAAATCGTTGTAGGAGACTTTCCAAGTAAATTGCATACACGTCTATATCACTGATCGTGCGTCAAATGGCGTCCGTGATGACACTACAATGTCGTTTAGATACGTTTTGATATGAGTTTTTTTTCTCATAATAAATTGAAATAATTATTGTGTGTGTAGGTTGTCAGGTCTGTGTGGGTGATGTAGGATTGGGTTCGGTGTGTTTTGTTTTATTGTGGTGTGTTCAGGGGTGGAGAATATTAGTAATTATATCTGGTTAGAGTTAGTTTTCTGTACCTTCTTTGGTTTTACATGCTCACGAGAATGTTTAGAAAATAATCATTCTTAACAAGACATCCTAAACACAGACCTCTACCAATGATGTCCAGGTCATCTGGTTAGAAGCGGTATTATCCAGTAATGATAAGTAATCTATCCACCTTGTGGGTCCAAAATTTCATCACAGTATGGATTAATATTTTCCGAGATCTTCATAGAAGATATTTGTTATTTTTAATTTCCATTATGTGTAATTGTGTGGTTCAGATAGTATTCATACCATTGTTTAAAAGATCTCATTATTTAGAATATAAACAACAATTTATTCTCGATTTTGATAGTGTTTTCCAGAGAAATCACGCTGAAGGTACTACACGGATTTTGATGGAATTTTGTATACATTTGGGAGACTTTTTATTCTACGAGAACGCAGGCGAAACCACTGGCAGAAGCTAGTGTGAAATATTTTCAAAAATCAGACATACATTACTACTAGAGATGTGATCGTTTTCTATTTAGAAACATCACTTAACATGCAATAGACTAAACTGAACGGAACCTATTTTGGGTAAAAACAGCCATAGAATAATAATCCTTATAACAAGGTCATTAGATTCCAGGTTAGTGGAAAGTGTTTTTCGAATTTATTGAAACGGTATTTTGTGTAGTGAATGTGAAGTTTACATTTTAATTTCCTATCACTTTGTTTAATGTTTAATGGAGACAGCAGATATAATAGATTTTAATAGTACAATTAAAGTTTATTTTATGAACTACTGATCAATGAGCCATCGAAAGACTTGGCCTGAACATCTATTTTAAACATCTGCAAAATTCCCTCAATTTCATTAAAATCTGATTATTTGTTTCTAACGTAACACCGTAATGTAACACTTTCTTTAAAGGGGAAAATCATTAAATGGTTTCTCCCGCCGTGGTCAGGCAAGATCAGACACTTATTGACTAAAAACCACCCTGATGCTGCTAAGTTGTCGAGCCGGAACCCGCTAGGTAGTCCGCAGCATACTAAAACCTGGTCGATGCATTCATAAATGAACCGACAGACCGAATAAAAATTATAAACATAAAATACCACAATAAATACTTTGTCTGACCTGAATCCACCATTCAAATCCTTGTTTTACTTGAGTCTTAAGAACACACTTCAAAGATCCATCTCCAGTAGAACCAAGTCTACCAATAGATAGGTTATTAAGACCAGTTGTAAATCAATAGTGGCTAGTTAATAAAAGCCTATAGGCTAGGAAAGGCAACATTCCAGTGCAGTTTATGAGTACCAGTAGCCACTGAATGGGTGCAAGCCATTGAGTGTAAACGGCTAGGTTTCTAAGCCAACAAGGCCAATGGTGATGTTTGCCTGGTACAGTCTCTGAGAAAATGTGGTAAGTAATGAAATCGATAGTTTGTTTTTGTGTTTTGATGTAATTTGTTTTAGTTGATTGTTTGACTTACATCTGTATATCGTGTTTTGTAAAGTAAGTACTTTAATACCTCGATTCTATTTTTTTATTGTTCAAGGTATAAGCCGATAAACTAGCAAGTGGATAATCTGATGGTAAGCATATCGCCGCCGCCCATGGATACCCGAAACACCAGAGGCGTTACAAGTACGTTGCCCGCCTTTTCGGTGGTTAGGAATTTAAGTGTTGTTGAGGATTGGAAATATTGGGAAGGGGAATAATTGGGCCTTCTGTAACCTCACTCACAAAACGAAATACAACGCAAGCGTTAGTTTACTTCGGTTTTCGGTGAGGCCATGGTATCACTCCGGTCGAGCAGGCCCGTTGGGGCTGAAACATGGCTCTCCCACACTTAAACCTCGAATTTCAAGAATATCATAATGAATAATTTCATGCAAAATACATATTGACTTTTAGTCGAAAATTACGATTAAGATTGGCACCGACCATCTTCTATTAAGAATAAGGCCATTTACGTCAGCTGTCACAAATAATAATATTTAACACCTCTTTTAGCACTTGTACTAAACTAATTGGAGTCCCTACGCACTAGTGTAGGAGTAGAAAATTTAAAAAGTCGTAAGCCAAATAATTCTTTACTCAAATCTGTACATAGCAAGGATTAGAGAACTGTTTTTTTTACGATTATCAATGGAAATGCCAAATAATTCTTTACTCAACTCAGTGCCGCTCAATGCTCCTTTGTTTACAATTACTTAACTTTTCTACTAATTTTCTTGACTAATTAGCTTCACATCTCTTAATTATTATTATAACTTCCTTCTTACTGTCTCTGTCTCCATTTCCAATATGATTCTCACACGTAAAGCCCATGCTCGCCAAGAGGAGTCAAAGCTTAACTTGGCTTTGAGCGAACTAAAGGCCTCAAGGGAGTTGTGTGAACAATTAATGAGGGAAAGAGATGACAATGAGAGGGAATTCTTAGACGTGTTAAACATTAATAAGAAGCTTAAATGTGAAATGGCTCAGTTACATACACAACACACTGAAGCCATTGAGGCCCGGGATAGGCTCCAATTCGTTGTGGACGGATTCAGTCAGTGCAGCAGTGAGTACGAACAAACATTACATGATAAAGCTCACTTAGAACAGCAGCTGCATGAGGCCACTAATCAAATTAGCCACCTTGAAACGATTAATCATAACATCACGGCCAGTCTGAATAACAGTCTCTTCAGCGAGTTGGTGTCAGCCCGTGCTTCTCAATCACAACATTTAGACTTGAATCCATTGACTATAGACTTAACTTGTGAAAGTGATTCATGTCATTCCTCAAGAACTCTTTGTTACAGTAACAAAAAACTAAAGAAGTATATTAAAATAAACAAATTCATAACAAAGACTAACAGATTGGTGAAAAGACAAAAGTTTTTCATAAAAAATGTAAAATTAAACAAAGAACGGTTCCGGCTTTTAAATCAACTTAATATTTATTCTAACAAATTAAATCAAAGGAATAGGAAATATGAAACTGACACACAGAACTTACAACTAGAAATAGATCATTTAACAGCAAAGTTGCACACAATGACCAACAAATACAGTGCATCAGAAAAACAAATGAGGGAATACATGTTGGCTATGGATGAGTTAGTGCGGTCACAGTCACAGGAAAACCCATGTGAAAAATGTGATTCTAGTAATGTGCTGCCTGCTTGTACTGTGCCAATGTGTGATACCACCTTGCCTCATGGTGCCAGTTTAGTGTTTCCTACCCAATATAACAGTAATAATAGTTGTAATAACAGTGTTGTAATCTTCAGTGATGAGATTGGAAAGAACTTAGGTTCTTTATTGACAAATAGTTACCCAGGACAAACAATAATAAATCACTGTATGCCCGGCTGTACTTTTACTAAAATTTCTGAGAAAATTATTAATTACAATTTTAACAAAGATTCTACCCTCATTATTATTTGTGGTAATAGAGGTAGTTTAAATAAAAATAGTTTATCTAAATTTCATAGTTCAATTACAGAACTAAAATTAAAGCAGATCATTTTGTTTACATTGCCTTACAGTAATAGATTGCCACAGGAAGAAAACAACCTTAGATATAAACTAAATATTGCAATGTATCAGTTATGCAATAAATCAAATATTAATATTATTGATACCAACAATTACGTTGGTAAAAATGTATATATGACGAAAGATAGGTACTATCTTTCTCGTTATTATTTAAGACGAATAGCAGTGTCGCTATCATATTTTATTAGAATAACAGCCAAGAACTTGGCTAAACAGGTTACTCCTATTGAGCAACCTTCTAATATTGACTTTAATATTAGTAATGTGACATTGAATGCTGATATTACTAATAATTTAAATTAAAGAGCAAGACAATAGAGTCATCCTCTTGCATACTTAACAGTAATATTATCAATCTGGTGCACCAAAACATCCAAGGTTTCATGAGTAAAGAATTAGAAATAGAATTATTTTTAAACTGTAATAATGTTGACATTTTGTGCATTACTGAGCATTGGCTGAAATCCCATCAGCTAATGTTCAACTTTGGTAATCATCAGATTGGTAGCTCGTTTAGCAGAGAAAACGCTATACATGGTGGTTCACTAATTTTAATAAATAACAATCTTAAATTCAAAGAACGCAAGGATATAGTTGGTTACTCTGTTGAACGTACTGTTGAAATAGCCTGTGTGGAATTAGAGCGGTTTATTGTTTTGAGTGTGTATAGACCACCTTCTGGTTTGTATGACTGTTTTGAAACAGTATTAGATGAAGTATTAAATAAACTCAGTAGTTCAAATAAATTCATCATTACTTGTGGCGATTTTAATATAAATTTGTTGGAAAATTCTAGCTTAAGTACTAGAATTGTAAGTTTATTTGCTTCGTTTAACCTAACGAACCTGTTTCTGGAGCCCACTAGGATAACTCCTACTAGTGCTACTTGTCTAGATAATATTTATACTGATATTGTACCAACTAATAAACAAATTATATCATTGCTTGATTCAGATCATTGTGGACAATTAATTTCAATAGAAAATAAAGTAAATAAAGTGTCGAAACCACATATTATTGTTAACCCAAAGACTGAAAGACGCATTGAAACGTTCAAATCTAAACTCTCTGACAAATTACCTTTATTATTAAGGAATAAAAATACGAATAACTTGTGTAATGATTTTTTAAATACTTACCATACCGAGTTTAAATCTACCTTCACACCTAAAACCATACCAGCTCATGGCAATGCGCCTTTCAATCAATGGGCAACCACTGGCATCTATAAAAGTAGGAAACGCCTATATGAGCTTTATAACGAGAGGATATTTATAAACACTATTGAATTTAATGAATATGTAAAGAAGTATTCTAAATTGTTTAAAAAAGTTTGCTCTATTGCTAAATCACTATATTTGAGCTCTAAAATAAAAAACAGTTCCAATGTAATTAAAGCGACCTGGAGTATTATTAATGGTGAAGCAGGAAGATCTAAAAGGAGAAGTAGTGAATATAATCTGGTAATTGATAATAATGTAATTAAATCAGATGCTGAAGTTGCAGCCGCATTTGAAAACTTCTTTTCGGACATTCCTGTTTCCACTACCAGGTCCTTGAATTCATCACCCACTGTCGCAGAATCTTTACTAAAAGAAAATGTTGTAGCTTGCCATTCAAGTTTCAATTTTGAACACATAGATTATACAGATATAATTAAAACGTTCCATACTTTGAATAAGAAAAAGACTGCTGACCTGTGGGGTAATTCTGTGTACATTGCTAGCTCTGTAATAACTATTGTGGCACCTGTATTAGCTTTAATTTTTAATAACTGTATTGATCGTGGTGTGTTTCCTGATCTCATGAAGAATAGTAAAATAACTCCGTTATTTAAATCGGGTAGTACTTCTGACCCCACTAACTTTAGACCTATTTCAGTACTACCTACATTCAGTAAAATTTTTGAAAAAATTATTCTAAATCAGATGCAAAGATTTTTTAATAGAAATAAATTATTGCATGGTAACCAGTTTGGATTTACAAGGGGTCGTTCAACAACTGATGCCGGTGTTGAACTTCTTAATCAAGTATATGACGCGTGGGAGGACTCAGGGGACGCATTGGGTGTTTTTTGTGACTTATCCAAGGCGTTCGATTGTGTCCTTCATGAAACACTGATCAGGAAGCTATCCCATTATGGAGTGCGGGGCAACTCTCTGGACCTACTTATCTCTTACTTGAGTAATAGAATTCAGAGAGTTGAGATTAACGGGAAAATTTCTGCCGGGTCTGTTGTTAGGATGGGTGTTCCGCAGGGGTCAATTCTCGGTCCGTTTTTATTTCTTATTTATATTAATGACTTACCTTACCTTGTAAAGGATAGCCATGGGATAGTACTGTTTGCTGATGATACCTCTTTATTATTTAAACTCAAACGTGGACAATTAGTCAGTGATCATGTAAATAGTGCTCTCTCAAAAATAGTACGCTGGTTTAGTGCCAATAACTTGCTACTTAATGAAACAAAAACTAAATGCATTAAATTCACAACACCAAATGTTAGGCATGTCAAAACCAGCGTGCTAATCAAGGGCGGGGAGTTGGACCCTGTAGATTCAGCTATCTTTTTAGGTATAACCCTAGACGCTAAGCTACAGTGGGCCCCACATATAGATAAGTTGTCGAAAAGGCTCAGCTCAGCAGCATATGCCGTTAAAAAAATTAGAAATTTAACTGATGTAAATACAGCGCGTCTAGTATACTTTAGTTATTTCCATAGTATCATGTCATATGGTATTCTCCTGTGGGGGAATGCTGCTGACATTCAGTCTGTCTTTGTGCTGCAGAAGCGAGCCATTCGATCAATTTATAATCTTAGTCCGAGGCATTCTCTCAGGGAACTATTTAAAGAAATTAATATAATGACTGTTGCCTCTCAATATATCTATGAAAATATAGTGTATGCTCATAAAAACATAAAGTTATTTAAAAAGTACAGTGATATACACAATATCAACACTAGAAATAAAAATAAATATGTTGTTCCTACTACTAGACTTAAGAAAATAAGCGGTTCGTTTAGATGTCAATGTATACGCTTTTACAATAAAGTTCCCAGCCATATTCAAAGTTTAAACCTAGGTAAATTTAAAAATGTTATTAAAGAAAAACTTTGTAGTAAAGCTTTTTATAAAATAAAAGACTACTTGGAGGATAGTCAGGCTTGGGAATGAACTGCTATAATGTCCACACAGGTCTTGCTGACATGTTTGTAACATATAGTTACATTTTTTATACAATTTGACATAAACTTAATTTGACATTGTTTTATTTTTTTTTCCTTTTATATTTTTATATTTCCTTTTAAAATTGTTAGTTTGAGGACCGTGTGAGACTTTTGCTAGTCATTTTATTTTTAGTAAATTATATTCTGACAGTTTGAGCATTTGTGTGGCCTACCCAAATGTTCTTTTGGTTGGTGTTGTTCGTCGGATCATTCAGCAACAGCCGTCAGCTGAGCTGATTGTAAACTGACACATGCGTGCTGCCATCTGAACAGGTCCGCTCAAACTGCTGTGGTTCTTTCCTCAAAAGACCACTACAGAATCAACTTGCACGGTTCTCCGACATCTTTAATTGATTTTGTCTGGACTTTAAAAGAGACTATGACCTCTGAGTTTGTTTCGGCATTTCTTCTCAGAGTAGTCGGATAGGAAATGCCGGCCTCATCTAGTTATTTAAGAGATTGACGTGTAAAAGTGTTATTTTATAACCTATTTGCAAAATAAATATCATTTATCATTTATCATTTATCATTTATCATTTAATGTGAGCAGTAGAGAACTATACTTTTTCTACCAACATCAATACACTATCGACCAGTTTCTATAACCTGTCTATCTGTAAATTTGCTAACTAGAGATAAAATTTTAACATAAACTCCTCATAATTATGCAACATGATTGTATAAAAAGTCTATCTCAAGTAAGCAAATCTTCAGATAGGTTATTGAAACGAATGAGTTTTGTACTCCACTGTACTCAATATCGATCGCAGATCGCCGGCAGCGCTACTTCTCACATAATGACCGCTTCCTCTGTCCACCTCAGGATGTCCGGCTGTCTCCGAGTCGGGAAATCTACCCACCTTATATGTCTAATATCTTGACACACATTTTTGAAGAAAAGTAGGCCGAATCAAGGAAAATGAATGAACTTTTTTGTGACTAAAAACATTTTTCAATTCAATTGGTTCATCATCGGCTATTTTTGTTGTTCATAACTGTTACTTCCAAGTCCTCAAATTCTTAACCTCAAAAGATCGGCAACACACTTGTAATGTAACGCCTCTGGTGTTTCGGATTCAGTTGTCCATAGGATGGCGCCGTGACCGCGCCGTTTACCGTCATCCGCCAGGTGATAATAAGTAATCCGTATACTCGTTTGCTGGTTTATCCCATAAAAAATGATACATACTTGAGTCTAATTAAAAATTTTGCATCAACTCTGCCTAAACAGGGAATTGTACTTGATCCCTCTGACTCGGCACTCTCAAGCGACCAGTAAAAGAAAGCTCGATCAACCATACCTATAAAAGCCATCTATGTTTTCAAATTGAAACGACCGAGAGAAAGTACCTGAGTATTCAGTAGACTAATAGTTCCAATAGTGATAAGTAGATGGCGCTTATTCCGAAGAGAAAGTGAAACTAAAGATGTTGATGCGTGTAGTTTTCCGTACAAAACATAGGTAGCAGTGATTTCAAATACAATTTTGATTATAATTAACTCAAATACGTGGTTTATAGTCCCATTTCATGGATTTTCGTCTTATTTTAAGACAAATTTAGTTTTTTAACTCGGAGATAGTATCAAGTGCTAAATTTTGAGTACAGCGCCATCTCACGATTGTTACTTGAATTTGTTTACAACTAGTGAAAGTAAGAGAAAGTTTTATACCAGAGTGTCGAGTTTTATTTCAAATTATAGAATAGTGGTTTTAAAATGACTACATATTCACAGATGGCGTTAAAATTTAATAGATTTACTTATTATTTTATTCATTTTCCAACTGGTTCAGGAGTTTATAGTTTGACAGTAACTTAATCATTAAACTGCTTTTTTTTCATTTTGTCCTGTTGAAAAGTGCATTTAGCACTAAGATTAGATTTCTTGGACTTCCAAAGAAAACGTAAAAGTACTGTATTTTTAGCAACTGTCTGAAAATGCTTACCAGTTATTAAGAACCGCTTAGAAGTGAAATTATTTGTCTGTGTTTCGTAGACAAGCTTACTTCCTATTATATGAGACTCATAACATAACTGATGACAAATGTCGGTGTTGCATTGATGCATAATCTTTACCCATTCCTTCGAGGACTACATACGCCAATATAATTTTTCAACTGCACGGTTGGCGCGGTGTTTGAACAACTGGACGCCATGCAACGTGTAGCGGGTTCAATTCCCGCACGGACCAACTCTTTATGCGATCCACAAATTGTTTCAGGTCTGGATGTCATATGTACGTGAACTTGTATGTTTTTAACACACCCACGACACATGAGGAAATACTAGAGTCGGGCAATGTTTTATAACAAAAAATGTAATTCAAGTTACGCTAGCCAATTTTTTATATTACATTGCAATCGAATCACTATTAAGTTGTTGTTAAATATAACACAGCTACTTTTATATCCAAAAGCATAACAGTTATGTTATATTACAGTTAACTTACTTTTAAACTATTTCACAACTGTAACAATAATGACATAACGTCTCGTTCGTTTCCACGAAATTTTCGAGTGAAAGGCTTCGGAAATAAAATTAAAAAAATATAAAAAATCAAGAGAAAGTGTATCGCTCGTTGAGGAGAAAAGGTTTTGTGGCTTTTTTTGTTTGTTTACCAGTAGATGCGAGTATTTACTTGGTCCGTGTTGTTTTTCGCTTATTACATAGTTTTGTGTGAAAAGAGATTATCTGTCTTATAGGCTGGTTTTTGTGGCGACTTATTCTAGAGAGAAAATATTGTTACAATACCAATAGCTTAACGAACTAAAAATCACGGTTTACTTACTTAAACTTTTCGTATGCCATATATAAGATAACAATAGAAAATACTTTGTCTCTGGCGTGGATCTGCGTTCCGACATACGACGGCTTAATGGAGAAAAGTGCTACTAGTTTCGAGTCACAGACTATTTATCTCTTCGAATCTTCATCATGAGTAGTGACGACATTGCTGCTTCTGCGCACGCTTTTGTTTTTGTCTATAAATATCCGTGAGTAAACCGTGACTTTTTAATTAATTTAGTATGTCTCTGTATGATAATTACCAATAGCTTATGACAGTCTACTGTTGGAATATAGACCTCCTTCAGATAAGAGACGTTTTGCATAGTTTTCCCGCTTAGCAAGGGGATTGTAGAAGCTGTTTAAAAGGTTGAAGTTTACCAGGAAGCATTACTGTCTGGTCTCTGTCAAATGTGTAGTCCCCTAACTACTTCTTACACCACCCACAGGCAGAGACTGATGGGGTCCATTAGAGCTGATGACGACCCGGAACTGCGGACTGCCTAGGATCCGGCCCAAAGAGCAGAAGTAGGAACAGGGAGATTTTTAGTGAGTAAAGTCTCACACTCCCTCTCGCCTCGCCCAAGGTAGGAAAAGATAATAGGTGATTTTTTCCCTTTTAAAAAATGGTGTTTAAAACACATCTGTCACAGTTCTAAACCTTTAATTTGTTACTTGAAAACTCCGCAACAAAACTTTATCAAACTAACCACTTTCAAAACTTACTTCCAAACAAATTCATACAACTAATGAACACGTATTTGTTACACAAACCATTTCTAGTCTCATTCCAGCATTACTCTAAACCAGGGATGGTGAACTATTGGCAAATATGGTATTGACTGCACAGAACACAATATTTTTACCGACTTCAAAAAAAGAAGAGGTGCTATGTTCGGATATTTTTTCTGTCTTAGTTTCAGAAATGAATAGCATTAAAGACTTCCAGTTATTAGACAGAAAACTCCAGGTCAGCATTAATTCTGTTAAATCTATACACACACACATAGAAGATTGACGTGAAAATTCCATAGATCCCGTTACAAATTCTACATCGCTCAAATGAAGTTTGCACGTGATTAAACAAGAATAGAAAATCCCAACATGTATCTGTTGGGTAATAGCCAACCAGGGATGATCACCTCACCTGGTCAAATGACCTTTATTCACTGTTCCCTTAAAATCTATAATCTCTCAAAAAATTATTTTTTAAGATATCAATACAACATCTCTTAGAATAAAGTGCACGGTGAAAATATAATAATCCCTCCATGCCGATTTCAACTACCACGACCTTTTCATTGACTACTGGCGTCTATAATGGGCTTTCATGTGCATCATTAACATAATTATAATTACTTGTCGGTGGAGGTTAGGTTTTTGTTTTGTCACACTTAGCATCTAGCTTTGAAAACCGACGAGTTTCAAAGTAAAATGACTGCACGGTTGGCGCGGTGCCTGGGTAACTGGCTACCGTGCAACGGGTAGCGAGTTCGATTCCCGCACGGAGCAACTCTTTGTGTGATCCACAAATTGTTGTTCCGGGTCTGGGTGTCATGTGCATGTGAAATTGTAAGTTTGTAAACGCACCCACGACACAGGAGAAGGGAGAGAGAGAATAAATATTTTTGTCATACTTACGTTGAAAGAAAGGTTTGCCAGCCCTGCCGTAAACCATCAATCCATTTGTAAAGCTCTACACATCGATCCTTCACCGACCAATCCAGCCAGAATAGGCCATTACAAACGTGACTACGTTCCAAGTCAAATGCTACCTCCTCGTGACTGGAAACCCAATGGATTCTTTATGTTCTCAAATCAAGGAATGATTGGTTTGTTTCTTCCAAAGAATGTATTGAAGAAAATGCGTGACATTAGTTTAATGTGGAATATCTAATGAAATATTTTTATTTCAGGCGGTGCTGATCGCTTACCATCAGGGGATACGGCTGCTCGTTTGCACCCTTATTCCAAAAAAATAAATAAATTATAATCAACCTTAATAATATACCTTAACTCAACTATAAAAAACATCAATTTCTGTTTCTTCGTTTTTTTTCTTCTTATAATTCACCTAATTTTAATCATTATGATTAGAAATTGGTTGAGTAACGGTTATGTGATAAAACCGTACACCCCAATTAAGTACCACCACTGGAATCGATAAGGCACTACACGAAGAAGAATAATACCTAATAGCTAAGAATAATACAATATCACTGAACAGGACTGCGGTCTACCTAGCGGGTTTACCGGGGCTCCGGCTCAAAGAGCAGGAGTAGGAACGGGGATATTTTTAGTCAGTAAGAAGTCTGACACTTCCTCTAGTCTCGCCCAAGGCGAGAGAACTCATTGGATGATTTTTCTCTCTTAGAAAAAAGAAGACTAGTTATTCCACCTAAAATGACCTAGATGTATTTTTAGACACTATTTCCAAAAACAAACCACAACATTTTGGCCGAACCTTGAATTACCTACGTAACTAATAACCTATCAAGCTTTACGTCAATCACTTTGTTGGCTAGATATTATCCAGTCAATCTAGGTAGGCAAGAGACCTTCAATAACTAGGCTTGGTAAGTAACCAAGCCTTAGAAGTAAACAAAGGGTATGAGGGTGCTTTTCCACCAGAAATGTGTTATGCTACGTAGCTGTGGATATTTTTGGCTTCCACAAATCATATTCATTGGTACACATAGTTTAGCACTGGTGGAAACGGGTTCAACTAAGATATGTTTTTTATATGGAAAGATGCGTGCTATGGATGTGTGCTATGGATGCGTGCTATGGATGGTTTTATCTTCTTCATACAACTACTTTGCAGCGGAGTATTTTCATAGCACATCGTCCTCGCATAGCTACATTGCTTAGTATCAATGGAAATGGTCACATTGTATCACAGGTTACCTATTACATCTTTGCACCATAGCTACGTAGCACATCTCTGGTGGAAAAATACCCTAAGCGTTATAATGTACATAGTTTGTCTTGTAGTGTTTTAGTTAAGTCAACAGACATTTTAATAAAACCGATATTTTTGCTAGCCAAAATCATTGAAAGAACTTATATTTCTTGTGATCTTAAAGATTATTTTTCTTTATCAATAGTTTCAAAGACATCAAGCAGATTAGAGACGAAAAGAAAATCAAATATAACTATCTTGTCTCATTAAAGAGAAAAACTAAATATTTATTCGTCAAGGTTGTAGCTAATTAAATTAAAAAAACATTCATGATACAATCATGCCTGTCTTTCTTTAAGATAAGCAGAGACAGTGGAACATCAAATGACACGATTGTAGCATCTCTTTCTCACATTCTAGTATCTCTTTCTCTAGTTCGAAGGGCAAAAGTAGAAACGGGATGATGATTCCCCTCTTAAAAAAGCATCCCTTACTATCCATTCATCTACAATGTAAATTTGAGTTGGATGTGAAATAATATAGAATCTACATTATTTTAATCACTCAACAAAAAAAAAAGAAATAAAATAAATAAAAACACAAACCTTTTAAAAAAGACAACAAATAATTTAATAAATTAATAAGAGAATAAATTAAGTATGGACATTAGGACAATAAATTAATAAATAATTTATCTAGACTAAGACTCTTGTTCGTACTGTTTCCAACCTCGGTAGGGTAGGGGGGTGATTTCTCTTCTCCTTCTGTGGTGTCCGTGGTGGCCAGCGTATATGACCTGGTGGTCCTCTCCTCCGTCATGAGATGCCAGTTTCTTCACTCCCACTATGGCTGCTAGCATTAGAGCGAGCGCTGATGCGGCTAAAGCCTGGAAAGATGATTTTTGGTGTTACTATGAAAAGGTAATAAAATTTACAGTTTAGAAATTGGTTTAAGGCCATGTTTTTCTGATTCCTTGGTAAATAAATATAAGAAATATGCGATTTTTAGATAAGATGAAAGTTCTGAATTGATTGATTATTATGGACCTAATTTTTATAAGAGTTTTAGTCACTCCTTAGATCAGCCTACATACACACTCGGCTTTGCTTGGTTCATATTGATCTTAGCGTGAACCTTACTCGATAAATGAACTATCCAACACAAAAACAATTATTCAATTCGGACTAGTTATTCCGGAGGTTAGCGCTTTCAAAAAACAGACTTCACCTTTATATAACAAACGTATAAGATTTATATACTATAAGTCACAAAGCTCACTTATACAAACAGGTATCTACTAGCTAATGTTTATTTTTGTAATTGCGAAGTAAAACAAGAGGAAGAAACTAAAATAAAACATTTTAATCGATCTACTGAAACACAACCAACTATTACTATGAATAAAATTATTTAAATCAACAGTTAAATCCCAACGCATACATTAACACATAATCCTAATCACCATAATAAGTTATTAAAACACAAAGCGGCTCATTATTATCATTATAATAATGCTTGTTATCCCCACTCTCATTATTTTCATTATAATAACGCCTGTTATCCCCACTTTCATTATTATTCACATTTGTTAGTTGTGTGTTGAGTACGAGGCTTATGGATGTGGAATGAGAGATTTTTAATAGTGCCATTTGTTTAAGTGTAGTGTAGACTGACGGGCTACTTAATATTAGCGGTTTAGGACCGATCATCTAGTCAGGAATAACATTGTTAGACATTAGTTTAGACACAGATGACCTGACGGGTTTCTGGGACTCCGGCTCGAAGAGAAGTAGTAGGAATGGGTTGATTTTTAGTCAGTAAGAGTCTGGCACTCTCGCTCGCCTCACACAAGGGGGGAGAAGTAATTGGACGATTTTCACCCGTCAATACTAAGCTATGTAGCTGTGCGAGGAAGATGCGCTGCTCGAGTATGCATAGCACGCACCTATAGCACGCATGTTTCCATATGAAAACAGCTTAGCTGAGTTCGTTTCCACTATGAGTAGTGAGAGCTAAGCGCATCCACAGCAACGCAACATAGCATATATTTGGTGGAAAATAACCCTTAGATGCTTTATGGTATTTGTTACATAACATCAGTCCTATTATACTATACTTATTCATGTTATAAACATTTCCAAATCAAAACTACAATATATTAGTTCTGTATCAAATCTAACAGACACAAAATCTAACTTAAAAAAGCTAAAACACTAACCGCCGTACTCAGAGTCTTTCAATAGTTACTTAACCCAGTCCTTAGCAAATGTCTTCTATACAAAATCGTCACTAAGTTTTCATTAAATGTCTCTGAGCGTGGCAGTAAAAGAAATATCATCGAAACAATCTCCACTTTAATAGCCCATCAACACTAATCAAAAATAAATAAAATTCATCCACAATACGTATATTTAAAATGACGTGTGTGTCTCAAATACAATTATTGTGAAGTGATGTTAATTGGGAAAAGTGTGTAATTACAAGAGCTAAGCGGGCCAGGGCGTTCAGCGTGACGGGGAAAAATCGACGGTCCGTGTTCTACATACTGCACGTTCTTGTGGTGACGTGGAAGAGTAATGAACAGAGAGTTAAGGTGATAATGCTTGTATATTTTTTATGGTATAAACCTAGCAGACAGATTACCTGATGGTAAGCAATTGCCGCCGACCTTGGACACCCAAAACACCAGCGGCGTTACAAGCTTTTGCCAAACCACCAAGCATTGTCGGCCTTTTAGGGGTTAGGAATTTAAGGGTTGAGAAGATTTGGAAGAGTGGTAATTGGACCTCCGGTTTTCTCGTTCACGCGACGAATAATTTGAAATATAAAAGTAAAAACTTTGAAGGAAAAAGTTAGAGTTAAGAGCGCGTTCGGCGTTCTGATTGGCTGGCTCGAAAAAATCAACCAATCCAAGCGTAAAAGTTAAACGTAAAGCAAACTCGTACTAAGGATACAGTTTCAAGTTAACCTTTTTTTATGTTAAATGGGCCGACGTTTGGCTATCTCGCCTGATGGTAAGTGATGATGCGGTCTACAATGGAGCACGTCTGCCCATAAGCAACCTATTCACTCGGGCTTTGAAGACACCCAGGTTATACCCATCAGGAAACACAGACTCCGGCAAAGAGTTCCACTCCCTAGCAGTTCGCACAAGGAAGCTTGAAGCGAAGCGCTTCGTGCGAGTGTGAGTGCGAACCTTTGATATTTATAAAGTTTATATTTCAATAAGTTCTATTGATCTCTGGCACATACATACTCTTAGTCTCGCTGATATATTGGCAAAGTGAGCGCATTATAGACTGGGAACTTTTACTTTAAACAACATTTCTGGTGACTGATAGACACAGGCTCTTAATTCTACGATTTATAACAAGATTTCGGCGAGGATTTTGTTCAATTAATTATAATCGTCGTCTTTAGAGATTTTGTACACGCATCTGTACTAAAAATTAGCGTGTTAGTGGATTATAAAACGGTCTCACGTAAGATATAAAACACTTATAGTTGGAGATATCTAGATTTACAAAAATTGAATTTAAATGTCTGCCTCGCAATTTAAATGATTGCCTGACTGCCTCGTTGGTCGAGTGGTGGCAAGTGCAACTGTAAGGCAAGAGGACTTTGTTTCGATTCCCGGGTTGGGCAAAATATTGCTGAGTTTTTTTCGGTTTATCGAAAATTTCTTAGTAGTAGCACAGAGTCTGGAATTGTGCCCGGTATAATATGGCAATAGGCTTACCCCCTATTACATGGGACTTATAACATAAATGGTGAAAAGTGGATGTACAATGGCATTACGTGCCGTAATGTACACCTGCTGTGCTGTGCTGCCTATGCCTTCTGGGATCAAAGGCGTGACGTTGTAAGAATTCGAGGTATTCTTACTCTTGCTTTTAAAATGCTTATTAGGTGAAGACAACACTTTTCTTTTTACGATCACATCGTGTGTGCTTAATGGAAAATGATAATTTCGCTTACGATAGATTCCTATGTAAATTGCTACAGGAGAAATGAATTGGCGAATCATACACTGATCACAGTTCTAAACACACACTGAGAAAGTTAAAAACCGATCCGAATTCTGCAACAGTCATTTGTCTTGGGAATCGATACCAGTCATGATAGACTGTTGATAGATTATGGTCTAATATATCTGCAAAATTAAAAGAAACCTGCGCTATTGATGAACACGCGAGTTTGACACTCGCTAGTTGACGAACAAGTCAATAGATTTAACTAAGGCTAATCAAGACAAACTTTAAATAAAAAAAACATCAAATTCATTTCCAATTTCCTAGTAGCTACAAATAGATAAATTATCTTCAACAGATTTTAAACCTTGACCCTAAACAAGTAAGGTTCAAAATCAATTAAATTATGCCAGTTTGTATGTTTTACAAATTCGTTGCAGATTTTAAACCTTGACCTTAAACAAGTAAGGTTCAAAATCAATTAAATAATGCCAGTTTGATGTTATGTTGAACATGCTCTCAACTTAGTACACATACCTTCATCGTGAGCAGACCTAAGCCTCCAATGCCCATAGCTCCCAGCGCCTTGGCAAACATCAGGCCTAGAAGTGCTACGCCACCGCCGCCGCCGCCCTTGCCTCTTCCAGTCACTGTAACATAAGTATAAATAGGTTTTAGACATACTTAAAAATATACGGTAATATATTTTTTTATTAATGATTTTTATTTTTGTAGTACATAATATTACCAATGTTGTCTGGTAAACATCGTGCTTATTGATAAAACTACCAACGTTCATTATGTACAATGTTTTCATTTATTTCGACGGTTTGCATCGCCTTTTAAGAACATCTAAATTCTATAGTAATATTCGAATAAAGGGTAAAGGGCTGAAAATATTATAAAACAATAATAGTTGCTAAAAAAAATCATGTTTATATTCCAAAATATGAATGTGCACTATTGAATAAAAACTATAAGTAAGTATTGTTAAAGCGTCATATCTTCAGTCGCCAAAGATTAACAGAATACTACCGTCTGTCCTTTGGTAACAAAATCTACAATAAATTTATCATTTCTTATTTTTGTAGTACAAAATATTACCAAGGTTGTCTGGTAAACAACGTGATACGGGATAAAATCGCCATTGTTCATTTATGTACAATGTTTCATTTATTTGGACGCTTTACAATAAAACAACTACTATTCTGATACATTATTATTATAATAAAAAAAATTTGCTACAAAATAACACGTTCATATTTTAAATATGTGGGTATTTCTTATCCCATTATTTTAACAAGAATCACAGTATTTTAACATACTGTTACTTAAATTAAATAAACTAAATTAAAACTAAAATAATGATATCCTAAGGCTAAAGACTTTTTTGTAAAACTTCTTGTCCAATATAAGTCAACTTCATTTCTAACAATGCTAACCTTCACTCAAATGCGTAAAACTTTGAAACTAGAAAACTTTTAGACCACGTATTATGTGCTAAGTTTTCCAAATTTTCAACACCAGATCAAATTATAGACATAACGCTTGTCGATTTATATTATATTTGGGTAACAGTAAGGGCACTTTGTAGGCAACTAATCTAATAGAAACTACGAGTAACTATAGAAAGAACGATATAATATCGTCACCAGTTATTTTATAAACCCTTTATTGATGGAAGAAAATCATCCAATAACTTCTACCACCTTCGGTGAGGCTGAGGAGGGTGGGAGTGTCAGACTCTTACTGACTAAAAACCACCACGTTTCTACTCCTGCTTCGAACTAGAGCCCCAGTAACTAGCTAGGCTGTTTGCAGCTCCAATGAGACCCTTAATGTGACAACAAAAACAGCCACGACATCTATTACTAAGAAATGAAATACATCGAAAGACCCAAATAATACTTTGGCCTTCCCAAGAATTAACCTAAGACCTTATTAAACAACACACATACGACTGACCAGTAAAGAATACATAACTAACTTTAAACTAAACATTGAATATTAGACAATTAGAAGTTTAAACTAACTACATGTTGAAACGTTAACCCGCTTAATAAATAACAAACGCTAACTGAATTTCAGTACAAGAGTAAAGATTTTCAAGCAAAATGTAAACTAAACCATACGAGTATTTTGTGGCAACCTTCAAACTTGTAGCCCTGAAGTTTTCAGGCTTCAGTTTTCTTCATTAATAATTTCAACCCGTTATACTCTTACAGAGAAGGTTGCAATTAATTTTCAGAATGTTATATGAATTTGAGCATTCCATCTTTATTAAGGGTTTTGTTAAAATTTTGTCTTAAGATTGAATGTCTTGATAATCAAGTGAGTAGAAGGTATTGGGTTCGATGAGTGCTCTTAATTTAAACTTCCATTTTGCAGTTAAGTTAAGGCGGTGTTCTATTACACCTTGAATTTAACCATAGCTGAAAATATTTCACTTTTAACTCTCCGTTCTCAGAGACGTGTAATGATTACTTACACTATTCCTTAGCAACGATTTTGTTCTGTAAACAATTGCTCAGTAAAGAGTTAACTAATCATTAAATGACTCTGAGTTCGGTCATAATACCGTTTTTGTTTAAGTGTTAAAAATAAAAATAAAACACTGACAGTCACTGGGGCGTCAAAACAATTCATTAAAATGAAATTAATTACGGTATATACTTATACGAGTGAAATAACAAACATGACTCATAATATAAAAGCAGAAAGTAAAAAAGGAAGTCACGACATGAGCACATCATCCTAACCTTTCTATGTTTTTAATATAACATATATTACTAGCTACTTCCGCGCGGTTTTACACGCTCTGCTAGGCTCCTACGAGTCGCAGCGTAATGTTTTATAGCCTATAACGTTCTTCGATAAATTGACTATCCAACATAAAAATATATTTCCAAATCGAACTAGTAGTTCGAGAGATTAGTGCGTTTAAACAAACAAACAAACTCTTCAGCTTTATAGTATTAGTATAGATATTACACAAGTGAAAAGTAGGTACTGAATTAAAAAATGATTAGTTTATCTCTGCCTACACCTTCAGAGATTAAAAACGATTACGACATTGCACGGTTGGCGCGGTGGCTGTGCCATCGGCTGCCGCGCAACGTTGAGCGTGTTCGATTCCCCACGGAACAACTCTTTGTGTGATCCACAAATTGTTGTTTCCAGTTTGGGTGTCATATGCATACTTAAGTATAATATTGTAATATCTACCAGATAACACTATTATTAAATTAAATATCCCGTAATAAGTTCTAATAATAGTGTTAGTGACCATGTCAGCTTAAAAACTTATATCTACCAGATAAATTGCTACACCCTAACAGGGTCATGTATGTACTAGTAGTATGTAATGCTTCTCTATATGTACATTGCAACTAAACTTGTATGTTTGTGCGTTCACCCATGACACAGAAGAAAATCCAAATGAATAGTAACGTTTTCTTTTTAAAAAGCGCGTTCTATATTATATACTACCTACAAGTTACATAACAGCAAAAAATAATGCCTCTAAACAACATTTCCCTTCCTATAAATAAACGTAGAATCAGTTTAGTGGCGCCGCGGCTGACTGAGCGGGCACGGAGAGGAAATTGTCAGCCGACGGAAATTAGATCAGCCGTACTTTGACTAAATTATGAAGAAAAAACAACGATGGCCCCGATTGTTGATGTTGTCTTTATTGCTTGAAAGCTTATGTAGTGGGTTATTTTTAATCTTTATCAGATCTTTTTTCTATTAGTTTTTTTAATACGTTGCCCCACGCTAGGATTTTTTCCTATGTTGTGAGCGTGTTTACAAACATACAAGTTCACATACACATGACTCCCAGATTGGAAACAACAATTTGAGGATCACACAAAGAGTTGCTCCATGCGGGAATCGAACCCGCTACTCGTTGCGCGGCAGTCAGTTGCCCAGCCACCGCACTAACCGTGCAGTCAGAATTAATTAGTGTGTCGTGTCTAGTATAGTTAAGAGGTACTTAGGTAAAGGAGTTATAACCGTACTTAGAAACATTTAATGATTACTTAACCCAGTCCTTAGCTATTGTTTTCGGAACAAAATCGGTACTAAGGAATAGTTTACGTAATCATTAAATGTTTCCAAGTACTGTTGTTAGTCTTAAAAAGCTATCCTTTCTTTCTTTTACTTTCTAAACTATCCTTTAGTAACGATTTTCTTCCGAAAACAATTGCTAAGGACTGGGTTAAGTAACCATTAAATGACTCTCCGGTTCTGCCGTAAGCAGTAATTTTTAATGTTTGTAGATATTTTGTTCGCTCAGCATCTTGATAGCATAATAGTACTTTGTATTGAATACCTAAAGGAACTGTTTCAACTAAACTAATTTATAATAGAGTTTGGTCATCCACCTCCCAATATATTAGTTCCCGCGATAGGTATTACACAAAAACACTATGACTAATCTAAAAGCAAATTTCTAAACGCCTTCAAGCTCAATTAAGCTAATCAGTTATATACTTTGTTACTAATGAAGTTGAAAATGGTTCTATGTAAAAATACCGAACTCACCATTCACAGCACTTCGCTATTTCTAAGCGAATTACAAATTCAACTGGCATAACGTTATCGATAACTAGCTGATGATGCCAGATAAAACGAATCAAAGTTTTGAAGTGGGAGTTAATAACGTCATTTCTACGTATAAAATGTACGTAGAAGTGACGCGATATTTCAAATCAATATAATATCTTCGAAAGAGGAGATAAAATACGCTTTTAATGGTATTAAATAATCTACAAGACGGTCATTAAAATAAAAATTAGTCATATACCCTATTTTAATAATTATTATGTCATGTACCTACACCACAATTATGTGAGATACTAATCAGCCCTTACGACCATTAAACTAACAGTTACGGTAACATAACAGCACCTTAACGTAAATATTATGACGTCATTAAGGTGCTTCAAAGGCCTTGAAACTGAATCAAAATTTATATCATAACTTTAACTCCTATGTACTTCAGGAGCTTGGATTATAATCCTAACATAAGTTATGCGAAATTCGTATCTAATATTATGTAAATAGAGGTGTTATGTCATATTTAGATTGAGTCCTTTGGGGATTATCTGAAACCTGACTTGGGTGGTTAAGTTTTGGCTAGTGTTTTATTACTTTACGTGACTTGTGGGTCTATAGTCAACTGCAATAAACAACGTTACTTTATTGTCTATCATACACACGTCAATATGAGGTATTCCACATTGGGCATCCGTTTAAATGGCACCCAAGCTAATGGCACGGAGATGTTCCACTTACGGCACCCATAGGTATTTTTCGTGGGTGCCATTTGTGGAATAATTTAAATTTTATTCCACATATGGCACCTGCGCATAAGTAGATACTAGTGTTGGGAAGTTTACGTTTCTCAGCACGTTAAATAATATCGAATATGATCCGTAGAGTGTTTATAATATATCATTCATCAAGTGAAACCTATAGCATAGAGCAGTTGTGTGTTTTGAAGTACTAGGGTATCATAAGCAATTTGGAATTTGACATCATTTACACAGATTTTTAATTTTCATACCCCGTCATCATCCCTATTGTTACTGTCAGCATATCTCTGCTGATCGGTGATGAGTGTGTTTTCGAGTCACGATTTTTTTTCCGTTGTGTACTAACACAGGATCAAGAAATATTATAACTAACACACTAACGACTATAATAAATAATTGGCTCCCGGAACTTTTGTCAACAAAATAACTCGTTAAAATTATTTACGTAGAAAGTTGGTCTTCCTATAACATGTCGATTTTACTGACAGATTTTCAAACGAATACGAACAAAAATTTATATACTAAAAAATGAAACAAGATTGAAATTATTAACTTCAAAACTCTCACGAAATTAGAATATAATTATAAAAAGATTTCGTTTAACCACCGCCTCAAAAAGAAAAACACCTTATTACACACCACATTAAGCACATAATCATAAAACAAAACACTCTAAAAAAAAAACACACAGAACTCACCAGAATTCTCCTTATAGCTCTCATCGACGACCTTGAGAGTATCAGCGACGAACTGCGTCACACGATCCTTTTCTATCAAATTCGGGAGCTTCACATGCAATTCATGTCCTTGCAAGAACTTCGCCATCCGCAGTAAAGCAGAATTCTCCCCAAAGGATCTCCCTTCATCTTCAATGGAGTTTGACACAGGAATCCTAGCCAACCGCACTCCATCGGCCAAGTCTATATCACCATCTAATAGAGAAGCTATAGTAAAGCCACATAGTGCCAGAAAAACCGTCACCTCTCGATACATTGTCGTTGATGGTGATTCGCGCAATAAGCAAGAAAGGGAGATCAAGACGCTTATATAGTTGGTTAAAAAAAATAAGAAGCTCGAAACGAACGATTTCTTTGGAGCTATCACAGTGAGTGGTAAAAAAGTGCGGCGATTCTGCAATCTGTTGTAAGAAAGTTTTAGTTTTGTTTGTTTGTTTGTTTTGTGGTGTAAGTATGTGTTAGTAGATCAACTGTTAGTGTAGAGAAGTATGTAATATGGAATGGTATGGAAGCTTGTTCTATACTAGCTTCTGTTATTGACGTGGGATAAAAAGTATCCTATGTGTTTTTCCAGAACATAATCTACCCATGTTCCAAATTTTCATCCCGATCCCTTTAGCTGTTTTAACGTGATTGCGTAACACACAAACTTTCGCATTTATAACATTAGTAAGATGTTTTCTGATAAATTTTACAGTCATTAATGGGATGCCATATAATGACAAAATTTTCAAATTTTACATTTAATTGCGTTTCCAAATCAAATTAAGATGTTTATTGTACGTTTTATATAGAACATAGATCTAAAAAGGTATACAAAGTATACTTATAAGATTTCATATAAGATTTTGGTAAAGACCACAAGCGAAGTTGTAACATTGTACGTGTATATATAAAGTTACACACTCTGTTTGTTTGTTTGATTGCACTTATTACAATGTCTCTCGCAGTGTTAAATTGCTTGGCACTTGACAATTTTCCAGTGACGAGAAGATTATTTTTACTCGAGATTAGAATGAGTTGTCAGTGTTTTTGTTGTCATTATTATTATATTAGGACGTTTGTATAATAATACTATGTTAATAGTTTCTTTTTTTTAATTCTTAAGTAGATTAGAAGCTTGAGATGTGGTGTTGATAATTGTAGACTATAATGAATGCATGAGCATGAGTCAATCACGAGTCATCGTTAGTCTAGTGGTCACAAGTGTGACTGCCGGACAAGGGGTCTCGGGTTCGATTCCCGAGTTTGGCAAAGTATTATTGAGCATTTTTTTTTTCCAATTTCTCAGTAGAAGCACGGAGTCTGGAATTGTGTCCGCTATATGTCAATAGGCTCACCCCCTATTACATAAGACTTATAAACAAATGGTAAAAATTGGGTGTACATTGTATAGCGGCATTACGTGCCGATAAAAGGCGTGACGTTGCTTTTTTTTGTTTAAAATTTTAAGTAGATTAGTAGCTTTAGATTTTAGTGGAGTTAATTATACCAGACTGTATAGTCTAGTTACTATATTGTACTAGTTAGAAGTTATATATTCGATTTCTGTATCGAGCGCACTATAATTGGGTTCTGCTCAGTAATAACACATAGTCTAGAATTAATAGCAATTATCAGTGATTCAAGATTATTAAAAATGATTACAGAATTACACTTTTCTAAAGAACAAGACATTGAAACGACTTTGGCCAAATAAAATAAAAAGAAACTATTGTTTTATTTTCAACACTTTTAATCCACGATTTACAGATACTAGAAGTGGCATCTAAAAAGATCTGATATTTCATAGATCTGAATCTGATTTATTATTAAACGCTTTTATTTAATACTTACGTAAATTAATGAAGAAAAGCTCTACTAGTTTCGAGTCACAGAGGGACTCTTGCTGAAGATGATGAAGAATCCCATTGTGACTAGAAACTAATAGAGCTTTTCTCAATTGATTAACGTGAGTAAACCGCGATTTTTAGTTCGTTTAGTATGTCTCACGATGGTTTTATTCAACTTGACCTATTTGGGTTCGGTAAAATTTTAAATTTGAAATTGAACCCCAATCTTGACTTCTGATCCATACTCCTAATTTCAATGACCATACAAAATAAGTTCATTTAACATAAAAATACTTTTTTATCCTACATGTTCATATAATGTTGAAAACTTAAAAAGATGACTAATTCTAACTCTAAGACTAAGATTTAGTGTTTCTTATCAGGTTTTTTATTAGAACGTAATTTACACAGTTATTATAATTTAGAACGGTTATATAAAAACATAATAGCTTATATATTAAATTTAACGAGAGAAAGGTAGTAATTTAATATATTATAAAGTAAATAAAATTTAAAATGAGTGTAAAAATTGTCAATCACCGCACAGTACAACAGGTATTATTTTTTATCTGAATGAACAAATATCGACCAAAATTGTCGATAAATTAAAGAAGGGCCGAATAAAAAGTAGTCTTAACCGACGAGCATGCATGAAAAGACTGATAACTGTTGCGATTGGCGTTCCATAGTCTCTGCCTACTCCCATGGGAGATAGGCGTGTGGTTAGATATGTATGTATGTATGTATGTATTTATTTATTTTACACTTCATGCACATTTTAAAATGGTGGACTTGATGCCTATTTAGCGTTCTCTAACAGTCGACCTTGGGGTGATGCAGAGAGACAAGAGCAAGTTTATTTTTTTTATAAACGTAGCCCCACATTAGGGTTTTCTCCTGTGTCGTTGGTGGGTTTACAAACATACAATTTCACATGCACATGACACCCACACCCGAACCAACAATTTGTGGATCACATAAAGATATACTCCGTGCGGGTATTGAACCCGCCACACGTTGCGCGGCAGCCAGTTGCCTAACCACCGCGCAGTCAAACTACAAGCTCATGTTAAAATTTTATTACATAAAGAATTTAACATATATGTATATCCATAGTCCACCAATGACCTCCCACGGGCTTTTTAATGTTGCATCAAATATCTGTCTCTGTCACTTCTAGTATCTTTAGTTCAATGTTAAAGATGTTGAAGTAACATTACATTTTCTTTGCCGTCCGCCATTTTCTTCTATTTTTAGAGTCGGTGAGAGTGTCGGCTGTTAATGAAGGGCTATTGGGGAATGCTTTCTTTGAACTTCTTGTGGTTTGTATGTAGTAAGTATTTATTAAAGAAAGTAAAACTAGATAGTATTAAATTGGTGATCGAGTCTAGGTAGGTTTTTTTGTTTGTGGGGGAAAATCATCCAGTGACTTTTCCCACCTTGTTCGAGGCCCCCATCTCTGGTGGTCTAATGGTTCTTTGAGGTGCACGCAAAACGCGAGACATCGTACGTACGGGTCCGGTTCTGGTCGGGCGGCAAGCTACCCTTGCTCGCCATCAGCAGACCCTCGCTTACAGTGGCCAGTGATCATAGCACGATCCCTGACGCCCGGCATGTGTTTCACGACGGCTGGGGCATGATGCGGTTCGTTCCCTCACACACCCTGCCTCCTCCTTAACTAGCATGATTGCTTCGCAGAAGAAGTAGACGGCATCCCAGTCTCCTTCGCTACGTACCATGTGGCATACCGTCACCGTATGCTACACCGTGTTCTCTAAATTGTAGATATTTTCATACTCCTTTTCATACATGAACGAGGTCATTGACATAATTATAGGCAGAATTGCCGCGGTCTGTTTTTATTTTTGAATTCTCCTGGGGACGAAACATGAGCTGATAATAATTATATATAGCCTGTTTATCTTTATGATGTGTACTCTACATAGCAACTACTCCACTGTGTATAACCTCAAAATGTAAATGTGAGGATAAAATCGAATTACATATACAACAACAGACTAAACAAATATAAATTCGGCACCTGTCGTCGAATTCTCATAGTGTACAATGTTATTATACATTGTTTGTTCACAAACAATAACCTTTGTTTATATTTGTTTGATATTGTTTGCCTAAGCCCCCAGCCTGTGTTAACATAAAACATTTTGGTACATGTTTTCATTTTTGTAAGCAATTTCTTTGTATAGAAACCTTTGGTGTCTTTGTGTTGTGATATTTTAGTTTCTGTAGTATATACAATATCGTGAGACATGTTTTTTTAAAGAACTGATTGATTTATTGAATACAAATTATACTCCAGCGGCTTCGTCCACGTGGAACTTAAGATGCGACACAAGACAAGTGACAGATGACAGAAATCGCACATAGACGATCGACGAACAATTCAACGGATGTCGTCACGAATCCTACATCACACATTAACATACACAGAAAATCCCGACTAACAAGAGTTAGAAAAATCCCGACTAACAAGAGTTAGACAGAAAGCCCTTCAGGCTCGATCACCTCGCCTGGTCGGAGGATTCTCCTTTTCTTAGGGAACTTTACTTATCTAAACCTCTAAGCATAATTATCGATATGAAAAGTATCTTCTTAAAAGAGAGATCTTAAGTAGTGATGCAAAAACGGTTTTCAATATCTATTGAAATTAACAAAACATAAATAAAATCTTTTTAATATAAGTAAAAATAATTTGCCTATTTCCAGGAAGATGTTTGAGGAAAATTTCCTCACCACACTCCGTGTGTGGGTTGGAGGACAATATTTAATTTATTGATTCTAAGCCGTGGTGAGTCCACGGAACATGTTTTTGTCACCCATTTTGTAATTCAAGAACGATGAATATTACCTAACTGGAATTTAACTTTTGGTGCGTTTTCTTACTGCTAGAGCCCAAACCATGGTGTTCTTAAAATCTGCATGTTCAATCAACTAAATTATTTGATACATAAAGATTAATTAAAGATTGTAAGACATGACATAAAGATTGATTCAGTACTTACATGGTTAAGTTTTGGCTACAAATTATATCATACGTTATCTACTGCCTTTGTACTATATCAATCTTTAATTTCTTACCTGAATTTATAGTTACGTAACCTCCCATAACCGTGCTATATATAAACGCCATAGCTTCTGCCAGCGGCTTCTCCATGCATCGGTTTCGCCAGCGTTCCCCTGGGATGAAAAGTAGCCTACGAGTTATTTCAAATCAAAATCTACCCGTGTTTCGAATTTCATCCCCGATCCTTAAAGCCGTTTTGACGTGATTTAATAAAAAATACAGTAACTCACAATCACATTTATTATGTTAGTAAGATGATTACACTAAACCGCAAAAAACTAATTTACTCTACGTTTTAATAAAACCTTGCCCCCACACTAAGATTTTCTCCAGTATCGTGATTATTTACTATAAATAAATAAATAATGAACTCATCATCTGGACCGTCTACTTACACAATTTAATTTGAAAACTACCCCCTGGGCGATGGTTTAGGATTAGCCAATGTTACTCAAACTTTTCTGAGATATAAAAACTAACTTAAAGCGTCGAAGAAATTGTCCTCATCGGAGTCGTGAGGTATGGTGCCCAAAAGACTGACCAAGCTAAAAGCCAGCTTTTCCGTCACCTGAAGTGTCAACCATCCTCTTTACAATATCTTTGTACCTTTACAAAGATTGCACATCTTTGACCTCACCTTAAAGTATAATTGCCAATCAGATATAATATACAACGTGTAACAAAATTACCATATTATATAAGTACATTAAGAAGCGCTGATGAATACAGGTTGAATAGAATTTCTACACGAAGTTTCAGTTTAAAATACGGTTAAAAAATAGTTCCAAATACTTGATGTCGAATGGTTCTTGATTTCAAATCATACAAATGTGTCACAACACTACAGGAATCATTCGCTAATATTACGAAACGTTTCTTCTGTAAATCTGGTCGCCCAGTACCTGTCTACCTAATTTTGATTCGCGAAAATTCATAACTTGGTACCATGAAAACATGAGTTTAAAAACCCTTCCCGTATAGTTTGTTATGTTATCTAGAAACCATGCATTTGTTATGTATACCCCACTTTTGTTATACGTTGTATATCTGATTGGCAATTATATTTATACTTTTTCCTTGACAGCAGCAGCGACAGCACTGGCTCGACACGATGAGCTGGAAAGATTATAATTATTGTTGTCTTAATTTAGTACAACCGTAATGACACTTCTGCTGATTCTCTGAAGTAGTAAAAGGACTTTGGAAACCCACTCGTTGTAAGTTATGTTATAAGTCAAAATATAGTAAAGGGCAAGTCCCATTATAGTAATTAGGTACACAACATAAAGAGGAATTTCAGATACCACACTCTTAATGAAAATTTCTAGAATTCTTAACCAGAGATTACGGTAGTATCCTAAATTGTTTAATGTCCGTTTGGAGGATAGTTTTAAAACATGAACATGTATTTTCTTACAAAATTAAATACTTTCAACGATACATTGTTTTGAAATATCGTGTGACGTCACGATTTACTATATTTTATAAGGTATCGTGACGTGATGCGTTTTATATAGGTAAACTAATATGAACATGAAAAAAATTGGTGTCCAATATTTTTTTAACTATCTAACTGATGACGGACTAATTAGATTTTTGATTTTCATACTCTGTGTACTGTCCTATTTCTTAGTTCTAATTATTAAGGAATAAAGAAACTATAATTCCAGGAATAGAACAAAAAACTCATTAAGGTGAATGTTCCGAGCTCTTCATGGCTCGTTTCCCGATAGATGGCGCTGAATTGAACATTTTCAGTTTTATGTTGTTTTGAGTGTCATTGGAACAATATTAAGTAACAGAAATAATAATGCGAAAATCAGGCATCCCACTTTATCGGAATTAGTCAAATTATCGCCTCAAAACCCATCCGATTTGCCATAAAAGCGAAATATTAATATCCAACTCTGTTTACAGTCATTTATACACACATAGACATAGCGCCTACTTTAAAATCAACCTTTCTTCAAAATTAACCACTAGATGGCGTGCATTTAAAAGTTAATAGGCTGGTACCTGTAGAAATTATGTCTTGGGGATTAGGAACTAAAGAACACCATCTGATGCTATTATGTTCTAAAAATAAAAGGTATAAGTAGTGTTATATTTAGGTACTAAATAGCATAAAACAAAGTCGTTTTCTCTGTCCCTATATCCGCTTGTATGCTTTCTACACTAAGGATTTTGATGCTGTTTCTTTTAATCGATAGAGTGATTCAAGAGGAAGGTTTATATGTATAATACATGTATATTATAGTAGGGAAACTGATAATTTTGCACCCGTGCGAAAACGGGGCGGGTCACTAGTTTGGGAATAAAATGAATGTCAAGAATGCAATGTAAGACAGTTTTATTTTATTATCTTATACATTATTTAATAGAATGTATATACTAACCTGCAATTATTACAAGTATTTATGTGACATGAATGCTTGATACGTGACTGATTATTAAAAAATAATCTCATTCAAAATAATAATTCAAAACTATAATTCATAAACAAGGCAACCAGAATAATAGATTGCAATCAAAGCGGAAAAATGTTTGAGAATATCTAAGCATCCATAATCACTATACTACATAAGGAAATAAAAAAGCAACAACTTTCCTTTTTGTTTTTCAGAAACCTTAAAATAGGTCAATGTATTCATATCACATTATGAACATTATGTTCATTACGACGAGTACACCATTTCAGTTTTCTGACATCAAAAAAAACATTACTGTAAACATTGATAATGTAGATTCTAAACGCACTACTATAATAGTACAATAAAAAACATTTGTCGTGTTGTTTTCACTCATCCTTCTTCATTATTGCCTGGAAACTACCGCTACACAGCTGCTGCGAAAGAAAATTACTATAATTAGTATATTTTGTGTTTAACTTTTGATGTGGATGAAAACAATATCCCACAAGAAAAAAATATAATATAGATTGAAATCAATGGAAATCATAAAATAAAATAAAAAAAATTGTGTACCTTTCATACCTAGGTATACATTTCGCATTTTTTGAACATGTCTCAAAACTATTTCTGGCAGAATACATTCTTTAAAAAAGTGTATTAACTTTGGCATCATATTGCTGATAAAGTCATTATATTATCTCGACAAACTTCTATAACAGTCAAAGGTTCATTGACTGAAATAAAACATATGAAGTAGCATTTATCCATGTTACTGACACGCATTTGTCCTTGAACCTGAAATAGATTTAATATTATAGTAAGAAGATGCTAAAATAAATTATAAAGTGGACATGCAATAGAATTTACTTGATAGTAATATTCATGCTTTTTATTCATAACTAGAACATTATTATCCAATGATAGAGCAAAATTGAAAGGAAATCGTTTTTCTTGGTATGGTCATGTGAAGAAGAGGGATGAAACGCATATTACTAAAAGAGTTCTAAGTTTACATGTAGATGGCTCAACAACTGATGACTATACGTACTTGAAAACTAAAGTTTGTTTACAATGAAGCTGGCCACAACTTGAGTTATAATTTACAGGTTTACTATCTTGTCGTCCACATGTATCCAACTGAATGCGCTTTTCACTCGTTTTGACGATTTACGGGCGCCTGAATATTCGTGGCGTTGATACGCCAGCTTTCTCGTAGGACCCCGACATAGTAGGTACCTAGATGTAAACGGAATCCGAAATACACAAAAACTAATTATATACAAGACAATATTATGTTACTTTTATAAACTCAGTACCTATTCGCATAAAATTGAAACGAAATTATAACAAAACCAGATCAAATCGCTTGTAATTGCAGCAAAATGTAGTCTCATGTCATGAAAATTATTGCAAAGTAAATATCCATACCATAGATAAAACAGAATTTATTAAATACGTTCCGAAATTCAGAAAAAATATAGCAGTAAAATTTTACTTACCCAAATTATGATATAACATCAATTGACAAATCGCTGCAGAACAACCATAATAAAATCATAAAATCATATTACATAATTATACTCTATTTACTATAACATTAGAAATTTAAAGATACTTGTTTTACCGTCCGTTCAACTGATTTTGAGTGTATCGGAACGCGCGGAAACATTAGTATTATTTGTCACATTATATTGCGTACCAATATAATGTGACAAATAATACTAATGTTTGTCCGTCCAAAGTTATTTGTATTACTAATCTGAGAAAACAATATAATATCGATCGGTGATTTCTAATATGAGGATTTTAGTTTGTAATAGCCAGCTAAACTCACGGGCTGACTTGCTAATATTTATTAGTTGGTAGGTATTTTTATTTTGAAATAAAATTACTTACTTATAAACAACATATACTACAATACTTTGCAATAATCATATTAAATTGGAAAGAAATACATACAAGAAATATTACTTCGAATCAATGAATTTTCATTGATCAAAAACATACAAGAAATTCCGCGCGTAAAGCCTAGCGTAATGCTACGCAAACTCTTCGAAATGTATTTTATTTCAAGTCAACCATCTGATGGTACTAAATAAGTTTGGCAACGTGTCAAAGGTCATGTTCGACGGAACGGCAACATCGTATTTTGTCTACGAACGAATTTAAATTTTTTTATTGTTGCCAGTGATAAAAATAATAACTAACGCTAACATTTTTTTCACACACGACCACAATGTTTTATATTTTCGTTTACGATAGTTAGTTTTAAATTATTGTAATGTTTTTTAATGAAAACCATTGTTATAAAATTAGTAATGATTCTTCAAATTTACATTATCGGGTGCACGCCATCTAGCGTTTAATATTATAACCTATTGCACTAACACTAGTAAAAGAAATGCCAAATTTTTCACGGTTTTCAAGACTGTTTTTCTCCATATATAATGCGAATTATTTACCAAAAAGTTATATGCAGATTCTTGACCGTACAAAAGTGATAAAGTGATTAGTTTTGTGCAAAAAGTGTCTATGTACGGAGAGTATACCGTGAACGAAAAATGTATGAAAAGGCGATCGGAACATTCACCTTAAAACCTAAAAAACTATTATTCATTTATTACTTTGATCTTTTGCTATCCTCACTTGAAAGCGTCAATTTTGAGAACCACTGTCTTGTACCGTTAATTAATTCGTCTAAAATAGACATAATTATTTATGCAGACAGAGTTTCGTTTGGTGGGTATATTCGGTCTAATTAATAAAGATAATTACTCTATTCATAATTTATTACCTAAATTATGTTAATATTCTTGTACCGATACTTAGATCTAGTGTGAATATTATGATACAATATCGTTTTTATCTAGTTAGTACCTATTTTGAGTATTGTTCTCTACTACCTTCTGCCAGTGGCTTTGCAACGTTCCCGTGGGATGAAAAGTAGCCTATATCTTATTTCAGACCATAATCTACCCCTGTTCCAAATTTCATCTCGATCCCTCCAGCCGTTTTGACGTGACGAAAGGAAGGAAGGAGTAACAACTAAACATACAAACTTTCGCATTAATAATATGAGTAGGATTAGTTTTAATACATAATGCTGTACAAACGTTGTATATTTTTTTGGATTTTTAATTTGAATAAACAGGGTTTTTACTGATAAGTGTAAAAGAAAGCCGCTAGATGCACATCACGTCCAAACAATGTTGCTGATCTGGTTGCCATTAGAGGTATATGTTAAATAAAATATCGAAGTCATATGGCCACAATGACTACTTTAAAAGTTACAAAACACATTACAGAAAAATCTAGACCAAAAAACTAGCCAGACAGTAATGTAGAATCTATTACGATATACCTAAAAGACTAAAAGAACATTTTCAATGACAAAATTCCGCGTCACATCTCGCCGAACAGTTTTCAAAGAACAGCTCCAATATTATTTAAAACCGCTTCAACCAACGTAACCGTATCGATAGGTAATAGTTAACTTTCGTTTTCGATAATAAAAACTAAAAAACCAAATAATTGTAACTATTGTGCTGACAAAATGTAAAAAAAAACGAAAGAAAATTAAACTATTTTAGGCTTTCTACATGCGCTTGAGTTGATTACACTTTCACTGTCAAACGTGATACTGAGAAACTATGTTTGTCTCTTTTGTTCTTGTGTTATAAGTGTTGCTGTCTCTCTCTGACTCGGATAGGTTTTCTATTGTGAAGTATTTGACGTTATTCTTTTGTTATGTGTTTGTAATTATGTTGATCATTGAATATCATTATGTGATTGATGTTTATGGAGCAAATATTATAAAGTTACAATGTAATCTTGTTCATCTCAATTGCAAGAGATACTCCTATTTGCATCCGTAAGATGATGGGTTTGATATCCGGGCCGAGTATGTTATTTTTTTTTATTCTTAGTAGTTTTATTATATTTCAACATATTTTTTTACGTCAGGAGTAATTAGATTTAACGTCAGAAGTAATTAGAAGACGAATCTTAAATCTAACTAATATTGTAAATGCAAAAATGGTAAGCTTGTGTGTATGTTTGTTACTCAATAACATTAAAACTGCTGAAGAGATTGGTATAAAATTTGACACATAGTGGTAGATTATTCGGAGCTGCGGACAACCTAGCGGGTTTACCGGGGCTCCGGCTCGAAAGGCAGGAGTAGGAACGGGTTGGTTTTTAGTAAGTAAGAGTCTGACACTCCCTCTCGCCTCGCCTAAATCGGGAGAAATCTTTGGATGATTTTGCCTCCTTAAAAAAAGTGGTAGATTATGGTCTGACATAACATATGCTACTTTTTATCCCATGGGAACGCAGGCAAAGTCAATGAACTAATTGAATGAATAAAATAGTATTTCTTCAAGTACGTTACGTAATAAATCCATAACGTTTAGAATGTGTACAGCACTTATGGCACAAATACAAATACATGCAGCTATAAATTAGAGACGTCGTGTGTTCGTACAACTAGGAAGGAAGGTCCCGACCATCGCGTTCGTGGCCGATTCGATGCACACTGTCGGTACACGCCATTTTATAGTACTTGTATCTATGCAATGTTGCTAGATTTTTCGTTGTCAGTTATTTGGGTGTTACTTAATAAGACTTGACAACATGATTTTCAATAAACTACGTTTATAAAACACGGTTTTCACCAATTTTTTAAGTCGGTAATTATGATAGACCCTGCTTCTAAGTATAACAAACACTTTTCTCAAAACCGCATCTAAATAGGTATGGTCAATCGCGAGATAATCGTGCACAAACATACATACATATTTACACACATACAGGTCAAACTAAAAACTTTTCTTTTTTGAAGTTGTGTCTTTTGAATGAAAACTTTCAGACTCCGTGCTACTACTGAGAAATTTTCGAAAAACCGAAAAAAGTCCAGCAATACTTTGCCTGCCCCGGGAATCCAACCCGAGACCCCTTGTCTACCAGTCAGTGACGCAACAATTTATAAAAAAAGTTATGTAATCTATCCTAACAATCAAATACTAGAATGTAAACACAAGCAGTGCTCAGTTTCCTGGTGGTAACGGAAATGTTCGGTCAGTCGACGCAGGCGCAATTACAAGCGCGAGACTCGTGCCACATGTCTACCGTTATTGACATAGATTATAGAACGGACAGACATGACTATTTGTGGTTATGTAGGAATGTAGGTAAATAATATGTGATCGAATTTACATACCTACATCTTATTGATTAAAAAAATACGTTGTGGGTATGTTTACAAACATACAAGTTCGCATACACTTGACTCCCAGACTCAGAACAATAATTTGTGGGTCACACATAGAGCGATGCTGCATCCGCTACACGTTTTGCGATAGCCGGTTGCCCAGCCACCACACTAAATTAGTGTTCTAAATTCCATATGTCGTGGTGAATCCGTGGTTTAAGATGCTTTTTATGCATGAAAGTGAGTAACCTACCAATGTGATATTTACCGAGTTATGTGTGCTTTCTAAAATTATTTAGATACCACTGACAAACGATGAACGAAAACATCGTGACGACGCCTGAACAAACATGGTGATTAATGCTCATCCCTTCTCCGTATAAGAAGTGACCTCTGGTCAGCATCTAGGCTAATCATGCGATGTGATTGCCTATTATATTCAATTAAAATCTTTGACCGAAACAAACATTTTGCACGTAACTCCTTAGGCAGAATACTTCTCAACGACACTATGACATCTGCACCACATAATCTTTGTAAATAGGAAACTAGAAATAATTATACATGGACCCAGTCGATGCGTGCGCTGATGTTCCTACTCCTCGCATTCGTCACTTCCTAATTACTGAATCCACACCTTAAATCATTAGAATGTCGATATTACTAATTGACAGAAAAAAAACGTAATAAACTTGGTGAAATACGAGCATTGTCAATGTCACTTTTGTGTCTAATACGCAATGTGATAATGATAATGATGTTGGTTTTTCCATTGTCCAATGACTGTGTTAAACACGAACAAAAATAATCACGGGTACATTAAAAAGCGCTAAGTATCCGTCCAATGTTTTGGAGAAAAAGGGACTCTTGGGTTAGAACTTATAGTCCAGTTAATAAGGACTATTTTGCCACAATCATATTTCATAATGCTAGCACCTAATATTGAAGGACCTCACGATATATTAATGCCATTTATAGCCAAAATCAATAACCAATTCTGTTCCGATTTCTGTTTTTGACGGAAACTCCATGTTAACTAATACCCAAAATCGACCTTAATTTTAGTAACGATCAAGACACAGATTTCATTTATTAATATCAGTTATTCATTTTCACCATTTGGTGAACACAAACAAATATCTGATGAACCAACGCACTATTAAGAACGCACTATTAATATACCTAATAGATAATATCATTAGAACTTAAAACGGGATATTTACCGTGTTTATTAGTATTTGTGAGTCCTTAATATAATAGAATTCTTTAAGATTACATCGGAGAGCCACGCTTCAGTAAAAATGAGCACGGCCTCACAGAAGACCCCTTCTTAAACGCTTGCGTTATAATATGAATGCGATTTTCAAACCATCAGATAAAAGAAACATTAGCTATAAATAATAATAATATGTACTTATATACAAAAAGCGATAACACTTGCTATGATGTCCATCACTTATCACGCTATCATCACACAATCGTGACACCCAATGATTTATTATAATAAATGTTAATAACTCAAGTAGTTTACAACTTTACTTTCTACGGAGGTGTGGTACACTAGCTATATTCAATTATTATTCATGTCTTAGAAGAGCTAATAGTTTAAGCGTGCTTTATTCTGATACTAACTGTATATCAGAATTATATTAATGCATCTACTTATACCTTTTTTATACGTATTTGATTACATAATTATGTCTCTATGGAATCCACCTAAATAAGGCAAGTTAGCAAACAGATGTTTGCTAACCAGATTCACTACTAGTCCTTCATTCTTCAAATTATGTATACAATAGCTTAATTTTTTAATCCTAAGCCTTTTTTTATGGGGGGAACGAAGTGCGAAGCAAGGGGAAGTGTTAGACTCTTACTGACTAAAAACCACCCCGTTCCCACTCCTGCTTTTCGAGCCGGAGCCCCCGTAGACCCGATAGGTAGGCCGCAACTCTGGATATCTGGCGTACTAGGCTCCATGTGTGATCTCTTTGCTGTCCAGCTTCGCTGCTGGTCACTAATTTTCCAAATTATGTGAGCAATTATTTAATTTTATAAACTTAAGTCCTATTTGCTTATACATACATATTATAATAATAACTACTATTCACAAATAATTACGTATTCTATTAACTCTAATTCACATGTATTACCAAGTCTTCTTACTTACAATATTATTCAAATACATTCACTATCTGTCAGCATATCACATATAACTCCAATGCTTCGTTGTGGCTTCGTCACTAGCACCACATATGACTTGAATTGGTCAAATTTGAAACCCGCTCGTGCTTGAAACGGCTGTAGGTTTCCGATGATCGGATTATGCTCGACTTGCGGTCGGTGTACCGCGTATAATGGTTTATGTAATAACATTATATTATTATTGTTATCCTCTGTAGGGATATACAGATCTGTGTAAAAATTATAAGCATTTTTTATGGTATAAGCCGGTAAACTAGTTGATACGTCAGGTGATCCTGATGGTAAGCAATCGCCGCCGCCCATAGACACTTGAAACACCAGAAGCGTTATAAGTGCGTTGCTGGCTTGAGGGTAAGGGTTGTTGGGGAATCGCGAATTGGGTTTTTTGGGAAGGGGGGTAATTGGGCCTCCGGTAACATAACTCACACAATGAACCACAACGCAAGCGTTGTTTCACGTCGGTTTTCTGTGAGGCCGTGGTATCACTCCACTCTCCCACACTGAACATTTTCATTGAAATTTCACATTTTTTGCTAATTTATCTTAAATGATTAATTGCTACGTGTTAAAAAGAGGAGTTAAACAATGAAAATTGGCCTAATAACGCAATTATACTGTAATCAACTCGAATAAAGGAATTATTTGATACTTCAAAAGCGTCTAATTAAGGGATAATTGAAATAAATGCTTTGACTTTGAATTTATTGACCAGGTTGATTTGCACTAAGAACTAAAGAATTAATATATTTATGATCTATCTGATAAACAAAATTAGGTACTGGAAGTTATTAACATGGGCTTTAAGTATTTCTTAGACGTCGCCAACATAATCTACTACCTACGTAAAGTCATTTAATGATAAAAAAGTGAGTAATCTAGCTTGAAAATCCTCTATTTTAGTGCCCTATTTTATTTAACAAGTATACCTCCAGTAAGCACCAAACATACATCGCACATTGCCTGTTAATGGCCACTGCTGACCAAAGGCCTCTTCTCACATAGATAAGGGTTGAACATTTTTCACCACTCTTGCTCACTGTGGATTGGCGATTTTAAATTTATAATTAGAAATTCTAAGCCCAGGTTTCCTCACAATGTTTTCCTTCACCATTTGTCTAAATAATCTTAGAAAGGACATAAAACTTGAAAAATGTCGGTTTGGTAGGTTTCCAAACCGCATCCTCATGCATGAGAAGCGGACGTCTTAAACTTCTAGGCCATTACGACACGTCAGCTCAGCATGTCAGCTTGTTATAATACCTGTTGCTGACATTCTGCCCGATCTGAACCTCCGTCTATGCCGTCTCCTCCTCCCAATAAATGCAAGTGACTTTTACTTGCCTATAAAGCTAATAAAATGATGCAACATCAATGAGACAATTAAAATCATTTGCTAATTAAATTATCAACAGAAATCTAGAAATCTTCATTCATTATATTTTTTTTATTGTTGTTTTTTGCAATAAAGTCATGTTGTTTATGACATGTCAACTTCGTTTCGTTTATGCGTGAACAGTGACAATTTCATTTAATTTATGAAGTGTCACAGCGTTTATTACTTCGTGAAAATAAATAAAAAATGTAAAATAAATATTAAAATTTATTTATATTGTAAGTTTCGTGCGACATATTAAATGTATGTAGAAACTTTTATTATAAGTTTCGTGAGACATACTAAATTAATTATTCTGTTATCGACTTACTCACGTAACTGTTTGACAAGGGATTCGATTAGTTTCAAGTCATGCTAGAGGCTCATATTCATAAGCAGTATTTCACGATACACTATGCGTCGATTGACACGCTGCTACTGATCGCCGCGTTGATAACACTATACTTATATATGTATCAAACTGAAGAGTATGTTTGTTTGAACGCGCTAATCTCCAGAACTACCTACTGATTTTATTTGAATAATTCAATCGTGTGTCCTTTGTATTGGATAGTCCATTTATTGAGAAAGGTTATAGGCTATATCACATCACATTACGATCAATAGGAACCAGGCAAGGCGGGTGAAACCGCGCGGATAAAGCTAGTGATTAATATACCACTAGTGTCTTGAACCTTAGTTAGTGTGAGTTTGGTTTTACCCAAACCAACTGACAAACGTCATTCCTATTTAGACTGTCAGACTTTCAATGTAGTGACAACATTGACTAGTTTATGGCCATAATAAATTAATTTCATGTCATGACTTGTTGATAACGTAATTTATTAAGTGGCATTATTATTTATTATGAGAACACGACTTACCGCTTTCCCACGACAAAACGATTTAATGTCTGTAGGAGAACAGGAATATATATTGTCAAAGTCAAAGCTATGAGTCTAAACCTTTTTAAGCCATCGACCTACATAACAGCACTTCCATCTCCATCATATAGATGGTTGACAGGCCACAATTGTGCGTTTCTCACGAATTTTTCTGCCTCCGACACTACCACAGCAAAACTGTAGCATAAGCTGTCGTAGGCGGTATTTCCGAACCGATACGATCTTCAAAACTTCAAGAAAACAGCGTACTCCTTTTCAAAAGGCCGGCAACGTGTGACTTCTCTTGTGTAGCGGGTGTGCAATTGTCCATAGGCGGCGCTAATCGCTTACCATCAGGTGATCCGGTTTTCCCCCTATTGCATAAAAAAGGAAATGCAACCTTTATCTTTATGGCAAAAGTTCTAAAGTAGAAGAGATTCATAATACAATAGTGGTCGTATTTCGATTAAGTCTAGGGCTGCCTAAAACGACATTGAGCTATGGTTCCGGACAAAATGTAACACTTTTTATTAGTAGAACATAGATCGCGTGCTATTGGCAAGTGATTAAACAAAATAAGTTTCATTTGTACGTACAGACAGCAAAACAGTCATCATTAATGTTCTTATGTATGTATTTTTTGTTAGAATACTTGAATATATAGATGCAGTAGTCGAAGAAAATGAAAGTGGTTTACTAATAAAAATATGTGAACGCAAGGCCACTTATATTTGTAGAATAGAACAGGAATTTCACGATTCCTGACGATATGAGAATAAATAAGTTAGTAACCACACCAAAGGCCCGATTACCCTCCTTCCCAATCCTCCCAATCCCTGATTCTCCAACAACCCCTAAATTCCTAACCCCCAAAACGGTAACGTACCTGTAAGGCCTCTGGTGTTTCGGATGTCCATGGACGGCGGCAATTGCATAAAAACAACTAATCGCTTTAAAAAAAAAGGACGTCTATTTTGACAATAAAAGAGCCTTAAAAATACTATTATGATATAAGGACTTTAATTATAATTACCTATGTAATGTTTAATTGTACAACTAGTAGTTTTATAAATTAAAGAAAGACCTTTTAGAATCCCTTCACAAACTATTCTACTATTTAATTTTACACACAATCATCCCTCCAGGTTCCTACAAAACGGCAAAAGGCACAATTCTCATAGACGATGGAACCGTCGTCTTTTCTACGGTTGGTTTCCATTTTAAATTGTTCATTCTTAGTTTCAAGAGCTTCACGTTCTTAGTTAGGAATATACATTTTGTTTTAAGGATATTTTATTCTAGTCACAATGTCGGTTTTCCTAGAGATAGACCTTCTGTGATGAATAATTTTGTTACATTTTGTGATGTTTTTTGGATTGTTGTGTGGGGCTGGCTGAATGGTAATAAAGTTTTCATAACCTTACCTACTCTTTCCATAGGTGTCATAAGTCAAGAACCGACAAAGGGACTACACATTATCATAATCTGGACAGCAGCTCTGTCTGATAAATTTGAAACTGCGGTCTCCAGTCTGCATTACTCGGTAGGCCTCCATTTTATAGAGAAGATCCATGATTTGACTATGGACTATATTTATATCTATACTTTTTTTAAAAACAACTTGTCTGGTGGCATACAGTGATGTAACTTCATAAAACAAACTTTATAAAATTGGGAACTGCCTTACAAAGTTAAAGTACTAACCTCAATACCTACATACGGATCAAACTGAGAACCTTTTTTAAGTCATTTAAATAGTACAAATCGACAAACAACTTCTCAATAGATCAAAGCATTAGTGTACATAACTATCACCAACACAACTCAGTGTTTAACGATACAACCACAAACTAGGAACCTCCAAACTTCACTCAGTTAGTTATTCATCCTCACAATCGATTTAAACCAGTACTGTACTAAGTTGTAACACTTACCCAGCAAGCGACACGACGCCGTAATGATATGCGTAATCACTTTAACTATAGTTTGGAACTTGTAGCAGATGTCAGTACAGTAATCGCGTTGGTTGGAGTTTGAATCGTAGTTGGTAATAGGAACAAGAACACAGGAGATAAACCTAGTGTAGGGCAAAGTTAAAAAAAAATGAATAAAAGGAAGGATGATAATCCATGATATAGGAGATAAACCTAGTGTGGGACAAAGGAAGGAAAAAATGATAAAAATGATACAGGAGATAAACCTATTTGGGACAAAGTTAAATAAAACGTGATTAAAATAATTGTGGATTGTAGGCAAAGTGATGGGTAGTGTTGATGTGTTTGGTGAAGAACTCTTTTCTTAAGACAGTGATTATCTTAAGACAGTGATAATTAATGAAGATGGTGTAAATAGAGATGAAAAAGAATTGGGTAGATGTGATATGGATGAAGTGTTCTTGTATATATTTTGAGTGTTCTTGTATTTTTTTCTTTTGTTGCGGTAGTTACCGCATTGAATTTGTTTGCATTTCGGTAAGAAATCGTCAATATCCTTTATAATAATATATTTAGGCAATATTAATACATCTTTATTTTACAGACGATATAAAACTTTTTAGAAATGGTACTCTATTAATAAGGATGCTTTTCCACCAGAGATTTGCTATGCTACGTTGCTGTGGATCCATCATCACCATCAATCATATACATTGGTACACATAGCTTAGCACTGGTGGAAACGGAATCAGCTAAGCTATGTTTTTATATGAAAAGACGCATCTTTTCATATCACGCATGCTATGGATGGCTTCTTACTATAGATATATCGTATACTCGAGCACAGCTACATAGCTTAGTATCAGTGGAAACGGTCACATAGTTTCACAGCTTAGCCATTACATATTCATAGCATAGCTTCACGGAAAAGCATCCTAAAACCTTTATTAAATAAAAGGGTTTAAATTCTTTAACGTAACCACCATATACTCAGCGAATGAAAACATTCTTTCAACCTTTTGTTACTGAGAAGCACTTAGGCTTTATTCAGAACTTTACGCATTCATTTTGGTATTCTAAATATTCCTTGAAAACTTACGAGGGGTTCTTTCATTAAAAGGCAAAGGTTTATTCATGTTTTGGTTCATGAAGCAGTTTCACACTTTATAAAGTTATAGTTTTATTCCATACCACAGTTGTTTCAAAATATTTAAAGAGCACGTCCCTTTCAGCCGTCAAAAATATATCACCAAAAATAGAGTGACATCAAATAAAAGTTGTTGGCTCAGTGAATTTGCTAACCACACATATGAAAGTAAAATATTGACTCACAATACCTATTAGCGACGTATACCAAAGCGAAACGAAAACATTTTTTATGTCACACATCAATAATTCTCGATAAAGCACCTTAAATGTGCGGATCACGGAAAATTCTTGAATAAAAACATGTACAGTGGAAAGAAAAGTGGTGTAGCACATACATGCAAGTGAAGAACTCAATGAAAAAAATAATGCACACGCCGTCCGCGGTGGCCAGTGCAGCGTGACGCCAGATAAAAATGATCAAGCAGGCATAGAGGGACTCATTAACCAAGTAGCCATCGATGTAGATGGTTCGGAAAGGCGTGACCCACAAATGGATTGGTGAAAACCTGTGACACAGTGTTTGTGAAAAAGAAATAGGTTAAAATGAATCCCCTTGCCCTTTTGGTCGCTTTTATGCTGATGGGGGACGTTAGGGCGATAGTTGAACTGAACTGTAGTGATAATGCTACGTGTATAGACCACATGGCGAAGGAGATTCTGAGGAGTTTGAAGGAGCAGAAATCTGTGAGGGTGTTCAATGTGTTAACGATAGAACCATTGAGGACGAGGCAGGCGCGGTCAAAGGACTGGTGGCTGACGAACTTCTTGGATAGTCACGCGTTTAGTTTTGACTGGAACGACTACACCTTCAGACTATCACAGGTGGATGGACGCAATGACGCATTGGATTTGGAGATCTACGATGGAAGAACTGCTAAAGGTAGGTGTTTGATAAAACTTATCAAAAACGCTTCATACAAACAGAGCCGCACGTAGAACTAAACATAATTACCATTTTAAGCTACACATAAAAGCATTTAGAATTTAATAATAATAAAAAGTGTAATTAGCAAAAACGTCTCAACGTATTTAATTAACCTCAAACTTGTAATTAAGATTTTTATTAGAAACGTAATTAAAATGCCGAATTAGATTAATTTAATATAGAACACCCACCAGATATCCATTAAGTTCTTAATTGCTTTCTTTTACTAACGTCTTTTGGAAAATCTCTAGCATTTAAATCATTTATTCATTTCTCTTTTTCAGTAGCCATTTTCTTACCAATATTAAAACCCATATCTAAACCTAGACCTTTCTCAACACTAACTAAATTACAACCATCATCATGACCAAGTTTATCATTACCACGATCATCCATTGTAACTGTAACAAAAGCATTAATATCAAAAAGAAAGTTAAAGCCAGTTAATTAATTATCAAGTGCAATCAGATTAATATTTACAGTGTGCTAATTCACATCTGGAAGCACGCTTGGGTGCGGTAGACCGTTACTGTAGGCAGCGTATACAAGTCCCAGTGGTGATGGAAATGCTTTATCTACTGCTACTTGGTATTTGATTAATGAATAGGCCTTGTGATTTATACCTGTATTGTTAACTAGGTAGCTGTATTCAGCTACTATAGAAAGTATTGTAGGAGGAGTAATTTTAGCTTTTGCTGTACTATTGTCTATTAATCGGTCTTTTTTCTTGTTGGTGTTTTCTTTTATTGTGTTTGTTAGTACATACATAATCAGAATCAGAAACAGTACTGATTCTGATTATAGGTATGTGATTATAGTTCACGCTATTAATGATTATTTCTTTCTAAATGAAATTTCTAAATTTATTGGAAATCGTTCAGAATCAGATCTACTCGTATAAGTAATTGTAGCAACATTTAAGAGTACTATGGAATAAGCGAATGATTATCAAACAGATAAACTGGTGTATCAGAAACGTGAATAGCTATAAATGCATCCACTACACTATTTTACACCAACGTGTCAAAGAGAATGTACTAATATCATGAATCGTAAAGTCTATATTAAACCAAATCAGTCCATATCGGTGTGAATAAATCCTAACTGCTCTACAACGTCAAGATGAGCAATAATTATCTCGTTACAACAAAATTATGTTCCGGCTTCTCTAAACAACAATTCAGTTATGTTTCTTGAACATTCTCGTTAGACGTCCATTGAATTATTTATGAGAAGAACAAATCTCTGTTTTTTAGCGATTAATTTTTAATTGGCTCTCATCTCTCGAGCGTTTGAGAGAATTGTTTCAAGTGTTAGTAATAAAAGAAAATTATGAGGAAATATTTTACGGCTGGAGTAACAGTTACTTCGAGTGGGTGGCACCTATTAACCAGATACTACTAAATTAATATACTAATAGCACGACAAGTGCACTAACAAAAAGATTAGCTTTTGCACTGTATTGCAGATTCGATTTGAAAAAGGTTAATTTTTGTTACAAATAAATAAATATATATATTTTTTCAATGGTGCATGGCCTTAACTGACGGTGGTTTGACAGATGGGGCCTTTTGTGTCTGTGGACTATGTGGACTATCTAGGGGTTTACCGGAGCTTCGTCTCTAAAAGAAAGAGTTAGGAACCGGGTGGTTTTTAGACAAAAGGAATCTAGGAGTCCCTTTCGCTCAAAGCGGGATAAGATCATTAGATGATTTTCTCACCTCAAAAAATAAGGTATCGGTGGTTAGGGCTCCATAGACAGAAACCCCCTCACAATACGTGCCGTTTCGAGGATGCGTTGCATCAGCTGCTGTCTTCTGTATCAGGCCCTTGATCCATCTGCCTAACGCCAGCCTCTTAAGATGGGTGTCGAGGCTTTTAAGAATCAGCCCATTGGAGCAATTTTTATTATTATGAATAGATTTATTATAAATAGAGAAGCTTTGTAGAAAATCAAAGGATGTCTGCGGACGATAGGTGACAATTTCTAAGAAATTATTTATTTATAGGCTTTCAGTTTAAAATTATTGCTGTTGGTCGCGTGGGTTTAGGGGCAAAGGTCGATCAAAGCATTATTAGACTTCCTAACTTGGAATTTCCTAGTAATACACAGTATGTTAATTATTATGTTTTGTGGTGGCGAAATATTATGATATTTAATATTATTTAATTTATAAATGGTCTAATATATTTTGTCTTCGTGTAACAGAACATAATAATATATCAGCCGTTTGTACTATCAAAATATTTCTATTTTCTAAAACTCGCGACAAAATGACTGTTACCAAATAGTGATGACTGTTGATGAAGTAAAAGAGGTATGTAAGAATAGTCTCTGCCTAACCCGATGAGAGACAAACGTGAGTTTATGTATGTATGTATAACTTGCGAACCTGTTACTGAGAACACGAAAACATACAACGCACAAAGAAATTGGTTGAATCTTTTGTCAGATAGATGTATGTAGACCAAATATGTACGCAGTTTTACGTTTTAAAAAAAGTGCCAAATTGAAAATATTGTTCATAAGACTTCATAATAAATCAATCTGATAGTGATTATCATCACACTCGTCACCCAAAAATGTCCCAATAACTGCCACCTAAATACAACGCCTACCAACTCATACATAATCCGCAGTATTCCGACAAACGCGCCGTTTAATCTGCAACGTCGCATCAATCTCACGCGCATGAATACCAACTAATAATATACGATACAAGAGTTGGTTTGTCTGTCTGTTTGTTTGTTTGTTGGGCTGTTACACCTAAATAATGTGCTAGGACGGCATCATCGCATTGTTATCCTAAATATATCTGCTCCTCTGAAGCGAATAAAAGGTTACATATAGTAAAAACGGTGGCGAATAAGACACTCGATGGGTTAAGAGGTTGATAGAGGGTAGTAGACAAGTTTTAACGCTAAAATACTAATAGACTATAAGCTAACTAAAGGATTACACATCTAACAAAGAATGGGTTTGCTGCGCTAAAACTACCATTATGAACCCAATGCCATTACAGGAAAAACCTCTAAAGCACGCGGAACGCGACGCACAGTACGCACGGGTTTGGTTCTGGTCGTTCGGCTAACCCTTGCTCGCCGTCCGCAGACCCACAATTGCGGTGGCCAGAGATTGTTTAGAAAAGCCTCAAGAAGTATAAGAGTTCAGTAGTGGACTCTTACGAGCTGTTTTTACAAAACTGATTTTAGTACTTCAACTCGAGCAGTGCTGCAGGCAAAAGTTAGTTTATGATAATTTTATGTAATTTGCGTGGGCCGTCCATTTTATTGAAGCTTTATTGGTACATATATCGGCCTAGTTATATGTTGTTATATGTTGCAACATGTGGCTGAATTAATTAATGCGATGTATTCACTGTTTGATGGATAAAACTTTAGTCGTGGACCTAAAAACTTTTATGAATTTAAATAGCCATTTATGAGATGTAATTTGAAATCGTGTCGGTCCTCTAACGATTGGGCCTAACTGTGATTATGATTACCCTTATCATATAAATGTATAAGTACTTTTGACCAACGGTACTAGTTTGGACCAAGTAAACTCATTAGGTCCTGTGATAAATCGGAGCTGCGGTCAACCTAGCGGCTTGCCGGGGCTTCGGCTCAAAGCAGGAGTAGGAATAGGATAGTTTTTTGTCAGTAAGAATCTGGCACAGGAGGGATCCTGTCTCACCCAAAGTCATTAGATGATCTTCCACCTTAAAAAAAAAAACCTGTTATAAATGTATGTCATTTATAATTAGTATTTATGAGAACAAACTGAAAGAACCATCCTTTTTGACAGCAGTCGGTTAAAATATTATGCCTTACAATAGTAATTTCTTGTTTAAGCACTACTGAAACTATTTATCATTTCACAAGTGTTTCACACTTTGACATTTACATTTCAGTTGTATTATTTTGATGCTCGCTGGAGCCTTTTCAGTAACAAGTTCAAAGGAACCACTTAATAATTAATTATAACGAGGTTCTTAGCACTGTAATGATGTAACAATTAATAATTATTATTAAATGTTGTATTGTATTTCAGCGTTTCAGTAGTTGCTTTAAAATAGATGGATGTGGTAATATTCTGTGTTGTTTCTAGAGAGAATTATTTAAATTTTTCCAACGAAACAATGTAACCAAGAATTGTATTGTGAACCTGATTGAAAAAGAGGAACCTACGAAGTTTCTTACTCGTTCTTCTCCATAGGAACCTAAAATAAATAACCAATACACTTTGGAACGAGCAAATAGCTTCACTAGAGGACTGATCTGCAGACAGATATGGGTAGTTCTTCGAAATTCGATTCTTCGACTGATTCATATGGCCAAAATTTAATTCCACTTTAAGTTCATATGAAAATAGGTATACCAAATAACGTATATTAGAATGAGGGACTCGTTTTTTAAAAATAGTTTTCGAGATATCGACGTTCAAATATTTTCTGCCCAGATGAATCAGAAATTGTTACAGATGAATCTGTTGAACAATTGAAAATTGTAAGTAAATGAGCTCTGTATTTACTTGGTCGGATATTTTATAAAGTTGTCATTGTTTTCTTTCGCACAATATGAAAATAGGTCTGGGCACTTTGTTTAAAATTACATTCCTCAAAAAAAGTTTAATATTCGATAGCTATGAGGTTTACAGCTAAGTTAAGTGTAAAAATAAGACTAGTCCAGGCATGTACAGTCCTGTAATTCTGTGTCACCATTAACATTTTGACCATACGAATCAGGCACAGATGAATCAGAATTTTGCTTACAATCATGCATAACTCATCGTATATACAGACTTCATTCTTGTCATTTTTCTATACGAATGTATAACCAAAAAGCTTCACACGAAACTAACTGAATTAACTGTAAAGTAAATCACGGTTTACTCAGGATGCGTAAATTAATGGATGAAAAGCTCTACTAGTTTCAAGACACAGAGGGACTCTTCATGATGGGCAGCGTACGTAGACGCGGCGACGTCGCTCAGCCTCTCATGATGGCTATCGACCAATTGGTGTGGTCTACTTATCGATCGTTTGGATTAGTAGAAAGGCAGTATTATACGCCGTATGGTCTATCGATCGACATCGACTAATCCATTCTAACATCGATCAATGGCTTCTATCGGCTATCGATCGATTGGTAACACGCTAAAAAAATCGATTCAAACACCAGCACCACACCACACCACTCCAAACACAAGCCTCATTAACCAAGAGAGCATAGTAAACTACTTAGCAACTGTTGTACATACGCCTACATAAAGCTATACAAAACCAGTATAAGCTGACCGTTGATTGCTTCCATCGATCATACAAAGCGAGACCATGATGAAATGGTTTTGTACAGTTTGATGTGAATACATTCAATTTGTTTCAATAATGTCTCTTTAATGTAGTTTAAAACATCATTAGCTAAAACTGTAGGAACTTTGTTGTTTATTATTTATGTATTGAAAGCATGTTGCTTTGATAACAGTTAGATGTGTTCTCTTGTTTGGACGAATTGTAGTTGGTTCGGTTTCTAAGTAGATGTAGTTACTTATACATTTTGGGTTTTTTTTAACGTTGTAATACATTGTGTCCATGGGCGGCTCTGACCATCAAGAGACCCGCCTGGTCGTTTGCTCCTATTTTATAAACAAAGAATTTTCTCCTGTATCGCGGAACTGCACGGTTGGCGCGTTGGGTGGGCATATGACTGCCGTACAACGTATAGCTGGTTCGATTCCCGCACGGAGTAACTCTAGTGTGATCCACAAATTGTTGTTTCGGGTATGTATGTCATGTGCATGTGAACTTGTATATTTGTAAATGTACCCACGACACAGAAGAACATCTTAGTGTGCGGCGACGATTATAAAAAGATATCCTACTCACATGTTACTTAAAAATAAAAGTATCTAGAGGAAAAATAGGAGAAAATATATCATGTTTTTTACGTAATAAATATTTTCATACACAGTTACTCGTAAAACCGCCTAATTACACCTTGACCTCGTCTTGCAGTAAAAGGTCAAAGGTCGTTTAACATTTTAAACAGTATAATTTCCGAAGCGGAAACTTTGTGGGAAATTGTGAAGATATTTTATAATGTTTAGACTAATTTCGTGGCTTTTCGTGTTAAATTAAAGCTATTAGGTAAGTAGGTGTTTTAGTAGAAATTGGTTGACCTTAATTAGGTACTGTGATGGTGTCACATCACATCAACAGCCTTTTAGTAGCCACTGCTGACCAAAGACCTTTTCTGGGTGTCGCATGGAGAAGTGTTGGCGAGCAACAATCACCACGCTTGGTCACGGATTGGCGATTTCAAACTTATAATTAGACATTATATCTTAATCAGGTTTATCAATCCTAGTTTTATTGAAGAAATTAATCATTTTGACCTTGAATTTGATTTTTTTTTGAATCGTTTTAGAAAATAAAGTTAAGTTTTAATAGGAATTCTGAATCCAATGCAAATATTTTTTTCATTAACTTTTCTTTTACAGGAGCTATGTGTTACCCTTGCACATATGATAGTAATACATTAGCTTGGACAATAATAATTACATTTTTATTTGCTTCTTCGTAAATCTACCAAAAAATGTCAAATTTTCCATAGTTGTACAAAATCCTTCTGGACTAAGCAAATTCACACTCGACTGATTTCACACAACACGATAAAACGGTACAGCATCCTGATTCAATACTGATCATTTATACAATTCTCATTCCGATCATCAATTGTGATGGCAGTCCATTCATTGGGAATATTCCTATTGTTGGGATTTTATCCCGACGGAATGGAATCTTTTCCCTCATCTGGTCCTTTTCTGTGTTGATTTATGTTTTCTTTGTGTTTATTACATAACACGTGTTAAAATACATTAATGCTATGTCGTTTGTACTTTGGCGAATTTCCATCGTACTATTTGGGGTATAAAACGATCTCTTCTGAGAGGTTTTGCATTAGTAATATAGTAGGAATACTGAGATGTTTGCAGGTAAGAAATCCAATTATACTTTTTTATAGTATAAGTTGCCAGTAAATGAGCAGACGGATCACCTCATGGTAAGGAATGGCCGCCGCCCATGGACACCCAAACACTAGAGGCGTTACAACTGCGTTGTAGGCCTTTTGAGGGTTCAAATTTTAAAGTTTATTGGGGAATCAGGCGTTAGGAAGATTTGGAAGGGGGTAATCTCGCTCACACAACGCAAGCGTTGTTTCACGTTGGTTACTGTGAGGCCGTGGTATTACTCCCACACTTTAATCTAATCAATAATAAAAGGACAATCAAAGGTTAAACAATATTATCTAGCTTTCGTTTTTGTACACACACCTTTTTCCACATGATTTAACACAGTTCGAGTCTACAAATATAGAATTTTAATTAAACGCTTTGAATTAGGTACATGATAACCTTACGAAATTAAACTACTAAATTAAAACTAATGTTACTAATAAAGGGTTGTTTCTATTATTCTAACTGGCGTTCTCAGAGACATTTAATGATTACTTAAACTATACCTTAGCAAAGATTTTGTTCCGAAAACTATTGCTAAGGATAGGGTTAGGTAAAGATACCGGCATATATTATAAGTATTTTTTTCTATTGATTGTATTTTAATATTAAATAGTGGTCTACTATTGTATTAGTTTGATTTTTGTATTTTAGGTTTCAGGTGTAACTGAGTAGGACAAATTGTCATTGAAGTTTCATAATTTCTAAATTCTTTATTGTTGTGTTTGATTTGATATTTTGAATGGCTTAGGTGCTTAAACGTTCTATTGTATAAGGTTATTATCATTGCTATGTAAACATTTATCTTGTCCTACCCATTATTTGGAATTAGTGTAAGCTGCTGCTAACTAACTAACTGCTGTACTGACTGCTTATTTTCAGACTATTATTACTTAAACTGAATTCAAGATTAAATGAAATATCTCTAATTTCACGAACACCTTGACAAATAATTTTAGGAGACAGTCCTTTAAAAAAAAAGATTTCAAAAAAAAAAATTCTATTCTACTTAGATCCTTTTATTGTCTCTGACATTTTCTCGATTAGGGGTTAATTAACAAAGGTAGCGTCGTGACATTTAAGTGTTTAAACATTTATGGGTTAAACTGACCTTTGAACGTAGGGTTGACCTACATGATCGCCCTGGCGGCAGCGGGTTAAGTCGGATAATGTACGGATAGTAAAGATTGGGTTTACTTTCATCCCTTTGTCCTCATAAAAGTCATTATTTTATTTGGGATTGTTTACATCTTATGCCAATAGAAAGTTTCGGGAATATGGTAGAAATATTGTGAAAAATACGTTTGGATTGAGAACCTCCTGTTTTTTAAAGTCGGATTAAAATTAAGCGGCGAAGTCACTCAACATACTCTCAGTAGTAGCCTACTCATCAGTAGACAGACGTCGCCATGATGAAAAGTCATTCAGTGACTCGAAGCTAGTAGAGTTTTTTTTCATTCATATACGCGAGGATTTTTAGTAAATTTAGTATGTCTCATGATAGTTTTTATAAAAATATCAGTTAAAAACAAACCATAGAATACGTACAACTACAAACCTATGTATTTTTGTTCTTCCCAAATTTGGGTATAGTAGAATATTCCACAACGGATAAACTGACTGTATTAAAATGTTTGTTCCGTTTAAATTAAAACGCAGTATTGATACAACTGTGCAGTAATATTTGTGGGTAAATTTGAACTGTATCAATGGACTATTTACCTTTACCGAAATTATTATTGTTGCATATACATAGCTCAGGAAGTGCAACTAGCCAACATGTTGATGTTGGCTAGCATGCAGCGGAACAAAGCTGTTGAGCTTTGCCGCCCGGAAATTAAAACCAAAGCTGTGTATTGCTTAGCTACTATATTTTTTGAACAAAAACACAATATATGCTTTTATGAATTTCAGTTGCTATTGAAAATAATTTATTTATGTTTAGTTCATGGTCACCCTCTAGTACATGGAACTTATAACACAAATGGTAAAAAGTGACATTGTATAACGACATAACGTATCGTGATGTGCACCTCTGCCTACTCTGTCGGGGATAAAAGGCGTGACGTTGAAAAATAATAATAATTGAGTTTAGGGTATGGATTATTTAATTTATTGGTCCATGATTTAGAAAATACTTCTAGTGTTTATGAGGCTTTGCTCCTATAAGTAGAGTAAGTTAGTATAGGATTAGACACTTAATTAAACACACACCCATAGCATAGTCTGCAAATAAAGAATTTGAATTAAAGGTAATCATGAGAATCAGACGTGTATGTTCTAAATTGTTCCCCAAATTGCCATATTAAAAAAAGTCTCCATATTGTATGGCGACACAGACAGGAAATAAAAAAAATATATTAGTCATAGTTTAAAGTATTTTTGCTTGTACTTTGAGAAAATAATGTCCTTACCTTAACTGAAATTAATGGTTACTTAGCCATAATTTTAACGCTTACAAATGACACGCTTACCACAAAATAATAATGTTGTTTCGTTATAAATAAAATATTGCTCTTTTGTTTAGTGGTCGATAAATCAACTCCCGAGCAAGAGGGCCTGGATTCTAGCTCCAAGCCAGGTAAATATTTTCAAAGAAAGTATTTGCCTTTATGCTTGTAGATATTGCTTGCAATTTTTTTTTACCCCCACTAGCTTTTGCCGCGGTTTAAATTAGCGGGTAGGATAAATAGTATCCTACCACTCAATTCCACTCATGCCTTGTCGATATACCACATTTCATCAAAATCCGTTAGTTTTAATAGTTTTAGCGTGATTGACGGACAAACATTCAATCAAAAAAGCTTTCACATCTATACATATAATAAAATCGTAGAAAAGTGCTGTCTGTACATTGAAAATAAAAATAAAAAAAATAGCAGGGGTTATTGTTATGTCGATGTCGAACCCAAAAATGTAATTAACTTTTTTTTTCAGTCTGTTTGTCTGTTTGTCTGTTTGTCTGTTTGTCTGTTTGTCTGTTTGTCTGTTTGTCTGTTTGTCTGTTTGTCTGTTCGTCTGTGCGCGCTAATCTCAGAAACGGCTGATCCGAGTTGGATACGGTTTTCACGAATATATTGTGGGATGCTTAAATTTACATTTAGTGTTTGTTTCATGTCAATCGGTTCATAAATAAAAAAGTTATGTCAAATTAAAGAATCACGTCGAACATTCTATGCTTATACCATTAATCTCCGCAACTATTTGACGGATTTGGTTGAAATTTGGTACAGATATAGTTTAGAACCTTAGAAAGGACATAGATATATTTTTATTTCAAAAATCAAAAAATAAATTATTTATAAATAATTCTATGTCGATCGTTACACGACTTCGGTTCATGTTATTGTTTTAATTTATCGAAAAAAAAGTAAATAAATAGTAAAAAGGTATGAAAAAAATAATATCAATATAATAAAACATTTAGTACAAAGAAAATGCTCTAACGGAGTATAGATAATTCTATGTCGATCGTTACACGACTTCGGTTCATGTTATTGTTTTAATTCATCGAATAGTGGTCCTGCTGTTTCGTATATTCTAAATAAATTGGTTTCGTTGTATTCGTCAATTAATAAGTTTATTTGTTGGGTTTGCCTGGTCTTCTGGTTAAATTATTTAACGTAGGTTTAGTTTGATATCGATTATTAGTAGTTACTGTAGTTAGTTTTTTTAATAAAATTGTAAGTCTAATTTATTAATTAATTAGATAGATTAGATTTAAATTATTTAGTTTAAGCTTGGTTATTATAGCATAGAGGATAGGTTGTAATATAATTTGTTTTTTAATTGTTATAAATTCGTAATTCGTAGCTTTCTTTAGTTTTAAGTTAGTTTTCATCTTAAGTTCGGAAAGATTATAATATTTCTTTAGTTTAAGTCCGTTTTTAAACTATTTTTTCAATGCCCTAAGTGAGTATACATCTATTAAATTCAAACGCAGAGCTCATTATGTTGATTTTTGAAGAGTTCCCTGGAATATCTTCTACATCTCATTTTTGAAGAGATTCCGCGAGATCGGGAACTATGTGGTTAAAACCAAAAATTTGCCGGAAGTCACTATTCCACGCGAACGAAGTCGCGGGCAAAAGCTATTCTAAATAAATTGGTTTCGTTGTATTTGTCAATTAATAAGTTTATTTGTTGGGTTTTCCTGGTTTTCTGGTTAAATTATTTAACGTAGGTTTAGTTTGATATCGAATATTAGTAATTACTGTGTAGTTAGTTTGTTTAATAAAATTGTAAGTCTATAATTTATAAATTAATTAGATTTAAGTCGTTTCTTTTAAATTATTTAGTTTAAGCTTGGTTATTATAGCATTGAGGATAGGTTGTAATATAATTTCTTTTTTAATTGTTATAAATTCGTAATTCGTAGCTTTCTTTAATTCTTTAGTTTTAAGTTAGTTTTCATCATAAGTTCGGAAAGATTATAATATTTCTTTAGTTTAAGTCCGTTTTTAAACTATTTTTTCAATGCCCAAAGTGAGTATACATCTATTACCACCCTCAAACGCAGAGCTCATTATGTTGATTTTTGAGGAGTTCCCTAGAATATCTTCCACATCTCATTTTTGAAGAGATCCCGCAAAATCGGGAACTATGTGGTAAAAACCAAAAATTTGCCGGAAGTCACTATTCCACGCGAACGAAGTCGCGGGCTATAATAAATCTGTAGAAGGGTCAATTCTGTTCATTGAAAATATAGAAAAAATAAATAGCAGGGTGTTACTGGATCGATACCAAACCCAAATATGTGATTATTATTTTTTTGTCTGTCTGTCTATATATGTTCAGGCATCACGTGAAAACTAACGGTTTGATTTCGATGAAACTTGGTATAATTATATCTTATTATCCTGGACATAAAATAGGTTACTTTTTATCCTGGAAAAATACGTAGAAAAAAATCTTTATTTTCAGTTTTATTCTGCTCAACAGCAGTAGCTCAATAGAGGGATCTTCTTAATTATTATGGGCCTCGCCGTATTTGGGTCCAATAGATATTTATAAGATGTCATTGTCAGAGTTACTCAAAATGGAGAAATAAAAAACTTCCACGCGAAGACCGACATCCGCGCGGACGGAGTCGCGGGCAGAAGCTAGTTTATAATATGATAGTGCGATAGATAGAGCTTAGAATACAAAGAGTTATGGCTCAGTAAGGCCTATGTCCAGCAAAGTTCACGATGATAATGATAAACATTCTTTTATTTAGCAAGCAGGAGTAGGAACGGTGTGGTTTTTAGTCAGTACTAATGTGACATTCCCTCTCGCCGCACCCAAAATTGAATAAATTTCGCCCTTCAAAAACATGTCTCTAGAACAATTACAATTTGATGTTTATTGACCAACAATAAATTACAATTGACATTATTTTCTTCGTAACATTTTTTTTTTCAGATAAAACTATTGTTTTCAATTGAAGTGTATTTAATTTATATTTTGTTTTTACCGATATTATTTTATAACTGTGTTATTAATTACTATATAGTGCTTAGTCTTTCACTAAAACCATATTAATCATTTTGACAGTCCTCTAAACAACTTTTTTTATGAACATCGCGATTTTTTTAGAGTTCCTTAATCGTATTTCAAAAAAATCAGACGTTTAGTTTTATTATTTTAAGCTTGTTTATTATTTTTTACCTTTACAATTACTATAACTATAACCTGCATTGAACAAGCTTGGTGATATGCTCAAATCTTCTCTGTGTGAGAACAGGCCTTTGGTAAGCAGTGACCACTTACAGGTTGATTATCATGATTTGAAATCAATATTTCAAGAGTATCTACTTACCGGTAGACCAGGATGTGTCCTTGATAAAAATTGATCTCAATTGAATCAAACGCCTCTTTTGTGTATTTTGTGTGTTGTGTGTACGTTAATAACATTGAGGACTACCTGAATGACACAAAAGCAAATAGCAATCATTTTAACCTTCCTGGTATTACTAGTTCCCTATAAATTTCCTCGTCATTGGTAGAATGTTTAGTCCATTCCCAGTGGGAATAAATTTATTCATATTATGTATCAATTAGTTTGTCTACTGAACCCTCGGTTACTAACAAATACACACATGACCATAGGACTGGTATCATTTAATTTTGTACAACAAGCGCTCGTGTAGAAACTAACTTCAGATAAATATGACAAATGTAGTTAAAATTATTATTTTGTTCTCTGTAACAAAACAAATACTTATTTTTCTCTGTTGTCAATGTTTCTGTGAGTTTTTTAAATAATATTATTGTTAGCATGTCATTGCTAATTGATGGATTTTGGGTGATAAATCAACAAATACATTGTTTTGTGTAGAAGGGAGTTTTTTATGGTATAAGCCGGCAAACGAGCAGACGGATCACCTGATGGTAAGCAATTACTGCCGCCCATGGACACTCGAAACACCAGAAGTGTTACAAGTGCGTTGCCGGCATTTTGGGGGTTAGGGATTTAAGGGTTGTTGGGGAATCGGGGATTGAGAAGATTAGGAAGAGAGGTAATTGGACCTCCAGTAACTTTACTCACATAACGAAACACTGTTGTTTGACGTCGGTTTTCTGTGAGGTCATGGTATCACTCCGGTCGAGCTAGCCCATTCGTGCCGAAGCATGGCTCTCCCACACTTAAAAGGTTGATTAATGAGGCTTTTAAGCACTATCCAGACTAGACGGGAGTCTTTATGATATATTATAACAATATTTTGTACTATAAACTGTTGAGACGATCGTGAAAAGGTCGATTAATTTTTCGTTACCTACATAGCTGTATAGGGATTTTTACCTGTGTATGTGTGTATTTATTCTTACTTATCAGCTTTGCAATTAGTCATATTTCAATATTTCCATTACTTATTACTGCTTTCTTTTTTCTTTGCTTCTCTTAAATATTATCAATAATTTTTCTATTATTAAAAAAACTAGGATGAAATTTAGAAAAACTTGGTTTAGTCATTAATAGTTTTGTTCGTAATTAAAAGTACACGTTTTTAATAATTATTTTGTCTTCGTTATATTAAAATTTTGTATCATATTATTCCAGATGTTTCGGATCCGAACGCGAAAAAATCGAGCAGCAAAAATGAAGAAGAGAAACCTGATGATAAGAAAGCGGTCCACAAGTTGGGTCTACGTAAGTCTATCATGATTATTTTAACTTACACAAGCATATTAGGGTATGAGCGTTTAGCTTACTAAAACCATCCCGGTGATCACCACCAGTACCGACAAGAGGCACCGGGTCGTCTGAATAGACTAGCTTCATAAGGCATTAGAGTTATATGAGTCTCACTGTACCTCGTTACCACCATCTTAAATGCCAACGACTTCTAAAATCTCCTTTTGAGGGTAAATGACTTCTCTCAACTTGAGTGAGGCGAGATGGAGTGTCAGACTCTTACTGACTAAAAACCACCCAGTTCCTATTCCTGCTTTTTGAACTGGGCAGTATCGGGCAGTATTGACGTCGTATCGGGCATCAGCCCCACTGTGCTTCATCGTTGTTAGTCTGATGGCTGTATGAGGCGCGCGTGGAACACAACGCGCTGTACGCTCGGGCGCCGAACTACCCTTACCCACCGTCCGCAGATCATATTTCATTATGATCTCTAGTATCTAGCACACAATTAGACTTAATAAAAACTCAACACATTCTCAATACATTTGCGTCATAACATTCGATCTCTCTAAAAATAAACTTGAACTTCTCCAAAACATATTGCCCTATGTTCAACATCTACCGTAAAATAGCCAAATGTACGTGTATTTTCATGTTAATAAAACAACAATACAGGTTATTAATATGTATGCATGAGCCTGTCAAACACAGGAACAATTGAAATGAATGCATGACTGTGTAACGTAAAGGAAATTGTGTGATGTCATGATTGGCCATGATCGAGCGATTTAGGAATTTAATTGGAATCCAAAACAGCATTTTGAACCTTTCTATACTCAGAATCGTTTGGTGCAGCGTCATGTGTTTAGTATGCTGTTACATAGTACATCATTGTCCTATTTTGTGATGAATAGGTTCATAGTATATGTAGGTCTACATTAAAACTGTGAACATTATGTTTACCATCAGAACTTACTTGCCATAATCACGGATGAAATATCGGAAACTCATAGACATAAATAAACATGGTAAATATCCCGTCTTAAGTTCTAATGATAGTGTTAGTGACTATGTCAGTTTAAAAACTTATATTATGTTTACTTCTACGTACATTTAAGCATAAAGTAACGACAATAACAACAGATAAAACAATGGTATCCAGTAAAAGTGACATTTTCTAATTAAAGAAACGCAAATATAATTACCTTGTTAACAAAGATAATTATTATAATTGAGCAATCATAGTGCAGTACACACTTTAATGAACCTTTTACATAGACTCCTTTTAACACCAATAAACCACGATATATTTCAAATAAGGAATGATATACAACTGTCATTAATTGACCAATCAGCGGGCTGGAATGCTTTAAAAAAATAGTCGCGAATGTATCTTGAGAAACAGTGGAGTATCAAATGAATTTCTAATATGGCGTGCTAAGGAATCGTGCAGTAATTTTAATTAGACCATTTTACTTTTCTCGCAAACGATTTAACGTACATATATGGTAGGTATGTTCACGAGATTTGTTAATTTATTTACGATTCCGTGCTTCGGATGACTGGTATGTACTTTCCTTCATTTTTTTCATGGAAAAAGTCGGTAAATGAGCAGACGGATCACCTGATGGTAAGCAATCGCCGCCCATGGATACTTGAAACACCAGAGGCGTTGCAATTGCGTTGCCGGCCTTTTGGGGGTTAGGAATCGAGGGGAATCGAGGTTTCGGAAGATTGGGAAGGGGAGTAATTGGGCCTCCGGTAACCTCACTCACACAACGCAAGTTGTTTCACGTCGGTTTTCTGTGAGGCTGTGGTATCACTCTGGTCGAGCCGGCCCATTCGTGCCGAAGCATGGCTTCTACACTTTATTTGTTAATTTATTTGCTCCATGCTTCGGATAACTGGTATGTACTTTCCTTTATTTTTTTCAACGGATAACTATTCTATTTTCAAGTGATATTGGTGTTTAATATTCATACGTCCGTTTATGCGAGCATTAGAGCATGAAGGTTGCATGTTTGCATACAATGATTTTGTCGTAAATTAACATATCATTAATTGGCGATCGGAGAAAGAAAGTCGGATGTGTACACTGTATAGTCTGTTTTATAGTCACGCAAGGAAATTGTAAATTGTATTTTGCTTTTGATAATAAATTATTTTTGTTCGTCCACGATTGTATCCGTTTGTTTTAGTGCTTTGTTAGAATGTGACAGTTCCTGTGTTTTTAATTGAGTCATGTGTACGTGATGTACAATTATTATTGATGTACAGGAACAGGAGAAACTTTTAATTTCAAACTAGAACTAGAACTAGAATTGATTAATGAGTTTTTTTTTATTACCAATTAAGTGCTATGATGAGGATATCTAACTAGACGTATGGCGACACCATCGACCACCACCAAAGAGATAACTAAAAAAGGACAATGTGGTTTTAAAGATTAGTCTAGCATTTTTTTTTTTTTGTTGAATGACCCGGTACGTTGGCAGACGCATCACCACGCCGCCGCCTATGTATACTTGGAACACCAGAGAATCGGGGATTGGAAAGATTGGGAAGAGGGGTAATTGGGCCTCCGGTAACCTTACTCACGCAAGCGTTGTTTCACGTCGGTTTTCTGTGAGGCCGAGAGCAATGAAATAGTTTTAAACGCTAAGGAAATTGAGTAGGATCTCCTTTAAAAATTAACTTCATTAGTAACTCAAAAGAATTCTCAACGTAACCAGTAAACAAACATCTCAAACAAACCACGCACTCCAACACAAACACAACTTCTGAACCCTTCATTAACTCACTCCGCAAAACACGAGAGTTGATAAAAATTAAAAAAAAAGGAAGTTTCCCCGCCTGACCGCAGGAAGGCATAAATAACTCTACCGCAACGGATTAAAGCTCATATTTATTTCTCGGCGATTTTTTTTCAAAATTAACCAAAAACTTGATCATGATTTATTATACATCGTCCGTACAATTTATGTGCTTCAGGTTTTATTTTACGGCGACGATTTTTTTGCCAGAGTTACTTTTCTGAGGCGTTGTTATATTTAATTTTTATAAGAAATAGCTGTGATAAGAATGCGGTGTCATATTCATTTATTAAAGTCGTGTAAGTTTTTTACACAAAGGAGATTGTCCAAATCTGGCTATTTTTGAACAGGCTGCTCAACAAAAATGTAATTTACCAATAATTTTATTTATATTTTAGTAAATGTCTGATGCTAATAACTTTGTATCAATTTGTACTTTAAAAAAATCGATTTTTATTGGTATTTGTTATGATAAGACCAAGTATTTGTAGTAGTTGGCTTTGAATTTGACTTTAGTGCTGCCAATCTGCTGTCAATCTGTTGTGTTTTTCGTCAAAATGACAGATATTATTCGCTTTGTTCTTTTGCATTGTGAGTGTTGAAACTCCAATTTATTGCGTGGGAAAATACAAAGTAGACACATTAGTAGGAAAACATATTTTGTATATATATTATATGAAAATAACACTAAAGGCAGGACAGCCTTAAAACATTATTGCTGCAACTGCATGGTGGTTCATAGAACAGTAGGTTGATGTGCACATATAATAACTATTATTTGGTTTTTAAGCTGGGCAAGGTACCAGAAAATTATGAATCCACCTGCCGAGTTCCTTGACCATATTTTAATTACATATGAATCGGATTAATAATGCATTTTAATAGAAAAAAAATGTTTTATTTCATGCATAACCAGTTTCAATAAAATGTAAAAAAATATCTAAATATAAATCTGGATACAAAACTAAGTTTGTATCTTCATTCTTACTGATATGAACTAATAAATCAAACATATATCTGAAGTGCTTGTTCAAAAATAGCCAAAGTCCCATACAAATTGGTCAATCCCCTTTAATAAATTAATATTTCAGTGAAACTACGTAATTGTCAATGATGAGGACTACATATTTGTCGAAATGTCAAGGTATATAGTTGTTTTTTAAGGGAAAATACATAATTAAAGGTGGGGAGGGTGAGAAATCATACACAGCCCTGAACACCTACTTATCCCTTGAATCTCACTGTACCGTGGATTCCACTGTCTTCTATAATCCCTCTCTTTTTGAGGTAAAAAAATCGACCAGTGACTCCGTCACAAGGGAGCTAGTGTCAGACTTTTACTGACTAAAAACCTCCCCGTTTCTATATCTGCCTTTCGAGTCGGAGCCCCAGTAACTCACTAAGCAGTCGGAGTTGAGACTGGGCACTGGGCAGTGCTTTCTGATAAACCTGAAGTTTTAAAAATTTATAATAAGTATACGAAAAGCCAACAAAATATATCACGATTTTTCATGTATAAAAAAAGCAAACGTGTTTATATAAAATAGACATAAAATTAATAGACAAAATATATTGTAGGTAAGTAAGAAAATTCAAACCTAACAAACAGAGTTATGAAACAATAAAAATATATTGCCACGTAGTATATTTTACGTAAGATAAGGCCCTAGGGCTCATGTCAGGCCTGAGATGGAAATCAAACTTGTTTTTCTGAAGAAAATACAAAATTTACAACGCTGTAAATCACATGTGATGTAAAACACTAGATGCCTTATATTTTGATTGTCCTATAATAAATCTTGTAGATTGTCTAGGTTAGTAAGAAAGCGTTTTATTTGACGTCGTTGTATATTACTATAATATTGCTTCACTTATTTTCAAAATCAAATTGAAATAAAAATATTTCACAGCATCTGATAAATCCAGTGTTTTTTTTTATTTTATTCAGGGAAAATCATCCAATGACTTTTCCCGTTTTGGGCGAGGCCTTTAAAACTTAAGTAATAACTTTTTTATGGTATAAGCCGGTAAACTATCAGACGAATAATCTGATGGTAAGCAATCGCCGCCGCCCATGGACACCCGAAACACCAGAGGCGTTAGACGTGCGTTATCAGCCTTTTTAAGGGTTATGAATTTAAGGGTCGTTGAGGTAGTCGGGGATTGGGAAGATAAGGGATGGCGTAATTGGGCCTCCAATAATTTGACTTACAAAACACAACGCAAACGTTTTTTCACTATAAATGTTAAAACATTTATTATGAATCTAACAAACGAGGTCAGAGAAAATACAAAAGTAATGTATCTATACTATACTAATATTATAAAGCTGAAGAGATTGTTTGATTGTTTGTTTGTTTGTTCCGGAACTTCTGGTCGGATTTGAATAATTATTTTTGTGTTGAATAGTGCACTTATCGAGGAAGGCTATAGGCTATAAAACATCACGCTATAACCAATAGGAGCCAAGCAGAGCGGGTGAAACCGCGCGGAAGTAGCTAGTCCTAAGATAATTGTTAGATTTACAACATCTCAAACAAAATCATCCAAATTTCTCACAGTCTATCACAAATCGTTTTACACACACGTAATAAAGAAAACTCCTATATTACTACGATTGCAAATAAAATCCAACTCTATGGCCAATAACAATTGAGTTCGGAATAACAAACAAACATCAATATTTTTCATTGCTTTACGATACTAGAGCTGATCATAAACGTATAAATATTTGTTGCCAGTATAAATAACCTGATTATTATTTGATTTTACATAGAAAGAAATATTTTATGGTGTTCGTATAAGGTGAGATGGATTATAAAAAGAAGAAAAAGTGTGGTGTGCAATGGAAATTGGACTTTATTACATTTTATAATGCTTACAATTGGAGGTGAGAATATAAAAAATCTTTATGATACCTAATACTGAATGTTCTACAAGTTAAAAAGTCGAATTTATAGCCGAAAGTCCATCATTGTGGAATGCAATAAAGAATTTGAATTTATTATAATTGAAGTTTATTTACAAAAAAAAAAATTGAAATATTTTGTTCAATTAGGGGGTCAAAAATCTTCATGATGTAATTATTTGGAAACAATAAAATTAAACTGCATGGTTGGTGCGGTGGCTAGGCAACCGGCTGGCGCGTAAAATATACCGAGCTCGATTCCCGCACAGAGCAAACCTTTGTTTGATCCACAAATTGTTTTTTCGTGTCTGGGTGTCACGTGTATGTGAACTTCTATGTTTGTGAACGCACCCATGGCACAGAAGAAAATACTAGTGTTTTAATAAAATAGTACATGAACTCATAAATATATAACGTATCTTAATGTATATAACAATGAAATGCTTCCTCAGAGTAAATTCTTGGAATATCTCCTAATAGCTGTTCATGATATTATTTCGAGAAAAAAATATTATTTGCTTACATTTATATCATAGTGAAGGTACGTTTCCGTATAAACTGGAATTAATATCGCATATTATTATTTACCGAGAAATGTTCTTTTATTACTCTTAATAATACGTTTCCTGTATTTCAGTTTCAGGGAAGCGTTTAATACTTATTTTCGTTGTGTCCTTCAGATTTCAGTGTTTAGGGGAAATCGTACTCATTTTGATAGGAGATCGGATACCTTAAACTTTTTTTTATGGAATATGCAAACGAGCAAATGGACCACCTGAACAAGTAGTAAAAAATACATAATTTTTGGACTTAAATATTAAATCTAATTGCCCTAAGTCGTTGCACGGCTGCTGATTAAGGAATGATGCAATATTTTCTATTGTAGTATCGAAATTTGAAATTCTGTGTGTAGCAATAGGTTCACCTTTTTGACGACTAATATAATAATTGGCGATATATATTTACCTCTGTCTACATTTAAACGATAGTTATAAACACCTATTCATCTATAATGCTTATCTATATCTAAGCATAATATATTATAATAAAATCTAAGAAAAGTGCTGTCTGAATATTGAAAATCTTTTTATAAGAATACTTGGGGTGTAATCTACAATCGATATCAAAGCCAAAAATATACATATTATGTATTATTCTAATATTATTAGAATTTCTGTTGGTTTGTCTATATGTATGTCCAGGCAATACTCAAAAAGCAATGCATGGCTCTACTTTGAATTTTTCAAAAATATTACTTATAGGTCGGGTAAACAACAAAAGGTTACATACTTATCACGTTATCACCTACGGGGAGAAGTTATAGCTCAGTGAAAATCCAAAGACACAATTCGACGCGTACGATGTCGCAGACACGGCTAGGTTTCAAATATCTATTATGTGTAACTAGAGCGAATCTTTTGCTCAATATCGGACACATCTTCATTCTATGTCTGACCTAGGCACCAAAATTAGGTCGTCTAGACAGTTCGTCCTTCATATCACACGTCATCGAATATCGTTAGCTAAAATTAATTGACCTTAGCTTCCGAAATACTACGTAATGAAGCGTGACGTTTTACTTGGAGGTCAAAAAGTACTAATGGTCTTATAGTGTATGAGAAATAAGAAAAATATGTATTTGGTGCCAAAAACTTATTCATGGACAATTGTTACGTATTGTCTTACTTTTTGGGATTTATCATACGGCAAACGATTATTACATGTGCTTAGGTAACCTATTACTTCAATCTTCTTATAAATTGCTATACTTTTAATTTTAAATTATAATACTTCTAACTTCTACTTACAACTGAGGTGAAGGGAGTAAATAGGTTTCTTAAGGGTCGGTAAAGCGCATGTATTGGCCCAAGTGTTGCAAGCGTTCATAGGCCACGGTAACCACTTACCATCAGGTGGGCCGAGTGCTTTCTTGCTACCGTCGTGGTATAAAAAAAAGTATTACAATTTAGATAAATATTATTAGTGAATCCGTATTTATAAACATTACGTTTTGCAAATGGTTATTTTTAGTCGTCTCATCATCATCATCAGCACCCTTCTGTTTACTTACGGACTTTAAACTTCTCTAAAGCATGATACCGAGCTCGATCTTAAATTCTTCATCCAAACAACTAATACTGCCAGCTACATATTGGATATCATCTCTCCATGATGCTGAAAAGCAACCCATACTTCACACTACGTGTGCTCAGATGTGGATTCCACTCAAGAACACACACATACTTCACATGAGTAAATGAAAATACGGAGACATTCTCGAACCAATTACAGTAACACGACATAACAATTTTTACCTTCAGGGGTAAATAGTAGAGTACTATACAAATACAATACAATAATAACTTTGGGTCACTTTCTTTTTACGGTATAAGCCAGTAAACAGATAGACGGATCAACTGATAGTAAGCAATCGCCGATGCCCATGGATATCCGAAACACCAGAGACGTTACAAGTGCGTTGCCGGGGTTTTGGGGGTTAATAATTTAAGGTTTGTAGGGGAATCTGAGATTGGAAAGGAAGATAATTAGGCCTCCGGTAACTTCAGTCACACAACGAAACATAACGCAAGCGTTGTTTTACGCCGGTTTTCTGTGTGGGTGTGGTATCACTCCGGTTGAGGCGGCTCATTAGTGCCGAAGCGTAGCTCTCTCACACATAAACACTTTAATTTTTATATCATAGTCCTACTATACAGGTATTACCCTAAACATCATCAGAAACTCTTAAACAGTGTTGAAGTTGGAAACTAAAAGCCAATCCTATATAATAATTTTAATCAATCATCCGTAATCAAACCCTGGATATAATTATTTACTTCTCTATTCACACGTTCAACTACCTTCCTTACAATTGACAATTTTAATTACATCTCGATTAACGAATAAATATTGAAGTATTTAGGTAAATATTTGTTTAATGGGTCGAGGTTTGGCCGCTATCTCGCCTGATGCTAAGTGATGGTATTAGCAGAATCCGCATCTGCCACTCACATCACCTACTCCAGATATTAGAAAATCGCTCGGCTGTTCTCCGAATCGATACGGATTCAACTTTCTTCATAACCGGACATGAATCGATTTGACACTGATCGCTATCCGACCGGCACTAATGACATTACAAATCGACGCTACAAAAGAATTGTGGGAGATTGATTTTAAACTCTCATATCTTGGTGATAAAGTTTTATTTCGTTTGAGCTGTGTTGTTGGTTTTCGTGTATATTTGACGGCTGGGGAATGTGTTTGGAGAAAATCTGAAAAAAATATTTCGGTGTGGAATTTAACGTGGTTTATGATTTACTGTAGTCGTGAGGATAATCTTTTTCTATTTTGCGGGGCTAGTAACATACATTTTTTTATTGCATAAGCTGGAATTTATTTGAAGAGCACTGTACACTGAAATTTGTTTAAATAATATTATGTATTTGTACTATTGGTATTTTACATGATAAAAGATAAAGTATTTCAAGGTCAAAATAACACCGAGTATAGTACTTTTTTATGATATAAAGCATCGGTAAACGAGCAGACGGATTATCTGATGGTAAGCAATCGCCGTCGCCCATGGACACCCGAAACACCAGAGGCGTTATAATTGCGTTGCCGGCCCTTTGGGGGTTAGAAATTTAAGGGTTGTTGAGGATTCGGGGATTGCAATGATTGAGAAGGGGGTAATTTAACCTCCAGTAACCTCACTCACACACTCGTTGTTGAAACTAGGGTCTAGGTTCGATTCACACATTAAGCAAAAGGTAGAGCAAAATTTAGGAAACATTTGCGAATGTAATATTCTGCAAAACTTAGTTTTAATTTATGTAGAAAAGTGTCACAGCTGGTGCTAATAACATTTTCTATGAAACAAACTAAAATTAGTTTCGATGAATATTCAAACCTTCAAGGTTTCAGCATTATCTTTTTACGTGCGATAACAAACTGACAGAATTATTTAAATCATTTTTAAATTAAGTTTTATCACAAATTTCTATCTTGTCTCTTGAGTTTCGAGTGACTTCGTTTTATTTATAATCTTTGTTCTTTTTTTTTGGAGACTAGATTATTTTGTTTTGAAGTAACTACTTAACTTAATTAATCTTTGAAGTTTTTTATTCTAAGTCAAAGTCAAATAATTTTATTTCACTTTTGGGTCAGAGCCCCAATTCAAAGTCCCCCAATCTTTCCAATCCTCGATTCTCCAACAACCCTTAAATTCCTAACTCCCAAAAGGCCGGCAACGCACTTCACATAAGGTGATACGTCATTTCGTGTTCCATAAAAAAAAAACTTTTGAAATATCAACTAATAAAGAAATACATATAATACTGTCATTCTGTCTGTCAGTGAAACTAGGTGCCCAATTCTTATGGACGCGTAAAATACCAAACTCCATGAAAGATAACTACTGGAATCGAAACTGAAGCCCTTGCTCGGTATTCGGGCTTGTGACCACTTAAGTAACTACGCATCTTTTCATAATAAGAATACGCTATCAGTTAAACTACCTTCTACATTCCTATAAACAATTTAACCGAAAACAACAATAGCCAAGCGAAAATAAGTTTTAAAACACAATAAATACGTTCAATTGTAATCTATGATTATAACGAACAATTCTCAAACACTAAATAAGAGACCAAAAGGGTCAAAATTGTCCGTGGGCTATACAAGCCTTCAAAAGCAAAAACCCTTTGCAAAATTCAGTAGAATAGACCCTTCCCTTTGTTCAAGAGGCTGTAATTTCAATTACTTGTAAAATTCATGTAATATTACGGCTTTAGTTATAAAAGGTAGTGTTGAAGAAAAGGTTTTTGGGATCAACAGTTGCCCACGGTAGATTATACTGAAGGTTTTTGGAAGATCTAGGCTTATAATAAGTTTGTGCTGCTAAAATTATCTTTTGTTTTATTTAAGTTGTCTATTCTTATACTTCCATATATTTTAACTTCTGTGTACTGTATCACTGGTAAAATATTATTATGCAATTTGGTTCGAAATACGCATGACATTAACTAGGACTCGACCTCAAATCCCTGACACCCGACTAACCTTAATATCGGTGTTCCTTCCAACTAAACTATCTGCCAAAAAATGATGTCTGTGTATTTATTGAAATTATACTTAAGAGAAATAAACCGATCTTGTTCGTCAAAGAAAGAGAGAGAGCGTTCTCCCTCTCCCTCTGTCTTTCTTGAAGACAGAGGGTTCTCCCTCTCCCTCTCTCTTTCTTGAGATTGGGATTTTGGCTTTGGTCCCCGGATTAGGCAAAGTATTATCAGATTTATGGCATTACGAAATACTCAGTAGTAGCATGGGATCGGAGGTTATGTCCAATTATTGGTAAAAAGGCTCGTCCTTTTAATAGCAAAGGAATATTTCATTGAAAAGAATAGGTATTACATTACTCTGAAGTCCTAATCAGACATGCAAATATTAAATGCATCCACTCACATTTCGTCAGTTATGTTTGAAGTCTGTATAAGTACTGTTGGGCAGAACCCTTAAGCAAATCAAATTGCATGTTTAACGCAGTGACTAGGTAGGTTAGGGTTTGATTCCCGTGCGGTATAACTCTTTTTGTGATCCACACCAAAATTCTAGTGTGAGGCCTTGCCAAAAAAGTACCAATTAATAAAATTTTCATAAATTAAAAAACATGCTCGATTCTGGATTTTATTCAGAAATCCCGTACAAGTCAGGAAGTTAAAGAAAAGAGATCAGATAATCAATTCCTATTCTTCTGTAATTCCAGGCAGGCGTCAGAAGAAGAAAGTGATGCAAGTGATAATCCCTCTCTTATTCGGCATGAAATCAGCAGGGATGGCAATGTTCGCCATGGCGATAGTAACCGTGTTGACCTTGAAGGCATTCTTAGCGAGCAAAGTGGCACTCCTGGTCACAGTAGGAATGGCAGTCAAGAAGCTGTATGAGACTTATGGAAGTGGGTAAGTGGAGAAGAATTTTGTTTTTTTTTTTCATGTTTTTTTTTTTTGTTGGTAGTGTTGAGGTTTTGTGTGCCAAGAAGACATTGCTCAAAAGAAGAAAAAAGTTTCTTGGCACGTGAAACGAAGAGTATATTTTCAATCAGTTCTTGATTTTCGTTACATCTTTCTATAAATATTTGTCAATTATTTTGGATACAGAAATAATAATTCAAAGAGATATTATTTATATCATGTTTACACAAAATTTATTAAAGAGACCATCAGTCCTAAGAGATATCAAAATTTCAATTTAAATTCACCCCAATATTTACTTTGACGACTTATTTTTGGGACGACTTAATATCCAATTTTCCTCGTCTGTCCCAAAATTCGGACATTGATTGAAATTACTCCACATTCCCATGGATTTAATGGAACTTGTCACAGGGCACCTTTTTCACGGTCTGTCAAGTATTTCCCAATAAGGATGGAAGGGGACAAACAATTAAATGAACGCTTTTTCAGTTACAAAACGATTTGTACTATAACGATCCTCATAAGCGTTGATGGCTTAAATGGTTTTTCGAAATCCATTACTGGCCATTCCAAATAAAAATAAAAAAGTAAATGACAATATAAAATGTGTCAGAGGTACGTGTGAAAAGCGGAATTTCTCTTTATTAATAGAAATAAAAATAGATTTGACATTAAAATGCATAGTTAAGCACTGCTTCACCTTGTAATGATTAGTCCTTAATTTCTGTTCAAAGTTACCAACTGTTTGCTCAAATCAAATGAGAGATTTATTGTAATAAAAATAAAATTATCAGTCCCAAAACCCTCTATTGTATTTATTAATTTTAGCCGTGATCATCCCACTGCAGGGCAAAGGCTATCCCTAGCCTCTAGCGGCCTATCCTTATCGTAGGTGTCAAGTTTCTCCCGCCATTTCCTTCCGGCCCTGCTACGACGTCTGATGACGTTAAGTGGGCTCCACTCAGTTGTGAGTTTTGCCGACCGCTAAATAAAACAAAAGGAGATCAGATTTTGATGCTTTTGGCAATTTTGATCTTTCTGATCGTTTATGATTATTCGTAGGTCCACTTATTTACTCCTATCCCATTAAAACATTTTCAGAACACAATAATTTTCGCTCCGCTTAATCATTCCACTATAGTAAAGTAACCGATTTAATAAATATAAATCGATGGTCCCTGTCAAAATATTATGACGTCATTTTCCCATCCATTTCCCAAGCTGTCACCTTCAATAGATTACAGATTTTCTTTGAATTGAAATTTTATGGAAATTAATCTCCTCTGTTCATTGTCTCATTCTGTGGTAGGTCGTAAATCATTGTGCTTCCTTGAATTCATATTTTTTTCACCTTTATTCTCGCCACAGACGAAACCTGGTAAAGTTTTTAATTCATACATGTAAAATTTCAAAAAAGGGATCAGTAAATTAAACTAAAAAAATACTCAAAATCTCACACAAGATACATACTCGATATCTCTAGTATTGCAATATTTGCATAGTATACTTGTTTTCTGAGGAGAGAAAATGATCCAATGACTTCTCCCGCATCGGGTGAAGCGAGAGGAAGTTTCAGACTCTTACTGACATAAACCGTCCTGTTCCTACTCCTGCTTTTCAAGCTGGAGCCTCGGTAAACACGCTAGGTTGTGTACTGGAAGCAGGATAAAAATAGCTATTGATTAATTTTATTATAATATAATCTTTTTAGAATTAACATATTTATTCATAATTAAACCCTAATAATATAAAACAACTTTGTAACATTAAAGTATGCTATATTATATTATAACATAGCTTTGTATCTATAATATCAGTATTAAGATGTAACTTAAATGATCAAGAACTAATTTGAAAGATACTCTACATACCTTACCTAATACTGGAATGAAAATATTTGACTCGCCAAGAATTTGAAGCTTTGATAATTAATTTTCTCATTTAAATAGCAATGGATATTTCATTTATTATTATAATAAATATTTTCATTTCAATCTTTTATGTGTATTTACGGCCATTCTCAATTTTTTTTTTCTATCGGAGGATAAGACCTACTTTTTGGAGCTCTCGATAACATCTGAGTCTTTGACCTTTTAATCCGCAATAACACTGACTAGAGTTACATATTTATAATAACTACCGTAAGAATTAATCATGATGAAGACTCCTTCTGTGACTCGAAAGTAGTTTACATGATTAGAGTTTGTCAGTTTTAAGTAAGATATAATTCTGTTTATTTTTTAACCGTATTTACAAATGCCGGTTCGATTTCTTAATAGAACAAACCGAGGCATTTTTTCAGCTTAAGCTTTTTTTATGAAATGTATTCTCTAAAAATAATCATCAACCGATAGAAAAATAATTGGAAATGGCCGTTAATAGTTTAATTATGTACCATTATAAATGATGTTAATACGATCAACTAAGCATGACTGACTGCTGACTGACTTGCGCACGATAAATTACTTCTTGAAGTGAGTTCCGTTATATTAAGCATCATTGCTTAGGAATGAGATGAAACGCGTGCTGCTATTTGCCTCGTTGGCTAGATGTTGCAAATGTAGTCTGTACGAGATTTTTCTATTCAGTCACTGGAATTATCTACATAGAAGCTACTAACTAACTAGCTACTACAGAGCGGTTTTACCGGCTCTGCTCAGTTCCTATTGATTGTAGTATGCTGTTTTATAGCCTATAGCCTTCCTCAATAAATGCCCTATCCTACGCAAAAACTATTATTCAATTTGGACCTGTAGTACCGAAGTTTAATTCATTCTAAGTAACGAACTCTTCAGCTTTATACATTAAATTAAAGTATAGATTTTTTTTTTATGGGACTTGCCGGTAATCGAGCAGACGTATTACCTGATGGTAAGCAATCGCCGCCGCCCATGGACACTTGAAACACCAGAGGCTTTACAAGTGCGTTACCGGCTTTTTGGGAGTTAGGAATTTAAGGGTTGTTGTTCGGGAATGGGGATGGGGAAGATTGGGAAGGGGGAATTGGGCCTCCGGTAACCTCACTCACACAACGAAACACAACGCAAGCGTTGTTTCACGTCGGTTTTCTGTGAGGCCGTGGTATTACTCCGGTCGAGCCGGCCCATACGTGCCGAAGCATGGCTCTCCCACACTTATAGATTTAATTTCTGTATCGAGTTTAGAGTAATATCTTATGTTTGGCAGATACCTTTTAAAGAGTTATGAATAAAGATCGAATTTTATTATGTTTGGCTCTCTTACTTCTTTTGAAAAAATTATATGATATTGTTATGTACCTATTTGCTCCTATGCATGAATGTTCCAATTTTATACCATATATTTATTTAAAATTCTCTAAAATTACAACTTATAGAACACAGAATAATAATATAATATTTAAAGCCGACCAGTAGCGGGAGCATGGTCCAAACGCTCGACTCCCCACTATTACAATATTATTATTTCAGTATAAAATTTCTAGTACCTAATCATTTATTCCGGACACTACCTCTAACAGTAACTATTACTAAGAATTTCATTCTTAATTTAACTTCGTATTGCCATGCCCAAAATGTCCCTTACATCAAAAATCTTTGCTATTTTCTCTGAAATATATTAAACGTTTGGTGGGAAAGCATTCATCCATAATATTCAATAAGCCTTTCATGGTATTTCAAGAATCAAATATATTGGGTAAAGTAAAGATAGAAAATATCTTCGGAATATCGTCCAGAGACACGTATTCAGTATTGGAGTTAGGTCCACAATATTTAAATAGGGTCGCCTCTAACGTATTTTGATTTGGAAATTTTGAATGGAAGCACGGAATTTGGATTTAGGTCTCACTTAAAGTAATAGACTTGTCAAATTTTATGAGGTATGAAGTAGATAAATTGCTTGACGTAGACAGAAGACGTCAGTCTATATAAATTATTTTACAATTTTTTGTTATACAATTCAAGCCCATATAATCATAAAAGCATAGGAAATGGTGTCATATAGCTTAAAATATTGCCAAATAAAAGAATAGTATTCTCGCTTATTTACTGAAATATTTATAGCAGAACTTACTTCAACTCAAGATATTACTACTTTCTATGTACGGTTCATTTACATACATAGGCAAAAATCATAAAAACAATACTTCAAAATCAACCAAAACTAGCTCTTATTTAGTTATATGTATAAAACACATTTCTCTTTTCTATTTTAATATCTGAAACCACGTGATTATGCGAGCCACTGCTTTTCACAAACATTAATTTCTTCTGAGTGCATCCCTCTGCAGCTGAAAAGTAATATAATGTAAATGAACCATTTCTATGTAAATTCAGCACTGTACAGACTGAAGATGAGCACTGAAAACCTTTCCCTGAAAAAAAAGACTAAAAAGTTATATGAAAAATATCACAAATATTTCTAGCTTCATAAAGTGACTAGTTGACCGATAGCTTTATTTTGACTTATGATTTTCTTGAGAAGACTCAATTATGGCATATGTTAATAAAGTAACTTGACTTATGGCTGTTTTCACCACCCACCCTTACACCACCTCTTAACTACGAGTTACTTAACGTGACATAGCACATAAACTAACATACAGGTTGATGAACCCCTCACTCAAACTTAGGAGAGATATGTGAAAACGTGCACTAAACTATTCTATGACTGATCCGATGTTTGACTTTCGTAACAAAATCAGGGTTATAGTGACTGATATACTGATATACTTTATGGACTTGACGATACCTTCTATGAAACTGACCAAACCGTTGCTGGAATGACTGACGACTAATTTAACCGTGAATTAAATTAATTAATTAATTCTGCTCTTGAATTCCAAGAATATGCGATGACTGACATCCGTTAAATATGAGAAGCAGCTAATTAGTCAACAAATAATTTCACTAATTATATGCTTTCTAATTATTAATTAATTACACAATTATCAACTGATTCTGCCTAAATAGATATTCAGTTCAATGTGAACGAACAATAGAATCAAAAGACAAAAGAAAAAAAATAGCTTTTGTTTTATAATAAATATTCTGAACTGTAAATTCAAGTGAAATATGATTATTTTGGGAAAATCCATTTAAACGTATGTCAATCATAAATATATAGACTGACAACTTAATAAAAACACTGACTTGAGTGACATAAAAAAAACAAAATACACTGAGTGCAAGCTCTTTATAAAATAAATATGAGAAAAAATGACAGAGCAATCGATAACAGTATGAAATTGTTTATTCCAGCGTCGGTTTACAAAACCACCCGTATCTTTACTCGCAATATCCGATCGATTTTCCGAGCGCCTCCTCGCACGCATACTCCGTTAGCGGAGTGAGCCCACAATTCGCGTCACCGGAGATGTATAGCCCCACCGCGATGGGAGCCCACGGGCAGACCAATGAGATAATACACCAGAGCGACGCGAGCGCTCAGCAGTCGCAACAGGCGCCCACAATGCTCGTTAACTCAACGAGAGCGGCTGAGAGATGGGACGGTAAGTCGAAACTGCTCAAATTTCTCGAACCGATCATCGACGGCATCAAGTACATTGTAGACCCCATCGCGAACGCATTCTACGGCGCCATGCCCGCCACCTTCCGAGGTCTCAGCTCTGACGCTTCCAAAGCGAAAAGCGTTGAACCTGTCGACGATGATCTCGATGAGTTGGAGATTGTGAAAAAACCTAGACAGATATTGGTCCCCCAGCCTAGGAATATAGCTCAGAGGAAAATGACTTATAGAAAGAATAGACATAGGCCAAAGAAATACGCAGATCTAAAAGTAACGTTAGATAGGTTGAAACAGAACAAAGATTTGCACGATTATATCAAAACTAAAAAGTATAAGTTCAATTATCCTAATACTTATTTTTATCCTAGGGTTAAATATTTTGTGAATCCGAATACTTTTTATAAGCCAAACAATAGTAGACTAATGCCGTATAGGAACATGCCATTTAAAGAAGTAACTACTACTGAGGTTAACACGACGCCTGCTAGCAATTCAAATTGGAAGCCCATAGTAGTATTTAATAAAACAGAGGATGTCACAGAAAAAACAATAAGGAGAAGGTTTCATAGGAAACAGACAAAGAAACGACATGTTAGGTCAAAAAGAAGTTTAGAAGGTGATATGAGCTACAGCAATGCTACGTCAAGTTCATTTTACGAAAATATATACAGTACTGGTAGAAGTTTTTTTGATTTTCTGAAATTCGTTTTCGCAACCGATCCCATAGGTAGTATGATAAAGCAGTCAGATGAATATACGAAGTCAGTTCTCGATCAATCATTGAAATCTGAAGAGCCAGGGTTCTACACAGCAGCTTATAGAGTAATGATGATGACTTTAGACTTATTCGATGGTCTTCTTGGTGTAAATGAGGCTTTAGAAAGTCATTTTATTGGAGGTGAACGCGTTGTAAAGAGGAGAAAGAAAAAGAATAGAAGGAAAGCTATAAATAGATCGCAAGCTCAAAAAAAGGTTACTGGTAATTGCACACAAACTGTTGAAAATAAAGAATTAAACACTACAACTGATAAACCTTAAAATTGTGAGGTTGTAGGCTCTATGTTATTTGCATTTATAGAAGCATTTGCTGTAATTAAATATAATTTGGTGATGGTATTTATTTCAGGATGTACTATAGAAGTTATCCCACTGATATCATAGATTTGTAATAGGGTTGTTTTGTTGTAAATATCAATGAGAATCATTTTTTGTATAAAATTGAAATTAACTCGATAGAAATATACTGTTAAAACTCTTGTAACACGAATCGAGTCAATTTCTGATCTATGCTCAGTTACTGAAATATCATCAATACTTACTGATACATCATTAGTTTTAAATATTCTTCTGTCCGCCACAATTTCAGAAACTGAGCACTCATAAACATATAGAAAACTAGAATTTGAATTGATATTTGCACTGTTATGTTATATATAACCACAATCATTATGTTATAGGCTTCCGGAGACGTCCAATGTTTTATGGACAGTCGCGCGCTACTTCAGAATCCTTTTCGGCCTACCGCCATCGCCATTGAATCCAGCCCAGACTATGACCATGCCCATGTTCGTAATGCCACAGATGTACGGTCCCCCCATCACAATGCCGCCGTCTCAGTAAACAAAATTGGACACACACATGGATCAAGTGGCGATTTTAATGCCAAGCATAACGCCAAGCTAAATGCCATTCTGTCACGTGGCTTGATCCGAGTTTTGTGATAATCGTGGCAGTCTGGCATTTAGCTTAAAATAACAATAGCAATGTTTTAATTTCCTGGACATGGAAATTTTTCTTTTCACTTAAATTTGGCCCTTGTCTCGTCCAGAACTTAAGACATTGCGACTCCCGACCTTAAAGACTGAAAACTTAATATTTTGAAATGCGCGAGCCCGTCGACTTTATTTTAATTGTATTGTAATTTATTTTTAAGTTATTTAAGACTTATTTATTCAGCACTTAGTTAAATACAATAATGTTAAAGAAGTGTATGCTTGTTTTATTTCTTTTTATATAAACATCAACAGCCTATTCTGCTGACCAAAGGCCTTCTTCTTCTCGCACGGAGATTGAGCGGTGGTGATTAATTCACCACGTTTGCTCAATGCGGGTTGGCGATTTTAAACTTATAAATATAAATTATAAGCCTAGGTTTCCTCATCATGTTTTCCTTCACCATGTCAGTGGTGTTTAAATAAACTCAGAAAGTAAGTATAACAAGGAAAAAGACTCATTGGTACTTACCATTGGAAGGTTTCGAACCCGCACTCTCGTGCATGAGAAAATCATGCGTCTTAAACCTCCGGGGCACTAAGACATAAATAAACCTCCGGGCACCAACTGAACAAATCTGTCCTTGATTTGTCCAAAAAAGTTAGAGAAAAAACAGAATTATACTTCAAAAAAGCTAGCATAAAAGTTTCCCTATGAAAGCGAAAATTGTGAGGCGTCATAATTGGTGTCTCCTAAACTTTTTCTTTGAGAATTCTTATTATCAGCAAAAAAAGATTTATCAAACTATTGCGTAAAATGATGAGAAAATATATCAAGAAAAAGCTTTGAAGTTTCGTGAAGTTCTTGTTTGATAAGAGTGGAGTTTTTTATCTCGAGAGACGGACGAGTTTGAGAACGTAATATCTGTGTCCTCTGGGAAATGTAAGTACTCAAACAATACTTTACTAGTAACTGCTCTTTTGAACTCTAGAGATCAGTCAGTAGTTTCTACAGTTAGGTAATCAAAAACTGTTTTGTCAAAGTATGTTACAAACGACATACACATACGGTACATGTTGACGAAAAGAGTTTGCGTAACGTAACGTAATTTCTGGAAAAATACTTATAAAGTTTTTCATGTACTACAAGGAAAGTTTAATAATCTTCTCTTACTGGCGTAACTGGCATCATCATCAATAGACTATAAAGAGCTACTGCTGATCAAAGGCCTCTTCTCACACGGAAAAGGTTTGAGCATCAATCACCACGCTGAATCCATCCAAATTCAAAAGTCTTTATTGTGGATCACAGGTTTGTATGGTAATATAATATAGGTCTTAAATAATTAAATAGATGTTTTATTCGAACAGACCTGATGGTAAGCAATCGACGCCGCCCATAGACCCCCGAAACATCAGAACGTTACAAGTGCGATGCCCCTTTGCCCCCTTTTGGGGGTTAGGAATTAAGGGTTGTTGAGGAATTGGGGATTTTGGAGGGAGGTTATCGAGCCTACAGTAACCTCACTTACACAAAGAAACACAACGCAAGCATTGTTCCTCGTCGGTATTCTCGTCGGTGTCTCCCACACTTAGATCAGCTATATCCCGCCCTTTGGGTATACAATAGTCATGTAGGAGTTTATGTACACATAAAAAATAATCTACTATTTAAAAATATCTAGGTTCGACTTGCTGATAAAAACAAAAACAGTAATAATTTGGATAGCGACAAAATAAAACTTTCTTCTTTATCAAGGATACATTAACATTATGACAAATGATACCTCAGAAAAACACTAATAGCTTTATTATCTCTTACCAATCTATTTTTAAACAACTACAATAAATCTAGATAAGACTAAGCACCTCGCAAAGTATCTGGCAATCGCAGGCTCTTCACAATATTTCTTCTCCAGTTATCCCAGTCATAATACAAACTTGGATGCGTGAATACTTCATACGTTACGTCTTTCTTCTGAAAATTACAATAAAATAAATTAGACATAGGAAAAATCTAAACAAGCCACCCATGGGGTATACAGGCACAAGGGTCTCGTGTTTGATTCCCGGGCAAAACATTACTGGGTATTTTTAGGATTTTCGAAAATGTGTCATCCCCTATTACATGGGACTTATAATCCCAAATGGTGAAAAGTAAGTGTACATCGTATAGCCGCATTACGTCAGGTAAAGTTTACAGAGAGTCGCTAGAGGCAGGTTACTTAAAGAAGATCTAGAAGTCAGAGAACGAGGCCTATCTCAGGAGTGGACGTCTACAGAATACTGGATAACTGATATGATAATGAAGATGACAAAAAATAATAAGCGATTGTTCTTATAGCCACAAGATATCCAGCATTAATACATATTTAATGCTTAAAATATTTTCTCTCACCACTTTAAATATTTTCGACTTACACCAGTTTGTTTTTTTATGAGATAAGTTAAACAAGCTGACGTATCACCTGATGGTAAGCAATCAGCGCTGTCCATGGACACCCGAAACACCATTTGCCTTACAAGTGCGTTGCTAACTCTTTTGAGACTCTTACTAGGAATTTGAGAATTTAAAGGATTTGAGGATTGGTGAGATTGGAGAGGTCTCCAATAACCTCACTAACACGACAATACATATCGCAAGCATTGTTTCACGTCGGTTTTCTGTGAGGCCGTGGTATCACTTCTATCGAGCCAGCCTATTCGTGCCGAAGCATGGTATACACTTAAAAGTATGTTATGAGTCCCATGTTATAAGGGGCTAAGCCCATTGCCATACACCAGACACACAAACAGCAAGAGTCTGAGACTCTTTCTCGCCTCACCCAAGACAGAAGATGTCGTTGGATAATTTTCCCTCTCGAAAAACAAGAATAGTCTAAAATTAAACTGTTTTCTACTGAAATGAAAATAATAATTCCCACACGCGACTTTATCTTAACCAAGCTCAAGTTAAGTGGAACAAAAATGTCACGGTCTCTATTCCTGACGTGGGTGTGTAGATATTTATAAAACAGGAATTATATTTCAGACCTTATTTTTATACTATTATGGTCCTTGATATTTTTAGAGAAAAAGCTGAAGCATAAAATGGAACCTGTTGATTTTCTTATAGCAATGTGTTGTTTTGTGAGTTGCGGAAGAAAATTGTTAGGCGTTTGGAAAGACTGCGATTCCATTATGGAGGATTTTAGTACCTACTACCTATACAAGACATGTATCATTTGCATGTTTCACAAATACAGTTACTGTTCTGACAAAAGGTCTGACTTTTTTTATGTGATTACCTGATCGTTCATAATCGGTGCCGCCCATGAAGACCTGAAACACCAGGGGTGTAACTTTTGGGGGTTAGAAATTTAAGGTTTATTGGGTATTCGGGAATTGGGGAGATTTGGGAGGTGTATAAGTATAATTGGGCCTCCGGTAACCTCATTCACACGACAGGTTAAAATATATTACTATTGAATATGTTACTATTTAGCTAGAATATACATAATTATACTTCAGAGCTAACATGTATAATTATGACCAAATACAACACTGGGTACTCATTATGATTAATTGTGACTGCGAACCTAAGACTTAAAACCGAGACCTAAGACCTAAGACTTAAAGCCCACATAAATAAAATTAGGTACATTGCCTGAAAATCCCAGCATTAGATACGTCTACTACATAACAAATCTAGACATATAGTTTATATTTCATATCAAAAACGTCTACATCTCAAGATTTTTCCAACACATCGCTTCTACATTTCACAGAAGAATCCAATAAATCCTTTTGACACATTGAACCGCGTAAGAAACACAATTCAATTTATTTTCAATCAAATCTCGACACTATTGTCTCTGTCCTTATGTTATAAAATAGAATGACATTCGAAATATTGACATAAAAATATTATAGTGTCAATGTTGAGCTTTCGTTTTGATGTGTCATTCTTTTTTATTGTTTTTTCTTAGATTTGCGATATTTATTTTGGCACAAGCTCGCCACAGCCTCCTTTACCGCTGCAACTCCTGTGCACCAGAATCTACAGCAGATACAACCATGAAAACACCGGAACATTGAAGTCCGGTGCATCCCAGGGACATGAATGACTGTCTTGGATCCCGCAACGAAATAAATCAGAAGATATTATTAGAGGAGAAAAAAAAGAAATGCGATATAATAGTTTTAGAATAAGATTATTGTTATAAAAGACTGAAAATAGAATTTATCTCAGTACTCAGAGTCATTCAATGGTTAGTTAACCCAATCATTAGCAGTACTTTTAGGAACAAAATTTTAGGTTACTAAGGAATTGTATAAGTAATTATTAAATGTCTCTGAGTAAGGTAGTAATACTTAATTCATAACTAAAATAATAATAGCCTTTACTGATCATTTAAAGTTTCAGAAAACGTGTTTTAAAGATCTTCTTAATCGTTCTTTCTCGTAAAATTTTAAATTTTGAAATGAAAACCGAGCCTCGTTTTCTCCACGAAACTGATTAGATACACAATTCCAATTCAAATTGGGAGAAGGAGTCTCTATATGACTTGAAACTAGAAGAACCTTTCTCAATACTCATTTACTTGAGTAAAACCAGGTATATTTCACAAGTAGTGTGCTAAACACAGTCGTTCTTTCATGTTTATGTAGCAAGTACTTACTTTCATATTTTTCGTATGTTCCGAACAACTTTTACTGCCAACAAAAAGTTTTCAAACGTTGACAAATTGTTGTTTCTATTTGTTCACAAATACTTTGTGTATTATATTCGACTATTATAGCCAATGTTCGCAGCTTTACTTATGACATAAGTATACAAAAGGGTAAGTACCTATATAGATTATCGTCTGATATTTTTTAGCAATTAAGCATACACGTAGTAGTCCTATATATTTATCTGTTTGACTGAATATTGTTGTTACATTGTTCTCTTACACAATTGAAGCAACGTGCGAAAAAGAATGCAGCTCGAATATGCGATGTATCCAATAGTAGGGACGCCATTCATAGCACACATTTTTCCTTATAAAAAACATAGCTTACCCGAGTTCGATTCCATCAGTGCTATGTTATGTGTACCAATGAATATGACAGCAACGTAGCATAACACATATTATTATCTGATGGAAAAGCACTCAAACGCTTGCGATGTGAACATAGGCTATTGCTCAAACCAGTCAATCAATCAACAGTCTTATTGGTAACTCTTTCATAAAACCAGTAAAATATAATAATATTACTACCTACTTGGTCGAGTGGTCGCAAGTGCGACTGCCGAACAAGGGGTCTCGGGTTCGATTCCCGGGTCGGGCAAAGTATTACTGGGCTTTTTTCGGATTTTCGAAAAATTCTCGGTAGTAGCACGGAGTCTGGAATTGTGTCCAGGATATGGCAATAGGCTCACCCCCTATTACATGGGACTTTAACACAAAAATGGTGAAAAGTGGGTGTACATTGTATAGCGGCATTACGTGCCGTAATGTGCACCTCTGCTTACCCCTTCGGGGATAAAAGGCGTGAAGTTGTGTGTGTGTGTGTGTATTACTACCTACCTATTACATCCCTTTATTATTTCAGCTTATTGTTATTGAGTCCCAATCGAGTCGTAGTTTAATAAAACGCACAAATATTTAGAGAATCAACAAAAATCGGTGAAATTGGATATATTGTAATATCTCTCGAAGGGCAAACGAAATTATACAAAACATGTTGCCGGGAGTACGGACAACATTATGGTAATTTATATTTGTGGGTTCTCATGGTAATTTTGTTGATTCAGAGTTTGTGTCGCATTACTAAAAATACATGACAGATTGGGAATTTAAAATTTTAATTTGTCATAACCATAAGGGTGCTTTTCCACCAGATATGTGCTATGTAGCTATGCTACCCGTGCGTGCGGCGCGTCTGTTCAGCCCGCGTCTCAGAATGTCATCAAACCATCACAGATGAGGCCCAGTAGGGCTGATGCTGCGGACTACCTACCCAAAGCTGCGGACTACCTTCCCGGAACTGCGGAATACCAAGCGGGTTTACTATGACCCCAGCTCGAAAAGTAGGCATTAGAACGGGGTGGTTTTTAGTCAGTAAGATTCGGACACTCCCTTTCGCGGCACTGACACTTCCAAGGCGAGAGAAATCATTGGATGATTCCCCGCCTTAAAAAAAGCAACTAATTCTAACATTATTATTATTCTTAAAGGTAAAACGGGGTCGAGGTAATAATACCATTTATCTCAATGTCCTAGAAAGTAAAGGATCACGTTTTCATGAAGGATACAAAGCAAAAGCGACCTTATTACTGAAGGTTACTGGTGTAAATACTAATTGTGTTTATCCTTACGTGCTTAGCACACTTACTTTTTAGTACCTATGCTACAGAACCTGGTTCTTAGCTGAAGACAGACGTCTAGCTTTTTGATTCGATTTTTAAGATTCAGCCTTCAAATAGGTTCTATTTGTTTTTAGACTTTGACTTTCTGATAAAAAGCTTTTATCAGAAAGTCATGTAATGGGCCAGTTAAATATCAGCACAAAACCCTTGCACACATAGAATACCTATATAGTACCAATTTTAATGAAAGGTTGAATAACTTTTTAATAAGTTTTTAAGGCCTTCAATTTTCTTCTATTTTAGTCTGTCTGTGGTTAATATCTTTCGAACCTTCTCCTACGTCTGAAAAATACTTTGCTGAAAACCACATAAAAATTGGTTCAGCCAAATGCGAGATAATCGCGTCTAAACATACATATGTACATGCTTTCATAATTTAAATTCTGAAACACCCATTCCAAAGGGAACCCCCTTTTAAAAACAGTTATCAAGCACAGTATTAGTTTTAAAGTAAATTATTTTCAACCTGGAAATTGAACCCAAGGCTTGTAGTTATCTTACAACTGGCCAGCTTGTATTAGTATTTTTATGATTAGTTATTTTCTTCATAAGAATAAAATAGTTGGTACAGTTGGTACCATCTGTTTACGGTAGTCAGTAGGATTAAATAAAGTTAAAACATGTTAGTATTCAATTCGTTTATTCCACAATAAATAATTAGTACAATTAATGCAAATTTTTAATAAATTATTATATTAATAATTAAGGCAAATGCTTAGTAATTATTATTTAAATGCGAAATTAGCATCATTGTACAAGTTAGTGAGTACGACTATAGTTAACATGATAATAAATAAATAAATAGTGTTATTTACATTAATAATACGTGTACACTTAATAATAAATTATTATTTTGAAAAAATAATAATAAATAATAATATAAAAATAAAAGTCGACAAAACTTTAGCTGCATTTTATTTGATGTGTATTTTCTGACTCATTTTGCTTAAACTTTTTTTTTGTATTTTTTAATAAGTCATTATTTTACTTTTATATGTATATTTCTTTGGTACGTTTTGTCAACTTTTACGTAAACGAAACCTATTACACTTTTCTTACGCTTTTCTCTGCTTTTGGTGGGTCATTGTTATTCCCTCTCTAATTTTGGTACATTAAGTTAATGTACCAAAATATTTTTATCAGCACGTAAACTTAAGTTTACAAAAGACTTCAAAAAGGAGTATTTCTGTATTCTTTGGTCTATTTTAACCCTAGTACCGGTACCTAATACATATCTGTTTTGGTACAGTCACTCTAATATTTAGTTTGTGTCAATGTTTATTGCACTCCATTTTTTTCATCTTTCTTGTTTCAGCCCAAGCAAGATTGTGTAATAAGGTTCATTTTAATTGGTTATTTTGTTGAGGTAAGTATCGCCGTTAACTCCATTCAGTATCAGTCATCCAATTGACTTAGTCCTTTTTGACAATAGCCTGAAAAGTATTCGTACTTTAATTTCTTTTAATTTAAGCTAATGTACTTTCATTAAAAGAATGGTTTACTCAGTTCCAAACGATTGTCTTGAATCGATTGACTGAAAAGAAAAGAAATGGTACATTGATATTATTAGTTTTGGAAATTATTTACAAAAGCAATTTATTTCTTTTATAAGTAAAAAAACATACTCGTCAATAAAGCACAGAAGGCAAATAATTAAATACCGACTAATTTAGTTTTAGTATGTGAATAATAAAATTAAAATAGCAAAACGAAATAAAAGTATTGCATTACTGGAATTCTAAATTACGAATTCAAATGAAGGAATCATATTGCATTCATTTATTAAGTACTAATTGAAATCTTGTCTGAAATTACTCTTGAAACTAAATTACTCGGTATTTTATATCAAATTTGAAATTAAATAATAATACGTTTCATTCTAAAGAACAAATCTATAGTCAAATAAAATGAGAAAGTGCTCTACTGCAACATAAGAGTGGGTTTATTTAATACTACAACTAATATTAAAAATACGAGAAGATAAAAGCTTGATTAAAAATAAGTTATTTACTAAATAAAGCTACATTGTGCTAAGTAATTAAAGCGATCCATTCCAATGGCACATGTGTTTGTGATGTGTGTAACTCTTAAACAATTAAAAAGAACTGTGAAAGAATGCATGCAATCTGCCGTTAGATAAGTTATTTCATTAATTAAAAGATTAGGATTAGAGGCATGTTATGTTTTAATGTTAAAAGATTATATTTGAATGTAAGTAATTAAAAAAAATGTTATTTTGTTATATGTGTCGTACGTGTATGCATATGCATGTAGTAATAAGCGGTTATATCAATATTACAAAACAAATACTCCAATTTTATATATTAGTCTAGAAGCCTAGATAGTTTAAAAGTACATTTATATACACTTTTGATATTTACGTCAAATTTCATCCATGGTCTATTGGACCGTCTATGACGGTCGGGATTCCTCTACCATAAATGGGTATTTGCCATGACCTCTTTATTTGGTAGGTGCGGATTAGTAGTAAAAATTAAAGATCTTCTACTACAAAGCAATACTATTATCATCTTTTATATAAAAATAAGTCGGGTTTTCCTTCCTGACGCTATAACTGCAGAACGCAAGAACCGATTCCACGGTTTTGCATACGCTGGAAAGGTATCGGGCCCCGTGAGGTTTATAGCAAAAAAATCCGGGATAATCATTGGTGGCGAGACGGAGTTCGCCGGATTTGCTAGTCTGTTATAAAAATACTAAAAGAACACTCTGTCTTAAACAATATTTGTATTAAGCGTTAACAAAAAAATGATGACAGTACGATTGACCGACAAACATCCAAACAAAGTAACTTTCACATTTATATTATTAAGGGCCTGTTTCACAATGTCTAGATAGCCGCTATGTCCCAGATAACTTTGAATTAAGAACGTAATTTGTATGCACTATCTGTCATATTAGTTCATCAGGCACTTATGTATATGAAGGTGGTGAAACAGGTGCTAAGTTTGATAATACGTCTTAAAAGAGGATAGTTATAATAATCGCGGTTTGTTTAAAGGTACTAGACTAAGGTATTTTGTTCGTAAGAATAAATAATCTAGTACTATTACAGTTCTATATTTCGTGTTATTTTGACCCTGAAATACTTTATCTTATATCGTGTAAAATAACAATAGTACAATCACATAATAATATTTAAACAAATTCATTTAAAACTGCTCATTGCTCTTCAAAGAAATTCAAACTTTAACCTATTGTTTACAAAGTATAAAATTGAATAATAGAGCTTAGGATAGCTTGATATGCTGATGGGTTAAGAGAAATTTTATTTTATCAAAGGACCGAAGCTCACGAAAGCATTTTCTTGTTCTACCTTTAAAATTTATGCGCACCCTAATAATTTGTGTTTGAACTAAATATTATTAAAATGAATTCTGGAGGCCGTTTAGCCTAGAGGTCATTTTGCCCGAGACTAATAAAACTTCAAAAAAGGTTGACCTAAAGCGTTTCTGGCGAAGATTTATAACGATAGAAATCTGGTACCTTTTTGTAAAGTGTTTATTACACCTTTGTAAGAAATTAAAGCGAAAATGTTTAATATATTTTGTATTATATTTTACAGAGACTAGGCAGAAACGTCCTGTGACGAAACAAGACAAGAAATATGAATACCATTAGATAGGGTTTATTTAATCCTAGGGGGTAATTTTAACTCAAACTTTTAGAATAACGAAAAACGTTACGCTTTGTTCTGGATTCCGGATGGGCCGGCTTGACTGGAGTGATATCGCGGCCTTATAGAAAACCGATGTGTAACAACGCTTTCGTTGTGTGAGGTTACCGGAGGCCTAATTACCTCTTCTTCTAATCCCCGATTCCCCAACAACCCAAAAATTCCCAGTAACGCACTCTGGTGTTTCGGGTGTCCATGAGTGGCAGCAATTGCTTACCGTCAGGTAATTTGTCCACTCATTTACTCCATAAAAATCCTATTTGTTATAAAATTTGGTTCAAAGTTACCCTAGGGTCAAAAAACTCGATTTTACCAATAGTACGTATAGATTTTTTGAAAGATTATTATAAGGGATTTTGGAATCAGATAGGTAAATAGTATTATTAACTCGACTGTAAGACACCTAAAACCTAGGTCTTATAATGACCTGTCCGTCCAATTTATTGTGCCTTCTTCATCCTTATACCACTTAATATTTAAAAGCTAAACAAGACCATTGTCAGCTTGAAACTGCCAACTACTTAGTTCTTTCTTTCATAAGACAAAGCGGATTTTCAATATTCTTATAAAATACTGCATTCATAAACTAAGACCTGCTAAGTGCTAAGTCACGTCTAGCGTTTAAAATGAATGTTGAATGCATTTTTAGGGTACTGCACCAAAAGATTAAAATAGGACTACTAAGACTGTCTGTCATTCACTGTGAGCTAAAAATCCCACACTCCCTAGAAAACTGGGCACCTTTTGAAGGTTTCTCACCGTTATCAAAAAAGGGTTGTATCTTTTAATAGTATTTCTCCCCAAAAAGCTAGGCCAAGGCTGTTGACATTTGAAAAGATAGCTTATACAGCACCCTTTAGTTGGTTCATTCGTACCAGCCAATCAAAGCGCCGAAGGCACACTCGTTTCGTTTTTGTTCAACGTGAAGCAAACTTGTACTAAGGGCACCGTTTGTTTGTTAATTTGAGTAGAATTTAGTCATTATAATTTTATATGCTTGCTGATGACAGATCGATCTGGTATTTGTTACATACTTTTAATTTTTATGACCATACAATTATAATCTAACTTTCTTCAACAATATAAATGAACGAATACTACGAAGCTCTTCGTCCATGAGTCCGACTCGCACTTGACCATTTTTTTATTTAATATGGTGCAGTCAGGTCCTTTATGAATTAAAATTAAATTTGCTGCTCTCTATTTACGAGGCGAATACCTTAGGTTTGTTGGGAAAAATGTGTTAGATTAATTTTGTGCTCAGGTTACAAATATGTGTGGAGTGTTTTGTTTTTTTTTTCTAAAGCTATATGAGTGGTTTGTTGTTTATTGTTTTTAATTTAAATTCCGTTGTCATGGTTGTATAAAAAATAAAATTATATTTTTTGATTTTCATAAATGCAGACTTAACCAAAGTACCTTTGTGATATTAGATAGATAGGTTAGATTAGACTACATTGCTTACTTAATTATTTCTTTTATTTATATTTGGCCTCCATCGTTACTACGAAAATTTATTATTACTTATACAAAATTTTAATAAAAATAAAGATTAATGATGTTTTTCGTAATTGGCAAGAATATACAGATTAAAAGTTAATCTTTTTCTAAATCTCTTAAAAATATCTACTTAAAAAAAATAAAATCCGACAACATTTTAATTATTTTCCCCGCTTCCTGATTGCCATTTAAAACCATTAAGTGGACTTGGTATAATCTGCTTTATATTATATTTTAATATTTAAAAACACATCAAGTAATCTCTTTTTATATGATATAATATTTTTAATGGCTACATTTTTCGCGTGTCCGTAATGTCAGCGTGTAGGGTAACACGTGACAAATTATTTCGTTTCTTATGGAGTTTTAATTGTTTGTTTCCATTTTTAAGAATGTTTTAAACTTTTGATGTGTTTTTGTACTAGGCTTGTGCCTAGTACAAAAACGTGTTTTACTTAATTATAATAGTATATATAATGAGTAAATTATCTTGTGATAATTTACTCAATAACATATTTGTCAATCTTAAAGGTAACAAAATGAGAATTTGTGATTAACGGTATGTTTTGATAGGTATTGAAAGTTATAATCTTAGTCTTTTAAGATACACATTTTTTTTTTAAGTCATAATGCCGTACTCAGGGAGATTTAAATAAAACTATTTACTATTAACGATTAATTAAAACTATTCCTCAGTAACGATTTTGCACCGAAAACAGTTGCTAAGAATTGGGTTAAATAACCATTAAATGACTCTGAGTACAGCGGTAATTTATATTATGAGATCGGTTTTAGTACATTTATTTAAATTAAAATGCAAGTTTACAGCGAAAGCCAAATCACTTTACATTTTAGGCTGCATGTACCTACTCATTCTATAACACAAAAATACACTTGCCCGTATTGTCTTTTCCTTTCTTTACTACCCATAAATCCTGACAAATTGTATTTCGTAGAACATATTCGTACAATATCAGAAAAATGAAAATATGATTCAATCTATAGACTATCTAGAGGCGTAACAATGGGGGATACATTCAATACCTTTCCTGGAATCTCAGTAGGATGATAGAAGCTTTCACATTTCTATTGAAACTCCTTTCCTTCGACAGAAAGTTTATATTTCAATAACATGTGGCTACTTTAACATACGTATATAGGAATTTAAAAAGTTTGGATTGTTGAATAAAGAAGTATGAGTTATGATTTAATTTATGAGGTAATAGTTTTACGTCTGAATACTAGAATACTAAATATTAAGTTGTACTTATCGCGCTATCTTTGTTAATTGATAAAGTATTTGTAGCTGTAGAACTAATCTTTAAATTTAGTGGTGCAAATCGTGCCGCTTATTTAATCAAACAATTTAATCTAATTGTGCTTTCAATGCCAGTTTAGTTTAATTAATTCTTAGACATGCTGAATACAATTCACAGATGCACACAGACATGCAAAGATACAAAGAAAAAATATTGAGTGATAACATTCAAGCCAAACCTTCATCACAGAGTCAGAAAAACAGGTGCAGTCATGAAAATCAGTGTAGTCAAAGTAATCGAAGCAGTCAAAAAAGTCATGACAGTCAAGAAAAACAAACATGCACAGTTGAAACAATTTAATGAAACATGCAACATGCAATATGATCAGTCGGTCACCTGAGAAGAGAATAGCTTCTTCAATCCGATGATGGTTGATAGTAAGAGAGCAATCTTTGAGATCAGTAGGGCCTTTCCGACCATGAGGGCCAAGACTTTGAAGGTCAGGGCACCGAACAATCCGAATTTAAGGGCAGCCAAGGCCAACACGGGCCCGAATGGCTTCTGACGGCCTCTTCCACTTTCGAAGACCTTTGGTGGTTTCATTGATACACCTGGAATTGTAAAAGAAATACGTTTATATTTATCTGACAGATAGGTAAAGTCATAGCAAGTGAGATAACCAAATACTTTTTTTAAGGGGGAAAATCATCCTATAACTTCTCCCGCCTTGGGCGAGGCGAAAGAGAGTATCAGACTCTTACTGACTAAAACCACTCCGTTCCTACTCCTGCGTTTCGAACCGGAGCCCCGGTAACCCGCTAGGTGTCCGTATATCATCAAATACTACCAGTTACAGATGTCTTTACTGGGTAAAGGAAAGGGGTAATTAATAAGTTTTAAAGTTTTTAACTACTTCTTTGTAAACTACTAATAAAAGTATCATGTATGTATGTCATATTTAAAAGTCGATTTGCAAACTCCAAAAATGTATAAAATGCGTAAGCTAGCATTATAATATACAAACATGTTGTAAGCTTTTCTGATATTTCCCATAAATATTCCAGATAAAAATAATATTTTTCGCTTCCTGAGCTCCGTCTAATAAATCCCAATTGGCCATTACAGTCCGATATACAAAATTGGTCTGCAAGTCCGGGGGAGCGTTCACGCAGAGTCTATTACAGCCACGCATCGGCCCTTCTAATTACTTCCCAGTGCGGCGGTCGACTGAGCTCGAATCAATTACACAATTCAGTACACCTGAAAGGCACCTTTTAGGCCTTTGGTATGTATGTAAGTATGGGCTTGAACTGATATTGGATTTGTCGATTTTTTTCTATCGATTTGCCCTTTTTTGTATAAACTAATGTATGTCATAGATAATAGAACTAATGTATGTCAGTTTTGAGTATCATTTTTCACATTTTACTTAAAATTTTCAATTTTCTAGTTGTTTGTTATTACAATTTTTTTGTTTTTTATTCGGTAAAACATCCTACATTCTGGATCGTGGATGTGTTTACAAAGAAATTGCTTCTACGAGGCATGCTGTGTAGGAGATACTGTTTAGGTACTAGTTATATACTCTAAATGTAAAAATGGTGGGGTATTCAGTTCGAAGAAAGGGTAAGTAAATGTTACATTGCCTCGTTGGCTATTGACTGCCTCGTTGGTCGAGTGGTCGCAAATGCGACTGCCGGACAAGGGGTCTCGGGTTCGATTCCCGGGTCGGGCAAAAGTATTACTGGGCCTTTATCGGTTTTTCGAAAAATTCTCAGTAGCAGCACGGAGTCTGGAATTGTGCCCAGTATATGGCAATGGTGAGAAGTGGGTGTCCATTGTATAGCGGCACTAGCCATAATGTGAACCTCTGCCTACCCCTTCGGGGATAAAAGGCGTGACGTTGTAATAGTAGCAGTAGTAGTAAATGTTACATATTCACTTCTTTTAGCTTTTTAAACCAAGTAAAATATAAACCAAACAAACGTACCAACACCAAGGCTTCCGTCCTTCTCCTGCTTGCCAGAGATGACCAGGTCTGCATCATTCAGCAGCCTGTACCTCAAGGACCGCGAGCTGACGAAGTGCCACAGCTTGTCCATGATGAACTGCTGTGCCTGGTCTTCCAGTGATGTACCGGCTCTGGCCAGGGTCTCTGATTTAATTGGGATTTCAGCTGCGGCTCCATGACTGTAATGTGAAATTTGTAACGATTACTATATTTGATCCGTCTAGTTCGTCAAGTAATTGCAATTGGTAAGTAAGGAAACTTGCATTTAATTCCCAGGTAGAGAAAAGTATAAATTGAGAATTGAAAAAAAATCTGAAATTCTGCCCGACATAGGGTAACAAGCTTAGCTTCAGTGAAAGTGCACCTCTGCTACCCCTTCCAAAGACTGAAAGGTGTGACGTTCCGTTATTGATGTCACAATTTGAATCTGATATGCTACAATGCAACAATCAAACAGGGGCTAATTAGGACTATACACGATATTGGTTGCTGTAACTACGCTGCTTCTTATTAATATTTCAGAGACCAATACCTAGCCTACCTTCAAGGACGTCACTGTCAGAGAAGTTATTATAAAAAAAAGAAATTAAAAATAACCAAGTAATGAATCTTGTTTTACGAACTTTGTAATAAACAAACCCTTTACAACCAGGAAGAAAGTATTAAATAAAAAAGGAGCGCCAACCGGCAATCTTGACAGTTCGACGTACGAACGGTAGGTACTAAAAAGTTTTTCATTAACGGCATAATGAATTAAGGCCGGTGTGTACTTCTGAACATTTTTCACAAAGTTTCGTCTGAAAGTTTCGGAGTTCTCGGTACATTTTTTTTTTATTTACGCCCAACTACCCTTTTTAATTTATAAGGCGAATCGAAAACTTCTTGTTTCTTTGTTCGTTCCAGTTCCGTTCTTTTTTCGGGAAGATTAGTTGTGTTTGTGAAGGTGTGTTCCGTATTCACGGTTTTGGTTATTATGGACTCTATTGTTTTTAATAAAGTTAGAATTTGATTAACTTGATATATGGGATTGATGAAACTTGTATATTATCACAACTTTCGTGATGCTTACTCATGTAACTGTTTGACGAGGATGATCAGTTCAGGAGGACCAGTTTCAAGTCATGCTAGAAGCTCATATTAGATATTCGCCGCGTCATGCGTCGCGAAATGCTGCTCATGAATATGACCCACCTATGAATAGAAACTAGTCGAGTTCCTCGTCAAATACGCAAGTAACATAATAATTAAGTTTGTATTTTTTTCAATACGGTCGATTATTTTGATTGTACACTGTAGAATTTGAAGTCCGAGAATTTGTTAAGATTAAGATTATGTATTCAAATTGGGCCAAGTACCATCAGTTTCAAGATCAAGTTTTAGTTCTGTTATGAGGGCTAGGTGAAATACAGTTAAAATTAATTATTCTTCCAAAACCACCACAATCCAATTCTTCGGAAACCAAAACTTACCTTTCATCAACAATCATAACATCATCTCCTAGCTGGAAGGATGCTGTCCTGAGCATCCGATCCACGTAGCCAACCAGTTCGATAGCTATACACGAAGATGTCTCTCGCTGCACACATTTGTTCGTCAAACCTCGTTTCAACGCTTCTTCAGGGGATTTCTGAAACAGAAGAAAGTCATAATTCAATTAAAATTATAATTAATTATTCTTGGAGTCTTTTCAAGTCAGTAACTTTTGGAAAGATGTAAGTTTTTATTTTTATTGGTGGTTAAATATTAGCATCGTTTTTGTTATGTTACTGGGCGTTAAGTGGTTTTCCATCAGAGACGTGCTATGCTATATTGGCAGTAAATGCGTTTGGCTTCCATCAGTCATATTCATTGGTACACATAGCTTAGCATTGGTGGAACCGGACTCAGCTAAGCAATTTTTTATATGGAAAAATGCGTACTTTGGTTGTGTGCTATGGATGGCTTCCCTACTATAGATACATCGCACCCTTAGTATCAGTGGAAACGATCACATAGTTTTATAGCTTAACTATTACATCTTCGTAGCATAGTTACTACTAAGTACAGTATTTTAAAATCACCCAATTAAGGTAACGTGATACAACTCAATGTATTATATGAAAAACTCGTGAAAATTATCGCCAACAAAATTTCATTATACATTTCGTTTAAATTGGTTACAAAACTCGGGAAAAGCTGACGAATATTCACTTTACTCAATGTTGAAATACATACACCTGCAGCAGTTGCAATTTATTTTACATACCGCCTTAAAAATACAACGCGAAACTTTAATTAAAAGCATTGTATACATACATACTGAATTAAGTATTGAGAAGGCCTAGTTCGAATATTCTTTACGTTTAACGAGATCAAAACCGCGTCTAGTAATGTCATTGATTGATTCATCGGAGTAAGTCTAAGTCAATCAGAGCGCAAAACGCGGCAAACTTTTTAATCTCACAAATTATTCAAGTAACACATAAAAGTCAACGCACTTGTAGCGCCTCTGGTGTTTCAAATGAATATGTCTGATTGTTTACTGGCCTATCCACTAAAAAGAACACAGTTTTAAAAATAAATATGTGTAGTCTGTTCCATGTTACACAAAAATATGCCATCATAGCTATGCATTATGGATTATATTCACATACAGTCATCTATTACATTTCGGATTTGAATTTATCATTCGGTTTGATAGCTTGGTTTTTCACGCAGTTTTCCCCTTAGTCTCACTTTATTTTGTGTAGAGGTAATGCAGAAGGTTCATAGAATAAAGCTAATTTAGGCATGGTTACAATACTTTTTTTTGCATTATGTTCCTAGTGGTATAATTCTGAAAAGTGATACACAGTCCATTTTTGTCTAATTTTTAACCAATGACACACGAATGCAAAAACTAGCCGATAAGAGAAAAATACAAACCATCGACTTTATAAATACATAGTAGCGTATTAATTGTAATAACCTACTTTAGTACCCTCAACCCCATTTTAACCCCATTTTTTATAGTAGCACACCAATTTTAGAAACGTTTCTTTCAAATATTAGCGTATTTTTCAACAATAACATAATTTTACCACTGATTTGACTTGATAAATTATTTATTAAATAAAAATTGTGCCTTTGATTTTTTAATTTTATACTTTTTATTTAATTCTTATTTCTAAGTGAACCTTCTAAACTCGCCTATAGCATGTCAATCAATGGTGATAAATCGTGCAGGACCAACGCAAGGATCGTTGACAAACACATTAATCTGTTCAGTTCCTATCAATAAAATATTTCTCAGCAGACCCTTGTTTTGTTTTCCAAGGAAAATATACTGATAAGCAGAATAAATGGCACTATATATTGCACGTATGCTCACGAAAATAGCATCGACATAAAGTATGTTATGAAAATAGTGCGAGGTTATTTTTATTTTCTTTATTGTAGCGTTTCGTAGATGTGAAAGAGCCATCACCATGGGACCCAGTAGGGCTGATGCCTGACCCGGATATTTGGACAACCTAGCGGGTTACCAGAGGCCTTAGTCTGCTATTCGGACGGAGCTATGTAGGTTGTATAGCTCCGTCCCTCTTGACACTGATCAGTGATCGACCATTCTGACACAATTGTAATAGCAGACTAAGGCCCCGGGGCTCCGCATCAACAGCTTTAAGTGGCCACTGCTGACCAAAGACTTCTTATTGCACGGAAAAGGTTTGGGCGATTTCAAAATTATAATTGGAAATTATACGCCCATGTTTTCTTACGGCAGTTTGTCAGTGGTGTCTAAATAATGTTATAAATTAGATATAATTCGGAAAAAGTCGCATTGATAGGCACTTGGCGTTAAAAGGTTTCGAAATCGTACCTTCATGCATGACTAAGCATCTTAAATCTCAGGGCCACCACAACATGCTCCTTGCAAACACAATATATTTTTATTCTAACCTTTTCATACACAGTCTATCAATTTATTTACATACATAGCCTATGATTGTATAAACCGTATTTGTCTCAAGGTTTCACTAAATATGGAACATAAATGCCAATGTGTGAATATTAACTAACCTCAATTTTTTTTTTTTTTTTTTTTTTATATTGAATGGGCCGACGTTTGGCCGCTATCTCGCCTGATGGTAAGTGATGATGCGGCCTACGGTGGAGCACGTCTGCCCATATAGCAACCTATTCACTCGGGCTTTGAAGACACCCAGGTTGTACCCATCAGGAAACACAGACTCCGGCAAGGAGTTCCACTCCCTAGCAGTTCGCACAAAGAAGCTTGAAGCGAAGCGTTTCGTGCGAGTTATTGGGATATCCACCATGAAACGGTGACGCCTCGCCGATTGTCTTGTGGTTCGTTGATGGAAAGGACTAAAAATGTTCGTCTATTAAGGAACTTTAATTAGATTCTCTATTTCATACATGGATAAATCTGTCACAATTATGTAGTTTGTGTTATAAAGGTATAAAGCCTATATATATGTTGTGACAAATAACTTAATTAAGAATGGGAAATAAGCCGTGTAGTAATGGCAGAATATAATATTACTCAAAGTCAAAGTCAAAATTATTTATTTCAAATATACCAGGAAGGCATTTTTGAACGTCAAAGCAAATATTAAAATAAAATATATTTCTGTTGGTTAGTCCTCTAGGGAAGTTATTTGCTCGTTCTAAATATAACTTTTATTACAACCCCTACTCTTTGAGCTGACAAAACAAGTAATACATAAAAATACTTTATTATGCTAAAAGGTTTAAATGTGCTTATATTGTATGATCATAACATATCTTATATTATTGTCCAAAAAGCAATCTCAAAACCATTAGTTAATTGTCTAGTCATTTTAATATCTCTAAAATCCTTTAAAATCCTAATAACCAAGTCCAAGACCTTTCAGTTAATGAAAAATTTAAACCACAAGCACTTAATATTTTAGTATTTACATTTTCATGAAAACTTATTAATAAAACAATGGATTATATGAGATAAAGTGGTAAAAACAAAGCGACATCTTAAGTAATCCCGGTTTGTACTTTCAAAGGATTATGTTTAATACACTAGGCGAGAGAAAATATTATATAGTTAGAACAAGTGGCTGTTTTAAGGTAAGCGTCCACAGGCCCGCATCGTACGCACCGCACGCAACGGATTTTAGTTTGTCTTGTATAGAAACTCATACAACTGCGTCCACTGATCCGCATGGTACGGACCGCATCATCGGCAATGCCTACATGCGATGCGTACTGATGACGTCATACGGAATGCGTACGATGCGTATGAAGCGGGCCTGTGGACGCTTACCTGCTTTTCCACCAGTAATGTGCTATGTAGCTATGCTACGAAGATGTAAGAGCTGAGCTGTGAAACTAGCTATGCGAGGAAGATACGCAACTCGAGTATGCGATGTATCGATAGCCATTCACAGCACACATCCATAGCACGCATCTTTCCATATAAAAAATATAGCTTAGCTGAGTCCGTTTCCACTAGTGTTAAGCTATGTGTACCAATGAATATGATTGGTGAAAGCCAATCACATCCACAGCAACGTAGCATAGCACGTCTCTGGTGGAAAAGCAGCCTTATGTTTATTACTTTACTCGTTCATTTTTAAATACGGCTTTTCAAACAAAGCCGGATTTGTGATATCGTTTTTAAAAGTATTTTTCATAATACAGTGAAACCTCGTTAAGTGAGACAACCAAGGGACCTTCAAATTAGTATCACTTATAGAGGTATTCCACTAACCCAGTGTCTCAGATAACCAGGTATAAATGAATATTTGTCTCATTTACAGAGGGTTCCATTAATGGAGGTGAACATACGGGTTATTTCACATAAAGAGGTGTGATTCTTAAATAAAACAATGTGTTATGTGCACATTATAAATGAATAAGAATAAGTAAATCAACAAACAAAACGATGTTGTCTCAGTTACTGAGGTTTATGCATTAAAATTCACTTGCTGTCTCAGTTATAGAGGTAACTAAGATGATAAATCAAAAGAATGAATCCCAGATATAGAGGGTTGTTTGTCCCACTAATAGAGGTAATTCAGTGCCAATGGGTAGGGACCTCAGTATGAGTTCCATTTGTGGAGGTTTCTCACTTATCCAGGTCCCACTTAACCAAGTTTCACTGTATATATTTTCTTATACGGCTTTGAATAACAATATTAAAATATTTTAAGCCGTTCTTATTATTTCCATGCGATTTTGTGACAACAGATCGTTACTATCTCAGGTAACTATAGGTAAATAGGTACATTTGAAATGTCAACAAATAAATAAACAAATAATAGTCTGTCTGTAAACTAGATGTTCGTTCCAAAGTTTAGCTTTGAATGAAGAAGAACGAAGAAGAAACTCCCCTCTTTACTCTTTTAAAAAAATACATGTTTACAATTTCTCTATGTATACTATGGAAAGCCAATTGCTACGAATCTTATGATTATCGTCTGATACATTTTCAAACAATACTTTATATACATTTATGTTGATCATAAAATTGCAAACACTAAAACCATACATTTACTACTTTTTAACTACATTCTCTTAAAAACACTTTAGCATAAAAAGTAGATAAAAATCTAGCCATAAATCATGCTTTCAAATTCCATTTCCTTATGAAAATACAATACGTACGATATGTGTTCCTACTACCATTAAAACAATGTATGAAGACTATAAACACTATAAAACATAACATAGCTACTCCATTTATACACTTTTTGTTTGCTCGTCTTTACGATTGTTAATTGACTTTAATTGGTTATGTGATTCTTTTGATTTATTACTAAGAAAATTTGTATTAATAGGAAGACGTGAAAGATATAAAAATATATCTTTATTTTTTCGTTACTCCTTATTACATAAATTACTTGCCAATAAAAGTTTACTCAAAATCGGTGCAGTCGTTTCAGAGATTTACCGGAACAAACAGACAGACAGACAAAAATTCACAGATGGAAATAAAAAATACTAATTTGGTGTATGTATCGCATGTACTCATCATATGCATGTAGTAAAAAGCGGCTATTTTAATATTACAATAAACAGACACTCCAACTTTATTTATTAGAGTGTAGATATAAATTAAGATCATGATTTAGTGGTTTCCGATAATTACATATGTCGGTTGGTTACTAATGCCGTAAACTCAGATCATGCATGAATGCTACGAACCTCGTGATAAACTGTTATTAATCCATATTTAATTTGATGTCTTGCTATTATTGCATTATGATAGTTAAAATGGGTAATTAGAGTGAAATATACTTTGTGATTAACACCGAGCACAATTTCACGAGAACTGAAAGCCCAACCAAAAATCATATTAGAAGGAAAAAAAAGTAAATTTAAAAATGTCACCGACCAAGAAAAAAATCGTTGAATATTATTACCGGCCTGCTTTTAATAGTCATCTACAATTCAACTTGACTTATGAAAACGTTCCGGATTTCCTTGGTTTTGTGTCGCCATTATTATGGAACCTGAAAATGTCCGCGACCTCTGTCAAAAACCTCTCATTTTTGAACAGGAAACTAAATTCTGTGTGTGTGTGTAACTCACAGGAAATTATGTCTTTTGTGGTCAGTTTGAGCCGTTCAAAGTCAAAATCAAATCATTTATTCTAAAAAAAAACATCCCGGCCGAATTGAGAACCTCCTCCTTTTTGGGAAGTCGGTTAATTAAACCATAAATAGGTGCTTTTGAAATGGAATGTTTCTCGTGCCTAAAATGTTTCTTATGCTTCTGTAGACATTGAATATTGCCAATCACTAAATGGAATAATTAATATTGTAATTATTATCAGAGTCAGTATTCGAGATGCATCTTTGTCTACCACTCCGCAGCTGCGGATAACGTAAAAGGTTACCGGGGCTCCGACTCAAAGCAAGAGAAGGAACGGGGTGGTTTTAGTCAGTAAGAGTCTGACACTCCCTCCCGCCTCACCGAAGGCGGGAGAAGTCATTGGATGGTTTCCCCGTCAAAAAAAATTTTGTCTACCATAAATTATAAAAAAAAATTGGCATGCTCCTGTAAAATATTACCATCAATGTTACCGTTGCAAAATCACTTCAAAAACGAACAAAAATCATTCAATCATTACCTAAAAACAAAATACTATCCCAAAAAACAAAATAGCAAAATACAAACAACATCAACAAACAACACACCATCCCCTTAAACAGCGGGACGATTCACACGCATCTGCACTACTAACACACTTTCCTGACAATTGATACCTCATATTAAGTAACGCCCCAAGTCATAGGAGAAAGCGGGCACTTTCATAAAGAGAGTGTTTTGTTTTAATTATACCAGTAGGATGCTGATTAATAGAGCGGGTGCATGCAAAATGGTATGGGAAATTGTTTTTTGTTTGCTAATTTGTTTTTGTGGACGGTTCATTGTTTTGTAATTGGTAATTATGGTTGATGAGGGGCTTTTAGTATTATAGGTTTTTGGTTGGTTTGTTTTTTGTGATAAGGTAAACAAATAGATAATTATATCTTTTTAATGGGAGCTAATAATAGTTTATTGCGCTTGGAAACTACATATTAAGTCTTGGGCTCTTTAGTAGGTATTAAATTATATGAAAAAAAAACTACTGCCTCGTTAATCACGTGTCCGCAAGTGTGAATGACAAGCAATGGGTCACAGAGTTAATTTTCGAATTAGGCAAAGTATTATTGAATTTTGTGCATTTAAGAAAAAAAAATCAGTATAACCACGCTATTGGAAGTGCACCCATTGTATAGATTGCTATATAATATTAGGTTCACTTCTAAGGGGGTTCACTTTATACATGAGAATTGTCTCACACTCCCTTTTACTTGGTAATCATAATACAACTCTTGAAAAGTTAGTGTTACATCGTGTGCACTTCAGTATTCCGTTTCAAAAATTATAAGACATGATGCTGTATAATATATATTCTGCAAGTTAGTTATTTAGTAATTAAAATAGTAGATAAATCGCTGACCACTCCCAACTTGCACCACCCACAACAATGTTAATGAAACTCTAGTATCGACTAGAGCACCAAGTAGATAATTATAGCGACAAGTGAAAATGTAATTATGAAGTTCCGATGTTTAGCCACAAGAACTTGCGAGTACAATATTATCGATGGTTTAAAGTTTGCGCCGCTTGTTTGAACAATGATTAATGAGAGAGTTATTGTTGCTTTTGGGGTAGTAATCGGAACAAATTGGTATTTGTTTAAGACTTAAGATATGTTTTTAGCATGCTATTTTCTGAGTTCTAGATGATTTCGCGATTTCGTTAATTGAAATCCGTTTGTTTATTATGATGATGAACGTTTTTCTTTTGTATAGTCTTAATGCTTTTAATCTAAAATTTTTGATAGTTATATAGGGTCGGTTCATATCTGACGTAAAATACGTCGAGCGTATCATCGGTCGTACTGACGTATCGTCGGTCAACTGTATTCTATACATTTTGTCTGTTCTAGCGTTATGCGACCGATAATACGCGCATGTTCCGTCAGATATAAACCGACCCTTAATCCTATTCATAGCTATTATTTTCGTTACTAAAGAATAGTTTAAGTAATCATTAAAATATAACGTCTCTCAGTACCTACGGTACTATCCTTACTAATTCTCAGTGTCAAATTTTTGGTAAAACTAAACTAAACTTAGTTATAAAGTTTCCATGTTCGCCATGTTTAACTTAAACTTGTAAGTTACCAACTTATGTCCAACTTATGCCTGAGCTGGTACGTTTAGAGGAGTCTAGGTTCAATTTGCATAATCCTAAAGTTTCTAGTTTACATCGACCAGAGGAGGAAATTTTGGAATTATGTTCCTTATTACATAAGGTGTTCTAAATGTATGCCACGGCTTTAATGGGAGGTAGTGTTGTTTTTGAAGATTACAATAGTAAATATAAATAATTATTGATTATGTGTAATTTCTTTTTCTTACAAAAATACTACGTCTGTGTTGTTATGAAAGAGCTGTCTCTGTCGCTTCGTCAATGAAAACAATTCTCGCATGGAGCAACTTATTGTGTGATCCACAAATTGTTGTTTCGGGTCTGGGTGTTATGTGTTTGTAAAAGCACTCACAACTCGGGAGAAAATCCTAGAGTGAGGTAACGTTTGAAAAAAAAAAAACGGATTAACCACATAACATATGCTAATTAAACAAAAGACTGACAATATGGAATGTCATTTCATAAAACCTTTACTAACCATAAAAGCTACATTAAACATCTCAATACAATAAAGCAGTCTAAGAATGTAATTTATACTTTGTTACTATTTATACAAAGTACAGTTTTGTATAACACAAACTTTTTATAGTCGAGGAAAAATCCCGAAAACAAAAGAAGTATGTACAATTGTACAAAGAAGGTCACTTATCCTGCCTATTATACTTTTATACTTAATGAGTTATCGTAGAGGTAATTTCAATTTTTATAGTGATACATTCAAACATATACTTTATTGCATGTTTTTTAAGGGTAGTTTTTGGGCGAGCGAGCGACTGATATTACCTATGTGTTATTTCAGTATTTTATATTTTACTAAAAGATTACAGATTCCATTATTAAATTGAATAAAAAATTCCATTTTTTATATTTTTTTGTAATGGCTATTAAGGTACCTTGATGTCGCAATATTTTATGGTATACGAAATTGGTTGAAACAATTGCCAAATGTAAAAAAAAAAAATAGTAAAATCTATGTAGCTACACTTATTTATTGCTTTCTATTATAGCCAATTGGATTTAATTTTACCACAGAAATATTGACAAATTCACCAAAAAGTTGAAAAATTGCAGATGCGTGCAGAATTGCAGATACGTTACGACTTTTATCCCCGAAAGTGTAGGCAGAGGTGCACATTACGGCACGTAACGCTACTGTACAATGTACACCCACTTTTCACTATTGTTATGTGTTATAATACCCATGTAATAGGGAGTGAGCCTATTGCCATATATCGAGAACAAATCCAGACTCCGTGCTACCGCTAAGAAATTTTTGAAAAACCGACCAATATAAATCCAGAAATAAAACATGTCTGGGTTATTACTAGTTAACAAGTTATCCTATAAAGTCAAAGAAACCCGAACTTCTTTGATATTGTTTGATAAATAAAAATAATATACAACGATTTTAACTACTAAAATCAATCCGTGAAATAACACAAGTAACATTTGGCAATTGGTCAAGTATAAGCGGAACTGTAAACCACAATAATCAAAACTAAACTAAACCCACTTAATAGCCATTCAAAATACAATACAATATACCACTTTGGACAATTGATGGCTTTAAATGTATTTAACTGTAGTTTGATAATTATTATTTCAACATCGAAGTTCACAAGTGATAGTTCCATTATATGGATCATACATTATTGTAGTGCGGTTGTAGATCACGGCTCTATTTAACGAACAATAAATATAATGTGTGGAGATTATACTATACCTCTTTTTAAGTAAGTAATCTTTGCCCCACACTAGAATTTTCTCCTGTGTCGTGGATGCGTTTATAAATATACAAGTTCACATACACATGATACCCAGACCCGAAACAACAATTGTGTGTATCTTAAATCCATAGGTGACGTCACAAGCCGTACAAAACTACAGTAAAATTTGAGTGATTAGCATGGGGAGAAAATCTCATTATACCACAGCAATATTCCTAGTCAGAGGACGCTCTCTTTGATCATAGGGAACATAAGACATACGACAAACGTATTGGCAAACCTAGACATAGTAGTAACGATCAGCTCGATAGTCTGACAATCTTACCCGGAGCTGCGGACTACCTAGCGGGTTACCGGTGCTCCAGTTCGAAGAGCAAAAGTAGGAACGGGGTGGTTTTTAGTCAGTATGAGACTGACACTCCCTCGCCTCACCTTGGGCAGGTGAAGTCATTAGATAATTTTCCTCCCCCAAAACAAAAAAGGGAAACTTCATACCCTGTTCCCCAAAAAGCTATTGCTGTAATAGCACTTACAAATAACACTAAATGCTTTTACCGACGCTCATAAAGTGCTAACAAGAGTAATTGTAGCATTGTACCGATAAGTAATTAAGACATAAATGTCGAATAAATTTAACGTGTAACACAATTTATGTCTAGTAAGTAGTAATCCTGTTGAGTGAATTGTTATGACACTAATAGTCTGGTAGTGGTATTATCCGAAATGTAATTGTAATTGGTATTATACTATAGGGACTTTTGTTATTGTTTATTTACGATGTCTTGTTTTGTTTATTTCATTTGTGAAAGAAATCAAAGAAAGAAGAAAGAAAAACAGTTTATTTGCACCGATTACAAAAATAATAAACATAAATAATTGATAAAATAAAAGTATTCACGGCGCAAAAAGGCTTAACGCAGAAAGGAGGTGGTATATGGAATAATACAGCCCTGTCTAACGACTTCAAGTGAAGTTTTTCTAAATTAAATTCTAAACAGCCCCCTTCTCAATCTTCCTAATTCCCGATTCCCCAACAACCCTTAAATTCCTAACCGCCAAAGGGCCGGCAATGCACTTGTTATGCCTCTGGTGATTCAGGTGTCCATGGGCGGCGGCGATTGTCTACCATCAGGAGATCTAACTGCTCGCTTACCGGCTAAAACTAGGCTTAAATTGTAGTGTTTTTACACCATTTTATTAGTCACAATCCTTATAAGAGAAACATAGGTTGTTGTAATTTCATGTAATCTACGAAAAATATAAAAACTTATCCTCATTACAAATTATTAAGCCCAGGATCTTTAAAAATCGCACCTCCAACTCACCCAAACCTTATAGGTGTCTTCAATTCAAAGATATAAATATAATCACAGCCACAAAACTAACTGGTCTCTAACAAGAGTTCCCGGAGATGTGTTCCATAATTAATTGGAGCTAACTGTAATCTCCAATTAAGATACGCATAGCTCGCGACCACTTGCTCGAGCCCGTTATGATACACACTGCTGTTTAATCAGGCTGACTTGTTGGGGAAATTAATTATTATTTATTCATTTACATTATTATTCATTCTGTTTTTTTTTCGATTTAAATACGATAAACTCTTCTTTTCAGTTTTTGAATGAATAAATCGATAAATTCTAAGGTAAGTAACCTAAAACGTGTGTCAAATCATTAAAATTATTTGTATTCTATTAATAACATACAATTCCGTGTTTATCGTAGAAAGGCCTATCAAATATATTTATTTATTTTTATAATTGATAAACTGAATAATAAAAACCTTTTTTAGTTATTGTACCACCACCTTTATTATTAAACTGTTTTATTTAGCTTGACTTGTTTGTTTGTTTGTTTGGGTCTTTAGTAATTGGAATTTCTCCCCCTTCCTGACGACAGATCAATCTGATTTTTGGTACACACTCTTATTCTTGATGACCATACATATCCCATATAAAACCGTTTAACGTACGAAATACTTTTATGTATTACCGATTTAGGTATTAACACGCCCGCGTTGCTATATTATTATAACTACACACAAATAGCATTACATCCTAACGAGCACTGTGTCTCAGTATAATGCACAATATCAATTCAAAGAAAATTCATTAGCAGAGTTGCGTGCACGCACTCAGCTGTGTCAGAAAACCGCTTTCAGCGAAATACCAATAATCTTGAAGTAATGTGATAATTAGCCAATAGCTTTCCACTATACATCATTAATGATTATTGTCTTGTAATGTCATTCATATTGTCAAACGTTCAAAATTTAACCATGCGTGAAACACGCAGATTCTATTTTAAAATGCATATACAAATTTGCATTGATATTATGATCACGCTACCCAAATCATCTAGATTGAAATACTACTTTTATTTTGAATTTTTTTCTTTGCTTGCTGTGTTGCTTTGACTTCGACTTTTAACTTAAGTCTTTGACTGCCAATAGAAAACTACTAAAGGCAAATCCTCCGCTAACATCGGTCACCGATGTCCACCACGGCGTTCAATGTGTTGAACGAATTACATACAATGAAACATCTCATAGGACGCTATCTACTAGCAAAAATCACATAAAAAATCTTTCAGTAGTTTTTGAGTTAAATGTGATGGAAAATGTTTTTCCGATAGCACATAAGTAACTGAAGCATTAAATATTTTGCCGAATCTAAAACTTGGTTCACTGAACTACGGCATGGATATCCTAAGAACAACTGACCATGAGCCTGCCTAAGTCTAGTCTATCGTGAAATAACAGATAAAACTCTAACCTACATCAAAATCAAATAACTGTCACAGATATATTTGTCAAACTAAGCTCCCATCCAGTTGCTAAGCTCAACAGAATGGATTCTAGCAAACAAAATAATAAATCGAACATTCTGAACACGTTTTTAATATTAAAACATACAAATTGTTCATATATCTGTAGAAGTGATTAAACGTAGAGGCAGCTTATCAAGCTACACCTTCCATTACAAATTGACCTATCACTACTCAAACATTCTTCATAATTGGAGCTCAAGTTAGACTGGGCGTGTTTAATCCGATATGCTGCCGTTTTGTTCCAATAAAAGAACAAAGGATATAATATAGTACATTCCGATAATATTCGAACAATTGAATATAATCCCCGCTTTTATGAAAAGAGCCTTTTCACATGACGGAAAAGTATTACGTATGTAAGATGAAAATATGAGACAAAATTGAATGGGTAGATTCTTTTTGTTACAAAGAGAATGTCTACATTTTTGATGTAATATTACAATCGATAATGAGTCTTATGGGATGGGTAAGAACTTATCAGTTCTTTTTTTTACAGTCTGATAGTTTTTTAAAGGTTAATAATACTCAAAGGGAATTAAGATATTTAACATTTTCGATGAATACAGAAATAAATGTTTGTTAAAATGAAGACGAAATTATCGTGAAATATATTTTCGTGACACAAACCGATGACAAATTTAATTTTAATTACTTTTCAATTAATTGGTACGGTAGCTACTCATTAAAGAAATTTTGTTTCAGAAAATCCAATTAAAGCAAAGCGTAGTCAATGATTAATTTTTATTAAAATTCATTGAGACGTTCATTTATTTAATTAGATTTCGAGTTCATATCGTTTTGTGAATTCATTCGTATTAAAAATATATTTCTCTATTTTTGTTTTAAATAGTAAATTAAAACTACTGACCCGGCAAACGTTGTTTTGCCCTTAAAAAAATCTAGATTTATGTATTTTTAATGCCACATTATAAAAAAATAAAAACAAATAATTTCGTCAAAAAATTTAAAAAATATAATTATATTTTAAGAATGATAAACCCCTATCACTTAGGGGATAGAAAATAGATAGTAGCCGATTCTTAAACCTACTGAATACGCATATAAAATTTGGTAAAAATCGGTAAAGCCGTTTCGGAGGAGTACGATAACTAACATTGTGACATGAAAATTTTATATATTAGAATAAACATATCAACCTTAAAGTTGCACACATACAAAAGAAATACTCAAGCAAAACATTTATATCGACACATTTCCCACATAATAATATATAAAAAAGAAAACCTCACCTCCTTATCGATTTCACTCGCTCTAACAATACCGAAAATCAGAACCGCTAATAAGTATGCGTTCTTCATTTTTATCGATATTTTTTGTTCAACGTCTTTTCACTTCACTGACACAAACTAACGTTGATTTGATTGGCTCACGTGTGTAAACCAAATGCTTGAAACTGCATCACTATAGTGTTATATATGAAGACGCTTCGCTGATTCCCTGCAGTGGGGCTTGCATTATAGGAAATCATGCATGTCTGTTTGTCTGTTTGTATGTTGATTGTGACAGTTGCTGTTTATATTTTAACTAGCTTATACTAGCGGTTTTGCCCTTGTTATTTCGACAAAAAAAAAACGTATGCAATTATTCTAGACTCTATTATCTATATCTGTCCAAAATTTAATTTATATCTTTTTTTCTGGTATAAGCCGGTAAACGAGCAGACGGATCACCTGATGGTAAGCAATCGCTGACGCCCATAGACGTCCGAAACACCAGAGATATAAGTGCATTGCCGGCATTTTGGGGGTTAGCAATTTAGGGGTTTTCATTGGAAGGGGGATCCTGGGCATCCGGTAATCTCACTCTTATTAAATTAATAAATATACAAATGGTAGTGGTCATTTATAATTTACTTACAATAAAATTAGGTGAAAGAGTAACAAACATACCAACATCCTCTAAAACTTTAGCTTTCTGATCATTAAAAAATATTGTTGAGAGTTCTAATATCTTGAAACTCAACCACTTGTAGTGCTTTTTCGTCTTCATCTTTAGGAGACTGTCATCTCCTCTTAAGCAGACGAATGATGAGTAAGTTAAAATTCGAAGGTAATAGTCGACATTATCGAATTTAAAACAATCCATGTAACTTTAATACTTCGCATTTAAAGATAAAAGTCAGATACATTCATAAAATATATTACCAGCTCAATACAAAAAGTACCAATACATGATTAAACAAAGACAAAAGACCCTGAAGCAATAATGTCGGCCAAACGATGTACTATACCATACCCTTACTCCCCACACGACTTGTGAACATGCATAGTATAGGGAACTATGTAGGATTCAGGAACATACCGATATCGTTAATTTCCTTCCATTTCCCCTAAGGGGGATAGACATGATAATAGCGTATTTATTAGAAACGCAATCAAGGAAAACGTAGAGGGAAAAGTAAGTTAGTATTCAGTTGATCCGGAGGTGCGGACCACCTAGCGGGTTTACCGGGGCTCCGGCTCGAAAAGCAGGAGTAGGAACAGGGTGGTTTTAGTCAGTAAGAGTCTGACATTCCCTCTCACCTCGCCCTGGCGAGAGAAGTCATTAAATGATTCCGCCCCCCGCCCCCTAAAAACAGAGGGAAGAGTAACTCAGTACTCAGTTGTTGACCAATTACGTTTACTAACCAATAAGTGTGCTGATTTTTTTAGTGTCTCAAACTTAAATCACCATTTTTCGGTACGAATGGGTCGGCTCGACCGTGGTGATATCACGGCCTCACAGAAAACTAACGTGAAACAACTTGCGTTGTTGCTTGCATTGTCTTTCGTTATCTTAGTAAGGTTACTTAAAGCCCAATAAACCGCCTTCCCAATCCCTGATTCTCCTACAGTCTTTAAATTCATAACCTCTAAAAGTCCGGCAACGCACTTGTAACGCCTCTGGTGTTTCGGATGTCTATGGACGACGGTGATTGCTTACCATCCGGCTTATACCATCAAAAAACACCTAACATAATAGTTTCACTATTTTTTATCAAACCAAGTCAATTAAGACGAATAATAATATTCCGAAATTGCCAACTTACTTAAAACATAACCCCTCCTCGGTTTTTGGGGCGTGGTTCCTTAAAATTTACTTCCCCCGTCTTGTAACCCTATCCATTAAATCTAATAGCTAACATCCGTGGCGTACGAACGAGCCTTTGTTGTCAAACCTATCACTGGGTTTTATAATGTCACTCCCTGTATAAATAAACCCGTGAAGACACTAATGCTTTGGCAAATTTTTCGCTTCAAATAAAGTCTTTAAAAGACGTCGCTTAATAACACGACGCTTTTGTCAGCCATTATGCAACGAGAAGTATATTCTGACTGCCTCGTTGGTCGAGTGGTCGCAAGTGCGACTGCCGGACAAGGGGTCTTGGGTTCGATTCCCGGGTCGGGCAAAGTATTACTGGGCTTTTTTCGGATTTCCGAAAATATCTCAGTAGTAGCACGGAGTCTGGAATTGTGCCCAGTATATGGCAATAGGGTCACCCCCTATTATATGGGACTTATAACATAAATTGTGAAGTGGGTGTACATTACCTACATTGAACAGTGGCATTACATCCTATAATGTGCACCTCTGCCTACCCCTTCGGGGATTAAAGGCGTGACGATATGTATGTATGTAAGTATATTCTCTTCATTTATATCTATACCCTCAGTACGAGTTTACTATACGTTTAACAAGATCGAAACGAGACCGCGTTCGGCGCTCTGATTAGTTGGTTCATTCGCACCGGCCAATCAGAGCGCTGGACGCGCTCTCGTTTCGTTTTCGTTCAACGTACAGCAAACTCGTACTAAGGGTACTGAGTAGTTATAAGTTGTTATAGTTGACACATTTTTAACAAGAACTTCGTATGAATAATGTTAAAAATCGAATTTAATCAAAAAATTTTGGATTGGAATTGATATCGGCCACACGTTTCACCAATGCTCTCTGGTAAGCCATAACTTTTTTAACGTAATCATTAATTAAAGCAAGTAAGATTAGTACAGCAAATATTCTTATGTACATGTATGTTACACCTACACAGGCTGATAGTGAACGAATAGGTCTGTACCCTTAGTATGAGTTTCCTTTACGTTGATGCACGCGCGTTCGGCGCTCTGATTGGTTGGCCTATTCCAGCCGGCCAAACAGAGCGCCGAACGCGCTCACGATTCGATTACTTCAAATGTAAAGCAAACTCATACGGTATTAAGAGTACTGTTGTTTATTATAGCCATTTTACTGTGTCAAAAAACCCTTTAATATTATCCGAAGATGATCTGTAATATCGACACCAAATCTCAATAACCTATCGCCCAAATCGTATTTCCAGATATAAATGCATAATTAAGAGTCCGACCCATTTACTTGCAATAGTTACCCGAATATTAGGAACTCAATTTGACAGCGCTTACAAGACTGATCCATTAGTAGCTCTTCAAGCAGTTTGAGGGTAATTGCTTTTGGATGGACCTCGGGAAATAGCTGTTTGAAAACTAATCTATATTAATGGAGCTGATTTTGATGGTATTTGCATAAATGATATTGTTATTGGTAAATGTCTCTTTTATCGCTTCAAAAATGATATGGATTTCTTTATGGAATAAGCCGGTAAACGAGCAGACGGATCACCTGATGTTAAGCAATTGCTGCCGCCCATGGAGAGCCGAAACTCCAGAAGCCTTACAGATGCATTGCCGGCTGTTGGGGGTTAAAAATTTTAGGGTTGTTGGAGAATCCGGGATTGGAAAGATAGTGGAGGTGGTAATTGGGCCTCCGGTAACTTCACTCATACAACGACACACAATGCAAGTGTTGTTTCACGTCGGTTTTCTGTAAAGCCGTGTTATCACTCCGGTAGAGTCGGCCCATTCGTGCCGAAGCATGGCTCTCGTACACTTTAGTGTTGCTAGCCTTTTCAACATTTCATACGCCATATGAATTACATATTGTAATGGCAGGTTCTTAGATTGTAATGGCAGAGTATTACCCATTTTTCTTTCCGTGGGTGTTGTTAGAACTATACTAAACTACATATTTCACAAAAAAATTAGTAGAAACTAACTCTGATCATGTCTATAATATCATAAGAGCTGTTACGTTCCTACAATTTAAAAAAAATTTAACACAAACTTACGAAAAAATAAAACAAAAGTAAGAAAAAGTCGGCGGACAAACTAGACGCATGCGTAGCTAATGATATTAATTTATGTATAGCTAGTATTGGCGCGACAGAATGCATCAGCTGTTTCACATTTGACGCCATTTTGTAAAAGTCAGCTGAGTGATACGAAGCGCAATAATACTAGTACTAAAGTCTTTATTAGTTCTTAATTTATATTGGTAAGTTAAAACACGATATCTTTCGTTTTTAAAGTATTATAAAAGGGAAAGTGTTTTCCTTTACTGGTTGTATTTATTTCAAGGCATAACTGGATGATTTTTGTGTCTAGAGATATTTTGTAGGCTGAACAGTGATGTACTTAGTCTTTTTCTTTTAACAGCTTTTGTAATGGCAAATGTTGGTAGATTTTGAGCCCCGCAACCTCATGAATGAGAAGCGGGCGTTCTAAATCTCTGGGCCACCACGATATTTTGCACCGTAAACTATACTACATATTTATTTTAACATGCTTTGATACATTAAATACCCCGTGCTTTGATACATTAAATACCCCGTAAAATGATAGTAATTTTAAATGACTGTCAAACGACAATAGAGTCATTAATTATTTTGAAACACATTGACAGTCGCATACTATTATTATTTGTAGGAAGCTCACTGAATGTCAGTTTGTCACACAACTCACTAAGTTTACAACACGTAATCAGTGAATTAAAAATACAAATTAATTGGTTATTGCATATTAACGAGCATTCAATACAAGGCAATAGTTTGATTGATTTTATTGACATTCATTTGTATTGGTATTTTTACATTAATTTTATTTTTATTTGTAGCCGGGATCGTGACACTGCAGGGCAAAGGCCTCCCTTATCTCCTTCCTTCCTCTTTCCTCTTTCTGCGGCCAATCCTTATCGGAGGACGTCCCTCCTTCTCTTTTTGTGCTTGCTCCGACGTCTGTTGACGTTGAGTGGGATTTTTTACATTAGGAATATATTTTACGTTTATTCAATTAATCACAAAAAATGCCATGCTGGAGGTTCGTATTCCACAATATACGACGCGGCGACTGTCGCACTGCTACACAGTCGATTTTCTCGTCAAATAATCTATACATATAATAAAATCGTAGAAAAGTGCTGTCTGTACATTGAAAATAAAAATAAAAAAAATAGCAGGGGTTATTGTTATGTCGATGTCGAACCCAAAAATGTAATTAACTTTTTTTTTGTCTGTTTGTCTGTTTGTCTGTTTGTCTGTTTGTCTGTTTGTCTGTTTGTCTGTTTGTCTGTTCGTCTGTGCGCGCTAATCTCAGAAACGGCTGATCCGAGTTGGATGCGGTTTTCACGAATATATTGTGGGATGCTTAAATTTACATTTAGTGTTTGTTTCATGTCAATCGGTTCATAAATAAAAAAGTTATGTCAAATTAAAGAATCACGTCGAACACTATTCTATGCTTATACCATTAATCTCCGCAACTATTTGACGGATTTGGTTGAAATTTGGTACAGATATAGTTTAGAACCTTAGAAAGGACATAGGTTTAGACATAGGTAGTTTTTATTTGTTTTCTATCGTTTTTATTATTAGTATTTGTTGGGTATCGGCCGAGCGCTTCGGTACTGTTGTGGAAATAGTGTACTATAAGTCGTATGATTAATTATTTGTCTGCAGTGGTCCTGCTGTTTCGTATATTCTAAATTGGTTTCGTTGTATTTGTCTATTAAAAAGTTTATTTGTTGGGTTTTCCTGGTTAAATTATTTAACGTAGGTTTAGTTTGATATCGATTATTAGTAGTTACTGTAGTTAGTTTGTTTAATAAAATTGTAAGTCTATAATTTATAAATTAATTAGATTTAAGTCGTTTCTTTTAAATTATTTAGTTTAAGCTTGGTTTGGCTTGGTATTATAGCATTGAGGATAGGTTGTAATATAATTTCTTTTTTAATTGTTATAAATTCGTAATTCGTAGCTTTCTTTAATTCTTTAGTTTTAAGTTAGTTTTCATCTTAATTTCGGAAAGATTATAATATTTCTTTAGTTTAAGTCCGTTTTTAAACTATTTTTTCAATGCCCTAAGTGAGTGTACATCTATTAAATTCAAACGCAGAGCTCATTATGTTGATTTTTGAGGAGTTCCCTAGAATATTTTCCACATCTCATTTTTGAAGAGATCCCGCGAAATCGGGAACTATGTGGTTAAAACCAAAAATTTGCCGGAAGTCACTATTCCACACGAAGGAAGTCGCGGGCTATAATAAATCTGTAGAAGGGTCAATTCTGTTCATTGAAAATATAGAAAAAATAAATAGCAGGGTGTTACTGGGTCGATACCAAACCCAAATATGTGATTATTATTTTTTTGTCTGTCTGTCTATATATGTTCAGGCATCACGTGAAAACTAACGGTTTGATTTCGATGAAACTTGGTATAATTAACTTATTATCCTGGACATAAAATAGGTAACTTTTTATCCTGGAAAAATACGTAGAAAAAAATCTTTATTTTTCAGTTTTATTCTGCTCAACAGCAGTAGCTCAATAGAGGGATCTCCTTAATTATTATGGGCCTTGCCGTATTTGGGTCCAATAGATATTTATAAGATGTCATTTTCACAGTTACTCAAAATGGAGAAATAAAACTTCCACGCGAAGACCGACATCCGCGCGGACGGAGTCGCGGGCAGAAGCTAGTTAATAATAATTAATTAAGCAGTTTATGTCCAGCAATAGATCACAAAATTCCAAAGATGATGTTTAATCACAATCTAAACCTACTACTATAAGCACGACTATCAATACAGAGGAAGCACAAACATCACAAGTATTGTTTCCACAATAACAGAAGTTTACTTTCAGTATATTTTGTAAGTAATTCATCTGGTATTGCGTGTGTCATACATAGTCCTTGTCACAATCAAGGTATTATCTCAAACGACATTGTCTGGCGTTTATCTACAAACAACATACACCACAGTTGTCATTTCTGGCTTACGTTCGTAATCCAGTACACAAACACGACAGGAGAGAGATCGAATACTAGATAGTAGATCAACTGTATTACGTATCTATTATTTTACTATCTTTAGCTAAATAAAGTCTATTTGATAAATATATTAAAACACCATCAAATGTAATCGTTGTTTACCAAAAAGTGGTCGCTTAAAATTCACGATTTAGAAAAATGATCTTTCTATGGTTACCTATAAGAGATTAGAAAAGTACCAATCTAAGAATGCTTTTCCACCAGAGATAATATAAAAAACAGCTTAACTGAGTCCGTTTCCACCAGTGTTGAGCTATTATATCAATGAATATGATTGGTGGAAGTCAAACGCATCATCAGCAACGTAGAATAGCACAATTCTGTTGGAAAAGTAACAAGCCCTACTTTTCATTCACTGTTTATTGATCTAGTCAAATAGTTACATTGTAGCATCTTGTAAAAGTACCCAATAAGCATTGCATACAAAGGAAACATTTGAGATAACATCACCTAAATAAAATACAAAAGGAAAGTACTACATCAATTTTTCCAATAAAAATTGCCTTCAAAAGTATCAAGACGAAAAGCAAACGTATTCGAATATTACAAATGTCTGGTAGAACGTTACCAGTACGAACTCGTGTGGAGCATAAAAACATTTATACCAAACTTATATTTTCTTGCAAACTGTATATTTGTTACAGTTTGTATTGGTGAATTCGATATATTTGAAATATTACTGGTTTTGTCCAAAGTAGCCTGAAAACGTAGTCAAAAACTACTTTGATAAGAAAAAGAGAAACACATGATTTTACTTTAATTATTTCTTATCTATCTAATTACATTCTTTAACAAAAATTTTCAATTCTTTCTTGGGCCATTCCCTATCATTTATGAGATTTTTCTATTGTTATATGAGAAAACTGCCTATTGAGAAAACATAACATGCTTGTATTTTGTGTGGGAGAAAAATCATTAACGCATTTCTGTCGCCTTTGGGTGAGGCGAGAGGAAGTGTGATACTCTTACTGATAAAAAACCACCCCGTTCCTATTCCTCGTTTTCAAACCCGCATAAAGCCGCTAGGAAGTCCGCAAGAATATATCCAGTTATAGCCTTAGTTTTATTTCGATAGTAAATATCTTCAATAACAATTTCAACAGCGTACCTGTGACTTTAACGATATATTGCGATTATTGGAAAATATGTGTTTGTGCAAGTTTTTCCAAACTTTTACTTTCAACGTTAGATTTTATTGGCTTTCCGTTAGCCGAGCCGAGATGCCGAAAAACTTCTGGCTTCTGGAAATCCGCCAACAAATCGTTCTGACGAAGGACTTTGTGAGGGATCTTAAATCGGCTTTGAGTTTCCAACGTCAATTGAAGTGTGACTGAGTGTTTTAGTTGAAGTCAAGTCTCAAGAATCTTGTATTCGTCAAGTAATACATGTCATTGTACCTATAGTATGACAATTACGTGATAGATTTTGTATATTTTGCTGAATTATTGCTGTGGTATCTTACTAATGTTTTAAATGCGAAAGTTTGTGTTTGTGTCTATGTTTGTTACTCAATCACGTCAATACGGATGAAAGGATCGGGATTAAATTTGGGACGGGGATAGATTGTGGTCTGGAATAAAACATAGGCTCCTTTTAATCCTATGGGAACGCGAAAAAAGCCCCGGAAAAAAGCTAGTTTTTTTTTTATAATTATGCATGTCAACTGTTATGGTGTTGTGATTATAGGATTTGTTTGCGAGCAGCACATTCGCCGCATTTGTATGTATCATTATTAACTTCTTGTCTGCCGGTCTATGAGATATAATAAAAATTACATTGTGTCTCGCGTTGATCTACGCTGCTGGCATATCAGGGGTTAAACAATAATATAATATGAAGATTCAAGCTTTAAAACACAAAACGCTATATAACTTCAGCATGAAAATTAAAATACAACAATAACGTTCACTAACATATAAAACATACACATTACACATATACACAGCGCATTAGTAAAACATTATTTATTTTTAACGACTGCGAAAACGCGAAAAATGAAAACAATCCATCTTGTTCAGTTTCGTTTGCACCGATTTTAGCGTGACAGACGGACAAACGAACAAACTTTCACGTCGATCATATAACAGTAAACAATTATTTTCACTCAAATTCATTTTCAGTATTTTTATTACAAATTACATATCAATAACGTCGGGGTAATAAACAATTTTCCGTCGTGGTATAAAAATGAAACATGGCTTTGTGTGAGCAATAACTTTGATTGTTAATAAGCGTGAAAATTCACAGTAAATTACTATTTAAGTGCAAAAAAATTAAAGTTTTTTGTTACCATTGCGTGTCATAGTAATTGATGATTTAAATTTTATTTACTTTTTTTTGCTGTATGATTGTAAAAGGTTGCCAACCGCTGGCAGGTGGGTGGGGAGACGTCAATGTTGTCATTTTTTTTACTGGCTCAATTATGTATAATGATATGTCTGTCTGAGCATTCGTGTTGCTTTTCGATTACTCAAATATGTAGACTTTTAGTTGTACATGTTCATTTTAAATGATATTGTGTATAGTGAAAATATGAACTTCATCAACATCACAACGACTGACATGATGCAGTCGTAAGACGTCCACTGCTGAACTTAGGCCTCCCCATTGGGGGGAGCCCTTCCAGACTTCTAGACTTCCAGATATGACGGTTAGAAGTGACCTGCGTCCCGCGGCTCGCGGCCTTAATGAGGTCGTCTGAAAGTGGACGTGTTTGAGCATTATATCACTTCAAGATCTATAGGGGTATTGCAATAAGAGCCAAATACTACAGAATCTTGCTTCAATTTTTTTTTCAAAGAACTATGGATTGTACCAAAATGATTGACATATTCACCGTATTGCTAAAGGGTTTTTTTTGAGGGGGAAAATCATCAAATTTTTTCTCTCCTTGGGCGAAAATGGCTGACATATTCACTGTTATCTAGTATTGCTAAAGGGATAAAAGTAAAAATAAAGTCTGTTTACAAAACTTTTCAGCTTCAGATAAAGTACTGCAACCAACACTTTCTTAACAGTAAAATCGTCAAAACACAACACCCTATATCTCCAGTGAACGATGACAAATTTCAGAATTTCCCATCCTCCTGAAACTTTCACAAAAGCCATTATTTAATTGAGAATCGATAACGCTTTCACTAAGTTTGACGGATGCTGTGATGATGTGGTTCACTTCCGTCATAATCAGTGTATTAGGGTGCTTTTTCACCATTTATATCTATACTTAGAATAAATCTGTATGAGAGCTCAATGCTGTACATGAAATATGTTTCCAAAATAGCTATCAGCGGGTGATAAGTGATCGATACTGACGCCAAAACTGCAATCAGAATTTTTTTTGTCTGTCTGTCTGTCTGTCTGTCTGTCTGTCTGTCTGTCTGTCTGTCTGTATGTTCTTTATAGAAATAAAAACCACTCGACAGATGTCAATGAAACTTGGTACAATTGTTCTTCATACTCCTGGGCAGGTTATAGTATACTTTTCATCACGCTACGATCAATAGGAGCAGAGCAGTGAAGGGAAATGTTGAGAAAACAGGAGAACTTACGCCATTTTTTAAGCTAGCCTTAATGTTAAAGCTACAAAGTAATCATGTATGACGGAAATGTTCTCCTGAAAACTGTTTAAAAAATATGGCACGACAGCAAATGTCTCTCTTATGGTTGACTCACAATAACACGTATAACTCCCGATAGCTTAGCAGTTCGGAGTTTTCTGATTAGATGTATTTGTCTACTCTTACGTTTATAACACTCTCATTCATTCATTCATTCATTCATTTATATTAAATTTGTTGAAGGGTCAATACTGGACATTGAAAATATTGAAAGATATATAGTAAATAGTAATAGCAATGTGTTACTGGATCGATACCAAACTCAAATAAGTGATAAAAAATTTTTGTCTGTTCGATTTCGATGAAACTTGGTATAATTATACCTTACTATCCTGGACATAAAATAGGATACTTTTTATCCTGGAAAAATACGTATAAAAAAACATTTATTATTCAGTTTTATTCTACAGAACGCGATCTCAACAGCAGTAGCTCAATAGAGGGATCTCCTTAATTATTATGGGCCTCGCCGTATTTGGGTCCAATAGATATTTATAAGATATTTATATTTATAAGATTGTCAGAGTTACTCAAAATGGAGAAATAAACTTCCACGCGAAGACCGACATCCGCGCGGACGGAGTCGCGGGCGGAAGCTAGTAGAGCTAGAAGAAGCTACGTTGTGAAAGTATGCGACCGTTTTCACTGATACTATGTAGCTGTGCGAGTAAGATGTGGTATAAAAAGAGCCACCGCAAAATAGCTGTGCGAGCAAGATGCATCCATAGCAAGCAGAAGATGCGCAGCTCCAGTTTGCGATTTATCGATAGTAGGGAAGCCTTCCATAGGACGCAGTTTTCCATAAGATAACATAGCTTAGTTCAGTCCATTTTCACCAGTGCTAAGCGGAATGTGTACCAATGAATACGATGAGTGAAACTGTCATACTGAAATCATCAGTCAATCTTTTGTGAATATCAGGACAAAAGCCTCGTGTAATATTGTTAGCGAAAGTAATCTGTTCTGTAATGAATTTGTGTTAAAATTGTGTGTTTATGTGACGGTGTGTGTGTTGTTTATGTTTTGTCTATTTATTTATTTAAATTAATTGCTTTGTTGTTATAATTAGACAATTTTGAACAACATTATTATTTTATCATCACACAATATTCATGTTTACACAATATGGACTATGACGCTATTATGTATGTACAAAAGGTTGTCGTTATGTGAGTGAGGTTACTGGAGGCCCAATTACCCATCTTCCCAATCCCCGATTTCCCGACAACCCTTAAATTCCTAACCCCCAAAAGGCCGGCAATGCACTTGTAACGCCTCTGGTGTTACGGGTGTCCATGGGCGGCGGCGATTGCTTACCATCAGCTGATCCGTTTGATCGTTTACCGACTTATACCATAAACAAAAATTCTTAAGATTATCGTTACGCAATTATGCATAAATTACATGCATATTAATTATGCTTGAATGATTAGTTCTTCAAATGACGCAGGCATCACTTTGGCACTACGACACTCTAATTCCGAATTTGTTAGGGTTGAAAATCGCAATTTAACATATTTAACGCCATAGAAGGCAAAAGTGACCGGCGCTAACGAAAGATTTGCCTTCAAAAGATTTTTGATCGCAGTCGTTCTTAAAATATTATATTTTAATGATGGATTATAATGTCTCAGATTTGATTTTTGTATTGTATAAGCCTGAAACCTTTTGATCCGATTGTATTTTGTTACAATAAAAGACGGTCCAGACGTCCTTGAGTTTTGCGCGTAGCGACCATTACGTTTTATTTCAATACGGTACATATTTTGTTGACAAAATTATAACACAGGTTCGAATACATAAGAGTTGTGTTTAAATCTTTATTTATTTATCAATTTTAACTATTATATATGAAATATGGTTATAGCAAAAAATACCTTAGGAATAAAACAGAATTCATAATAATTTACACTTAAAACGTAGAATTGGCTATTTATTGGGTGTTCGTCTATGGTATTTACGAACCGATACGACCCTCAAAACATCAAGAAAAGAACATATTTCTTTTAAAACGCCGACAACGCACCTGTGATTCCTCTGGTGTTGTGGGTGTCCATGGGCGGTGCTGATTGCTTACCATCAGCTGAAGCGTCTGGTCATTTGCCCCCTATTCCATAATAAAAGAAAACTGTTCAGATTTCTTTTATTATTTCTTTTTCTTTTCCAAGATGTATTATTTTCTGAGCTGCCTCCATAAAAGCCATAAAATAAAATATCTCTGATCTTTACACTCACTGCCTTTTATGGATAGTAAAAATATGATGAATTAAGATTTAAAATCGCTTTCTTGGCAAAGACCTAGTTTACATTTTTAGTATTAATTTTAAAAGTGGGATTTGGATTATATTTTCTTTTACAAACAAGAATACAGAATTAAATAACGTATACTTAAATATTGAGATCCAAATTATATTACCATCGACGTCTTACCTTATCAGCCAATTTAAATTAAAATATGTTTTCCACCATACAAATTTTAATTTCATATTTATATACCCTAAATTTTGGAATTACACCCTATCTTCAGTGTTGCATCGGCTAGGTGCTCAAAACTTTTCCTATTTGGTAGTATTGTTTTTTCTTAATTGATTTCCTTAGTGTTTTGCCCATGGGACCATTTTCAGTAAGTAACAAGGTTCATGTCCCTGTTTTAGGCCATGTGACGCAAAGTGATCTTACTTTATTCATGTACAATGTACACCTATAATATGCTTACCATTTCCACGAATAACTTAGCAGACTATGCTAACAATACATGTAAATTGTTTCAACTTTGAACAAACAAACATACAAACATAAATAAAACACGAACATTATAGTCTATATTTATGTTTATTCTCAAAATATTCCAGACGTTATCCATCAATCATATTATAGGACTGATACGAAATTAGATTTCATTGGAAATCTGTCCTAAAAATAAGATTTAACTTTGAACAGTAGGTATCACATTTCACACCGAAATTATAAGTATGAAAGTTTGTTTGTTTGGATATTTGTTCGTCAATCACGCTAAAATTACTGAATGGATTTCGATGAAATTTGGTATACAGACAGGGTGTGAGCTGTTCTTAGATTTACATTGATCACAATTTCAGACTCTTTGCTACTTCCCGTGCGTACGGCACGGCGCGATCTTTGCGTTCTTCAAAGAGCCATCAGGCAACCCACAGGCGGACTGATGCCCGATACCGGAGCTCCAGCTCAAAAACCAGGAATAGAAACGCTGTGGTTTTTAGTCAGTAAGAGTCTGAAACTCCCTCTCGCCTCACACAGGGAATTGGATGATTTTGCTTTTTTCTCTTGCCTGGCAGACGCACTTGCGACCACTCAACCAACAAGGCAGTTATGTATTAAAATAGTGCATTTATCAAAAGATTTTTTTTTATTTTTTGCAACTTCTATGTACAAGGGTGGGCTTAATGCCATTGACATTATCACCATTAGGTAATAGAGTGAGATCGAAGTCAAAATTTTCAGTGTAGATGTATTTCTTTCAATTTAATTGGAAAATCAAAGTTAAAAATAGCGTAGATTATGTAGTATAAAAGTAGCATATATCAATTATGGCTCATGTTTATTCTATATACATACATAATAGATAGATAATTACGATACAAGCATTCGATTGCGTGTGCACGTCTCGTGACGTACTTTCCACCTGAGACATTTACAAGATCATTGCGACTTGAAAGTATTTTTTTTAGAGTTCCTTGATTGATTTTTTTATTTGCTGAAGTAAAAAAGTCAAATAAATATTAAAAATTTATTATTCTGTTATCGGCTTACACACTCACTGAAACTAGTTGAATTCCTCGTGAAACATTTACTGTTTAACGAGTAATTGTCATTCGATTAGTTTTAATAGCAGTGCGACAATCGCTTATCCGTGTGTCGCGGAATGCTGCTTATAAATATGAGCTTCTAGCATGGCTAGAAACTAGTCGAGTTCCTCGTCAAACAGTTACGTGAGTAAGCCGATAATATAATAATTGATTTAGTATGTCTCACGAAAGTTATAATAAAATTCAAAGTTTAGTGAATTGGAGCAAATCTAGAATTAGGAAATAGAAACACAAGAATACTTTGTTGTATTAACAGAGTAACCAGCTCCTCTAAACTTCAATCCGATCCGCTAAACACGTACATGTTTATGTGGTAAACCTTACGAAGGTAAACAATGGGGATTAAATAAATAGGTAAAGTTAGTTCATTACACACGTACGAACTTTGTTTTCTACTAAGTCTCCTGCATTAAATTCACCAAGCGAAGTAAAAACTATCGTTTTATTTTTCTACTTTTCTAATAATATCTTTTGATTTATTCCGTTGCAAAATCCAAGACAGATTTTTATTTGCCTGTGACGCGCCGGACTACAGTTTTCCGGTGTGGTCATGGTTGTGTCTACTGTAGATCCTGGCTTACAGGCGTTGCAGCGGTTTGGGAAGTCGGGGAAGGTGTAGCTGACTTGCCTCTATATAAAAAAAAAAAAACACTTACATTACTGAAGTCAAAAGCAGAAGCACACTCACTCAAAAAAAAGTCTCAGCATATTAAATTAACACATCAATTAACCTTCAAACTACAAATTACAGACCGTCAAGAAAACAAAAATCATAACCACAAAAGTACGAACAACTTTAACAAAAAAGAAAAAAAAGAACAAAACATTTGACACCAGCAAAGAAAAGGACATCGACAAAACAAAAAACTAAAGACAGACACCACAACGCGAATCTACGGAACCGGGCGACGTTCAAATAATTCTTGGTAAACTTTTTATACGATTTTCCCCGATGTAATGTGTTTTCTGTTAGTTTATACATGCCGATGCCGGCGCACGGTGAGGAGGACTCTCATTCTTTTTCAACCATCCATGTATATTAATGGACAACACCGATATTTTCCAATGGATCTGACGAACAATGCAAGTATGGTGATTAGTTACGATTTCCTGAGCAATTACTGACGTGACTGATTGTGTTTGAATTATGTTGTTTTGATTATTTTCAGCAGTGTGGTAGACACTAGAGTAGGTACTAAGTCTCTACTACTCTTCACGCGGGTGCCGCAAGAGCTGATTGACTGTCTGAGTTGGTAACAGATCTCACATCTAGACATTATTTCTGTGTATCGTTACGCCTTTTATCTCCGAAGTCGTAGGTAAAAGTGCACATTACGGCACGTAATGCCACTGTACAATGTACACCCACTTTTCACCATTTGTGTTATAAGGGTGAGAGAATTGCCATATAACGGGCACAATTCCAGACTCCGTGCTATTACTGAGAAATTTTCGAAAATTTCTCATCCTCTGCTAGTTTAGAAGTCGGTACCACAAGCCCGTAACCAAATTATGTCTTACCGATACTACCTATATTGTACATAGTTAATCTACACTCAGATTTTAGTATTATTTTGTTTACTATTCGTGATATCGACTTCTAAACTATCAGCGCATAGACACAGGCTGAACAATGAATCATTGTTATTGTTTGGTTTTATGTTAGGTTTTGTGATTCCAACTATTAACCTTAAATTCTAAGACTCGTACCCAATACTTAGAGGCAGATTGGTTCACAAGTCTGGTCAATAAACATTTTTATCTTGTATCAAAGATTAATCAAGTGGTTAAACCCTGAACCCCTTTCACATTGCGATACCAAGACAGACCCAAGCTCAAAGATCGTGGCTCATACCAACAAACCATCAAGAAAGATAACGAAGTAATATTTTTACGAGCAAAAAAGCCTCAGGCACCAACTAGAAACAGCAATAAAATTCTCATACGTTATAAAAATATGATGTTCAGTTGAGTAGCAGAATATAATGCTGTGTCAAAGTAGTCTATAATGGTAGAGTAGCTATTATTTACTTTGTGAATTATATTGTTTGTGGAGTTATAATCTAGTGTGATTAGAAAAGTAAAAGTTATGTTATTTATTACAATATGACAAGTTATAAGCACTAAAATAGTTTAGCTGTTATAACATAATATTAATAGCAAATATAGTGATAGTTTTGGCTCACAATTCGACCTTAGAGAGGCTATCTATAACCATCAATAGATGAACTGAGGTAACAATCTTGAATTGTCTCGGTTGGCGCGGTGACTGGGCAACTGAAAACAAAGAAACTCTTTGTATGATCCTTAAAATGTTATTCCGGGTCTAGGTGTTATGTGTAAGTGAAAGTGCATGCTTGTAAACCCACCTACGACACAGGATTAAATCAGAGTGTATGGTAAGGTGTAAAAAGAAATATAATATTGACAAAATCTTTATTTGATTTTAGGAAGTAACAAAAGAAGCCTACTTCTATTAACCTGATAAAATGGCTGTATTCTTAGTACTTACATAAGTAAGTAATAGAAAATAATCTCGAGAATATTTTTTATCGAAAAACCCATGAATAATGAAGCACTTGAAAATTTAACACAAACCTCATGCTTGCCACTATGTACAACAACCGCGTAGCATACTTTTCATAACTTAATCATGTTCTTCCTAATAAATAAGAGTCTAACACTCGCTTCACCCAAGGCGGGGAACGTGATTGAATGATTTTTCCACCCTCAAAAAAAAGGAGACTTACAATTAACTACCAATATCTGACATTACATAGCAATAGACAGTTAATACAATTTTAATCTTACAACTGCGGAACATCTAACATTTTCTTCATTTCAACCACACACACATTACGAAGCGAACCACAGCTGAGAAAAATAAATAGGCTCATAGTAGTACGTGTAATGGTCGTAAAAATAAAGGAACATGGTATGGTGGGCTGTTAGAGCGGGCTCTGTCACAATGGCGCAGAACAATGTAACATACTCAAAGCTTTTATGCTTACTACCTGATGAATACATAGGGAGGCTGGAGATTGCCAACTTTTGGGTCATTGTAGATGGGTAAAGTTAAACACAAATATTATAAATATGAAAGTTGTATGGTGTAAGCCGGTAAACGAGCTGAAGGATGAGCTGATGGTAAGCAATCGCCGCCGCCCATGAACAACTGAAACACAAAAAGTGTTACAAGTGTATTGCTGGCCTTTTGGGGATTAGGAATTTATAGGTTATAGGGAAATCGGGGATTGAGAAGACTGAGAAGAAGGGTAATTGAGCCTCCGGTAACCTCACTCACACAACGCAAGCGTTGTTTGACGTCAGTTTTCTATGATGCCGTGTGGTATCACTCCGATCGAGTCAGCCCATTCGTGCCGAAGCATGGCTCTCCCACACTTAAAAAAGTTAATAGGTACTGGTCTGAGAAGACTCATGTAAACGATAGTTTAGGCTCATCAGCCTATCTGTCTGTGTGTATCAAAGTTTCCTACACAGAAACAAGGAACAAATTTTAAGGAATTTGCAATCACGGCTACAGTAGTATGGCTTTACACCCAGTTGGGACAGAAACCATTGTGTCTTTGCTAGCACTGTAGAAACTTCACAGGAATCTAGTTGGATACTGTCCTGAGTTGTACTGAATACAATAGGTCAAAGGATTTGCTTAGAGATCAGAATCGCTTGCACTGTTGTTGCCATTAGAAGAGTGTGGTTAAATTAATTAAAGCATTGCTGGTTTTGCTATGACTTTTTACTAGAATATTTAAACACTATGACGTTATTATTACTCTACTTATCATCCAGCGCTTTTTAGAGCTTGAAAGTATATATAGTGTATTCTAAAAGTATCTGCCACAGCTTTAATGGGAAGTAGTGACGTGTTTGAGGATTAGTTATTTCAATTTGAGAACATAAAGAAGATAAATAAACATTGAATTCACTCTGCATAAAGTGGTTCACAAATACATCACTCTCAAAAAGACAACTTTTTAAATAAAAGACAATTCTTTCTTAAAAATCTCATAATCAATAATTTATATTATTTACTATTGTAATCTTCAAACACAACAATACCTCTCATTATGTAGGAACACTTATGAACACACCTTTTAGATACAAAAGCAACGATAAATAATGTAACACTATGCGTAGTTTCCATTACGCAACTGAGAAATAATAAATAGCAACATTGTTTTATACACAAATTGCTATTACAAAGAATCAGGCGTAATGTATTTTTCAACAACATTTATAGTTTTAGACGCAAACTTTTACTGAATATCAAAACCATAAAGCCATTTCTTCAACAATTTTATTACGACCTTTGTATAAAAAGGCTCCAAAGTATAAAATTTCAGTTTCCTCAAAGCACAATCACGTCTTAGATCGTATAAAAGTCAGGGGTCGCTTGAGTAAAAGTCGTAAAGTTACAAAAATACTGTTAGTGATGTCCATTTCTTTTTTTGGTCCCGGCTTTTTCATTGACCCGGGAATTCCGGACCTCTTTATTACGAATAACAGATATTTTAATTGATAAAAGTGGCCACTGCTTATCTATCGTATTAAGATATAAAGGAGACCACGGGATTGTGACATCATTTGAAACTTTCACAATATTTGGAGCACATTTTGGTAATATCCTGATTTCATATGAATTCACTGATTGGGAAACTTTAATTAAGTACATTGTGTCACAGAAGTTGACGCACTTTATTTGAGCACCTGTGGTCTAGTGTTTGTATAACTTTATGTGTTTTTCCACTTTGCGAAATTTGTTAAGAATTAGTAGAATTTATTTTATTTTTTTTTAGAACACTTGCTACTGTGTTTTTTTTAAGGGGAGAAAATCGACCAATGAGTTCTCTCAACTTGAACAAGGCGAGAGGGAGTGTCAGACTCTTTCTACTCTGTTCCTACTCCTGCTTTTGGAGCCTGGGGTGCTGCCCAGACGTAGAGATAAAATACAACGAGTATTATAATCAAACAAGTTTTAATAGTGCCTACTCACCACTTTAATATTAGACGGAATTTCCCAAAAACCTCTTGCAGATTTAGATAGTAGATTTAACTTTCGTAATGACTGTACCTCGCTCGCTGGTTAAGTGACCGTAAAATTGGATTCACCCATAATAATTACCATTATGAGCGTTTTATACAGTAAGCATTCAGTTTGAAAACTTCGCATCGTGTTAACCTACATTTTTAAATGATTTTTAACAAAATCTTGCAGCTTCATGGAAACATTAATAACTTTTCACCAAAAATTTACTGCATGACATCTTCCATATTGATAACACTGACGTTTTGACACTGAGTAATGGATTCCCGCGTTCAGTGAAATCCCGGGATCCCGGAACTATTGCCACATCACTACGACCGCGAGTGGTCACTCGAGACACATTTTAACATTCTTATAGAGTAATAAACATCACTATATTTTTAGTACGTAAACTTTATTTTCTTTATAGGTTTAAAAGTTGTGGTTTCACGGAGAAATGTGTTGGTTTGCTATAAACTTATACTACTTAGTACTTACTTACTTTTTGTGAGATGTAAGTGCAGTTTCTTTGAGTTAGAGCTCTTAGATGTGTCTGGTGCATTTCAAAGACAGTGTTGCACGATGGACTTAGGAGATTTAAGAGTCTAACATAAATATACCCCTATATAAATGGCAAAAAATACTGCCTCGTTGGCCGAGTGGTTGCAAGTGCGACTGCCGGACAAAGGGTCCAATTCCCGGGTCGTGCAAAGTATTGGTGGGCATTTTTCAGTTTTTCGAAAATTTCTCAATAGTAGCACGGAGTCTGGAATTGTGTCCAGTATATGGCAATAGGCTCACCCCCTATTACATGGGACTTATAACACAAATGGTAAAAAGTGGGTGTTCATTGTATAGCGGCATTAAGTGACATAATGTGCACCTCTGCCTATCCCTTCGGGGACAAAAAGGCGTGATGATAAAAATGGGTAAAATATTGACAAAAGTAACACTGTTATAGCTGCTGCTAAAGACAATAAAACTTGTAATGGAAACTATCCAAATATTTATACTTAAAGCAATTAAAAAAAAATGCCTTTCGTTCACCTTTTTTTACCAACACAATCAGTTCAGTTTAAAATAAACTGCTAGTGACGTGACAGCAAAAGGGGATGAAACGTTCCAAGAAAATTAATTTGGCTGATTCGTGATTTTTGTTGCTTCTGTTTAAATGAAATTCGATGTTATAATAATATTTCCTTTTCTTTTAATTTAATTGTGGTTTGACGTAAAAATCGGTTTGGTAAAAATAAACTACGTGATAGTCTTTCTTTGAACTAATTGAGAAGGACAGTGGGAGGATTTTCTTCAGTAGTCTTACGGTTGATAAAGATGAGGATGATAAGTCCTCTTTGTTGATATTATATTAACACTAACAAGAATTTTATAGTAGAGATGAGTGGTAAGTTGTTTTGGTGATCCTAGGTATAGTCATGTTAACTTAGGAAGAGGCGGGCCGCATGAGGCTACGAACATGCTCATGGCCCAACCACTGCGACACACGAACCAGACCCACGTGTACAGCGCGTCATGTTCCACACGCGCCTTAAAAAGCATCAAACCACCACAGATGTGGCCCAGTAGGTATGATGCCTGATCCGGAGTTGCGGATTACCTTGCGGCTTACGGGGGGTATGTCTCGAAAGGCAGTAGGAACGGTGTGGTTTTAAGTTAGTAAGAGTCTGACACTCCCTCTTGCCACACCATGGGCGAGAAAAGTCATAAGATGGATTTTCCCTTAAAATAAAGTATTCATCATTTTAATTACGATTACATTACGCCATGCAAAGTCACAGATAATTAAAATTGGACTAAAGAAGCCTGTTGCAAAGAATACAAAAATAACGTTTGGAAAATATCTAGAATAAATAGCATCTCTTAAGTTTACTAGCACCAATATAATAAAGCCCGTAATAAGATCTAGGACTCTCAAGAAAATGCCAAGCGTAGGTGCTTACAAAATAAAATACATTAAAGAACATAAGTAAAGGGTACCAGGTGTTCATAAAGCTGAAGTGGTACTCAAATGATACTTCATTTTATTTATAGGTAGTCAATAAAAAGGTTGGGAATGTGCAGTAAATGTTTATGGCGTGGAACTGGAGTCGCGATGTATGCACCCAGTTTATGTTCGCCTGGTACCAATGTGTTAAGTTATTGGAGTTAAAAGCATCGTGATTAGGTGAGCGATGGGTTTTATTGTCGTTTTGTGTGTGTGTGACTGGGGAGAAATGTTATTTAACTGTGGAAGTGTTTGTTTAAGATGTGTGATCAGCATTTTCTTTACTACAATATATACCTTATAACATAAAATATAAGGGCAGGTACTCTAAACAGATGAGGTGATCGTGCTTTGTGGGCTGCACTGACAATTCCCGAAAACGGAAAATTTCAATAAATACGACAACTTTCTTTTGAAGATCGATAATATAATCATCCAATGACTTCTCCCACCTTGGGCGAGCTGAGAAGGACTATCAGGCTCTTAAAAACTACCCCGTTCCTACTCCTGCTTCTCAAGCCGGAGCCCCGGTAAAAACACTAGGTAGTCCGCAGCTCCAAATCAGGCATCATCTGAGATAAATATGACGATGAAAACGTTCTTAATCTTACCAATCATCAAATGAACCAATTATAACTCCATAAAACCAAACAAACCAATCCAATAGAACTTCCAAAATGGACAAACAAAAGTCCTATCAAAACGTTTCAATTATGTATATCCGAATGGCGATCAAACGATACAAGATTCACACAGAACTTCCAAAGATTACCACCAGTTCCTTGATCAAACAATATCAGCAGATAGGAAGAAACCGGTATCAAATTAGTTTCGAAGATCAAAGGGGGAAATTCAACAAGTAATAAAAGTTTTTACTTTAGGCTCTGAACAAATGCTTTGGGCAGTACCCTCATGGCTTCCACTAGAGAGATAACAGGGAAACTTCGGTATTTGTTCTAGGAACTACCAGGAAACTATGATTATGAAGACGTCTGTTTAAATTGACCATGTAAACTTTGCATTACCTTTGTGGAGTGTTCTCAACTTGCGGATGAAGGTATCGAAGGTATATTTGTCAAGAACTTATTGGAAAACCGAATTCTTCGTTCTAGATTCGTTTATTAATTTGAATATGTTAAAGAAGGACCTATTTTAAAGACGGGCGGGATATATTGAGAAGGAAAAAATTAAAAAATAAACTTATAAAGACCGACACACACACGACAAGACTGATGACTGTTGATGAAGCGAAAGAGGTATATAAGATTCGTTGCAATTGATGGTCCATTGTCTCTGTCTACCGGTGCTGCTTCTGGAGATTATAAACGTTATTGCCTATAAAATGAAAAACAAATTAATTTCTAAGTATTTATTCAAGAAAATCTTTGTACATTATTAGTCATAAATTAATTATTTTAAATACCTAATATTAATGTAATAAATACATAAGCAATGAGCAATAATTTATTTTGAAACTTAAATAAACAGTCTTAAAATCTAAAATAAATAAATGCATTATCAGACAGTGCCCACCTTATAACTAAAATTAAATCGTAAAAATACCGAAATTACATAAATATAACTAGACATATATTTATGTAATCCTGCCCAATTAATAAAAACAAATATCGTTCTACACAAACTTATATGTCGTACACATAACTTTTATTAGGTATATTTAATGTGATGTGATAAAGACATTCAATATAAATAATTGAGAGGGCTCGAAACCTACCAACGGTAAGTACCAATGTGACTTTTTCCAAGTTATAATAAGTACTTTCTAAGATTATTTAGACATCACTGACAAACGATGAAGTAAAACAACGTGAGGAAACCTGGGCTTATAATTTCTAATTATGAGTTTGAAATCGCCAACCCGCATTGAGCAAGCGTAGTGATTAATGCTCAAAACATTCTCCGTGTGAGAAGAGGCTTTGGTCAGCAGTGACCACTTATAGGCTGTTGATGACGATGACCCTCACGTTAAAATACATTCAATAATGCAGTATTACTTAATAATTCACCAATTGCTGATATTCACACGATCTGTGGTCATTAAAGTATTTAATTCTGTATATTAAATAATGTATTTAATTCATGTATGTAGGAATGAAATCGTTTAATACATTACTGGGAATATGATAGTAGTATTTCAATGATAGCACTGTTATTGTCATCAATGATTGAGCGATCAGCATTCAAAGCGATCGCTTTAAAAGTCAGTTGAATGTTTTAAAATATTGAATTACATTGTCTCTCAATACTTGTCCTGATGCACATTACTAAAGCCATTGAAATTTAATATTAAGCTCTTGTTTATCCGTAAATGTAAATGCAATATTAAGCTATTGTTTGCAACGTTTTATTTTAAGCTGTTGAACAACTTCAGCTTTTGTCAATTAAATCATTTATATTGATAAATAGGTACTTTTGAAACGACAACAAACAAATAACTAAATAGTCTGTCAGTCTGTCCGTTAGTGAAGCTAGGCGCTCATTCCGAAGTGTAGCCTGTTTTTGGATCTAAGTGTATTTTAAACACTGTGATAAGTCAATGTTTTCTCCATTATCAATAACAAATATCTTATAATCAATCTGATGTTTTTGACTGTGATGTATGTACCTAATCGATCATTAAACATTACAAAAAGTTTTGTTCATTTTTGTAAAAATCCTTTGTAAAATTATCCACCACAAAAATCCCAAAATAAATTAAAATAAACGTTACTAAAATATTTTAAAATAATGACAATAAATAAACTTATGAACTAATTACGCCATGAGGCCACCACTTATAACCACTTATAACTACTTATGGCGTTTATGCAACTGCGCCCGGCGCAGTGATGTAAGTGGGGGAGGGTGTGGGCCTGTGTTTCATCATGTTGTAGGCCCTGTTTGAGGCCCAGTCCTTGGCGTAACCCCCACTGGCGGAATAGGCGTAATTGTTATTGTAATCTGCGGAGTAGTCGCTTGAATCGCTGCTTCCGAAGTAGGAGTAGGACATTGGATGGTGGTGCTGGAAAAACAGAAAAATATTTATTTATAATTTATCAAAGGAAGGTACTTTTTACTTTTCGTCACAACGTTGCCCAGTGCTGTTAAAATCACAATACCTTATAAAGATATAATACAAAACTAAATAGCTACTAATGGTCCAAACAGTACGGTCTATGAACATAAGGCCTAAATATCAATTAGTACAACATTATTGTCCTACCACTATTTAATAAAAGTACATCGAGTTGTGTATGATAATGGTATTTGATGGGGGCTTTTTTCGGTTTTTCGTAAATTTCTCAGTAGCAGCACGGAGACTAGAATTGTGCCCAGTATATGGTAATAGGTTCACCCCCTATTACATGGGACTTATAACACTAATGGTGTAAAGTGGGTGTACATTGTATAGCGGCATTACGTGCCGTAATGTGCACCTCTGCCTACCCCATCGGGGATAAAAGGCGTGACGCTGCATCTTTTCACAATCGAGATTAAAATGTAAACAGATTGAAAATGTGCAGATTATTTCATAATTTAAATACCGATTCGTTTGAGTGAATAAATATTGAAAGGATTTCCGCCATTTCATAATGGCTTTGTAGTTGGATTAACTCATTAATTAATTAAAAATATATAATTTCAGCTGCGGTTATAAAGTACATTCATACGAGAGAACATGATATTCACATCGTTACTTTTGGCTATTTTAAAATAGGATTTAACTATAAATAATTTTAATGGTGCTTTTTTACATGAAGTAGGTACAAAGAGGAGATGCTATAATGTGATTGTGCACTGTGACACAAAAACGGATACTTTCGGCGACGTATTGATTTGAAATATCGCATGATGTTATTTCTATATTGCGTTGTATAATTAGAAATGCTTTTTATCTAAGAATAAAAAATAAAAGGTGACGTGTTGCCAGGACTTCGGCTCGAAGAGAAAGAGTAGGAAGTAAGTAGGAACAGAGTGATTTTTAGTCAGCCTCGCCCAAGGCGGGAAAAGTCATTTAATAATTTCCCCTCTTAAGATAGGCCCACCGCCTATGATTTTCAAGTATTCAATTCGTGGGTACATTTACAAACATACAACAATTTGCGGTTCACACTAAAAGTTGCTCCGTGCGGATTTCGAACCCACTACATGTGCTACGCGCCAACGGTGCAAATTGAATGTAACTTTCAAACAAAAAGCATGATGTGACTCACTAGTCAGTAGTGAGTATTGCACAATGCATTATAATACAAACTATTCACTATTCATGTATGGCATGAAATCAATTGCTTATCATTCCTCTAACAAGTGTTAGTCAATACATGTGGAATTTTATGATATACTATTGCATTAACCTTGCTTCTATCGTATGATTTATAGCATAAGATTCTAAATAGAAGCAAATCTTTATCTAGCCCACAAGTAATGATCGTAAGCCTGCCTTCTCCGGAGCTGCGGACTACCTAGCAGGTTTACCGGAGCTCCGGCTCGAAAAACAGGAGTAGGAACGGGGTGGTTTTTAGTCCGCCCAAGGCCGGAGAAGTCATTGGACGATTTTCCCCCAGCATCAAAAAAAAAAGCCTGCCTGCCTTTGCTGGAGCCGGTCAGCTCGCTCACAAGCGTGGGCTTGAACATGAACATGAAAATATTGCTATTTTTTACATTGAGCGGCTTACAGTACAAAGTTTTCCTGTATAGATAAGAAACTTTGTATCAAATTAATAATTAAACATAATATTGAAAAAACTTCAACACTTTAAAATAAATCGTTTATTTGTGAAACTATTCATTAACCCCCGACGCAAAAAGAGGGGTGTTATAAGTTTGACGTGTCTGTCTGTCTGTCTGTCTGTCTGTCTGTCTGTGGCATCATAACTCCGAACTGCAGTGATTTCAATTTGGTTTTTTTCGTATTAAAGGGGACTTATCTGCGAGTGTTCTTAGACATGTTTGATGAAAATCGGTTGAGCCGTTTTAAAGTTATGGGCCGTGAAAGTAACGTAAGCGGGAGATTAACCGAAGGTCTGCAAATATACTGGGTAGGGGTCTCAAATGAAACCGCACTGAAAGAAAATATTGAAAGATATCATTTATTCGTATTAAGAAAAATAAAAAAATAAATTAAAAATTTAAAAAAAAATAAAAAAATTAATAAAGAATTTAAAAATTAAATTAAATATTTTATAAAATACAAAAGTATAAAACCTTCACCAATGTAATCTTTAGCCTACTTATAGAAATAAAAACTAGTAATTAATAAGTAAAAAAAAAATCAACGAACTTGACCTTGATTGTAATCTTTACCTTAACAAGAATTGAAATTATAGTAAGTATATGTAATATACTAAGCCTAACTTATCCTTACCTACCTATAAAAAGTATAAAATAAAAAATTAAATTAAAAATTTAAAAAACCCCGACACAAATTTACCTTTAAAAAGTAAAAAATAATAAAAGAAACCTAATCTTAAAGTACCTAAGAATGTACTAATAATTCTAAAAAAAAAAAATACGTCGCGTTGGGGGACCGCATGAATACGGACCGCACACCGCCGCCCGCGCCGCTGTATTTCTATTTTCTGCGTTATAGTTAAGTACTTAAACATCAATTTACTTTAATGTTAACACCAAGCATGTGATACTTATGAAAAAATCGTAGAGAAGTAAGAAATACATAATTAGGAGCGGTCCCCCAACGCGATGTATTTTTTTTTTTTTTAGAAGATTAGCATTCTTTGGTACTTTAAGATTAGGTTTCTATTATTTTTTACTTTTTAAAGGGAAATTAAGTTTTTGTGTCGGGGGTTTTTTAAATTTTTAATTTAATTTTCATATGTTAACAAAATATTTTCTAAAAACTGAGCTGGTGGAGTTACATTTTCATGCCTTGCCCAACTTAAATACCATATCACAGACATGATATGAACTTACCACTTGTGGTGCGATCCATTGCAGTATAACTCGCTGCACTTCCACAAGATTAACATTGTGTCTTCTCCTGTGAGTGATTTCAGCTCCACAATTGACACAATATATAGATTCACTAGGCAAAATCGGAAAGTCCAAGTTTACGGGGTCGTCGTCATGTAAAGCGGTTTCGTTGCCAGGGTTAACGTTTGAGCGGGTACTGAGTCTAAGAGTGAGCCGGGGTCATCGGATAGAAAATCACCAGAATCCATTTTGAATAACAGTAAAAATATCCAAAAAAATAATATTCACAATATAATACGAAAAAGAACTGTCACAAAACTGTTGTCATGGCAGTGTCACCAATAATAACAATAATAATTACAAAACTGTTTTTATTCTTATAATAAATTGACACTCCCGAATAGAAATCAAAATTCATTAAATATTATTATTAAATGTGAACTTATTTTTCTCAATACAGCTGTTCAAAAAGCCCATTTTGGTTGATGTCCTTTCTTAATAATAAAATTTAAAGTCAAAGTAAAGCATTTATTTCAATTACATAAGGCACTTTTGAAACGTCAAATTGAATTGTCCGTCAGTCTGTCTGTCAGTGAAGCTAGGCGCTAAAGTGTAGCTTCGAATGGAGTCCATTCTTACTGTAACTAATTGTATGACAAGGGCAGGGACTCGAGTTCGTGGAAAGCAAACTATTTTAATATAAAAACATCATCACAGTGTTGTTTACGACCAACGAAAAATATATTATCTTAAATGCCTTCGTGGAAATCGTAATATGTCCTCGATTCTGTCCCAAAGGAATAAGAGATCATTATGTGCTCAAAGGAATACGTATACAGGCTGTGTCATAAATACGAAATAATATTATTATTGTCACTGAAGTTTGTCTTATATGTATACTATAACTTGGTCTGGTCAAAAAAAAATCATTCTTAAACAGTTTAACGACATCTCTATTCTACATACACAGTTACGCGGGTACATTCACAGGTGTAGCTAGTAGGTTCCACTCCCTTAATGCATTATCGCAGAAATAATATTATTAGCGAAAAGTTTTTGGTGCGGTTTTGGGGGCTTCAGGGTACTTTTTCACCACAGATATGCTATGTAGCTACGCTATGAAGATGTAATAGGAAATGAAACTTGTGACCGTTTCAACTGATATTAAGCTATGTTACCGTGCAAGTAAAATGTGTTATAAAGCGCCGCCGCAAAGTAGCTGTGCAAGGAAGATGAGCAGTTTGAGTATGCGATTTATCGATAGTTCCATATAAAAAACATAGCTTAGCTGAGTCCGTTTCCACTAGCGCTAAGCTATGTGTACCATTGAATATAAATGATGGAAGCCAAACACATCCACTAACCTAACGTAGCGTCATCTCATCTCTGGTGGAAAACAAAGTAATAACAATTATAAAACCGTTACACATAATTATATAACTCATTTCCGTATTAGCTGACTTGGGTGCTAGAACACTTTTAAAAACGGAAAAGCGGGCGAAGCCGCTGACAGAAGCTAGTTATTTCATATTCATGCCACACACTGTACATTATATAAGTAAGGATAAATACTCTCATTAAATATAAACATGTATAATGTACCTAGAATACGCACCGGATTTTATAAATAATAAATAGTCAGAAAAGTAATATCGCTTATATGAATATCGCTTATAAGAAAATGTCTAAAAGGTATAATGAATTTATAATGTCGTGTTATCATAAGAAATTGAGAATAACAAGAAAAAAGGGAAGTTCATTATTACATGGATTATTTCTAGAAAACAAGACTAATAGCTTTGAATATGAAACTAGTAAATAATGTATATATACTCTATACATATCTAAATGTATTTCTTTATTTTTAAGTTATAAATATTTTAGTCACAGTTATTATTATTATTTGGTTTATATACCTATATAGATACATGTAATTTAGTAATTTTATTAATAAATCTCTCATTACGACTCGAATAGAACTCAAATCTATAATATAAAAATAAGTCGGGTTTTTCCTTCCTGACGCTATAACTCCAGAATGAACGATTTCTACGGTTTTGCATTCGTTGGAAAAGTCTAGGGTGCTGTGAGGTTTATAGCAAAAAAAAAAAAAAATTAAAAAAGGAGAAAAGCCCACCTGGTGGCAAAATTGAGTTCGGCGGGGTTTGCTTGGAAAGTTTAAAATTGTACATAGATATTTTTTTATAAGAATACTTGGGGTGTGATCTACAATCGAATTTATATGTTTTAATTATTAATTCTCCGAACTTTTTCACCAGCTTAGACATTAGCCTGTTACCAGGCACTATTACCGACCACTACGAATTATCATTAAAAAAAATTAAAGACTACAAAGTACTCATATACTTTGTTTGGCCAAAGAATCAAAATCCCAAGCTTAACTCTAAAGGACGTAGGTATAACGAGGAAGTCAGTTGAAACCATTGACAGAAACAAACAAAACTTAACGTTCAACAAACAAACATACAGTCATACAATATTCATATTTGCTAAACAATTTGATACCAAGGACGCTATGGACAGTGGTATCTGTTAGATGAAAGCTCATATCAAGTGGCTCGAGATAATACTATTTATTTCGATGCGTTTGTGTCGCGAGTGGATGACTGGGATGGCTGGATGATAAGACACTGGGATATATAGTTCATATTCTTTGTCTATAGAATGATGAAATAGAGTATTTAATTTTATAGTGTGGGAGAGCCATGCTTTGGCACGAATGGGCTGGCTTGACACAAGTGATACCACGGCCTTACAGAAAACCGACGTGAAACAACGCTTGCGTTGTGTTTCGTTGTGTGAGTGGGGTTACCGAAGGTACAATTACCTCTTCTTAATCTTTCTAAACTCCGATTCCCCAACAACCCTTAAATTCCTAACCCCAAAAGGCCTAGAACGCACTTGTAAAATCTCTAGTGTTTCGGGTGTCTATGGGCGGCGGCGATTACTTACGATCAGGATAATGATGAGAAGTACTAAGCTACAATTGCTATCAGACTCAAAGCTACATTATATCTGCCCAAAATAGTGGAAACAGTCTCCCAAACTAACCATTGTATAAAATTGCATGCTCAACGTATTAACTCCTGATTGCTTTAGCTTCAATGCATAGTTCAACCCGAAATGAAACACGATTTCGCCAATGTACGTTAAACGAATCACATTCGCTCACACCAAACACATTTCGAATTAATTGATTTCTGATTGGACGGTTTTCGACAGTTTTCATTGTGTATCGTCGATCGCACGAAAGTAATGCAATAATTGCAGATTTTTGGTTTAAGTAATTCAAAAAGACTATCAGAACTCGTTGTTTGTTTAAAAATATTCATAAAGTTTTAAATTAATAGAATGCTACACTTATTCTATACGAGCTTAATTGTATAGTGAACTAAATATATTTAGTTATTTTTTTATAGATCTGTTACAATAACCTTTACGATCTGCCTGATAGTAAACGGCTACCGTAACTAAACCACACTAGTAACCTATTTTATTAACTAGCTTCTTCCAGTGGCTTTGCCCGCATGCTCGTGGGATTAAAAGTAGTCCCGTACAGTAATTTCAGCGTGATTGGCGAAAGGAATATCAAAACAAACAAAATTTTATATGTTTTATATTAGTGTGATAGTGAGATTTTTTGGGTCGGAAAATTTTGGATGAGGTGAGAAAGAATCAGACTCTTACTCACTAAAAACAACCCCGTTTCAACTCTTGCTCCGAACCGGAGCCCCAGTAAACACCAAGGTCGTACACAGCCTCGGTATTATACAAGGTTAGCATCATGAATGCTTTGCTAATCATTATTATCTATCCACTTTATTATTTACTGAAGAAATGGCTCATTTATGAGACCTTCACCCAATTTTTCGCTTTTTCTCGTGTCTATGTGATATAATAACAAATCTACTATAACCTTCAATGTTTATTTATCATCTAATTCGGTGTTGTAGAGGAAAAATTATATTCCTATTTGATATTAAGTAGAGGGAAAACGATATACCAATATTTGACGATATTTTTTATATCTAAGGTAGTAATTTTACCAATAAATTATTTCTATTAGTTCGCATTACATCATAATGAGCTTAAATTGCTTATAAGGAACATTAGACTGTATTAAGTAATTGATTGCCGCTATTGTATTCATATTTCACTTAAATAGCAGTTCCAAGAATTTCCTTGTCACGTATTTTGAACTTCCAAAGACTTCATTATGATATTCTTTGGCAATTTTCATAATTTTGCTTCTTTATGTTCCTTATATAAGAAAAATTTGATTTTTTAAATCAGTGTATACCCTTTCAAGATCTTTGTTTAGCAACACATTTAATTTTTCTGGGCTGATTTCCTTGTCTGTCTTGATCGTAATTGTTGGTTCTTTTGGCACTTTTGACTGCACGGTTGGTGCGGTGGCTGGGCAACTGGCTGCCGTGCAACGTATAGCGGATTCGATTCCCGCACGGAGCAACTCTTTGTGTGATCCATAAATTGTTGTTTCGGGTCTGGGTGTCATGTGTATGTGAACTTGTATGTTTGTAAACGCACCCACAACACAGGAGAAAATCCTAGTGTGGGGGAACGTTTTCTTAAAAAAGAACTTTAAAAAAATCTCTTAACCCATTTTTAATAACCAATAATAAATAGTCTACTATTAACTAAAAAATGCTGATGGATTATCTTCTAAGATAAAACCATTAAATGAAAAAAAAATGGCCACCATTGGCCTGCGCACGTGATACTGCCATTTTGGGAACCGCACCATTTTGTGGTCACAATATGTCATAAAATATGGCGATAAGCCCCCAATTTTGCAGAAAATTGCCACAATCTGCAATGATTGGTGAAATTGCTCTCAATTGTGCTTCCCAGTTGCAAACCGAAATATTTGGTGGGCAGAAATTTTAATTTTAAAATTCGACATTTTCATTTTTGATTGGTATCATGTCATGACTGTATTTTAAAACTGTGAGATACAAAAACCTTGATGCTATTTTTGTAATCTGAGTTTAAAGTTTTAACCCTTAAACTGGCAAGCACTTTTATTTCTTAAATTTGTTATTTTAATGTTATTATTTAAAAAATCTGTATATTACAGTTTTCGCGAAAACCTGTGTACTTCAGAGAGTACATTGCCAATTATAGTGTAAACTACGTTTGTACTACGTGTAGCACACTGCCAATATATCACTAATACTCATTTTGTTAATTTATTACTTTATTTATAAAAAAATCATCACAAATAAAAAATGTTTTAGTATGACATTGACGACAACAGTCACGGGCATACTCTGCAAGATTATTTCGGAGAGTGCAAGGTGGAATTGCACATACTTGAATACCCCTAGTCCTTTGATTCATCGAATCACAAGACAATCGGTGAAGCGCCACTACTTCATGGTAGATATCCCACCCACTGGTACCAAGCGCTATGTTTCAAGCTTCCTTATGTGAACTGCTACAGAGTGAACATTCTTTGCCGGAATCTGTGTTTCCTGAACAGCATAACCTGGGTGTCTTCAAAGTCCGCGTGAATAGGTTGCTGATAGGACAAACGTGACTCCACCGTAGGCCGCATCATCACGTACGAACTTGACGAAATAGTAGCCAAACGTCAACCCATCAAACGTAATCAAAACTCAAGTTTTGTTATTACCATACTGTAAAATATAGAAATAAATTACATATTGAGTAGCACTATTCAGTTGGCAATTTACTTTTATAAGTTACTGGGACTCAGCAAAGCTGTCCCAAAGAGACAAAGTCCTTAAAAATACACACATAGCACAAAACAAAACTAATAAAAAGAACTTTCCAGAAAGACTAACAGTCAAGACACACACATAGGGACACAATTTAATTTATTTACATTTTACCTGGACCCTGCAAAACGTATACTAGACCCTTGTCAAGAGATTTTGAGAAGGGTTGCCCTACCATTCGCTGCTAGTACCATTTACTTTTCTATTAATTAGGAAGTCTAGCGGAGTAATGTTTTAAAGTAGCCATTAGTAAATTACTGGAGTTAATTAAATTAATAAATATGTGTGGGAGATATTTATTGAGGATAAAGGTGAGGCAGGATGGTTGGTTGTCGTTGTATATGGCACTGGCATACTAAAGGGAAAGGACTCCAGACCAGCTGATGATGATAATGTTGACGAGGGTGAAGATGTTTATAAACTACAGTCACATTATACCAGTTAAGTTACGAGTCCTATTGCAACCCAAAATTATGCTCCACAGAGTTGAATTTCCGGAGCTGCGGACAACGTAAAAGGTTACCGGGGCTCCGGCTCAAAGCAGGAGAAGGAACGAGGTGGTTTTTAGTCGGTAAGAGTCTGACACTCCCTCCCGCCTCACCCAAGGCGGGAGAAGTCGTTGGATGATATTCCCCCTCAAGAAAAAAAAATTATGCTCCACACAGTTGAATTAATATCAGAAATGTTGCATCTTGTATCTCACAATATTACGTTGAAAATAAATCAACAGATTTTGGCTGAACACAATTCCAAACTCAAAATTTATGAAATTTATCCTAACTATTTAACTTGATCACTGATCTTTTTGGTGTTAAGCCAAAGATACATTAAGGGACAAATATCCTGCAATACTTGTCGCCAGTAACGTTGGGTGAAGTAGTGCGACGTTGCCGGGCTTTGGTCGACATACCTGGCAACATCGCGCGACACGACATCGCTTTCAAATTTTCACCCGAAAATTTGGTTGATATGTCATCGATACATATCGTAGGACATTGGTCCGCTAGAGTGTATCCTTGGCTTATATTTATAACTTTAAATTAACTAACGAGAAGAAATTTAAAAAGAAATGATCCATACCTTACAAGCCTTCAAGGTGCTTAATACACTGGGTAGCAACAGGGCAGCTATCAACAACAGCTTCTTGATCAGCAGTACTGACAGCAGGATTGGGATGAGCAGGAGCTTCAGTTTAAGGACTGCGAACAGTGTCAGCAGTGGTACTATTACTGCTAACTTCTTCTTCTTGCCTCGAGCTGGAAATAAAGTAATGATTTTGAGTTTATTTGTGATCTTTTTATAATTATGTATATCAAAGTATATTAACAGGACTTGTTTAATTCCCACATTTTAGATAATAATGTATGTTTTTCATGTTACCCCACACTATCCTACACACTTTTATCCTATGTCGTGAATGCGTTTACAAACATACAAGTTCACATACACATTCACATGACACCCAAACCCGAAACAAAGATTTGTGGATCACACACAAAGAGTTACTTCGTGCGAAAATTGAACTCGCTACGCATTACACAACAGCCAGTTGCCCAGCGATCGCGCCTACCGTGCAGTCTAGCGTATTTTTATAGAAAGATTTCGAACGTATAAAACTGAGAAAATATATTTTGTATACCAATACGAATTCGTATACGAATCGGAAATCAAATAATTCTTCCTCTATTATCAGTCTAAACTAACGAAGAAACCACAAAAATCAACGAAGCATCACCTTAACCAGTGAACCAAATAAAAAAAAAAACAAAAGAAAAATTAATCCACCACGCTCACAGTGACAATCGTGCAAACTAAACGAAATAATTATGGAAGACAAATTATTTGGTCGCTTACCAACTTCGGGGCAAACGGCCCAAATTCATAAGAAACGCTAAAATTGAATTATACAGTGATTTAGTTCAGGTTGAGACAGCTGTCGCATCAGGTCATGTCCCACGGTATAACCTCAATATTTATGACCTCAACGATCGATTGTAATTACAATTATATGGACATTTTAAACGTCTGTTAATTGCTCTCGTTTTTTTAAGGTTAGGAAGACGGGTTATTTTATTTGGGTTATTGTTTTATTAGTTACGTATGGTCGCGTCTGTTTGTTTTGAACTATGCCATGAGATTATGGCAGACTAAATTAACTAAAAATCACGGTACATTAATGGCGAAAAGCTCTACTAGTTAATGAGTCACAAGAGACTCTACATATTTCTTCATTCATTTAAGTTAATTTAGTATGTCTCACTCGATAGTTATTGTAAACAATGGTAGACTAGTAAAGTAGTGATAGCAGAGTATACATTCGACAACAGTTCGTGTCAAAAGCACCAACTAAGGAATTAGGTAATTGTGTGAAAGAGACAGAGCATCTCTCTCTGATACATTTAAACCTACAATCCCAAATTCACCTTGTATTAATACCTCCTATTTCCTCCTAATCCTCATTATACTTTATTTCATCTTCTAAGTACCTAAGCCTTGCAATTTTACCTCACATACTAATTTCATTTCTTCCTCAATAACCCATCCCTTTCTTTCACTTTTATAAAGAAGAGGAAAATCCTCTTCCATTATATTCCAACTCCTCAGTGCTGAATATTTTACATTTCTATTACCCGTTTGCTACGAATTCGCACCAAGATTATGCAGTGCACTTTAATATTCCGTAGATAGAAGGAACTAGCGAACGAAATTCTCTGCCAAAAATTTTGCGGTACATTGCGAAATATATTTTTGGAAATTATTAGTTGAAAATTTGAGAAATAGCTGACGCCTAGTTGGCTTAGCTACGACTCTACGAGTATATGGTGTGCCAAAAATGTTCGGGAAAACTTTCACCGAAATCTATGATTGCTGCGGTTACGAAATGCTAGGAATGATCGGTGGTGAGCAAATAGATCAATAGCGTTTTCTTTTTTGGTTTATGAATGTTTTCTGTTTTGCAGTGCATGTGTTTAGGATATTATTTAGGCATCCGCGACGGAATGAAGGAAAACATCATGAGGGAACTTGGGCTTTATATTTCTGATTATAAGTTTAAAATTGCCAACCCGCATTGAGCATGTTGATGATTAATGCTCAAACCTTCTCCGTGCGAGAGGAGGCCTTTGGTCTGAATTGGCCACTAATAGGCTGTTGATGTGTGTTTTTATACCTTAATGTTCGTAATATATTGTAATTGATTAAATTTTGATGAATACTTTTATTTTGTGTGGGTGAATTTTGTAATAATTTTGCATTGATCATCTAATAATTTAGAAATAATATCAATTTAAAGTTGTTTTTGTAGTCTAGTAAGTATTATAAAGCCAATGTTTAGTACACACCTGTCTTAGCGTAACCGACATCACGTTTCTGGACACTTTTAGTTCCAGTACTATCCCCCTCATTGTGTTCATTATCTGGGAATCAAAGAAAACGTAATTTTGTAATTTATTGTTTGATGTTTGACTTCTAGAGTTTAGCAACTATTATTAAGTCTTTGACTGCCAATAGAAAACTGTTGAAGGCAAATCCTCCGCTAACGTCGGTCACCGGTGACAACCACAGTGTTCAATGTGTTAAGTTTCAAATTGATAATATTCAAGTATTTTTACTAAAATTTGGTATCGTTATCACTATTTTTGTATGACTGAATGTGCTTGTCTATATTTTTATGGAATAATGGGCAAACGAGCAGGCTGGGTCATCTGTAAGCGATCAGCGTCGCCTATGGATACCCGCAACACCAGAGGAATCACACGCCTTTTAAAAATAATACGCTTTTTTTTTTAAGGTCGTATCCGTTCGTATGCTGAATCATTGTGAAATATTTTTGAATTAAAAGCTTAATCAGATTTGACTGAAGGTCAATATTTTATAAAGTAATGTATATACAGTTAAATATGATACAGTTTGGATCAAACCCCTTCTAAGAGGCTTGCCCTTATGCAAATCATTCTAATCTTCAAACGACAACACGCTCTGTGAATCACAGATAAGGTACATATTTGTAAAATATACAATGACCCTTTCAATAAAATCTTCAAGACGCGACTTATACTTGAGACCCAAAAACAGACTGATTTGCTCTTGACCGTATTTCTTTTAAGGGCCAGAATACTTTCGAAACCCATCGATATAGGGTGAAAGCACAATTTGCGGTCGCCACTAGCCCACAAGAACAAACAGAGCAAAGTAACCACACCGGTAATGATGTCATTCACCCTTTCTTGGTACAGACCTACTGTTTAGATTCGGCGGCCATGTTTGCGTCGAAGGCAGTGGTAAATATAGAACAGAGATGGTGAACCTGTACGTAACAACGTGCCATTAAAAAAAAAAACGTTTTTTGAGGTTAGACTTTTTTTTAAGTGGGAACAATTATCCAATGACTTCTTCCACCTTGGGCAACCCAAGAGGGAGTGTCAAACTGTTATTGACTAATAACCACTCCGCTCCTACTCGCTCCTCCTACCCGCTAGGTAGTCTGCAGCTCCAAATCGGGCATCAGTCCCAGAGGGCAACATCTGTGGTGGTCTAATGGCGGAGTGCGACATGTGCCATCAAAATATTTTTATTTGTGCAAAATACATGCTGAACTGGAATCATCTGGATAACTCTGAATCTTTAATGATATTCATATATGAAAATAGCGATAGGCATAGTACAGACTTTGTAATCATGAGCCCAAAATATTGTGCTGCGCGACATCGATGGTACGCGTGCCAATGGTTCACCATCCCTGAAAGGAGTGACATAAAGTAATGCGTGTTTTTATTTGACTAATGACGTGGCGTACGTAATTGGAACTTGATGTATGTCATTGGAAATGAGTTGTTTTGTTGGGACCTTATATTTATATGAATTGTTATAGAGGTGGAATTTATTGGAGAATGTAATATCAAATGTGAAGAAATTGCGCTTTATTAGGAAAATGTTGAACATTTTTGTTAGAGCAGCGTTATGCAAATACATAATAATTAATAATATCATGCCGTAGGTCACATTTTCTGATACATACAGCAGTCTCGAATGATTAATATGGAAAGCAATTAGGACTTAATATTGATCCCGGAGTACGGTCAAAATAATGATTTATTTGACGAAATGTTACTGAAATATTTTGTTTTTTTGATAGTGAACGAATAGACGCATCACCGCACGCACCACTCGAAACAACAGAGATATTAGAAGTGCGTTGTCGGTTAGGAGTTTAAGGGTTGTTGGGAAATCGGGGATTAGGAACATTGGGAAATCGGTAACCTCACTAACGCTCACACAATGTAAGCGTTGTTTCACGTCGGTTGTCTCTGACCTTCACTCCTATTCATGCCAAAGTATGGTATTTGTGTTTTCTGGCAAATTATTTACAAATATAATATATAACTACGTACAAACAACCTTTAGCAGTTCTCCAAACAAACTATTGCTACGCTATTTATCAAACCACAAATCTACACAACAAATATCCAAGTTTATGAACGCAACTTAAAGCGACATTCATTTTTAATCAGCCCTAGAACAGCACTTTACACTTTAATGGAAAAGTTTGTGTCAGGACTTGGTAGGGAGTTTGTAAGTGCGCCCAACTTTCAAATGTCAGTTACAATAAATAGCTAAGTACGCAATCGAATCAGACAGGTTGAAACGTTATTGTTGAAGAGGATTTTTGCTGGTTGAGTGATTCGTTTGTTGAGGTGGTCCTTAGTGTCATGGTAGAGGTTTGGAGTTCGAAGTAGTCGGTCAAAGTATGTCTTTTTTTGGCGAGTTTTGACCATAGGATGGAATGTGGATTTACTCGTAATCGCCCTAACCTATTGTCATAATAATTATAGCGAGTACAAAAAATACCGAAGGCTATCTACTGCTACTGATTGGCAAGGCACACAGAAAGACACCCAGAAGACAAAGCCCCATTCACAGGATCGACTAAATCAGCGCCACTCTGAACACTACAGTCTGCGATGCCGAAGACAGAACAAAATCGTGAACGATCCGGTCCGCGACAAAGTTATTCATTAAAGTCACGACCCTCAGCATTGATGACAAACGACGCAAAGAGGAAGAGGAGGACTCAGTCGCTTATTGTCTGACTCAAAATATAACTAGGAAATTGTATGTGGTACATTTACACGGTTCTGAGAACACCTCTGCATATCCCTGTAGGAGAAATAAAAGGATGATTTTTTTCACACTTTTTTAACAATCTTCACTTCTAGGAAATCGTTTGTTTCGTCCAGTTGAGTCATTGTCCCATCAAATTATGGATTTTCCATGAAAAGATTACTGACCTGAATTGAAAATGTCAAAACGTTAGTTATTACTCAGTAAGATTTACTAGGAAGTCCAATCAAGCTGAAGAATAAAATAAATTTTGACTTTATTAAGTTAAACTGACTTTTATGGCAGACATCCGGTCTTTTATGGTCTTTATAAATTTGATAGATTTCAAATTTTATTACAAAAAGGTAAAGTTGAAGATACGAGTTACTATAGGTCTGAAATTATGTGAGATTGCCATCCTCCTCGGCCAGCCACAGCCACACAGAAAACTGACGTGAAACAACGCTTGCGTTGTGTGAGTGAGGTTACCGGAGGTCCAATTACCCACCTTCCCAATCTTCACAAACCCCGATTCCCCAACAAACCTTAAATTCCTAACTCCCAAAAGGCCGGCCGTAGGATCACCAATGAACACATTTGAGTATGAGTTAAAACACCAAACAAAAAAATCACACTTGACACTTATCACACTAATATTATAAATGTGAAAGTTTGTTTGTATGGATAAGTATTTGTCCGTCAATCAGGTTGAAACTACTAGACCGATTTGGCAAAGGCAAACAAATACACAACTACTAGAAACTACTAGACGCGACTGGACCGATTTGGCAAATGGTCTTGAATTATTTGTAGAAGTCCAGGGAAGGTTTAAAAGGTGAGAAAAAAAAATTGGAGGCGATAAGACGACACCTAGTAATTGAATAAAAAAATTAACTGATACTTTTTGATCAAAACCATGAAAGTAATTCTCAAAAATTTAACATAAGTTTTGAAACTTTTCAATGCCTGTCTTTCTAAATTAGGACGTCTTTGTTAAAGGATTATTCCTAACTTTGTTTAAAGAGAACTTAATTTCCGATATCTACTGGCTTCGGCATTTACAAGGGAAATCGTTATTTTCTTAATACTAATGATGCTTTGTACATTGTTGAACAGTTTTCTTGAACAATATTTTAACATTGTTCTACCCATTTGTGAAGTTATAAGGTATAATATTAGAAGAGTATTCTTCTTATACATAAATAAGTATTCTATTTTATACCTATAAAGATATTTTGAGATTCTACTGAAGAATGTCTGTATCTTGTTGATCATGTGAGTAAATAAAGGCTTTACGATGCTTTTCCATCAGAGATATGCTATGTATATGTAATAGCTAAGCTGTGAAACAATATGACCGTATCCGTCAATACTAAGCTATGTAGCTGTACGAGGAAGATGCGTAGCTCGAGTTTGCGATGTATCGATAGTAGGGAAGCCATCCATAGCACACATCAATCAACACTACCTCCCATTAAAGTCGTGGAAGATACTTTTAGAACACCTTATATAATAAATACTTAATCAATTACCCCATTGTTACATTGAACTAAATTATCACAAGTCGGGAATCCCTGTAACTGACTGTTTGGGGTCAAAAAAGGTTATAACAAAGTCCATAGATTCCAATGGGCCATATCCTCAATATATTTCGATTTTCAATATTGCGGTTACTCGAATATGAAAGGAAGGTCAAGGACAAAATGAAAGCAGAAGGTCAACTGCATTAAATTATTTTATTAGTATAGACATAATTTGTTTGATTGTATTACTGATTTGTTTGTTATGTAGGTTTCAAGTGCCACGCTTAATTAGTGTCTTGCCACGCATAATCAATGTCTGACGAGACATATTTTGATAATTTCGATTTCGAATCGATGTTAGAATTACTCGTATTAAAGGAGACTTAATTGATTTACAAAGTAATAATTACAGGTTTTTTATGAAATGTTCTAATATCTAACATCTCAAGATCTCATCTGGCTTGCGATGTTAGACGTTTGAAACCAGCAACACCAGAGGAGTTTGTATATTACGATATATATTAATAAGTTAAACAATATTTTATAGAACACAACAGAATGACCCCAAACTGTTTTAAGAAAATTATTAATTATTATTAATTAGTTTGGTTTTACAAAAATATTAACTCGGAATATTATATACCTATTTCAAATTTCGTATTTAAAAGTAAAGAAACGTTTCGTGAAAGAAAAATAACTTGAAGTCGTTTGCCTTTCCTTCGCCTAGCGACGGAAAACTACTCGGACCTAATTAGCTTAATTAACAAGCGAGCTACTTGTAATTTTAGGATACAAAATAAACACTAACGATCTAGTAAAATGTTACTAAAATATACGAACAAAATAGTTTTACTTAAAGATTTTCTTACATTGTATTTTTAATGTTGAAACTGAATCTTATTCCAGTTTAAATAAGAACCTTTATTAATTGGTTTATTATGTTACCGCTCCAGCTTCGCATGAGTACAATTTTTATATATTATGGATGTATTACACGTATAAACCTTCCTCTTGAATCACTCTATCTATTAAAAAAACGCATCAAAATCCGTTGTGTAATTTTAAATATTTAAGCATACACCCCTTTGTATCAAGTCGCTTTATTTTATACTATGTGGTGATAGCTGTATCCATGAACTTTACTTTTTTAGAAGAATGTGCCGATCGTACAGCGGATTTTCTTTTTGTACAATGTACACTCGACAACATTAACTAGTTAGCCATACATCGTTAGTAAGAAATTTCCCACACATGTATATTGTATAAATAGTAAATGTAGTTGTAAATGATAGTTGTGTCGACGTATTCCCTGGTAATTAGATAGTGTTGTCATGTGTGTATCTATCTATCTAAATCGATCCTTACATACATACTAAGTCGTTTCATAAATATCTTTGTCATAGTATAAGTAGTGTAATAGTGACTGCTATTACTCTTAACTCAGACTGCACGGTTGGTGCGGTGGCTGGGCAACTAGCTGCCGCGCAACGGGTAGCGGGTTCGATTCTCGCACGGAGCAACTCTTTGTGTGATCCACAAATTGTTGTTTCGGGTCTGGGTGTCATGTGCATGTGAACTTGTATGTTTGTAAACGCACCCACAACACAGGAGAAAATCCTACAGTGGGGCAACGTTTAAAAAAAAACTAAGACTTTTTACGCTTAACTCAAAGACATAATGATAAATTAAACTATTCCTTAGTAACGATTTTGTTCTGAAAACTATTTGTTTGTTTTGTTTTTCAAGTAACCATTAAATGACTCTGAGTACGGCGAAAAGACACTATTACATATTTTAAAGATCTTACAGAAAAAACACGAAAGGCGACCTTAAACTCCTTTACACAAAGACGCAATTGTTATGTACAACTACTTGCCTACGATACATTATACTACACCATTTGAATACGCACTTAAATAAAATGTCCACAATATCCAACGCTAGGGCTTCCTATACTACCCTAGTTCACGTTTAGACCCTTAAAATTTAGATCCAGTTAAATTTCTGTGAACCAACGCTTTTGTGGTCCAGTATCCGACCACGGGGCCATCGGATCACGTAGGCTAACTTTTTATTAGGGTACCTTTGGTAAATAGCCGCGGACCCTTATAAATTGGTCCACTCCATTAGTCCGCGCATCACTCTGAAAGGCTTAATTTTGTATCCGGAACGTTTTTGACCTAAATATTTGATGTTTAACGTCCAATAAATAATTTTGTTTTGGTTTTAGTAGTTGCGAAAGTTTGGTCGGATTTTGAAAGGGATCTTTGTATGGCTTTTGTTTTAGAGGGATCTTTGACTGCTATAAAGGTAAGTAAAGTTTAGCGGTGTAATTTTGGATTGGTGATATTTTATTAACAATTTGAGATCCAGATATGATCTGAATGTAGTGATGGACTGCCACCCAGGCATTCGCCCAGCAATCAATGGATATGAACAGTTTTTTTAACGTTGCCTCACAATATTTATTATTTTTGTGCCGTGGTTGCATTTGCAAATATACACGTGACATCCAGACCCAGAACAACAATTTGTGGATCACTTTGTGTGAGTTGCTCTGTAAGGGAATCGAACTCGCGACACGTTGCGCAGCGGGCAGGAGCCCAGCCACCGCAAAGACAATGATGATAAAGTAACATGTATGTGACATGAATAAAGTAACCAAGTAGAATTATGAATTATGTACTTGAAAAAGGAAAAGGGCTAAGCAACAACATGTCCTTGACTGAGCAACAGAAGGTCGAAGCAATAATATTATTGATTTGATTGTAGATGTTTCTTCGAAAATATTTATAACTGGCACGTGTAGGCGCGATTTGAGGATACCAAGTAATATGAAAGTGTCCTTATTATAGATATCTATTTACTAAAACTTGACTTGTTTAGTAACATCTAGTCCTCTTAAGAATGATTCACCCTGTACCTTGTCGCGACGAGTCTATGAGAAAGATTCAATATAAAATAAAGCCGCTCAAAACTTGTAGACCTAGTACGCAATGAAATTAACCAAGGTAATAAGAATACTAATATAAAAACTATATAACAAACATAATTTATAACCTCTTTTATAGTAAACCGTCATGTAAAGTTAGGCAGTCTAACCTTATGACCACTCTTAATGCTTTACTACATTTTATACCTTTTACTACTACATTTAGAACATAATTTTCTTTGACAATCAAATATATTTGAGTTTTCAAGGGCAATATTCGTGTTAGTCCCAAATATAACGTAAACACGATAAATAAAATTAAATCAACGTTTATCGCGGTAATAATCTCTAGTGTAATGAATCAAAGAAATGTGTCAAACATATTTTTCTGAACTAGTTTTTATACTGACTACGCTTGTTTAGTTTGGATTTTCTTATTCAGTTTTATTTACCGCCCAAGTTAATTAATAAGAAATTTTCAACTAAAGTCTGTGGATTAATCAGAGTTTTAGAAACATGCTTCGGCACTATTGGACCGGCTCGACCAGAGTGATACGGCGGCACAGAAAACCAACGTGAAACAACGCTTGCGTTTTGTGAGTGAGGTTACCGTAGGCCCTATTACCTCGCTATCCCAATTCCTGATTCCACAACAACCCTTAAATTCCTAACCCCCAAAGGCCGGCAAAGCACTTGTAACGCCTCTGGTGTTTCGGGTGTCCATGCGGCATATACCATAGAAAAAGTTCGCACAAAAAATCTACGTAGATCAATCCAAAGATTAAGTAAGGTCAATAATTTCGGTCTTTGATGCAACTAATATTCCAAATCACGAATCGTGGATAGCCATTGGTTGCAAGTAGCAGATTTATCATTCAGTGTGGTCGACTATGGGGGACCTTTGTCCAATTTTGGACATCTTCCGCCTAGTGATATGGATAACGCACAATTTATTACATCCAAGTTTGTCGTTACTTGCAGGGTTGTACCCTGATTGGGCAGAAAAAAAGTTTTCTGGGATATTTTGACTAAAAGAGTAATGTAGTAGATTTTGGTGCTATAAGTATTTTATAATGGTATGCCCACAATGAACCTTTTGAACCGATTCCTGGATTGAATGTCAGAGTGCAAGTAATACGAGTGAAAGAAGATTATTTTTGTCGGAAAGTTTGAAGCTTTGCGAAATGTAATTTTTTTTTCACTTTTTATTTTGTAAATAATAATAAATTGACTTTGGTATTAATCTGTTCAATTAAATAAATATTTTTTGTCAATGATATACATAAAAATAAATTTAAAAACATCGACAGACAAACCAACTAACGAAAGCATTAGTATGCAGAGTCAAGTCAAAAGTCTGCACAGTAATAACGTACGTACAAAATGAAACGAAATACAGGTTTCAACAAACATAATGAGGTATAATTTTCTCTGTAGTTACACGTTGGGTGAGCAAGGTCATTGCTGCCTGCCTTTTGACAGGACAAACGAATTCACTATTAGTCTGTCAACGAATTTTGAGTCTTATTAAATTTTTGTGTGTAAAGCATATTGACCTCGTTTTTTGGTAATCAATAAGGTCGTGAAATGGTTTTACTTCCTCGAAAAGTTACTTGTACATAGTGCAATAAGTGGCATAACAGTGGCAAGAAAGCACACGGCCCACCTGATGGTAAGTGGTTACCGTGGCCTATAAACGCTTGCAACAATTGGGGCATTACATGCGCTTTGCCGACCCTTAAGAAACCTATTTACTCCCTTCTTGAAGTACCCCATATTATAGCCTACTGGGAAAACCTCGGCAGGCAGTTTATAATTTATAAAGCTCTTAAGAAAATGAGCTGTTTTCGATAATAACGTGATGTTAGATTTATTATACGAAGTGCTAAAGTGACGCTTAAACACTCTCTCAGTGAGCTATGGTTTTTCATCATCATCATCAGCCGAGAGACGTCCACTGCTGAATAAAGATGGTTTATACCATTACAGATTATTATGTGTCAGATACGATTCTCAGTCCAAGTAGAAATGGCAAAGAAAATTAAAATATAGGTATTTCATCTGGATTTAGAAAGTATAACAAGCCATTAATCTACCAATTGACCTCTCCAGTCGTGTCTAATTGAAGTTCCATCAAATTTATAATGAGCAGAAAAGCAAAAGTGGTTAACTTAGTGCACCTGTATTTCTCACGAAATTTCTTAGTCATTCTTTTAATTTACTGCCTCGTTGGTCGAGTAGTCGCAAGTGCGACTGTCGCCGGACAAGGGGTCTTAGGTTCAGTCTTCGGGTCGGGCAAAGCATTACTGGGCTTTTTAGGTAGTAGTAACTGGAAATGTGCCCAGTATACATTAATAGGCTAGCCCCTATTACATGACAAGTCACATTGTGACTTATAACAAATTGTGAAACGTGGGTCTACATAAATATCCATAGCGGCATTACATGCCGCAATGTGCACATCTGCCTGCCCCTTTGGGAATAAAAGGCGTGACGTTATTGTTAGTTTGAATTAAAAAAAAAACTTACCGCTATCATCAACTTCTTCAACAGTTCTGGCTCCCTCAGGCAGATTCACTTTCAAACCTTTGACCTTGAAAAATTCTTGGACTAACTTCATAAAATACTTGGCCAGCTCCGCCCATTCGGACAAAAACCCTCTTGGTTCACTGGCTACAACTTTAGCTTCTTTATTCTCCTTGATTCCCAGCTTTTCAATCGTTTCTTCATCTAAAGGTACAAGACTAACTATATTGTTAGCCTTAATAGTTTCATTTTTACTCAAATTGTCACCGAATATTGCGTTTTTAGCTATTTTCACTGCTTTGTACTTGACACAGGATAATGCTTCTCCTCTTAGAAAGCAGCCGTCTTTGACGTATCGGAGGTATCCGTCTTCTATTGAGTGGATTTTTTGGATTGTAACTAGTAGGAGAATGGTATGGAGGAGAAGTGCTGGCTTGTGGTGTGATGTCATCGTGGTGGCTGGAACAAAAAATAATACTTTGTTTTTAAACCAGTAGTACATCTTGTCTAGGCTAATTAATAAAATCGGAGTGTCTGTTTGCAATAAATATAATATTGAAATATCCGCCTTTTACTACATGCACATAAATATACATACGATGCATACAGCATGATCACATTTTTTTTAAATTTTTGTCTGTCTGTTTTGTCCAATAATGTCTGAAATGGCTAGACCGATTTTCTCGGCACTTTTATTAGTAGGTAGCTGATGTACTAAGGAGTAACTAAGACTACTTCTATTTTAGAAAAAAAAAATTAAAATAATCGAAAGTCTTTCAGAATTCATTATTCTACGTGGATAAAGTCGCGGGCAACAGCTAACACTATTATAATAATTTCAAATATCAATACACCATTTTATACGAGCGGAAAATTTGTCACACGTTAATCTTAAGATGAAGAACGGTAGTCAATTCACTTAAAAATATGAAAGATCAGTTTTCAATCTTCCCTACAAATCCATTTAAACCGATTTTTCTATAATCGGATAAAACTCTTTACGATCAGCTGTATCTGTTTATTCTTTTACCTCGGTTAGGCATAAAATAAGACTTCCTTTATTGCGGAATACAAAGCAAGTTTCTGTATTTATAGGCCATTAAGCCGACTCGAAGTTCTGATCATTGTAAAGTTTAACGATAAGCGAAATTTTATGTGTCTTGTCTTGTACTGGGTGTTTTTAAAACAAGAGGAGATTAAGATGACATACTTTTTTAAATTGGTTTATTTTGTAAAGAATTAGGCAGTGATTTGGATCTTTTTTTTTTGAAGGGGAAAATCATCCAATGACTTCTTCCGCCTACGATGCGAGAGGGAGTATCAGACTCTTACTGACTAACAACCACCCCGTTCCTACTCGTACTCCTGCTTTAATAAAACCGGAGTCCCGGTAAACTCCCTAGGCTGTCCGCAGCTCCGAGGTCCTAATATTTAGCAGTCATATTTGCGGCCAAAAGAGCTATAAAACAATGTTTCAAAAATTAAATAACTTCTCTTTTTTAAGACACTTATAATATCCTTCTATGCTTATGTAGAACAACAAACCATTCCCAATAAAGGCTAAAATTTTTCTAAAAAAAAAGTTTCATCTACTTAAAATTCTGGTAATACGGTATTAATTATTTTTAATAAAAGATTGGGTCCGCCAGTTTAATTACGGCCAGCTAAGCACAGCTGCGACCTATCAAGGAGACATTTGTTTTGTTCGCCTTAAGGCATTCTGCTATGTTTTAAGCAAAATGCTTTAAGAAAAGTAAGTACATTCCGTATTGTTTATTATTTAAGTGGTGAGTATTTTTTGCTATTGTGTGTATTTATAAAAATAAACCATTTGACATTAAAAATAAGATTGGTATTTTGATGGTTGAGTAAATTACTTTCACAAGCACCACTTGGTTAATCTCCTTCTAGTGCTTCTAGTTAGTGCTTCTACCAGCGGCTTCTTGCACGTTCCCGTGGGATAAAAAGTAATCTATCACCCAAATCAGCTGATAACTTGTATGTATAACAAATTTCATCAAAATTCGTTCAGTAGTTTCTTTAACATTTTTCACATGAGGCAAAAATAGGTTTTTATAGGAAAATAGGTATATTTTATTTATAATTTTTCACCCATCCTAGAGGTCTGAGGGGTCTCGTACCGGACATTTTACAATTTTTCGAAAATTTCTCAGTTCTAATACGAAATCTGGAATTGTGTCAGGTATATGGCAACAGGCTTACCCTATTGTAAAGAAGTTATAACATCCATAGTGAAAAGTGAGTGTACATTGTACAGTGGCATAGCGTGCCGAAATACACCTCTGCCTAACCCTTCGGAGATAAAAGATGTGACGACAAAAAAATGGAATATGATAAATTGATATTTTAATGACCAAGTGAGCATAGCCCTCTGGCAAATTGATTACTGGTTTACCCCAATTATAATGAGAGTCGGTTAATCTCACCCAGCTTAAAGTAGCCCCTAGTTTAACGAGTTTCTGATAAAATTTCCCGCGAAGTTGAAAAGTGCAACATTGATTTATGAGAATCATAATGATGTGGGATGAAGTTTGGAGATGTGATATGAATTGATCAATAAAGGATCTGATTGTATTTCCTACGTGTGAACGTAAAGTTTAATATTTTAGAAAATTTTAAAATTTGGTACAATTGTTTTGAATGATCCAAAACGACTGCCTATTTTATTAGCGCAGTGATTAGACGACCAGTTGTTGTTTAGCGTATTGAATATTCAAATCCCGTACAAAACAATTCTTAATCATTATAACTCTGGATTAGATTATGAATGTTTGTAAAAATTCTAATCCTAAAACGTAAAAACCCGGAGCTGCGGACTACCTAGCGGGTTAGCGGAGCTCCAGCTCGAAAAGTAGGAGAAAGAACGGGGTGGTTTTTAGTCAGTAAGAGTCTGCTATTCAATACACGAGTAATCGGATTATTTTCCCCCTTTAAAAAATCTCTAATCTATAACTCTTGGAAAACCATAAAAGCTGCTCCAATACTAATAACTACCTAACGACCAAGTATTGAGTTCAAAGTAAAATGCCAGCAGCTACTCAATGCTTCAATAACCCACAATTTACTTGAAAGCACAAACTTCTGCCATACTTTCAACCACAGAACGGATTATAGAAATTATTTTTTAACAAACACGCACGCTGCCATGCAATCTCGAAGGAAATGTTTAGAAAGAAGTGAAATTATAATTATGTAGCGTACTATGTCTCAGTAAGAGGTGGTCTAGATAAGTCAGTGTTTACTTGTATGACTAGACAATATTAGGTCTACAAAGTTATGCAGCTTTAGGTTTTCTAAAAAGTTTTCTTCTGCAAAACACCAGAGACGTTACAAGCGTTGCCGGCCTTTCGAGGGTTAGAAATTTAAGAGTTGTTGGAGAATCGAGGATTGGGAAGACTGAAAATTTTGGCTCCGGTAACCATACCCAAATAACGAAATACAATGCAAGCGTTGTTTCACGTCGGTTTTCTGTGAGGCCGTGGTATCACTCCCGTCGAGCCGGCCCATTCATGCCGAAGCTATCTCTCCCACATTTATAACTTTCAATATTTCTATTACGCGATGTAAACATTTATTCACATTCAGTATACAATTTTATTTCACTCTTAAATATCTGAATCACAACGCTGTGTCATTATGTATTTAATTAATAAAATTATGATTGTTACTTTAAACCTAATTGTCTGAATCTAGTTTCTAGACCAAGCTTAAGCTGAGTTCATACTACGAGTATCTACTGCCAGGCAAGTTTTGCTGCATGGTATAAATTGTGATTTTCCCTGACTTTTTAAGCCAATTAGGTTGAAGCAGATACCAAGTCTTATACAGAGATTTAAATTTATTGGAGCCTCTCTCATATTTACTTTTATACTCATAGTAAGTACTTGATATATTATGATTTTTTATGAAAAACATTAGTGATTGGAAGAGATTCTGTATGACTTTCTTGGTTCGCTAACTTTATTTATTACGTAGATTTTTTTTTATATAATCAAATAAGAATTTGTGAAATTGGTTCAGCTGTTCTTGAGATTTACGCTTAGAAACACATTCAGGGATCAATGTTATCTATTTAAAAAAAGTTGTAACACGCTGGGATTTTCTCTTGTATCATGGCTGCATTTACAAACATTCAAGTTCACATGTACATGACACCTAGACCCGAAGCAACAATTTGTAGATTACACAAAGAGTTGCTCCGTGCGGGAATCGAACCCGCTACACGTTGCACGCCAGCCAGTTGCTCAACCACCGCGCCAACCGTGCAGTATATTATAGACTAGCCACATAATTATCGCCATGGGTTTGTTCCTTATAACTTGATTTTTAACTGGAAAATGTAATGTCAATCTAATAGAAACAAACTGTAGAAGTTTGTGAATTAGTGGTGCTACACTTCGTTGGTTTTAAGTTCAAATAAAACCGTTGTTCGGTATGATAACTGTTATGGGTCGTTGGATGCGCAATTTTGACAATGAATGAGGTTAAACAGTAATATAATTTATTGAAACTAATATTCATATACCGTGTATGCCTGTGTTTATGAATAATTTTGTAAAGAATTCATTTTTGTATGGAAATTATATTCTTTTCAACTGAAAATAATGAGTCTATTTCTATGAGTTTCAGATATTTCGAAACTGTTGCAAGCGCCATGATCACGGACGACATGAACCAGTTCATAAATAGAAAAACATGGTAAATATCCCGTTTCAAGTTCTAATACTAATTTTTATTCTGTTTGATTTGAGATCGTTAATGCTGGCACACACCTTTCATTATACGAGTAACTATATAGTCGAACTGTACAGTTGAATCGTAAGTCCATATAAGCCTCACACCTCACTTTCGAGGGACAGAGGTGTAACCGCCAAACTTCCTGACTTCGGATTAATAAAGGTATTTTACTTAGAAAATGTCATTCTGACATTTTGACAGGGGGATCGACCCACGATACGCCAGCAGCACAGCAGCCAGTCACCCAACCACTGCGCCAACCGTGTAGACAACGCCAAGATTTTTTTAAGTAAGGAGGGGAACATGATCCAATGCGCGGGTTTACCGGGGCTCCGGCTCGAAAAGCAGGTGTAGGAACGGAGTGGTTTTTAGTCAGTAAGAGTCTGACACTCCCCCTGGCCCGCCCGACACGGGAGAAGTCATTGGATGATTCCCATTCCCCCTCAAAAAAGGTAGGTAGTCCGCAGCTGCATAATACCAGTATAAACCTACCTTTAATAACACGCTAGTTTTCTTAATTACATAGAGATTACGTTTTCGCTGCTCTAACCGTGAAAATGACGCGTGGTTTAACTTGTCGCCTGAGAAACCATCCAGTAATTATGTGGTGGCTGATGGTAATCACTGGCTCGGTGGTGATGCCACTTTACATGGGTAACGTGGGCCAGGCTTGTGTCTAGAGACCTAGAAATCTGTAGGTCTTACTACTTGTAGTGAAGTAAAGTTCAAATTGGAAGAACTATTCATTTTGAATTGATTTTAGTGATTGGCCCTTTTTAGATGTATGAAGCATGAGCTCAAAGTCAAAGTCAAAATTATTTATTTCAAATAGGCCGCGAAGACACTTTTCAACGTCAAAGCAAATATTACAATAATAAAAAAAATAGTTTTTATTAAAGCTATGAATTTGCTCATTCCAAAGCTCGTTTTTTTTTAAATTGGCAAACTATGTATATACGTATATATGGTTAACCGCTGATAATATTTTTTTAATTAATGTTGTAGAATTTCTTCCAAAATTTTAATCAGTAATTACTTACGTAAAAGTAGCTAATCTTATTTAGAAGATTGTATACAAAAAATAAAGTTTTTGGAACTCGGCTAAAACCGAAAAATTACTTTCTCACATTAAGGATTCATCCCAGATAAGACAAAACAACTAAATCATATAGCAACGGTAACCGAATGATCCGTATCATAATATCTGGATACAAATATGGAATATTATATCAAAATCGAGCAAACTGAATAATCATATCGTATGCATCTGGGCTGTGTGGGAGACAGGGTTGGCGATGAAATAACATTTATTTCATGTAATAATATTATATGTCTGCTTTTAACAGATAGCATCACTGAAAATTTATTTTACCGTTAACAAAATTAGAGTAAGACCATTTATTTCAAGTAGATAATTAAACTATAAAACTGAATTTAAATAATATTTTTATATTGTATTATTAAAGATCAGTAGAGAATAAATTAATAATTATTTATTTCTATACCACAACATCCAAACTACGTAACATTCTGTCTCCTGAACTAAGAGGCAGTAGCTTCCAATTACATTTTTCATAAAAGTAGTGCTTACAATACAGAATACTTAATAACAATTTAGTTTGTTTTGTTTTCTGTAGTTATTCTGTACATTATCACCGTCATCCATTTGGATTTAATTTGAAATACGTTTATTGATAACTCATACCCTTTACATAAAAACATTTGCGTCTTCACAATACAAACAATATTTTTTTAATAATTTTATTGATGGTCAAATACAAAGCGGTACAAAGTACCTACTTAAGTAAAAGATAAGATTATGTTTGAAATTCTATTTTCATCGCCTGCCAACCCTGAACACAACAGAGTGCATCATGCACAGATTGAATTTCAATTTGTATACACACCAGCACCTCAAACTACTCTATATAAAATTTTATTCGATTATCAACTTTGTACCAAAATATCAGAGTTTAAAATCTATTAAGATTTTTATCAATCATCTTGTTGCATTTGTACTTGTATGTAGGGAAACCAGGATACGATCTAAATAGAAACCTTAAAAATATTATGTTAAGGTTTCATTTTAGGTAAGTCATGAAAGTTCATAATACCTGTACTAAGATAATTCTGAGATAAGTTTCGAGGCATAGCATGACAGCATGTATCAAAGGCCGGAAGTGAATAAAAATATAGCTTTTACCATTGGCTTCGCCCGCGTTTCTATTGGGTAAAAAGTGGCCGATGTATATAAACTATTATCCCCTGTTCTAAATTACATTTCGATCCCTTCAGCTGTTCTGAAGTAAAGGAACAACAAACAAACATACAAATTATCATTAATTTCAAAAAAAAATCAAGACAATTGATGCCATGGTCAAAGTAACGTGGAGAAAAATTCGAAAAAAACATCAAAGACCTCTTTGAAATGACTAAACCTGTGGTTTCAATACGTTGCACGTATTAATTATAAAGCTTATTTATAAAAATAAACTAAAATGACATTATTTTTTTAAAATAAATAACACATAACTTTAAAACAACCAGAAAAAAAAACTCACCTTCAATAAAAAAAGTCACGTACACAATAAAAAAACCACAGCACTTCACTTTAAAAATAAAATAAAATAAATACAAATAAATAAATAATAACTATTTGCTCTGCGCGTGCGACGGTGGCCACAAGATCAATGTCAACGGAACGCTCCTGATTCGCTATTTAAATGATCTAGAATCGAACATAAGTTGTACATAGATCTGAGACTTTTTCTTTTTGATGTTGTGTAAGAGGAAAATTATGGTTTCCCTTCGAATTAATAGTAAAAGTAAAGTTTATGGTGTTAGAACAATTTATCAATGGGAAGCGCAGTTTGTGGTTTTAAAGATGGCAAATTGAATTTCTATAGGATTTGTGATTTTTAGTGATTGAAAAATTGGGGCAGTTAAGAAAAAGCATGTTTCTCGTTAAAAAAAACATTAGTTTTTTTTTTGAGAATTTGGAAGGACATTTGTTTATTTTTTAATAAAAACATGTCACATTTTTTTTATGTTATAAGCTGGTAAACGAGCAGACGGCTCACCTAATGGCAGGTTATCGCTGCCGCCCATGGATACCCAAAACACCAGAGGTGCGTTTGCAACCTTTTAGTGGTTAGTAATGTTTAAGGGTAATTGGGAAATCGGGGATTAGAAAAATTGGGTGCTGTTTTGTGCCTGTGTATTTGCAAAAATAAATTCACTGTTTTACTGTCACATCCTCTACTATTTCTCTCGAATAGCTAAGTACCTTTACGAAACTTTATCCCGTCATTAAGTTACCTGCAATTATTTTTTGACTACAATATTAAAACTTTAACTTTAAAACAAAATTATACCTCATTATAAATTAATTTTATGCACAATTTTACAGTCTCATCTAATTACTAATAAAACATCCTACTTCTCTAAGTATAAGATTAAAATTACCCATTTAATGCACCATGGCAAAATCAGCCAAAACACCTTAGCACACCTATTACGTTAATGCCATTTTTGCTCGACCGAAAAACCGAATTGGGTCGACGACCTCTATCGCCCGGCCAAGTGATTCAATTTGACGAACGTTCCCATTCCCTCGACCAAGAAGATCAATTTCCGAAATGAGACAAATAATTCCTTTGTGTTAGGACAACATGTTTTCTATGTAGTTTATTTATAGATCAAGTATTGTATGTATAAATAGAATGTATGGAAATAAAGTAGTTTAGTGTTTTGGGATGAATTGATTTCTAATTTCATTGACGCAAGGTGCTTTATTGTAAATCCATGACAATAACTAGCAAAAACCTTATTAGCTAACCATGCCTTTACCAATCGCTTTATTAACACAAAGAAGAATTTAGACTATTTAAGACAAGCCAAAAAACAATTGCAGCTGCAGCATTATAATTTTCTTTAATGGGACAAGCCCGCTCCGCCTCCTAAAACCACTACAACTTCTTTATAACCCTGTATTTACAGTAGATATAACCATAAAAACACCGAAGTCCTGCATCCGAGAAACATGAGTCTGTCTCGGATCCCGGAAGAAAATTATTTAGATTGGAGATAATCATCCAATGACTTCTTCCGCCTTGGTCAAGGCCGAAGTAGTGTCAGACTTTTACTGACTAAAAACCACCGCGTCCCTACTCCTGCTTTTCGAGCCGGAGCCCCAGTAACCCGCTAAATATTCCGCAGCTCCGTATCTGCTCCATATCGCGCAAGCAAATAAATTAGAAGATATTATAAGAGGAGAATAAGAAATAACAATAATTGTCAAAAATAATTCATCTCCTGTATATTTGGATTATTTACCAATAACATATAACAAATCCTCTTACTTACAAAAACCCAGACCAACCCACGCTAAACCACTAGTATAATACCAACTTTTACTCACAATCTAGCAACATAATCCCCCAGATTTCCCCTGCATTGGGTTACACTTGCATTTTCTTGATTACACGCACTCAGGGGTCAATGTACTGAGGTCATTGTCTTCCTTAGTGAGGTCGGGGTCACTGAGGCAGTTTCATTTAATATTTCGGCTTCAGGATAGTATCCTTAAAAGCTTTGAAGGTAAATAGGTCTTCACGTTTTTAACCGACGTCAAAAAATGGGAGGTTCTCAGTTTGACCTGTATGTGTGTTTGTATGCGATTTCCTCGCGTTTGGCTAAAACAATTTTGAAGCGACTTGCAGCATAACATTTAACATAAGGTTTTAGGCATATTGCCTAACTTATTTTTTTTTTTTTTAGGTCCTACAGTATTTTTGTATTTATTTCCCTCTTCTAAGGAAACATAAAACATATGGAAAAGGTTACATATTCAGATATACTGTGCTAAGGTGGACTGTCAGATAGTGCTAGCCATTAAGCCTTGGACTATGCGAGAGGGAGTGTCAGACTCTTACTGACTAAAAACCGCCCCGTTCCTACTCCTGCTTTTCGAGCTGGAGCCCCGGTAAACCCGGCAGGTAGTCCGCAGCTCCGGTTCAGGCATTGCTCCTACTAGGTTCCATCTGAGCCATAAAGTTTGCCTTTTGCATTATGTGCAAGAGTATCGAATAAAAATAAAATATAAGCCTACCGGACATAAACAACAACCTGCGCCGTTACGTAATTCCAATCTAAAAGCAGGTAATTATAGCAATGGTAAAATACATCATTGTTTAAACATGAATCCTAATTGCCGCGGAAGTTATTCTTAAAGTGGATTGGGTAGGAATGGAGTCGCTGGAGTTTTACATAAATATTGCTCACGGAATGGAATTGGGGCTGGATACGGAATGGAATGTTTGTATGTATGTATGTGTATGAGGTTGTATCGTTAGAGGGTTGTAAATATTGGATGAAGATTGTGTATTTGTATTGATAGAAGGATTAGATTCATTTTGTTTTTGTATTTTTATGTAGAACTATCTGTCTATAAGTGGAAACTGCTGACAACAGCTTATAAGAGGACACTGCTGACAACAGCCTAGAAGTGGAAACTGCTGATCAAAGGCCTCATCTCATACGGAGAAGGATAGAGCATTAATAACGTACTAAAAAAAAAAAACATTCTAGAGCAGCATTGATCACTTATCATAAGACGATCCATGTATTCGGTTGCCTCAAAAATATAACGCAACTTCAAATGATAAATGATAAATGATATTTATTTTGCATTATATAGGTAACAATGTAACTCTTTTACACGTCATCGTCAAAAGAAAAAAAGACTTTGACTTTCTTACTCCTAAACCAAACCAATCTTCATCACACGTACGTTTAAATACCGTACTCCTCCTCTAACTCAGTAGCACAACACTAAATAAATCACTCACAGCACCATCACTATAAATTCACATCTGCCCCCGTTTTTCACGTTTTCGGGAAAACCTTGAATACAGCCATAGCTGCGGTGTGGTAAACAAAATCTAAATATAATACACATTTCGGAACCATCGGAGAATTATACATTCAATAATGTATTAGAGAAATGTGCTACTGAAACGGAAATTTTTCAGAGTGCCGGTAAACACAATGTTTGCATTTTATATGTGATGTGACATGTCGATATTTTTGTGCGGATATTTTTTTACAGAGAATTTTAATAAAAGGGATGATGACTGTGTACGAAAATTAAAAATCTGTTTAGTACGTCAGTTAGGCAAAGTAAAAATGTTAGACACGTATTTTTTATTTTGTCATATAAAACAATACTTAGATATAACGAATCAAAGTGTAGGATTGGGAGCAAATACGTAATTGCTACGTATAAAACACACCTAGAAGTGTCGTTACGCGATATTTTAAATCAATATATTATTATCTTCTAAAGTATTTATTTTATTACTGTAAGAAAATTAAAAATACATGTCTAATATTTTAAAATAAAAAGACGCCCGCTTCTCATACATAAGAGTACTGGTTTAAAACCTACTAATGTTCTTTCTAATCTTATTTAGACATCATTGACAAACGGTGAAGGAAAATATCGTGATGAAACCGGGGCTTTATAAGTTTTAATAGTAAGTTTAAAATTCCCTACCCGCGTTTGAACAAGCTTGGTAATTATTGGTCAAACCTTCTCCGTGCGAGAAGACGCATTTGGTCAGCAGTGGCAACAATTCTTCAAATGCAGAAACGTTTTATTTTGTTTTCTTAGTTCATTCAACTTCTTTGAACAAATACGAAAACTGCAGTTCATAGAAACGTTGAATATCCAATATCCTAAAATTTGCAAGTACCTTCTCATAATATATGAGTTTCGGATATTAAATTTTCCGAGCATCGATTCGGATATTTTATTGCATAGTACTCGGATATTGAGTGGCACATCACTAGTAATCGCATTACCGTGTCTTCACTTGATTCAATATTCAGGTTTTTTAAACATCTAACTTCTTCCTGCGGCTTCGTCTGCGTTATTTGGGTAAAAAGTGTACTATGCAATTTTAGAAAATGGAGTTTCTTTCTCGTTCTTCTCCATTTAAAGGTACAATTTGGAACGAGCACCTAGCTTCACTGACGGACAGACTGACAAACTATTATTTGCTTTCAAAAGTACCTACCTGTTTATGGTTTAATAGGAATAAATTATTTGAGTTTAGATAAGTAAGTATCTGGTGACACGTCTGCTCGTTTGCCACCTATTCCATAAAAAATGTATCTCTACATAACTATAGAGATAATTGTTTAAGTAGATAGACAAATATACAGAGATAGCTTAAAAGTGTATATTAGCAGAAATCCCGTGTGAATGTGTGTAAAATTTCAGTTTATTTTTAATTTTGTTTCTAAAATTGCAATTTTTTTTTATGAAACGCGCCGGTAATTGAGCTGACGTATTACCTGATGGTAAGCAATCGCCGCCGCCCATGAACACCTGAGGCGTTACAAGTGCGTTACCGGTAAGTAAAATCAAAAGCAAATATACTTAAATAGAAATGACAGCTTGCAATAGAAATGAATGCACGTAATTGCAGTATTGTCAGTACGTAATATAGACATTATATTAAAATGATAATCTTTTTATTTCTCTTTATGATGGTTCTGGAAGATGGGCGCGTGATATTTTGGTGAAAGATTGTAATTAAAATTGATGTTCACTTTATATGAGACTAGCTAACCTGGCGAACTCCGTTTCGCCACCAATGTTTTTTTCTGCTTTTCTCTTGAAGTTTTCCCGAATTTTCTTTGCTATAAACCTCACGGAGCCCGAGACCTTTCCAACGAATGCAAAACCGTGGAAATCGGTTCGTGCGTTCTGGAGTTATAGCGTCAGGAAGGAAAACCCGACTTATTTTTATATAATAGATGAGATTGTACTAAACGTATGAGTAGAAATTGTCTGCTAATTACATATTGTCAATAGAATTATTTGATGAAAATTATAATTCGATACCGGTAGAGAAAATTTTGCAATCGTAATATTCGATGGAAGAATTTTGTTAAAATTTTGTAACGACCTGAAATCTGTATAAATGTATATGTTGCTTAAAAATGTAGGTCCAATTAAAAACTTAAGGCTGAAATGTACTTCACTGGCGATCCTTTACATAATTGATTACTAATTCTTTTAGCATCGAATAAGAGTCACTTAATTTATATCATTGCTCCAGATATCTAAAAAACTAATCAGAAAATTCTTTATGGCTTCAAAACTACTCTACTCTAGACATTTTGTTTTCATTGTAAACATACCTAATTACATACAGATATTTTCAAACACTAGTACGAATATTAACGGCTACAATATGGGGTACCTCAAGAACGGAGTACATAGGTTTCTTAAGGGTAGGCATGTAATGCCCCAAGTGTTGTAAGCGTTCATAGGCCACGGTAACCATTTACCATCAGGTGGGCCGTGTGCTATTTTGCCACCGTCGTGGTATAAAAAAGTAAGCAGGTAGTACTCAGCTGCACATCAAGCGATGTATATCCAATATAAATAGACCGTTGAATATACGGAAACATCATACAAAGCAAGACCATGATATACTGGTTTTGTTTACCATAATTTGTGTGTAAACCAATAGTATCCACGTCTAAAAAATATGTCAACCTAAATTAAACCTTATCTAATACGAATTGAAGTTCCATTTGTTTAGGGCAAAGGGCACAGCCGCCGCGTTCCTTAGCATGCAAAACGCGATTAGAACATTAACCGTTCCCCATTTATTGAACGACAGTTAAATAGAAAAACTGCGTGAAATATAACCGACATTCAATGTGACATTGTTTTTAAGGAAGCTATTTGTCATTATGGTCTAATTTCGTTTGACTTTCTTGTTCTTTCTGTGGTTAGAAGAGTAATTGCTGTGTGTATGGTGTTTATTGAGTCAATGTTAACGTCACGCTTTTTATCCCCGAAGGGGTGTAGGCTGAGGTGCACATTACGGGACGTGTTGCCGCTATAGAATGTACAATTGTACATCCACTGTTCACCATTTGTGTTTTATGTCCCATGTAATAGGGGATGAGCCTATTGCCATATACTGGACACAATTCCAGACTTCGTGCTACTACTGAATTTTTCGAAAAAATGCCCAGCAATACTTTGCCCGACTCGGGAATCGAACACCAACGTGCGGTGGCAGTCAATACAATTACATACCTCAATACTATTTATTTTGATACGAAAACCAAAACAACCGACAACTCCTTTTTTGTAACAAGTAACATCATTACCATTATTTGAATAAACAAATCAAATTCCTTTCCATACAAACAAATCCTGACAATTTCTTACATAGAACAACTTTATTTCACTTATCCATGCTAATAGGAGCCTTTTTCCCCAGAAAATATGATCATTTGTTCCTCGAACCAGTTAATGGGGGGTATAAATCTATGCGAACAAACGAAATGTGTGATTTATATTGTTTATGAATTTACCGGTGAAAGGGGAATTCTCAATGCCATGGTGTGTTGTTTACTGTCTAATGTGTTTAGCTTATTGCTGCCAAAAATGAATGGTGTAACCTGGTACTTCTTTACATCATTGTAATTATTATGTTCTAGGTAATTTCACCCACTGCTCGGTTCCTATTCATCATTTCATGATGTTTTATTGCCGTTCATCTTCCTCGATAAACGGACTATTGAACACAAAAATAATTATTCAATTCGGACTAACAGTTCCGTAGATAAACGCGTTCAAACAAACAAGTTTTTTCAGCTTTATACAACAAGTACTCGTATAGAGGTATACAAGTATAGAGGGATATTATTAGTAAGTATATAGATAGTTGTGCAAGCGTTTATCCCATTTTTTATGGTATAAGCCGGTAAACAAACAGACGGATCACTTGATGGTAAGCAATCGCTGTCGCCCACGGACACCCGAAACACCAGAGGCGTTACAAGTGCATTGCCGACATATTGGGGGTTAGGAATTTAAGGGTGGTTGGGTAATCAGTAATTGGGTAGATTGGGTTGGGAAGAGGGGTAATTGGGCCTCATATAACTAAGGGAGGACTTACAACGCAAGCGTTATTTTCTCGTCGATTTACCCACTACATGATTTTGCAATACAAATAAAACTAGGACACAGACCAATCAATTCATAATCCGGTAGGCTTAAAAATTTCTCCCATTCAGCTTTCTACGTTTTCCAAGCAAGACTTAGATTCCATCAAATGGTTGTGGATCACGTATCTGCTGGAGATTCGTAAATACTGCAATTTCTTCATAATAACTTATCTACGTGAGTAATCGAAACGCTTAGAAAACGATGGGTTTCGTTTTCTATGAACGATTGCGTCTTTGCTTTTAAAGTGGTGCAGAATTTTAATTTTGTGGTTTTTTTTATGGAGTTGGTGGCAAACGAGCAAACGCGTCACCTGTTGATAGGCGTTTAGCGCTGCCCATGGAACACCAGAGGAGTCACAGGTGCATTGCCGGGCTTTTAAAAGGAGTATGCTCTTTTCTTGAAGGTTTGAAGGTAGTATCGGTTCGGGAATACCGCCGACGACAGCTCATTTCACAGTTTGTTTCACATTAATGTGATATTTATGCCTTAATTCCTACCTCAGGTTGCACATACATACGACTTTATTTTACGTAATAAAAATTAACTTTGTGGTCTGGTTTTTCAAATCCAAATACTTAAACATTTCAAACATTTTATATTTTAGCTAATCGCTGCTAGCTAGCTGTTTGAACGCGCTAATCTTTGGAACTACTGGTTGGGTTAGAAAAAATCTTTTTGTGTTATATAGTATATTTATAGAGGAAGGCTATATGTTATAAAATATCACGCTATGACCAATACGAGGCGAGCAGAAGTAGCTAGTTAGGTATATAAAATATGTATAACAACAGACGGTTATAAGCCACCCAGTCTCCATACAAATTGACTACTACTTTTGCCATTGCGCATTAAATTGTAAAACGTATTAGCTATAAACTAAAGTATTCGATTTTATAGAGAGCAAGGTTTGTTTTATTAAAAATAATAAAATTTATGACTTCGGAATAAGGTCGGGAGAACACTGTGTGCATTCTGCAGAGAGCTATTATATTATTCATTATATAGGTACGTGATTCCGTGATTTAAAGAGAATTTATAATAATGTTATTATACCAATATCACTCGAATTTTTCGAATATTTCTCAGTAGTAGTACGGAGTCTGGATTTGTGTCCAGTATATGGCAATAGGCTCACCCCCTATTACATAGGACTTATAACACACATGGTGAAAAGTGGGTGTACGTTGAATACTGGTATTACGTGCCGTTATACAAAGGTATAACGGCACGGCCATATATTAGGCAAAGGCCTACCCCTTCAGGAGTAAAATTCGTAGCGTTGCATATACATATAATATATTAATCGAACATACTTATCAAATAAATCATCACTCAGTCAAACCACCCTAAATATTAAACTCCGAAGTCATGTATTAATAAAGTCACAATCGTGCCCATGCACAAAAATGTCGCTTTTGTACGCTGTGCTATAATAACAAAATCACAGCCACGTTAAGCCTCGTCCCTACTAGGAACATTTGGACTGCATTATCGCGACATTGTTGAAACTGTTCCTTGTGCGGCGATGTCGTATGACGTCGCCCGACATCGTCCGACATCGCCCGATGTCTCTGGGGACAAAGTCGCTCGACAAAATTTAAATGTTCCTAACGGAAGAGGCTTTACGCAACAAAATAGTGGTAAAATACACATCTATCGCAAATCTCTCGCTCTGCTTCTCACTATAACACAATCCTAAACCAACTTCCGTGGCTGTAAAAACAAACTCGGTACAATTTATTGTTCCCTTCAAACAGATTTAAACCTGACGCAGGCGATGTGTGGCCGCGTGGTGGGTAATGTATTACATTAGTACCTATTTATGTACTTACACTTATTATTTAACTATTAAATTATATGTTATTGCCTCGTTGCCCGAGTGGTTGCAGGTGCGACTGCCGGGCAAAGGGTCTCGGGTTCGATTTCAGGGTTGGGCAAAGTATTGCTGGACTTTTTTTGGTTTTTCGAATATTTTTCAGTAATAGGATGGAGTCTTGAGTTGTGCCCGGTATATGGCAATACGCTGACCCCCTATTACATGGGATTTACACCGTAAATTGTGAAAAGTGGATGTATATTGTATAGCAGAAATACGTGCCGTAATGTGCACCTCTGCCTACATCTTCCGGGATAAAGGGCGTGACGTTTTGACATAAAACTGCAGTGTTTTGAGAGTAGGTACCACTAATATATATGGTGCCTTAATTGATGTACGACTTTAGAAGCATATTTTTTTTTGGTTTTGTAGCATTATGTTAGCACAAGATATAAGATTCGAAGATAACAAAATTCACTTTCTCTAAAATAAAAGAAAACATGTAATTTTATAGGCGAGCAAGATTTTGTTTTCTATTACCAAATACAATTTCTTATACGGAAACAATCTAAACTCGGTAAAGCATAAGAAAACCATAAACTCTATTCGTTCCAATTTTCTTACTTTTTATAGTAACTAATAAAAAATGTGCTAGCGAAAGTGTATGTAAGCAATCGACGCGATGTACGGACAAAATATTACATTCAAAGGAAAAACTTAGGTATTTTTACTGCACTAAAACTTCCTAGGAAGACTTTTATTAGGGTTTTCGATATCTGAAATTGTGCCTGGATGGATTGAATCTAGCCTATACCTAGCAGTGTAGGAATTCAGACTGGAAATAATAACCTACGTGTAAAATTATAATAATCTGGTCCTTTTTCGTAAAGTAACAAAAAATATATACCTACTGTATTTCAAGTAATAATTTTGAGGTAGCATTGTTATTTAATTTTCTCCTAGTTTCATAGACGGATAGACAGACAGTCTATTAATTATTTTTTTATTTGTTGACATTTCAAAGGAATTTAGGTATAGTTTAAATGAAATAAATGCTTTGGCTTTAACTTTGACTTTTAAGAAAAGAACTTTATATACAGTTGAAACATTTTTAACCGCCTTCAAAAAAGAAGGAGTATGTATGTATATACGCATATACATACATACTCCTTCTTTGCATGCATGTTTGTGCGTGATTATCTCAAGATTGGCCGAACCGATTTGGATGCAGTTTGCAGAAGAGCCTTTGTTACACATTGCAGCAAGTTTTAATATATTAACCGACTTCTACAAGAGGAAGTTGAAGTTAGTTTTTTTAAACATAGTTTACTGAAAATTATTAATTTAACATTGCAGGTTTCCTCACAATCATTGTGTTTTTATATGATGTCGAAGCGAAGACTAAGTATAGGAAGGAAATGCCCAAGTACCCACAGGACACACAATTCTGGGCCACCGACTTCTTCGTGAGAGGGTGTAAGAATTTCATAGAGCGATGTCCTAAGGCTTACAAGTGAGTAGTGGAGATTTCTTAGTATTATAAAGGGTAAACAAGCAGACGGATCACCTGATGATAAGCCATCAGTGCCGCTCATGGACACCGCAACACTAGACACACATCAACAGCCTATAAATGGCCACTGCTGACTAAAGGCCTCTTCGCCTTCTTACACGAGAAATGTTTGAACATTATCACCATGCTTGATCAATACGGTTTGGCGATTTCAAAGCCAAGGTATCCTCGCGATGTTTTCCTTCACCATTTGCCAGTGCTGTTTAAATAATCTTAGAAAGTACGTATAACTCAGACAAAGTGATATTGGTTCTTGATGTTGGTAGGTTTCAGACCCGTACCCTCAGACTTGAAAAGTGAGCGTCTTAAGCCTTTGCGATACCATGAACTTATAATGCTACAAGTACATTATCAGCGAGTGTTAAAAAAACATAATAAGTAGGCCTACTCCAGTTTTCGAATCCCAAGTTTCTTCGTTTAATCTTCGACCGTAGGTTTTATTGATTTACTAATAGAATATTTATCTTCATTTCATTCGTTCATTGTTGTTCATGAAAGTTCGCAATAAATAGAATTGTAGTATGCAATCTGCGAAGTTTCTTCGTTCGTTCGTTGAATTACAGTGTATTGTTTCACACTGGTTTTGTATGACGTCTGTCATGTCATGTCATTTATTCCCTGAAGTAATGAACTAGAGTACACATGTCATGTGAAATGTAACACTTTCAGCATTTTAGTCAATTATTACGTCAGCCACTCGTCATTCAGCACACTTAGACTGTTGAATAGTTAATCATTTCAGATTCAGAAAAATCTAAGATTATTTTTTAACTACACTACATTTTGACCGTACAGTGTACTTGGTGGCCGCGCAAACGGCTGCTGCGTAACGTGTAACGGATTCGATTCCCACACGAAGCAACTCTTTGTGAGATCCACAAATATGCATTTGCATTTCGATTTGCGTGGCGTGAGCCTGATTGTGGCGATTTATATATTTTTTAAGATCATCTTGGCAGCTCACCCGTAGTTTGCAAATAAAGGAATTGAAATTTTAATACAAATTTAGGAGACTAGTCGTCATGTCACGCACGACACAGAAGAATATCGTATATGAATAGAGAATATCATGCGGCTATGGTTTTTATAAAAAAAAAAAAAATTGAAATATAACTAATTTGTGGTTTTGTTATTTTTTAACGAATATAATATATAAAGGTAACTTCAACTGCTGATAAATTTCCTACATTAAAATACATTTAAAATATTTTATTGACAGAGTGCAACAAATCTGCGCGAGGAGTTACGATGGAAACTTCATGAATTTCAACAATTACTGCGAAATGCAATATGAGAACTGCAACACTTGGAGGAGTAAGTACATTTTTAACGCTGTATAGTCGTTACATTGTTCTCCCACATATATACAATAGGTAAAGGATCAAATGTATTAGAGAGATTGTAAAAAAAAAAACATTTAAAAAAAAGATTAATGATAGTGTTTCTTGCTCGTCATTCTTTATAATAATAATAATAATAATATATTTATTTGCGTAAAACACGGTATACAAAGTTGGTAATATAAATATAAGGTCCAGCATGTTTTGCTTAAAATTAAAGCATGCAAATTAGTAAGTGCCTAGTCAAACGCTACTAACATATTATGATATTACAATAACAAAGAAAGAGAGAATAATCAAGGTCTATAATCCAAAAATTGCTTAATGCTATAGAAATTATTTTGTGACAACAAATTATACAGTTTATTCTTAAACAATGTACAGTTTAACGTTTTTAAGACACATGGTAGTTTATTAAAGACACACACACACATAGCTGGACAACTCTTATTGTATTTCACTATCCTAGGAATAATTTCTAGTTCTAGTTTATGCTTGTGCTGATCACGTCGACTACGTGAGTTTACTTCATCTATTGTTTTAAACAATTGTATATATTTTTTTACGAACATAGACACTTCATATACATACAATGAAGGTAACGGTAGCAGACCAAGCTTTTTAAAGATAGGTTGGCATGATTCATCCGATGGGAGTCCATAAATAGCTCGTATACATTTTTTTTGGGCAACAAACACTCTACCTTGATCAGTACTATTTCCCCAAAAAATTAGTCCATACCGTAAACATGACTCAACATATGCCTGGTAAGACATCACAGCCGTTTTTATACTAGTGACCTTCTTAATTTGCCTAAGGGCGTACGCGAATTTATTTATTTTATTACACACATGGTCGACCTGAGCTTTCCAATCCAAATGTTCGTCTAAAACTATTCCTAAGAACTTAGTTTGCGTCACTTGGGTAAGTTTGGGTATGTTCATTTTAAAATTAAATTTGTCATTATAAGATTTATTGAATTGAATATATACTGATTTATTAAGATTAATAGATAAATTATTATTATTTAAATAGTTAATTAAAATGTCAATTGTATTATTTATGTCCGTTTCATGATCAGTAACGTTTTTAATTTTTTTGTCACTAGTAACAATAATAGAGATGTCATCAGCAAAAAGGATACATTTATGATTGGTTATGTTAATTATGTCATTTATGTAAATTATAAATAGGATAGGGCCCAATATACTACCTTGGGGTACGCCACTTTTTACATTTTTATATTCAGACGAGTAAAATATCATCTCCCTCTTTTCATCAAGTTTGGAGATAACTACCCTCTGTTGTCTATCAGTTATGTACGATGATAACCACTGGAGTGACAAACCTCTGATTCCGACGGACTCCAGTTTCTTTAATAATATATCATGCGAAACTAAATCAAACGCCTTTGACAAGTCAAAAAATAAGCCCGTTGTTAGGTGTTTGCTATTGATACTCGCCAGTACTGTTTTTAAGAGAGAATAAATAGCTAAGGTAGTTGATTTTTGTTTTTGGAAACCAAATTGTTGTTTATTCAAAATGTTGTATTTTTCACAGTAACTAATTAACCTTTGATACATGCACTTTTCATATACTTTTGAAAGAATGGGTATTAGTGTAATAGGACGATAATTTTCCATATTACTTTTGTCACCCTTTTTAAAGATTGGTTTCACAAGGGACAGTTTTAAGGCATTCGGAAACACACCCTGTGAAAAGGATAGGTTGATAAGATATGTCAAAACTCCGCTTATTTCATTAACACACGACTTAATTAATTTGGTGCTAAGTTCATCGTAACCCTCAGACGTGGTATTATTTAACGATAATATCTGTTGTCTTACTTCAGTTTCGGACATTGGCGTGAGGTACATTGAGTTTGCAATAAGGTTTTTATTAGCGCATTTGGTGTTATTGTTTTGAATTGGATTACAATTAACGTAGTGACTATTAAAGGCGGAAGCTATTACTTCCGGTTTTGTAAGGACAGTGTTGTCAATTTTAATGTGTTCAATATTATCTTTGGGGTTCATATTGTGTATTTCGCTTTTAATAACTGCCCATGTGGCTTTACATTTATTGTCATTTCTGTCAATATACTTAATATTAGCATTTCGCTTAGCATTATTGATGCATTTCTGTAGCAAAGTCGAGTATGTAGTATATTTGGTTTTGTTAGCTTGATTTTTATTTTTATAATATTGGTATCGTAGACAGCGCTTAGTTTTAGAACTCTGTTTTAGACCCTTGCTTATCCATGTTTGTTTTGTTTTTTTGTTTAAGTCTATTTTAACCCTTACCTTTGGAAAGCAGAGATTGTGAAACAGACATATCAATTCAAGGAAACAATCGAATGCCTTGTTTGCGTCGTTCTCCATGTATATGTTTGCCCAGGACAAGTTTTGTAAGCATTCTATGAACTTATGTGTATTATCCAGATTGTTGTCTCTCTTATAGATATAATATATTGATGCTTTTGCTGTCTGAAATTTTAGAGGAAAGCTAAGGGTTTGAGCCGTTTCGTGGTCAGAGAGATGAAGTGGTAGTACTCTTGCAATAGCGTTAGGTATGTTACTCAAAATATGGTCTATACAAGACGATTTACGAGTGGCTTCATTAATATGAATGTCAATGTTATGGCTACGTGCTATATCGTGAAAAACTTGCGTGATTTTCCCTTTTTTGAAAGTATTTATATTAAAATCACCTGTCAAAATAATACGGGTTTTTGTTTTGTATTTTTTGTAAATATCATGTAAGATATTATCTAACTTACTTAAAAATTGGTAAGGATCGGACTGAGGCGTTCTGTATATGCAGATTATGATTAATTTTTCATTCGTTAGTTCTATACCACAGGCCTCAAATGTATTTACGGAGGTATGTGTTTTTACAAACGGCAGTTCTTTGTAACTAAGACCCTTCTTAATCAGAATGCAAGTGCCACCTCGCTGTTTATCCCTGCAAAAAATTGATGCCATTTCATAATCCGACAACTTAAGATAATTTTCGTGGCCCTTTTTAATAAATGTCTCAGAGAGGCAGATTACATGTGGGTCGTTTTGCAAGTCTCGCATCTCCTGTAATGTCAATTCCAATATTTCTTGTTTAGACAGTGCACTTGCAATATTTTGATGAAGTACCCGAAAGTTATTTGAGATCGATGTCGCGGGTTTAGGAACGAAAAAACAAGTTATTTTTTATTGATGATTGAAAATAGTGAGGTATTGTACCTTTTTTAGGTTCCCCGATACAAGTACGCGCGTTTTTATTTAGTTCCGGTTCTGTATTACTATTGAAGTAGGAGAGATTTTCAGTTTGAGTTTGGGTCTTACGACCAAAGTAGAATGGAATTGTGCCTTTTTTGGGTACATTGTTAGTATTTAATTTAAGACTTGATCTGCTAGTCACTATTCTTTTCATAAGTTCTCTAGGGTTTAAATAGTTTTCACTATAGTCATTACAATCTATAAAGTAGTTAATTTTAGTACATAATTCGGTCATATTAAAGGACTCACTTTCCAGAAATTTACATTTTTTAAAGTATTTACATACATTTTTCAGACGATAATTAAGCCTATTAGGATCTAAGTACTCATTCTTAAACACATTCAATACTATGACCATATTGTTGTAAAATGTATCTAGAATAATTTGTAGTTGAGACAAAACAAATTTTAAATTGTGGTCATTTTCTCCCACACATATTACAATTTTATCGTTAATGTTCAATTTAGCTTGACGACAACTCATTATTATTTGATTACAAAGAGCATTTGGTTTTGTATCTGCTATGATTCTATACTTTTCGTACCTTGTATTTCGTCTCGAGTGTATCAAGGCAGCTGCTAGCCCGACGCATTGTTGAGATCCGAAGATAAGTATTTTGTTTGTCGTGTCGTGTTTTGGCTCTTCAGTATAAGTAGGTATTGGTGTGTTCATTTTCGATACAAGTGAATTTTTGGGCATTATGTTATTATGTTTCAATGGGTCAAATATTTTCTTACAAGCTTCAATCTGTTGTTGTGCGTCTTTTAGTTGATTTTCTAAGTCAGTTATTTTTTGTTGTAGGATTCCCATTATTTGAATACTTTTCCCACAGTCACCCTGCGAGGAGTTCGGCAAAGGGGTAGAAGGTGGGAAGAATGAGCTTTGACGTACCAATGAGTGCCTTTTTCTTTTAGAATTGATAGCTGGGCTGTTTTCAATGACTGTTGAGGAATGGCAGAGTGATTTTAATATTTTTATTTCAGCTGTCAACTTATCTAATTGTTGGCGTAGATCATTATTTTCCAGGATTGTGTTTTCTAACTCATTTTCAGTACTCTCCAGTTTATTTGTAAGTCCTTTTATGGTGTCTTTCATTTCTAGAATAGTCAAAGTTTCGGATATTGTGCAGTCTACACTTTTAGATAATTTATTGGGTGTGTTATAAGATTCACCTGAAATTTCGCATTCCGATAGGATGTGGGAGTCCATGATATCTGAAGTGTTTTGTGCAGAGGACATAACAGCTATGGGTTGAATGTTATTTATAACGTTTTCTTTTTCTACTGGAGAAGAACAATATTGACGTAGGTTTCCTTTTTTTCTGGTGGTAATATTAGTTACATTGGTAGCTTCCTGAATTTTCTTACTTTTATTTATGCATGTCTTACATTGCCATCTTTTTTTAGATTCTTTGTCCATTAGACGGTAAGTTCCTAGTGGGTAACCATCACAATCCAATTCGTATCGATGGTTACAAATTGAACACAAGGCTGTATCTTTAATGTCAACTAATTTCTTACACTTAAAGCATACAACTTTCTCTGGCATCCTGCGCTGGCTTTTTGTATCGCTTTTCGATGACATTTTTAGAATTATAAGTTATTTATATAGTTCTTAACTTTAGTTATGATATGCACTTTCAAGTACAGAATGACCAGACTATCCAAACTAAAGTCAGTGTTTGAGTTGTTTGTAATGCGTGCAACGGAACGTAGTCTTAAAAACCTGGTGTCCAAGTTTGCTGATTTAGATTTCTGAACGACAACTTTTGTGTCAAGTTTGAGATCAATAGTTACGATTGGTCGATAGTTTTGACAGATAAAACAATGAGTCAGCTGTGGTTTGTTTACAATGTGCAAAACTTATTTTAAACTTGTAACTGACTATAATTGTGTCATTTTTGTTTTAAGTAGATCTCTATTCGTGTTTTATTGATAAATCACACTCACTTTTAATCCTTTTATGAGTTTACAGCTTGTGTCTTACTTGTTATGCACTTTATATAAATTATACACTTGTTTTTAGTCTTCAATCACCAACAGTTACTACATATGAAGTTATTGTTTTATCTAATTAATAACGATACAGTTCATGTTGAAAACACTTTCACATATATTTTATTGTCTTGTTAGCGTATTTATGACAATTTAGAGCTAATGAAGTGAAGAAAATTAATTAAAAGTAACTAAGAACTGAATTTATGTAGCACAACGACAGCTGTCAGCTGTCAAAATTCGAAACTACACTTTAGAACGAGCCCCAACTTCACTGATAGACTGACTGACGGACAATTCGGATAAAAAAAAACTAAAATATTATGTTGTCACAAAAATTACATGCCATCAACAGTCTTATAATATTAAGTGGCCACTATAGACCAAACGCCTCTTCTCACACGGAGAAGGTTTTAGCATTAATCACAACACTTGCTCAATGCGGGTTGGTAATTTCAAACTTATAACTACTAGAAATAATAACCCAGGTTTCCTAACCTGTTTTCCTTCACCGTTTATCGGTGGTGTCTAACTAATCTTAGAAAGTACAAATAACTCTTATAAATATGACATAGGTTGTGATAAAAAGTTCTACCCCAAGTGACATCATACGCTATACGCAGCAATATTTTTATTTACATAATCTCATGCAAATAAAATTGTTGCCTCATTCATAACAATGATAATATAGATCCATGAAACTAAATAGGAATTTATTACATACTAACTTTCTCCCGTGACGTTTCACGATACCTGTTAAGGTTTTGGCTGATACTTCAATCTCGTGTGTTGCCTGATGGTAAGTAATCACCGCTGCCCATAGGCACCTGACACACCAGAGGCGTTACAAGTGCGTTGCCAGCCTTTTTGGGGTTAGAAATTTAAAGGTTGTTGGGGAATCGGGGATTGGGAAGATTGGAAAGGGGGTAATTGGGCCTCCGATAACCTCACTCGCACAACGCAAGCGTTATTTCACGTCGGTTTTCTGTGTTGCCGTGGTATCACTCCAGTCGAGCCGGCCCATTCAGGCCGAAGCATGACTCCCTCACACTAAGAATTACATCCAAAAATAAATATTATTTAAATCTCCAAAAGTTAAATCTAAATAAATCTACAATACCAGACGGTTCGAAACTTAATGATTCTGAAACTTTTCAATAGATAAGTAAGTACCTAATACCTTAATCTTTAAATAAAATAAAAGTACTGAATTTTGTGAAAACTACGAATGATAAGGTGTTCAAATAAATCCTGAAATTGTGTTAATATTTATGGAGGACTAGATAAAGATATTTTATTTATATTAATAGTCTGGCTCGTTAGTCAAATGGTTTCGAAGGTGATTCCTGGGTTATGCAAAGTATTATCAGTACCCTTAGTAGTTGGCTTAACGTTTAATGAATATTGCATTCGACTGCATAGTTGGCGTGGTAGCTGGACAACCGGCTACCGCACAGCGTATAGCGGGTTCGATTCCCGCACGGAGCAACTCTTTGTGTGATTCACAAATTTTTGTTTTGGGTCTGGGTGTCATGTGTATGTGAACTTGTATGTCAATTAATTCTCAGTCTACAATCCCCGACTCCCTAACAACCTGTAAATTCGTAACCCTCAAAAGGCCGGCAAAACAATCTGGTGTTTCGGGTGTCTATCGGCGGTGGTGATTGCGTACCATCAAGTGATCGGTCTGCTCTTTTTCTGGCTCAAACACACACAAATAACCTAATAATTATCTTCTAACAAGAAATTCTTAAAACATTATAATAATTACTCAAAAAGAATGGTAGATCAGGTGGTTATTGAACCAACAATATACTACACAATACCATATCGTATCGGCTTTGTACGTGTTTCCCTGACCAACCCATGCATTCCTCCATGCCAGAGCATCTTGTACGCACGTGAGGAAATTGACCAGACCCGTTTATTATAATGACCGGCTATGTCGTGAGTAGAAAATGGTTGGTTCAAACTTTTAATATACCTTAATCCAATGGATTACGATCGATTTTTAACATTAATTGAGTTCAGTCTTCAGTGTTTCAGTCAAAAATAAAGATACTCCACTCTAGAAATTTTTCGTGTGTCGTATGAATATTTGAGAAAATTTGCGTTAATAGGTACTCATTAGTAACTGGTGTTTATCCATCTATAACTACGAGTACATATGACTGAGCGTTCGATTCCCGCACGGATCAACTGTTTGTGTGATCCACAAATTGTTGTTTCGGGTCTGGGTGTCATGTGTATGTAAACTTGTATGTTTGTAAAAGCACACACGACACAAGAGAAAATCCTAGTGCACACTAGGCAATAATGAAAAACACCAAAATTAGACAGTTAAAGCATCCAAACATAGAACCTCCTTCTTTTTTGAAGTCGGTAAACAGCACTACCGAAACACAATATTAATGCTTAAAAAAACTCATGTTAATAACAAAAACATGTTGGAAATGTATGGACTATCAAAAATATGATTATTTTATCGCAACCACTGATAAATATCGTTTAATTTATGAACACGTTAATGTAAGCAATAATAAATTTTGCATTTTTGGTAAACAACAGCTTGTTTGAGCATTGCCTGAGGTAGAAATATTAATAAGTAAATTGGGAAATATTATATTACTGTTATACAATTTTTAAATCATTGTTATATGCAAACATATTTACATTACATTGTATGTATATATTTTATATTACGAGAGGAAATAACAGTATAATAAAATGATTGAAATCGAATCAGTAACACAATACAAATAAACTATATTCAGGTTTCACATAAACAAAGAATTATAATGTGTTGTAAAAAACGTTAATAGTTAAACAGTTTCAATGTGTACCAAATACAATATCGATCTGAGGTCACTATGGGGTAAACTTTCAGTTACTGAATTTGAACCAAATATACAAACGAGACAAGCTAAATAACCTCTAAAATCGTTTAGTGTAAGTTATTATGATATGCGGGTAAATTATTTATTAGAATTGTGAATTAGAAATGTGTGGGAGAGCCATGCTTCGGCACGAATGGGCCGGCTCGACCGAAGTGATACCACCGACGGGAAATATCGGTGGCCTTATAATATCGTTGTGGTGAGTTTGATTATCAGAGGTCCAATTACCTTCTTCCCAATCTTCCCAATCTCCGATGCCACAACAACCTTTAAATTCCTAACTGCCAAATGGATTGCAACGCGTCTGGTGTTTAAGATTATCCGTCTGCACATTTACAGGCTTATAACATCAAGAAAAAAGAATTAAGCACAAACAATATAACTTACAACACTAAAATGTCCTAATACTAATACATCGAAGTAACCAAGGAATATTCCTTACACATAAAATGAGAAAGGACTCTAAAACAGTAACCGTTTATTTACGAACAATTCAGAATGATACCGATGTTGTTATTTTAATACAAAAGTTGGGCTCTAGGGAGCGTGCGTCCACAGACGGATAAACGGATATATTTTAATTAATTGTTAAGATAAAAGGGTTTCTGTGTATCATAAATGCGGATAAATAATTGGTTTATTGTATGGCTCGGGTAATGGAATGAGGATTCCATATAAATATGGCTTTTCCATATAGGTGTGGCATGAAGTTTACTTATATGATATTAATCCGTCACTATATTTTTTTAACTTGAGTAGTCAATTAGAACGGGCTATTGTTTTTGTACCATTGATATTTATTTAAAAACTTCTGACAAACATTACATCATGATTTGGAAATCATTTAACCAGTTACTAAATATTTACTACTATGTATTAAACCACCAAATTTTAGATATACATACAATAAAAAAATACGGAAAAAATTGAGATTTATTTTTATTATCTCATAACATAAACGGACAGACGGATCACCTAATGGTAAGCAATCGCCGCCGCACATAAACATCCGAAACACAAGTGCGTTGCTGACCTTTTGGTTTTAGAAATTCAGGGGTTATTAGGGAATCGAGCATTGGAAGATTGGGAAAGACGGTATCTTTGACTGTGAACGAAACATTTTTAAAAGTCATTCCAAAAGAAAGAACCACAAATCTCAAGCTCAATACTCAGAATAAATAACTTAAATGAGAATTGTTCTGGAAGGGAGCCAAGTATAGATTAAGCTAAAGCAACCGGTTCATATAATTTGTAGGCAAAATATGGCAACATTATGAATACCTGGCTACTTGGAGAGTTGCCAGAACAGAAAATCGATAGAACAAAAGGGTTGGACCTTTGATTTTATGGTTTTTGGTAACCCGTTGCCTGAAGGTGAAAAAGGGTTGGAATTTCATTTTTTCCAAGGGGTTTTGACCCTTGTAAACAAGAGATCTTGGGTGAGATCAGATCTAAATCGCCAGTCGCGTGTAATACTATTCGGTTTCTGGAGTATGTGTGTTATTTGTCTTTGAGTTTTGTGTTTACATTTTATAGTAATAGCATGAACCTTTCGTACTAAGATTAGTTAGTTTTTCGTCGTGCAGCTCTTCCCGGACGGTTAAAGAAAAAAAGTGGCCTTTTCGTTCTCTAACCTTCTAAGCTCTTAAAAGTCTTCAGACACAAATATCATCGGGTACTTGGTGAGCTCGCTACCCGATCAGTACCAGATTCGTGTGCACAGCGCGAAGCGTTCCGCGCGTACCTCAAAGAACCAACGACCCACTACAGATAGAGGCCAGTAAGGCTGATGCCGGTTACCGGGACTCGCCTCGCAAAGCCGAAGTAGGAACGGGGTGGTTTTTAGTCAGTAAGAGTCTGACACTCCCTCTAATAAAATAATACTGACATAGTTAACTCCACATTATAAAACAATAATAAAATTAAATAAAACATAAAAACTCAAAACAAAAACAGAAACAAAAACAAAAACAAAAACATTAAGTTCGTCATGCAGTTCTTCTTGTACAGTTAAAGAAAAAAGTATTTTTTATTCTCTCAAAGAGCCAAAAGATCACAACAAATGGGGCCCAGTAAGGCTGATACGGACTAGCTTTTTAGCTAGTAGGAACTGACATCCCTCTCGCCTCACTCAAGGCGGGAGATAAGTCATTAGATGACTTTCCTCATCAAGAAAAAGACACAAATATATAATTATCGTAAACCATTATGTTAATTGTTTACAGGAATTGACGAACATCACTATCTAAATTGTAATAAAAAGTAATGTGTTCACAAAAAACATATTTGATACTTGTATTCAAGTGAAATCTTCATTACGATTAATATTTCTCAGAACAGCGACATTAGATTGCTATTAAACCTAGCTATTGTAAAAAAAAACCTTTCTTTTCCAGACTGGGTCGTGTTCAAGAGAGAAAGATGTTAATTAACTTAACTGAAGAAATAAAGAAACGATGTAATGAAATCTGAAGTTTCATTTTTTTCAGGTTCATTTACATTAAATAATGTGAGCATTGGATTTATGAATTCTTCTTTTAAGGTCAATGCTGATTATTAAGTCTTAGTATAATCATACTCACAGCCGTACTCAAAAACAATTAATGATTACTTAAACTATTCCTTAGTAACAATTTTGTTCTGAAAACAACTGCTAATTTTATTAGTAATAATCAAAACTCATGTCAAAAAAATCAGAAACAATGCAACAGAAAATAAACGTCATTCACTCTTCTAGCAAATAAGAATGAAATGACATATTGTCATGTGGTTCATTCAAATTCATATCGTGCAGTTTTTGAATGAGAACGTATATTCACGTATCTACGTGAATATACGTCACGTAGCGGGACTCACGTAGAGTATTGAACTTGTTTGTTTGTTTTAAGATGGTACACGTGTTGTATGACTGTGAATTGTAGATCTGTCAATGTAGATGTTAGTAGAATATTCTAGTAAGCTAGATTTTATAAGGTGACAGAAAAGGTTCAAAGTATGGTTACGGGTTTTTTGTTGTTTCAAGGTCATGGAAATGGTGTATTCACAATGGTGTATTAAGGTAGATTTCCACCAGAAATGTGCTATGCTACGTTGCAATGAATACGTTTGGCTTCCATCTATTATATTCAATGGTACGGTAAAGCTAAGCACTGGCGACCAACACATTCAACTAAGTTATGTTTTTTATATGGTAAGATGCTATGTTGATACGTGTTATGGATAGCTTCCCTATATCAATACTATTTACTAAAGGGCGCATCTTACTAGCACAGTTACATAGTTTAGTACTCAGTGGAAATGGTTACACAGTTACACAGCTTAGCTATTAAATCTCCGTAGCATAGCTTACATAGCACATTTCTGGGGGTAAAGCACCCTTACAATGGAATAATATTCACCGTACAACATACATAATTCAAAAACATGAAAACATAAATGCTCGATATAACGACTCGATTCTATCCTTTTTTCCAATGAAACATAGCCCAAAACATGTTTTATACAAATAATGCGTCGAATAAAATGATAAAAAAAACTATTTGAATATTCAACGAAACAAGAACTGTAAAGTGCTGAAATGGCAACTGAAAGTCTGAAATGGAAAACAAATACAGTAGCACAGCTTTATCGAAACTGTTTCAAGTGGATATAGTGAACTGAAACCAAAATATGCAACATACAAACCAGTTAAAAACAAAACAAAAGTAACAAAAAAGGCTTTTGAAACTTTGTATTTTTGTATTATCTATGAAAGTTAATTTTGCAAACTCGTAATATAACCATATGTACTTATAAAAAAATAACATTTCTAAACAGTAATCTATGAGTCTTACAAATGTAATACTACATACGTACATACATACGATATCGTCACGTCTTGAAACCCCGAAGGGGTAAGCAGAGGTGCACATTATGGCACGTAATACACCCACTTTTCACAATTTATGTTGTAAGTCCCATGTAATAGATGGTGAACCTATTGCCAGATATGTGAATACTAGTTCAGATAAAAGACAAAATCTAGGAATTAGATTATAAATCTGTTTCAAAATAGTCATGACTAAAAGATATAATACACTTGACGAATACCACTCCACACCAGCAATTAACTTGTCATTAAAATTTGAACTTTAAATAGTATTTCGCCAGCAATCCACTTATGAGTCGTGGTTGACGCGCCCGCGTGGGTCGGACGAGCGAGCGAGTTTTACCGCACGCTGACAGCTAGTGGTAGCCACAATTCGTGCCGAGCCGAGTTGGAACCGTGCTTGTTATGTGAGTTTTGACATTTATCCTTAAATAAACTGTTATTCTAGGCAGCAAGAAAGCCTATCAAGACTTTAATTCGGTTATCAGGTCCAGCCATTATATTGACTGCACGGTTGGTTCGGTGGCTAGGCAACGGGCTGCCGCGCAACGGGTAGCGAGTTCGATTCCCGCACGGAGCAACTCTTTGTGTGATCCACAAATTGTGGTTTCGGGTCTGGGTGTCATGTGCATGTATATGGGCATACATATGCGGCAACGTTTAAAAAAATTAAAAAATATTACTGACTATACGTTCGCCCACGTTTCCGTAGGATAAAATGTAGCCTATGTGTTATTTCAGATCACAATTTACCCTGTTCCAATTCCGTCAGCCGTTTAAACATGATTGAGTAATAAACAAACTTTTACATTTGTAATATTAGTGAGAAGTAAGGTTATATTTTATTATTTAGTATATGGATTTCTAATCTTATTTGTACCAATAATACTAACACGGAATCTAAGCTTTAAGATAAGCACGCCTCATATAACACAAGCCCTAATAAAATCTAGGAACAAGTTTAGGAAAATGGTTCAACGTAATATATTTCCCGAAGACAGACAAGCGTTTTATGGCTGCTAACCTCCTTTTATCAAGAGGCGTGAAGCCCGAACATGGACATAAAAGTTTTATGTCTAGACCAAAATTTAATGAAAGAGCCCCAATATTGTGAATGGTACAATGGATTGGTATGAAAAATTAAAATTGGATAACTAAAGGGTCGCGTAGCAATATCGCTACGAAATAAAAAGTTTCGTAGCAAATTGCTACGAGTGTGTTTACACGTAGGTTTTATTTTTACCTGTCTGTCGGTATATGAGATACAATAGAAAATAATCTGTGTCTCGCGTAGATTTCCGTTCCGATATACAATGCGTTAAATGCTGTCAATGATGATTTTGGGTTAGAACACAAAACGAGGTATTTACCATGTTCATTAGTTTTTATGAGTTTCCATTATTTCGGCACTCATGATCTATGAACACTATGAACTCATAAAAACTAATAAACATTAAATATCCCGTTTTGAGTTCTAATGGTGTTACTGGTGACCATGTCAGTCAGTCTCAAAAACTTATATTGTTAGTAATGGTTGTGAGTTTTTAATAGGTTAAATATTTTTTTATAGAATTTATAATTATTTTATTTTGTACATGTTTTTCCTTATGAGTAGGTTAACTGAAACCATTAGCTGACGTAATAAATAAACTCATTTAGTTTTGTGGCTTCTTCCACGTGTCTTATTGTTTTCAGTGAAGATAAAATGATCAAGATTTGAAGGATAAAATTAGAAATAACATAATATTAAAAGTTTTTTTAATCACGAATTCAGTATTCTATTAAAGTCCATTTGAGTTATTAAAATATTTTCATAAATCGTGAAACCAATTTCCCATCTCCAACCCTTTCAGTATTATTTCAAAACCTTTCTCAAAGTGATGTTAATTTCTTTCTTCTTTAATATTCGCGTTTAACAAATAAAACACTTTGAAGAAAAACTGTGTAAACAAAGCTGCAGGAAGAAGTCAGTGAGAATAAATCTAATTTCGCCCAAAATGGAGTATGGCGGTAGAGTTGTAAAAAAAACACTTTTTAATTAAACTTCCCTAGGGACTGTATTGTGGAGGTGAAAACAGAAGGCTCATTGATCAAAATATTATAACTTAGGTAGGTACTCATTGTCAGTTTCGGTAGGTTCCTGTTCCTTATTGGGCGGGAGGAAACGCCCGGGTGTCATCACTGTGAGGACCGCCCGGAGGACACGGTAGAACATACGGTGGCGGTGTGCCCTGCGTGGGCTGAGCACCGCCAAGTCCTTAGGAATGTGGTCGGCGACGGCGACCTCTCGCGTTCGGCATTGTTTCTGGCCATGGTGCGGAGTAAGTGGGACTGGGATGCCGTCTCCTCCTTCTGCGAAGCAGTCATGCTAGCTAAGAAGGAGGCGGGGCGCGTGAGAGAACAAACCTCCTCACGCCCCAGCCGTCGCGAGAGACACTCCGGGCGTAGGGGATCGCGAGACGATCTCCGGCCACCGTAAGTGCGGGCCTGCGGACGGCGAGCAAGGGTAGCTCGCCGCCCGAACAGATCCAGACCCGTGCGTGCGGCGCGTCGCGTTCCGCGCGCGCCTCAAAGAGCCATCAGACCACCACAGATGGGGCCCAGCAGGGTTGATGCCTGATCCGGAGCTGCGGACTACCTAGCGAGTTTACCGGAGCTCCGGGTCGAAAAGCAGGAGAAGGAACGGGGTGGTTTTTAGTCAGTAAGAGTCTGAAATAGAAAGACAGACTATCGGTCTGTCAGTCTGTTCGTCAGTAAAGCTAGGTCCTAATTGAAACTGTTGGTTTGAGGAAATCTTGACTATATATACGATACCACACCGGGACCCATGTTATTAATGAGCTGCGTGCTTGAAAAAAAAAATTAGATTGCATACTGGCAATAGATTGTAGAGTAAGTATCAAATATGCAAATAATGTGCAAAATAAAGTGGTATTTTTGGCTAATGATAGTGAATCTGCAAGCACCAATTTAAAGCAATTGGCTTGGTATTCACTACTACCAGATACTATACTATTCTAACATCCGCAGCTGCGGACTACCTAGCGGGTTTACCGGGGCTCCGGCTCGACATGCAGGAGTAGGAACAGGGTGGTTTTAAGTTAGTAAGAGTCTGACATTGAATGATTTTTGAAAAAAACCCCTCTGACATGTTTATAAGAGAAGTAAATAATATTATTTATAAAGTAAACCTTCTGCCTTCATTGTCCTACACAAAAGCAGGGTGTAAGTCAGCCGGTCGTAAAATCATTTAATCACAGCTTCTGTTCCCAGTTGGTGAGAATTACAACATTTTGCTCACGACTATGTTGACGACCATATCGACTGCAGCAATTAACAAAGTCGGAATTGAAAAAGTACGTTTTTTCAGTACGGCCAGATTAAGTTTCTAAGATGAATTAAATCAACCTAAAACCGGGGATTATTACAATATTTGGTATGATGAAATAGTTTTAAGTACTCTATAAGATAATTAAGAAAAAAACTCCAATTATGTTCAGGAAACCTGAAAAAAGGCACATGTTACATTATTAACCGCTTGAACATCTTACTAAAATGTCGGAAATGGGACATCCTACATTATTAATTGGAGTTGTATTGATCGATTTTGTCGGATGTGGTATATCCTACAATATTTATTGGAATTTTAATTATCGACTATGTTGGAAGTGGGAAAACATACATTGTTAACCGCACATTCTATTCACTATCATGTAGATACTACATATATGACCAACTATTATCAATTAAAAATCTGCTATAATTTAGGTTTTAAAGCTTACAAAATTTTCAAAATATTTCTTATCTTGTTCGGCACAACTACGTCTGCTACCTACCACAGCAATGCTTTGTCCCGGTCACTTATACCATGTTGTTTTGTATCTGGCAGATATTGCTAACAAAGCTTGAGAGTACATATTTGTTAACATTCTCTCCCAGGACATTATTTCATAAACACCTAGGATTATGGTCAAGCAATGAAAACAAATTTTTGTTTTTAATCAAATGGTTACTTTAATAATTGACAAGTAAGTACCACTAAATCTGTATCAGGTACTTAAATAACAATAAAGAATAGGAACTATCAAAACGCATATTAAGACGTGGTAAAAGTTTCATAAACTAAGGCACTTTCTTGGGCATTCTTAGTTATAAAAAAACCAAAACACAACAATAACGTAATTAACTTTTCTTCTAACAATAATCAACACTTAACTTAAACAAAGAACTTCTAAAATTTCTAAAAACAAAAATGATCAAATAAATACTGCAATTCTAATAGGTATTCTGACATAGGTAGGTAATAATGACTAAAATATTGTTTTTTTGCATCTAATAACAATATTAAACTTAAACAGTCTTTTCTCTTAGGAATGAACATAACACAAATTATTCTTCTTAATTCTAACTACCAATCTACTTTCTCAGGAATCACAGTCGAATCATTATAATTATTATGGCACAATCAACTAACCCTATATCTACCTACTAAATTACTCCGAGTCATCATCATCATCTTGAGAATTAACCAAATTTGCAGCATCTGTGTTAGGTAAGTTGAAATAAAATCTATGAAAACGATCGGGTATAATTCCCGTTCTGCAGAGATCTGTCAAATCCTTGTATTTGTCTTTGCTGATAGGTAACGGTCCGTCATAAGCCCGTTTCAAATCAAATTCGTTTGCCAAACGTTGTTGGTTCCGTTTTCCCGCCCTTATTACGATAATTGTCTTTGGCTCATCATCAAAATCGTACTTGTACTCTATACGATCAAACTGTTCAGCATTAACTTTTATTTCTCTTATGGTAGTCCACATAACCTTTTGATTCGCCGTATTTTTAGTCCAGTTTTTATTAGCAAGCAGGGTTTTAAAATCGAAGATTTCCTCTTGTTTTATCTCCTTTACTATGTAAGGGGTGCCTTCGGATTTAGCCCATCGAGCTAAGCAATACCATTCTTCGGGCACCCAAATTGACTTATGGCGGCAAGCTCGCTCGATTGTAGAATGGACACTGTCTCCTTCGTTTTGTGTGTGGCCCTTTTCAAGGAAACGATGAGTGACAGTTACTCCGAATTTTTTAGCCACAAACAAATAGAGCGAAAAAACAATTCTATTGCGGTTCTGTCCAGCGCAGTTGTCAGACCAAAATCGGAATTCTTTAACACCTCTTTCAACGTGATGTTTGATAAAATCTAAAAGACAACTAGACACCTCTACAGATCCTCGCTTAGCAATACCATCATGCCACATGTAGCAAGTACCTACGTTGCTAATCAGATCATAAACGGTGAAATTTAAGGTAGCCAGTCTCCTTTTATAGTATAGTACACTCACTTCACCATAAGGAGTCACTAAAACTTTTTGAAAATCAAATGTAGCTGCAACGATGGTTCTATTGGTTTTCGCTTCTCCTTTGTCTGCTTTCTTCAAATCTCTGGCTTTCTTCTTCCGAACTTGATGTTTAGAAAATACGTGTTTTTCTTCATCAGTAGGTGAAGATTTGTTTTCAAACACATGACATATATCGCACCTATCTTTCTTTGGTCTATGTAATGCTAGATTAAAATTCAAACTAACGATCTCTCGGTATTGTCTTTTGGTTCTTGCTTGTGAAGAATATTTGCTGGAATCAAACCATTCACAATAAAGCTTGTACATACGGGAGATGCTTTCGATGCTTTCTAAGTAAAGCTTACTGGAATTTTTTCGAACATAGTGGGCCTCGACAATAGGTAAACATCTTACATGATCACAGACACTCTTAACCATGTCGTCATTATAAACACGTTTCACATGTTCATAGCGTCCTCGTTTATCTTCTTCTACCACAGACTGTCCGTCATATTTTTTCCATGCTGTGCTTACTACACGCTCACTTAGTGATATGGTGTTAAGAAACATTGTCTTGCAAACAACAACTGCATTTTTATCAGCATCCGGAAGAAAGTATTGAAATGTGTTTTGTCTATCATGCTTTGTAACCTCAGTTGTTTGACGGCGTTTTGGAATTTTATTGGTGTATTTTATGACAAACTCCCAATGTCGTTTCTTCTCACCTAAACGCCAAAAATATTTAAAGATTCGTAAACGTTGTTCATGAGATAGCTTTTGTTTACATTTTAATCTGCATTTATCCGTACACGGTACTTTCAACTGTTTCTCTTCAACCACCTTACCTTTTTTGTTCAAAAACTGTTCCCCGGTGTTTTTCTTCAATTTTCTTTGTACTGTAATCCAATTATTTTTATGAACTAGGCGTTTCTTTCCCTTATCAGTCTTAAGAGTTTTCCTTCTGGAACTGGCTGTAGAAGATGGTGTAGGTACATATGTAGAAACTTCTGAATAACCCGATGGTGTTCCTATGTTTCCATAATCAACCTGGGGTATTATGCAATCGACACAACAAGTACAAAACGGATTTTCACAATTTTGATCGTGTGGTGGAATAGGTGATGGCATAGGTGTTGTGTTTAAAATCTCGTCTGGGCTATTGTCGTGAATGTCGAGTACCCCATCCTTGTTATAATTAGGATCTGTGATGTTTGATACCTTTAGTGGAGACGTACTGGAAACGATAGGTGTAGGAATGTTTGGAAGATCTAAGTTTTTATCTGACCTCAACATTTCTGGAGCGACTGATGCTGATATTTCTTGATCCATGGCAAGAAGAATGTGTTCTGTCAGGTTCACGGAGCTATCGGTAAACACATCTCCTAGTAGGTCTTGCAGCTGTATAAGATCCTCTTGAAATTCTTCTGGAAGTGGGGATTCTTCTCCTACAATTAATAAAAAATAATGATTAGACTGCTAAGATCGTAGAATGCACATCGTCTTACCTCTCCTACTAATATTAACAATGATCGAGAGAACAGAAGTTCATGAAAATTTGGCATGTTTGAATGTTTGTGTATTTTATTACGCTCAAACAGCTAGAACAGAATCCTGAATAGATTATAGGATAGGTAATTGTTAACCGACTACGACAAAAGAAAGAGTGAAACAGCTAGTAAATCACAACATAAAACAAGGAAAACCCAAAGAAAAAGTTGTAAAACAGGTACCTAGACGTAATAGTATGACAAAGACATATCCGACTCAATTATTACGATATATTATCCGAATAACAAAGTCGGTTTTACCACATCCAACTTAGGAATTATATGATTTACAATAAACAATGTCGGTCGTACCACATACGACAAACGCTATTGCTAACCCAACAAGTAATATTGTAGGATATGGTACATCCGACCCAAAAACTAAAATGAAAATCAGTTAAGATTGTAGGATCTGGCACATACGACAGTATTAACCGCACATTTTTATTTTTTTACTTTTGTTAGAATAGTGTGATTAAAAATAATAAAAGTACAAATTTAACTTATTCCCTATTAAAAATAATATATAAATATTTAAAAAATATGGACAAAAATATGTAATACTTACTTTTTCTCTTCTGACCGGACTGTGTTTGAACCTCGGTGTCGTTTAAATTTGTTTTTAATGGATTATCTTGCTCCGGAACATGTTGCTGTACCAAATCTAACATTCGCCGAGACCGAGACATCATTAAAATAAACAATATTGCATTGTAACGGTCGAGTTGATCGGAGAGACAACGAGCGTGCGCTCTCCCCGCTAACTAAGTGGGAACTGCCAGATCCGCGCGGCGCACGAGTCTCCTCAACCCCCGCGCGCCCCGTGAAGAGCGTCGCAACATGACTACCTACATTGTTAATCGAGCGACACAAAAACATCCGACTATTTTCCAATTGAAAAACACAGAAAACGTCCTTTTTGAAATTTTATACTTTGTGAGGTGAAAGATTATAGGTATTCAAGGCTTCTAATGCAATAAAACAAAATTGGCCAAAATGTAGTACCGACCATGTTAATTGCTGCAGTCGATATGGGCTGTGTAGGCTTAGACTTACTAAAGACTTGTCTGGATGAAGGTCTAGATTACAGCGTGTACCTAAATAAGTTTATTACTACAAATATAAAATGTTATTACTTGTGATGACTGAATAGTTGACCCATTGGCTGGATTTTTGTGTGACACTTAAATTGTTCTGGGTCTGGATTTTTTGAGTCGTGTCCTATAGAGAATATTTATAAAGGGTAAGTCTAAGTATGTTTTTTTGACATAACATAAAAATGAAAACTACCTCATATGTATATGTATGTATGTAACGTCACGTCTTTTATCCCCGAAGGGGTAGACAGAGATGCACATTACGGCACGTAATGCCGCTATGCAATGTACACCCACTTTTCACTATTTGTGCTATAAGTCCCAAGTAATAGGAGGTGAGCCTATTGCCATATACTCAACACAATTCCAGACTTCGTGCTACTAGTCAGAAATTTTCGAAAAATAGAAAAAAGCCCAGTAATACTTTGCCCGACCCAGGGATCGAACCTGAGACCCCTTGTCCGGCAGTCGCATTTACGACCACTCAACCAACGAGGCAGTCTTGTATTATTACAATGTTTGACAATATGCAACAAACAATGCAACAGGTTATACATTACTAATAATAACTATGACAAGGGCCTGATGCAGAAGGCAGTACTCCTCGAAACGGCACGTATTGTGAGGAGGTTTCTGTCTCTGGAGCCCTAACCACCGGTGGCTTGGACCATGCTCCCGCTACTGGTCGGCGGTCTTATTTTTATATTTTTATTTAGTATTTTGTAAGTAGTATGTAAAAATGTAATTTAAGAGGATTTTAAATAGGTATATGGTAAATAATTATGACTAAATTATTTACAACTCAAAATACCTAAAAAGAAATAAAACATATTTAATACTAAAATAAAGAAAAATAACTTAAAAAGAAAATTCTCTCCTTTAGGCGTCGAACTACTCGTCTATTTACATACATGTAAACAAATACAGGTGCCCCTTGCTTCCACACTCCCATGATCTGATGGGACAGCAATCCGAGGAGACATCAATCGTAGGATCAACGGATTTGTTTGCTTTTTCTCGGCACGAGGAGGATCCGATCCGAAGGGAGGTCAACGACTTTTATGCATTTTCTTGGCACACATGAGGGTGATACATTATCGAGATTTTACTCTACGCTTGACATTTCTAAACAAAATACCATTGTTAGGTTTCCTTATATATTGACCATCGTGACAATAACCCGGAGCTGCGGACTACTTTACCGGGGCTCCGGTTCGAAAAGTAGGAGTAGGAACGGGGTGGTTTTTAGTCAGTAAGAGTCTGAAACTCCCTCTCGCCTCGCCCAAGGTGGGAGAAACCACTGGATAATTTTCCCCCCTCAAAAAAATCGTGACAATAAAGCTAATTGATAATTACGATTTTCTCTTTTACTCCTAATTTTCTCCCTATATCACACTAATATTATTTATGTGAAAGTTTGTTTATCCGTCAATCACGCTGAAACAATTGAACGGATTCTAATGAAGTTTGGTATACAGACAGAGTATGAGCTGACTTAGGTGATACAACACTTTTTATCCCATGGAAACGTGGGCAAAGCCGCTGACAGAAGCTAGTTGTATATTGTATAAACAAATTTCTGTCACTTACGAGTATACATCTCCTTTTCTTAAACGTTAACCCACACTAAGACTTCCTCTCGTGTCGTAGTTTACAAACAAGTTCACATACACGTCACACCCAGACCAGAAACAACTATGTGTTCCACAAATATGTGGAACACACAAATAGTTGCTCCATACGGGAATCGAACCCGCTACACTTTGCGCGGAAACTTGTACAACGAGAGAAGTCGAATACGAAACTAGAACTAAGGCATAGTTACACACAACCAACTACTAACTTGCTAGCAGCTATTTTACAACAACAAATCTAAAAGACTGCCTTGTTGGCCGAGTGTTTGCAAGTGCGACTGCCGGGCAAGGGGTCTCGGGTTTGTTTCCCGTGTCGTGCGAAGGATTGCTGGGCTTTTTTCGGTTTTCGAAAATTTCTTAGTGGCAATAGGCTCACCACCTATTACATGGGACTTACAACATAAATTGTGAGAAGTGGGTGTACATTGTACAGTGGCATTACGTGCCATAATGTGCACCTGCAACCCTACAGGGATAAAAGGCATGAAGATATATAGATATAAAGTCTAAAAGTAACTTAAACCCACACAAAAATACATTTCATTATTTACCATTTATATAAATAGCTATAAATAGAGCAAGTGCCAAATATATTTATGAACCTTTCCATAAATAGAATACAATAGAGAGAGACAAAAGTACCTCGTACAAATATGTGACGGGTACAAATCCACTCGAGTATTTCGTGACGGATTACAGAAGCCCATGTATTCTCGAAAAGGTTCGTGGGATGTCCTGTGAAGTACTTGTATAACGAAAATAAAAAAAATGCTGTGACGTAAATTAGTCTAGACGGTTTGAGCATTAATCACCACGCTTGCTCAATGCGGGTTGACGATTTTAAACTTATAATTAGTAATTATAAGCCCAGGCTTCCTCACGACGTTTTCCTTTACTATGTGTAATGTGTGAACTAGTGTGTTAGTATTCGCCATTTATAGGTTTTGAACCTACACTCTCATGCATGAGAAGCGGGCGTCTTAAATCTCCCGGCCATCACGACACGATATCCATCCTTTGTCATCGTCACTAATGTCTTATAATAATTATATCTGTCGCATTATCGCAGAAAAATGTACCGATACCCTTAGACTACAAGACTACTACTATCATACTTAGAGACATTGAATGATTACTTAAACAATTCCTTAGCAACGATTTTCTTCCGAAAATAATTGCTAAGAACTGGGTTAAGTAACCATTAAATGTCTTTAAGTACGACGGTAAAATTCATGAAATTATTTTAAGTTCCAAACCATTTCACGTACAATTTAAATATTATTTTAACACTCTTACCTAACCCACTATCTAATAACAACAATCTCCAAAACCACTCAAAGAAAACTAAACTCTACCATCATTAAATTAAGTTCTATTTACCAACCAAACGCGAAATAGACTGTAGAAATGAGACATATTGTAGTGTCTCCTATACCAACAAAGATACAATACAATCCACCAGCTGTTTTGAGAACAATGCGAGATAAATTGCAGTTTTAGTAAAGAATGGAAGGGATATACTGTCTCCTTGTTGAGGAGTCTCTTTATTCAATTAAAGAGACTGTCTTTAAGATGCCTGTTTAGATAAAATAAACAATTAATTTGAGGCTTCATTTAGTGAGATGTGGTGTGTGTTTAGCTATGTTATATTTAATTGCGTGTATTATATGTACGTATTTTAATATTTATCTAGTCTACAATAGTATGAAAAATTGGAGTGTCTATTTGTAACGTCAACGTCACGCCTTTTATCCTCGAAAGGGTAGGCAGAGGTGTACATTACGGTACGTAATGCCACTATATAATGTACACCCACTTTTCACCATTTGTGTCTATTGGTAATATTGATATAACCGCTTTTTACTACAGTAAGAACGCGGTGGTTTTTCGTCATTAAGAGTGTGACACTCCCTCTCGCCTCAACCTAGTCGGGAGAAGTCATTGGATGATTTTCCCCCTTAGAAAAAGGATACTTTTATTTTAGAGGTAGCATTGAAAAAAGAAATCCTTTTTAGTAAACCGTGATAACCACTTCTGCTTTAAAAATCAAATGAAAATCTAAACCTCAAACCTCGATCTTGGTCTTCAGATTGAATGTGACTCATAAAGGAAAAAATAAATGTAAGTGCGTGTGAATAACATTTATAGTTCAATTTTCTTAAATTGTAAGCGTTATTACTAAGTACGGCGCCCTGAGAATATGTTCCCCACAATATTGGTTATTTTCTACAAGAGCAATATGCGACGCTGGCGAATAGAAACTTGAAAATATTTTATCATAGACAACGTTGCGCCTTTCATCCCCGAAGAGGTAGGCAGAAGGTATGTACATTATGGCATGTAATGCCACTATAGAATGTACACTCACTTTTCACTATTTGTGTTATATGTCCCATTTAATAGGAGGTGAGCCTATTGCCATATACAGGGCACAGGGCAGGGAAAAACCGAAAACAGCCCAGTAATACTTTGCCCGACCCGGGACCCCTTGTTCGGCAGTCGAACTTGCGACCACACGACTAACGAGGCAGACTATCTCATAAAAAAAAAATTAAATACCCGCGTACACTGTACAAGAATTAAAATTCCTTTCGAAAATGATTTACACAAACAGACATAGTCACATATGTACGATTACATATTTACTTTTACAAATGTGAATGACAGAGAAAATTACAACGGACGACGTCATAAAAAGTTATAACACATTCGCAAAAAGTATTCCAGGTCTGGGGGCGTAGGTCTAAACTGTAATAACTGTAAAAAGGCTATGTCTAGACTTAATTCTGTTTCGGATTCAAAAATTAACAACAGGGGTGACAATAAGGTAAGGGATGAAGATTAAACATTTATTTGGTCCGTCAGTTAAGTTATTGAAAATATTAGACACGTATTTTGTTTAGTTAGATAATGATTTGGAAAATAATACTTAGATAAAAACTAATTTAAGAGTGGGAGATAGCTACATCATTTCTGAGTATAAAGCGAACTTAGAAGTACGTCACGTCGTATTTTAAATCCTTATAGTTCTATCGTCGAAAGTTTTTGTTTCCGTAACAAAATAAAAAATACAATATGTCTAATATCGTGGGATATTAGACATGTATTTTTTATTATAAAGTAATGTGAAAGTTTGTTTGTATATTTGAATGTTAGTCCGTCAATCACGCTGAAACTACTGAACGGATTTTGATGAAATTTGCTATACAGACAGAGTATGAGCTGACTTGGGTGATAGCATACTTTTTATTCCATGAAAACACGGGTGAAGCCACTAGCAAAAACTAGTGCTAAATATACTGAAAAAACTTGTTGCCATCCCTACTATGACGAAATAAAATGACATTACTTCTCATCATTTCCCTCAAGAGGAGTAACGGAGTACCGTACTGTCTAAAGTTATAAATGTGATCATGAACGATCTCAATTGCGTGAGACTAAGCATTTGCCGCGTCGTTACCCTTTGTATTGTAAGAACGTTCAAATCACGCCTTTTATTTCCTGAGGGGTTGAACATGTTTGTATTTAATTCAGATTCAGTTAAATACACCATGCATTGCCTACTATTGTGTCACATTTTGATGGTTATGGAAGTAGAGACTATTGCTGTGTATTGGGCTCAAATCCAGGCTTCATTCTATCATTTTTTATGGAATAGGTTGCAAACGAGCTAACTAGTCACCTGATGGTAAGCGATCACCGCCACCGATGGACACCCACAACTCCTGAGGAGTCACAGGTGCGTTGCTGGTACGCTTGCAATACGTGGGACATTACAAACATTACAAGCGTTACCTCATTAATTAATTAGAACTAATTCTTTTTTTTTATACTCAATCTAGAAGTTTTTGCTCCGTGTATTTGTTTATTTTATCAATTATTTATGTTTATTTATTTTTGTAATCGGTGCAAATAAACTGCTTTTCTTTTTCTTTCTTTCTTTCTTTCAAATGATTATTTTTCCTTTTAAATAAATTTCTTGAGCTTGACATGACTACTTCCAATTCTTTTAGAGTTAAGATTATTCATAATCTAAAAACAGAACTCAATATCAATAAAACCTAAACTACAACAATCCTATAACTTTATTGTAACTTTCGTGAGACATACTAAATTAATTATTATATGTTATCGGTTTACTCACGTAACTGTTTGACAATCCTTGTCCAGAACATACTAAAGCCTATATTCCAATAGCTATCTAACAATAACCTTAATAGTTAGCCACAATCTTAATTACCACTATAACATCGAACAAACCACTGGACATTATGCAAACGGCTGGATCACGGTCAAGTACTTGTAGTGGTCGCCAAGACATGCTTTAACTTGGCAAGCTTCGCACATTAGGCGATAAAACCTAATTAGAACTTGACTATGTTTTGTCTAGTTGTTATATTATCTATGTTCAGCGTGCTTTTCTATCATAATGTGCTATGTAGCTATGCTACGAAGAAGTAATAGCTAAGCTGTGAAACTATGTGACCGTTTCTACGGATACTATGCCATGTAGCTATGCTAGGAAGATGTGCATGTCGATAGTAGGAAAACCATCCATAGCACACATCAATAACATGCATCTTACCATATAAAAACATAGCTATGCACAATGTGCAGAAATACGTATTTACCTATTTTTGAAAACATTTACTAACATTCATTTGCACTGTGTGTGTTTTAATTCCTAAGCATAAAAAAAAACTAAATAAAAAAAGTATTGTGTATTTCTGTACTTCTACAGTAATTTACTCATGCTATTCTTAAAAACGCGATCCATCTTCTAAAGCTGGCTAATTGACCTAAATTATTGCGTAAACAAACATGAATACCGTATCCATAATTTAACACCTTCATAACATTGGACTTTGTACAACGTCTGGACGGATCGAATCATCTGTTCTACATTCTTCACGACTCGCACAACACTAGCTGATTATATTAATATTAGTTTTTTGTTTATAAAATATGGGCTTGTACAACAATACACCAAGACATGCTTTGACTTGGCAAATTCCAAACCTTAAAACGTTTTCATAGCATAACAATGTTATGAAAACGTTTCAAGGTTTAGAATTTAGATTTAAGTGTGGGAGAGCCATGCTTCGGCACGAATGGGCCTCACAGAAAACCGACATGAAACAACGCTTGCGCTGTTTCGTTGTATGAATAAGGTTACCGGAGCTCCAATTACCAGGGGGTACCTAATCTTCCCAAACCCCGATTTCGGGTGTCCATGGGTGGTGGCGATTGCTTACCAAAGTTCTCCTGCACTTATACTTAATAAGTACGTAGAAGAAAGTTGAAGTATGAGTATTGTTACAATTTATACATTTTTTTAACTGTTAAAAATGTGCTACAGCATGAAACTAAACCCTTCCGGCTCAAAGCAGGAGAAGGAACGGGATGGTTTTTAGTCAGTTAGAGACTGACACTCCCTCCCGCCTCACCCACGGCGGGAGAAGTCATTGGACGATTTCCCCGTCCCCTAAAAAACCAAAAAATAAAAAATACCCACATTAAAATAAATCCAGTACTCCGATCTCTGAACTCCTTTGCACCTTACCAAACCCACAACTATATATACATACAAAGCAATGTAGTAGCTACAACATACCACAAGCTAAAAAACAACCAGAATTCTCAGAAAACAATAATTTTCAAGTACATCAGAGTTCTAAACAAACTGCAGTAGTAAGTAGTAAAAAGATGTTTATAAAAACGTTTTAAATTTAACTTTTTTATTACTTCTCAGTTCCATTTGAACGTGTGGATTTGAGAATTGAAAAGAAACATGCGCTTGGTGGAATGACTGCTTAACCTTCCTTGTTCTGCCATTTGTAAGCTTCGGTAGGTCAAGGTGTTTCTGTTTATGACTATCGTGATTAAGGATTAAGGTTGCAGGGAGCAGCTGGATGCAGGTCGCTTCCAACCGGCCTATTTGGAAGTCATTGTGGGAGGCCTATGTTCAGCAGTGGACGTCTTGTGGCTGATATGATGATGATGATGAAGAAGTATCGTGAGACATACTAAGTTAATTGAAAATAACGGTATACTTACGTGATATGATTGAAAATCGCTCTACTAGTTTCAAGTCACAACGGGACTTTCATTCATGCGCAGCGTGTATAGTGCGATGACGTCACGTAGTCAACAGTATTTTGAAAACTATGTTCTAAACTTGATCGGTATTACGGACGATATTAAACGAGGCTTAAAGTTATTGCACACGTTCTCAATTTAGAGTGTTGAGTATGAAAATCGAACTGGAAAATTCCAGTAAGCTAAAGTACCATTGAAATCGGTGATTTTCGTTTTTTTTTTTTGTAGTAACTGGAATAGATTGTTAACTTCATGCCATCACAGATTACTATCATAATACTAACTACATTTATCAAACTATTGAAGGTACCTATTAGATTGTAATTAATTATGTATGTCGGTGTATTTTGGTTCTAAAACTGAAATTAGTTTTTTTTTTTAATAATTTGGTTATTACTTTTTCACGTAGGATTTTACACCAGAGATTTTCTGGGTATGCAATTTATTTTTATTTTTCAATATATTGGAACACGAGATCAAACTAAGTTCTCATTTTATCGTTGGCTAGGAAGTTACCAGCAGCCATTTTGAAATTTTTAACTTTTCATTCTCTAGTAAAGTTATTTTTCGTATGGTAACAAAATATCAAGAAAAATATGAAATTTAAAAATTTAAAACTCTTATTATTTACTTACAATATGTTTTGATTGTTATCAGATTTTTTCCTCGTAGGAGGTATTAATTTAAAATTTGGTGAAACAATAAAAATATAAAATGAAATATTATACGACAACCATACAACAACCAAAACATACATTCGATATTGTGTTTGTGAATAAAATGGCTAACGAATCACCCACGTGCATAATATCAGTTTACAATTGAAATTCATCCATAATAACAATTAAAACGTATGAGTTTAAATTAACGTCACTTACTTAATTAAGCCAGAATAAATGAACGAATCTAGATAATTTTTACTTCAAGGTGAAAAATCCTCATGGACTACCTTACTGACTAAAACCCATCCAGGCCTCAAATCTCACACGTTAATACAAAGGAGTGAGAAACGAAATTATTTTGCAATCCTCGAAAGTCTGAATGACCAAGCCCACCTCAAAATGCACAGAGGAGTAAGGTGTTGGTCTCCTCCATGTAACATTTTAGAGGCGCGCCTGCCTCTTGTTAAAGGACACAACATTATCATCATCATTATGCCAGCCACTGCTGACCATAGGCCTCCCCAATAACTTTTAGATAGGCTGGTTGGAAGCGACCTGCATCCAACACCAAGAACATATACCTTCATGAAAACTCAAATATGTTGGTATTACGAATATCCATAGGTAGCGCAGGTGATCCGTCTGCTCGTTTGTCCCATACCCCGTAAAAATTCTCGGTAAAGTGAGCAAATCCGCCGACAGAAGCAAGTTGGAATTAAAGCAAACTTCGCCATCCCTATTAGTGAGAGTTTAATTGGCTTCTAACGATGAGTCTCGAATTCTCAATATCATGTGTGTGGGCAGATTTACTTCTATAAATAGACTTAAGATATATTTCACGTCAAAATTATATCTCCAACCAACAAATAGCGACCTACAAGACTGTGGGTTTTATCTAAGTAAAATACCTCGGTTTGTCGTAAGATACAGAACAATGGATTTTGGATTTGATTCATATATCGAATAAAATAGTACGAAATGAATATCTACGTTTTTTTTATGATATAAGCCGGTGAACGAGCAAAGGTACCACCTGATGGTAAGCAGTTGCTGCCGCCCATGGACACCCGAAACACCAGAAGACACCCGAAACACGTGCGTTGCCAACCTTTTGTGGGTTAGGCATTTAATTGTTATTGGGGATTGGGAAGGGGTAACTTCAATAATTATACAATGAAACACACAACAATTTAGCAAAGGCTCATTCTTTACTACATGGGACCCATAACATAACTAGGTAGCGTAAAGCAGGTTCTACATCCGTCATCATCAAACAACCTATAGAAGTATTGATGTCCACTGCCGACCAAAGACCTCTTCTCATACGGAGAAGTTTTGAGCATAAATCACCACGCTTCAACGCGGGTGTTAAAATTCCAATTTATACTTCCCAACTATTTCGTGGAATAAAAAGTTAGTACTAATGATACGTTGGAATAACAAGTGAACATGTTTTTCCGCCATATTTATTTTATTTTCTGAGAATAACGAAGTATAAACATGAATGTCCGTTTTTTGAATATCCGCTATGTTATCGGGCGGAGTTGAAAGGCAGGTAATTGAGTAGATTGTTTATTTTTATTTCAAATCTGTACTAACAATATGAAACTCAAAGAGGATGTGTTTGGATAGATTTATAAAAATGTATATGCGTTGATTTTCTAACTAAGTGTTTGTACACGTTGACTCGTGGGCGCGGGTAGGGTCGCGCTATTTACATTGCATCTGCATTTTGTGCGAGAACAATTTTATTGGATGTCGTATGATATTTGATATAACGCAACCGTGCCCGCACCCGCACCCGCTTCCACGTACTAGCTCTCGCCAAAATGGCGTAATGTGACAATCAAGTACCCCGAACATACCTGAGGAAATATGGCCGTTTATGTCGACATGCAAATTTTGTATTGGAACTCAGTATTTTACCATTGCACTGTAATACTTAAAATACTACTTGAAATACCGGGTGGACTTCCATTGGGTGCAAACGAAACAGTTCGAATCTACATTCCTAATCCGAGCAGCTAGGGAATGGAACAATATGCTTCTATTTTTCCTAAGAAATACAACCCGGGTCTTTTCAAGGTCAGAGTGAATAAGTACTATCTAAGTGTGTGTGCCTTCGGCCACATCTTCTATTCCCTGTTCTGTCAGAAAGTGGATTGGTGGACAAACGCAGACTTATCAACGCAAAAAAAAATACATACACCGTATTTTTCCTCTCTTTTGAACTTTGATCTGTAATTCCAGGTGCATAAAGTAGCTGTATATAATTATGCTTATGTTAAAATAAATATTTATTTAGTTACTTTATAGTAGAATTTTTCCGAGAGCTGTTTCATTGATCTGTGAAAGATTGTGTATCTATTAAATAAATACGAACAACTCGTTTGTTTGTTGCAATTTTAAAGTTTCTTCGAAAACTGCAATATCGAAATCCTTACTTTTTATTAAACATTTTTAATACACATATTTATACAAGCTTTAGGCAAGACTGTCTATAATCACTAAACATCAGAGAAAACTTTGGAAAACATTGGAACGAAAAACTGCCTAGTTATACATTGCCCGACCCGGGAATCAAACGTGAGACCCCTTACCGCACTTACGACCACTCGACCAACAAGGCAGACGTTTGGTTTAGTTTTATTTTTTTTGTAATTATAACTATGCCCGGTATGTGGCAATAGGCTCACCACCTATTACATGGGACTTACAACATAAATTGTGAAATGCGGATGTTCATTGGCATTATGTGCCATAATGTGCACCTCTACCTATCCCTTCGGGGATTAAAGGCGTGACGTTATATTGTAATTATAACTACCAGTTACTGTAATTGGTTTCCAGTTTAAAATAATTCAAATAGGTAAATAAATAAACATACAACTTTTTAATTAAAAAAAAACTTATATAAGTGTAGAGTAAAAACATAATAAAATTTCACACGGAATAAAAATACAGGCAAAGTTAAAACATTCCAACTAAAACGTTGCCAAGTGAAAGCGAAAGGTGAAAAATTTTAATTACATTGTTGAAATATTAAGTCGCAGCAAAATAACGGGTGTCCCAATAAGAACGCAAGATTTAAATTTGGCGGCATTCGAAGTATCATTGTTTGACATTTGAACACGTGCTTTTTTTTATTAGTACAAGGTACGAGGTCAGTAAAAATGGAGCGCTACACGATTAAAAATGAGCAGGTCAAGCGCAAACAGTCAATCATGGTGTTCGGTATCGTAAAATGATAACCAGTCTTTTCGTACCTCGAATTGAAGAAATGGATTTGGAGGGCATGTGTTTTCAACAAAATGGCGCCACATGTCATACAGCCAGAGAAACAATTGAATTGCTGCATCAGACATGTCCCGGTCGTGTTATTTCACGTTTTGGAGACCAGAATTGGCCGCCTAGATCATGTGATTTATCAACATTAGACTTTTTTCTTTGGGGTTTCTTAAAGTCGATGGTTTGTGCGAATAAGCCGACGACGACTCAAGCCTTAAAAAGGAAATTGGACGCTGTATTAATGAAATACCGCAGCATTTATGCAAAACGATCATTGAAAATTTCATTGAAAGATCGCGTATGTTTCAGCAAACCAGCGGCAGCCATCTGCCCGATGTATTGTTCCATAGATAACCTCATCCTCTCTACTTTACGATATTATAAAGCTCTCACGATTTTTTAAAAAATATCTGCGTTTTATTTAGTATTTAAATCTTGCGTTCTTGTTGGGACACCCTTTACTTTAATGGCCGCCCCCAGCAAGTTGGCTGAGTGACGGCGTGCCAGTTTTAATTTTAGCCACTCAACTTTTTATACATTTTATAACAGTAACTGGGTTTTTTAAACTTGTTTTCGCATAATATGTTTGTTTACTTAATGTGAAATACATGAGTGAAATAATACATCACATCAACAGCCTATTAGGGGCCACTGCTGACCGAAGCCTCTTCGCGTATGAAGAAAGGTTTTGAGCATTAATCGCCACGCTTGCTCAATGCGGGTTGGCGATTTCAAACTTATAATTAGAAATTATAAGCTCAGGTTTTCTCACTATGTTTTCCTTCACCGTTTGTCAGTGGTATCTAAATAATCTTAAAAAATACATAATATAACTCGGAAAACGTCACATTGGTACTTGCAGTTGGTTCGAAACCTACCTATCGCCCGCCGCACCCGCACCCTCATGAATGAGGAGTGGGTGTCATAAACCTCCAAGCCACAACGATTACTTAAATTAAGTGAAGTAATGATTTAAAAAGATAAAGCATTTCGAAAATATGCACTGTAGATCAGTTAGAATAAACATCGATGTTCGGTTGAATTTTGATTTGTGTCTCAATTTATTCGATACTTTATCCACATTATCATAATCGAAAGTTGTTGATCGTAACTGAAGTTTTAAATAGCTGAAAAGTTTTAAACAATATCGGGCTTGTTTGAAAACTTTCTTTCTTTTTAATATTTGCTTTGACGTTCAAAAGTGCCTATTAGGTCTATTTAAAATAAACAACTTTGACTTTGACTTTGATTATGAAGCAGTCAAGGTTCTTTTCAAGGGTCTACTGATAAAGAAGTTTACAGATAATTTATAAGGTGTTCTAAAATTATCTGCCACGGTTTAATGGGAGGTAGTGTTGTGTTAGAATTAAGAGATTTTTATTTTCATTCAATAGAATCTTCGTTTGTTATGAAAGATGTACTGATGTAGACTCAATGTTTATTAAAATTCTTTATGTTTTCAAATTGAATTACCTGCTTCAGGATACGAAATTTCTTCACTATTGTAATCTTCAAACACAACACTACCATTAAAACCGTGGCAGATAATTTTAGAACACCTTATACATATATTTCAGTCCATTGACACCTCCCAAAATGACCAAAACACCATTCTGTCACAAGTAATACGTGAAGAAATGACCCGAATTCAATGGGGGTTTGACCTAATGGTGTCAAACTTACCTGTAGATATCTATCAACTGCTAAGATCCTATTGTTTACTAATGGCCACCTTAATTTGACACTTCCGTGGGCATTGTGTCGACTTATCTTTACGCTCTATTTCGCACATGAGATGGGCAGAGTCATATCGTGTTTTGTGTAAGATGGTTTTTTGTGTGTAATGGATGAATGGTTCCTAATGGGGTTGGTCGATGGTTGGTGTAAATAATGTGGTTTTGGTAGAGTGAAGATGTTAATTGCTTTGTTAAAATCAATGCGTTCGTAAGTTTCAAGAGTCAGTTGAGTTTGGTTCTCAAGTTAAAATAATTGATGTTAGGTTCTAGTCTCATATTTTTTTTTAAACGTTGGTAAACTAGGATTTTCTCTTGTATCCTGGGTGCGTTTACAAACATACAATTTCACATACATCATACCCAGACCTCGAACAACAATTTGTGGAGCACACAAACAAACATTGAACAATGCTGAATGTACAGAATCATTGACCAATCATTATCATCAGCCATCAGAGACCTTTCCAAAAGCAAATATTGATGTTTCATAAAAGCAAAATAATGTGTATCGAATTGATATTTTGACTTTGACTACGGTTTTAAAGGATTTCAACATCATAACAAGACATTTCAAGCAACAGCACTCAGTCATTTAATGGTGTCCATTAAATATTCATATTATTCATCATCATAAATTGATCCATAACTGTTCATACTTAAGTATCAAAATCCATAAAGTAATGCTTTATAAACAATAACTTAATATCACGCTTTTGTATGTATACCATAGCCGGTAAACAAGCAGAGGGATCACCTGATGGCAAGCAATCGCTGCCATATACTTATATACACACCCGAAACACCAGAGGCGTTCCATAGAAGTGCGGTAGCCGCCTTTTGGTGGTTAGGAATGTAAGAGTTGTTGGGGAATCGGGGATTGGAAAGACAATTGGGCCTCCGTTAACCTCACTCACACAACGCAAGCATTGTTTCACGTCGGTTTTCTGTAAGGCCGTGGTATTAGTCCGGTCAAGCCGACCCATTCGTACCGAAGCATGATTCTCACATAAAAATCAAGATTAGAAAGAACATCGGGCATTTTTGTATGGGACACTTACCTACGGCGAACAAAAATAAAATTAGGTACGGTGGATAGGCAATTAAATCTAGTTCACAATGGTATAGTTCCCATATCTGTGGGTCGTGGCAATAAGGAGAAATTGGACATTTAAAAAATATTTATAAATGTTTTTGGGCAATAATTGAAGAGGAAAAAGGGAATCAAAAATAATTAAAACAACATATTTTTCTCTTAACTTTTGGCGAAGGACTGCGATGATGATGACGAAGGACTGCGATGTAGTAAGATAAGCTAGCTACCTGCGCGAGCGCAACATATGTATACCAGTTTTAGGACTATGGGCGAGAGTGAGAACGAAACATGCACATCAACTTGACGGATTTAGTCTGATTGGGTTTACAAAAATACCACGGAGTGATATTTTAACTTACTGAGCGGTCGTTTAGTAATTAGGAAAAATAGTCAACTTAAAATATCATTTTCATTTTACTAATTATTTCCATTTTCCCATTATTGTGAATCAAAATAACTACACAATATTAAATATGATTGCAAACACTTTCATTTAAAAATGTTTTGGTTTATGTTCGCGACTTTTAAAAAATCGGGTAAAAAACGCCCGATGTCCTTACAATAACACATTGGCTCACACTGGAAACAGAATTCAAATCTAAGCTCTTATAATCACTGCACCAAGAAGGCAGTCCAATTAAACATTTAAAATTATTCCCCTTAATAACTCACTGCCTTCTTACTGACTTGTAGCTGTGAAGACAAGGGGGGGGGACCCTTTACCCCGTTTCCAAGGTCAACACAAACAAACGACGAATTTTCATTAAATGAATAACACAATAAATCTGCTGATTAAACTTTGCCCATTGTATTTTGGTACTTATACGTGTCATGATAGAGATGAATTTACAGTGTATTAAAAGATAATTAGGTTACTCGTTAGTGTTTAATCGGTTTTGATTTATGGGTCAGTTAAAAAGTTATCTTTACTTTTTATCCTATACAACTAATTTGGTAATTCTCAGGTACAAAAGAAAAATAGTTGTATTAAAGAAAAATCATTATATTTCAATCAACCACCAACATGCTGACTACCTAGCAGATAACCGGGACTCCAGCTGGAAGAGCAGGAGCTTTAGTTTTTATAGTCAGTAAGAGTCTGACACTCCCTCACACCTCACCTACGGCGAGACAAAACCATTGGATGATTACCCCCTCAAAAAAAAGAATAGTGATTATGGAAACATAACATTATCATACATCAACAGCCTATTAGTGGCCACTGCTAAGCAAAAGTCTCTTTTCACACGGAGAAGATTTGTGCACTAATCATCACGATTATGCTAATACATACATAACTTCAAGCCTGTCTCCCTGTAGGCAGAGACAATGTGCCGTCAGTTATGACTCACCTCTTATTACATGGTACTTAAGACCCTTATATACCTTTTTCGCGTCAACAACAGTTGTTGAGAAAAGACTGATTCTTTTCACAACAACTATTATGCCAAATCCCTTTCTAAATAGGAAAGTGTTTTGTCAACATCGTTCTTACTAAAGTTTTAACCAAATAATCGAACAACGAATGCCACAGCGTTCTTTTTAAAATTTGCACCGCACACTTTTGTATAATTAGTGGGACTTCTGCATGTACCTATAATTGCTTTAAACAGATCCACCACGATTCGTGCTTGTGCCTCATAAATCAAATATGTAGTAGCATTCTGTTTTGGCAGCAGAACTGAGAACGTTTTAATTGCAAAGTTTTATTAAACATTTCCGCAATTTTTTGTATCATTGTGTGGAGTTATGTTTCTTTGTTCTATTTTGTGCTTTATGCTGCAAGCTGTGTAAATACGGGAGATATTTTCGCATCGTGTGCTTAATGTGAAGTCTAGTTGTTTGAAGAAACTTGTGATAGGTGAGTTATTTTCATTTGTACAGTCAGTCAACGTCACGCCTTTTATACCGGAAGGGGTATGCAGAGGCATCTGCACATCACGGCACGTAATAAAAACTTTTTATTCCAACGGCGAAGAATAAGACATTGTTGAATGTGAATATCTAGACACAATAACAGAAAAGATCAAAATACTTATTGTTTACAAAATTACGTTATTATTTATTTGAAGTTTCTCGATAAACACCAAAGTTCTTGCTATTTATCCTTTGACTTCTTCTACAAAATTTTGCTTTTATGAGTACTATTTATAATGATAAACCGTCTCCCATCATCAGAGAGTGACGTAACACCCTTATCCAGATCAGATCTATTCCCAACTACGAGAAACTACGATCATAAATCCACAATATGTCGATACCGGAATCAATGAATTTACTGCTCACCCAGGCTTTGGGCGGAAACATCGACTAGTTCCCGACACATTTATACTATAACTAGATGACATAAAATATTATATTGTCACGCCGAATTCACTCAAAATGTCAAAGTGGCCCGGAGGTTTAAGAGGTCAGCTTCTCATGCATAAGTGTGCGGGTTCGAAACCTACCAACAGCAAGTACCAATGGGGCTTTTACTGAGTTACCGAACTCTTTTATTCCGAATCACTGTAACAACTTAATGATATAATACTGAATTTGTTACTATTTACGTGATACTAAATTCTCAGGATACCTATAGTATTGCCTGAGAATCTTAACACCGCGATTCAGAAAATGGTCTCAAATAAAAAGCGCCATCTCTTGACAAAAATTGGAACTATGTTTTATTTGAATCGCGGTTTTCTTATATATTAAATGCTATGTGGTTAAACAAACATCTTAGAGAGATACAATATAGTCAAAAAAGCAATCTTTCGGCCACTCCGGGAAGTAGGCGTGGCATAACAATATTAACAAAACAAAGACAATTTGTTGTCTGCTTTTAAAAACAGTGTCCCCAACCTAACGACATTATACCGACGTTTTTCCTCAATTACGAACAGCTGATGCATTTTCCGCCATGTTTGTTTTTCTGTCAGGTTGGTAGCAAGTTTAGTGTGGTCGTTATTTTTTATCTTTTATTATGAGTACAGCTGTTTGTTGAGTTTCTTTTGTAGATTATATAATATTAAGTAATACGAAGTATCGCTACTGATATTCAAAGAGTTAAATGGAGGTCACACAAATATTTTTGCGTTGACAAAATTGAGCAATTAGCAAATTTTTTATTACAAAGAATCCAGTTTAAAGTAGTTTATAGAAGAAGAATACAGTCTTAACCGGCTTAGAGGATAATAATATATTGTTGTCAAAACATTTTAAGTGTGTGAGGGCCATGCTTCAACACGAATGGGCTGACTTGACCGGAGTGATACACGGCCTCACAGAAAACCGACGTGAAACAACGCTTGCGTTGTGTTTCGTTGTATGAGTAAGGTTCCAGGAGACTCAATTACCTCCCTTCCTATCCCAATATCCTATTTCCAAACAACCCTTAAATTCCTAGACCCCAAAAGGCCGGCAACGCGCTTGTAACGCCTCTGGTGTTTCGGATGTCGATGGACGTTTACAGGCTCAAAAAACTCAAAACTCAAAATATTTATTTGCACGTTAAGGTAGGTATTACAGGTCTTAATTTAAATGTTAGGTACATCTTAACTGCCTTTTTCAGGCGTTGCAAATTTGAGGGCTAACTTATACCATAAATAGTATTTAATCAGTAATTTTATTCAGAATGAACAGTATTATTATCTTACTTTTATTCTGATTAAATAAAACCATACATTTACAAAATTACAATGCGCAAAGAATTCTTACAGTGCATTGTGAGATTTCAAAAGGCTTACTTTAAAATATTACTGGAAGCACTCCAATAAAGCTACTCAGTCAAAAATATTTTCAGATTTATTCTTATTCAAACAGAAATAACGTCCGATGTTATTTTTGAACCACTTCTTAAAATTATTCTTTGAAGTTATTTTAAACCCTTTCTTCACTTCTCCTTATTGTACGACTTTTTGGAAATCCATTAATCTATCTTCCGTTAGTATCGTCTTCATAATCAGTCAGAAATACGCCCACTGTTTTGGTGTTGTGTGTTGAAAACTCTTAGGTACAAGAGAGGTTTTGCTTCCATCCCCAAACTTGGTAAGTGACTTGATTATCGCAAACGCGGCATACAACGGTGGTCACAGTTACCCCGTTACCCTTTACCGGTAAGTAACCATTAAATGACTCTGAGTACGGCGGTAAGACATAGAGAATAAAAAAATTGGTTCATCTTACTAATATTATAAATACGAAAGTTTGTGTGTATGTTTGTTACTCAATCACGTCAAAACGACTGTAGGGAACAGGATGAGATTTGGTAGATGAAAAGAACAGGGGTAGATAATGATCCGGAATAACATATCCCATCAAAAACATCCTGTAAAACCCAAGTCTCGCAGCTCAGTCTTTCTACCGTCAAAAGTTGTGAGATCCATGTAATACCAAGTCGGTTAATCTATTTAGTGTCTACTTGAAGGACCTTCTGTCTTAAGTTATTACATAAGTTATTATCATGCCAATATTAAAAATATTTAACGTTTTAAACAAATAGATCGACTTGGACATCGCTTGATTTGATTATTAGTATGTATCACACTACACAGCACGACGGGCCAGCGACCAACAGGAACGAGAGTTTCAATCGCGTAAGGCGCGAGAGACTAAAGAATCTAATATAATATTGTAATATTCATTTTGTTTTCATGCGATGTCCAAGTCGATCTATTTGTTTAAAACGTTAAATATTTTTAATATTGGCATGATAATAACTTATGTAATAACTTAAGACAGAAGGTCCTTCAAGTAGACACTAAATAGATTAACCGACTTGGTATTACATGGATCTCACAACTTTTGACGGTAGAAAGACTGAGCTGCGAGACTTGGGTTTTTTACAGGATGTTTTTGATGGGATGTGTTTTTCATTACGTCGACCATTTTACAAGTAATAATGTTGTTCAGTTTCATGGGCTAAACACACCCTTACCCACCCTATACCCCCTCCCTTGCCTCATATGGTAGGTACCTATCTACACCTATTAAATTTATAACCACCACCAACCACCAACTGCATAAATAACTTTGTAATCCCATATATTTATATGGGATTACAAAGTTATTGATGCAGTTGGTGTATTTGGAAAACTGGACCGAAATTACAAAATATTTAAGTTTTCCCATGATTAAGACACTAAACTCTATATGTATTCCAAATATGAAGCTTCTAAGTCTGCTAGAAGTGCCTTGGACTTTTGATGATCGGTGAGTCAGTGAGTGACAAAATTTAGAAACTTTAACAAGTTGTCATTCTTAAACTACTGGTTCAAATTGACTGAAATTTTAAATATTCCGTGTTTATACAATGCCGGATTAGTTACTGAAGATTCAGGTTTCTTGCTTTATCCACAAACGAATTATAGGGGGTCGAAAAAGGCCCGAATTGCTTCGAGAAAAGGATGGTACGGCCGTGCCGCTTTTTTTGCTCGACGCGTGGCCGGGGCACTGCCGTGCCCCCAGATAGGCTGTTTTTTATCTTACCGGAATGCGGACGAAGCCGCGGGCGAAAGATAGTGTAATAATAATTTTATTATAAAAAGAACCCACTTAAAGTGTCATTAAGTACGAATTTTATTTACCCACATTTCCTCAGTTAAGGAGACTGAAACCTTTCAGTCTGAAACCGAGGTCAATGAACTTGTTTACGTGGTTCATCTTGATTTAGTACTTGTCGTAAAACTGAAGACTTACGGTAGGACTGAATTGAAGCTTTTATAAAAAAAAAGTAGGACACTACCTCGTTTATCAAGCACGGTTGTTGAACGCGAAGGACTTAGGTTTGTTTCTTGGGTGGTACAAAAACATGTAGAACAGAGTTATTATATTAATTATGGTCTATATAATGTTTCGAAATAATTATGAATCAGTCACTATTAATCTTATGTCGGAATGCTGCTCATAAAATTAAAAGTATGCAGTGCACGTGAAAACTATACCTAGTCTTTTTTAAAGGGGTAAAGTCAACCATTGATTTCGATCCCTTGGACCGTAAGGCGAGAGGGAATCCTTTCGCCTCGCCCAGGGCTTTTAGCTCATCTCTTACTGACTAAACCAACCCGTTTCTACTCCTGCTCTTCGAGCCGAAGCCATCGGGAACCCGTTAGATCTGGATCTTATGCCTAAACAAGTTGTATGAATTAAAATATCAATAAAATTAATTAGATTTCTAGTTGTCAATAATTAAAACACTTACGGTCTTAAAGGTAGCTCGTTAAATAATATCTCAGTGAAATTATTTCCCGCTGTGTATAACAAGTTTTTGTAAGGTCTCATCTATGCACTATTACTTTAGTCTAGACAATGAATTATGGTTCATTCTTAACTTTTGGTCCATGATGAACTTCTTGTGCTTAGAGTTGGTGAATGACCTTGTATGAAGCCAACTGTTCCTTTATTTTTCAGAATATTTAACTATATTATGAACCACACCGTCACAGATCTTGATTTTGAGTGTTGGTGAAATTTACCTTTTCAAAGACAAAACATTTAAAAAATAAAACCGTAAATTATTTTTAAACGTCAACAACTAATGGAATTGTGGCAACACATAGGCTATCGACGAGCAAAATCAACGGATGACCTCACAAATATCCTGTGTCGCACATGATGAAGTTTACATGCGAATTAACACTGATAGAAAATCCCAACACAACAGTTGGGCAGAAAGCCCGCCAGGCTGATCACCTAACCTGCCGGAGGATTTTTTCTTATCAGTAACTTTAATCTCTGTTCCCTATAGTGGTGACCCCGATGATTGAAACCAACCTTCAGGAGCAGATTAGCACCGTCATCCTTATAATACCTCCCCTCAAATCACTTCTCCGCTGAGCGGTAATCAAGTCGCAGCCAACCAGCATCCTCGGCCTCATCAGGGACCACCACACGCTACATCAAGATATGCAGCCTGGTTCTTCCCTACGGCCTGATCAGCGTCTTGGCACATCACTTTCTGCACACGGAACTAAACGTCTCCCTCCCGTTTCAGACTATTTCGCCACTACGCACCTACCCTCGCAGCATCTTCCCCGACTCACCGTGGGACACTGCGAGCTTCACTACTCCGACTCACTAGAGTATCACCCTGCACCGCTCACCCGACTCACTGGGCATTCAGCGGCACAGTTCCGACTCACTGGAACTAGGGAATTTCTACACTGGCTCTGGCACCGCTCATCTCAAGCATCGACAGCCGTCTCAACAGGATCGACCTCCGGTCTTGGGGGGGAGTGATGTGGCGACACATAGACTATCGACGAGCAAATCAACGGATGACGTCACAAATATCCTGCATCGCACATATGAAGTTTACATGCGAATTAACACGGATAGAAAATCCCAACGAACAACAGTTGGGCAGAAAGCCCGCCAGGCTGATCACCTCGCCTGGTCGGAGGATCCTCCTTTTCTTAGGGAACTTTACTCTCTGTTCCCTAAAGAATAAATAATAGTCTGTTAGTCATTGAAGTTTTTTTAGGGAAGGAAATTGTTGCAATATTGTAAACCTTTACTTCTATTGAATATCTGTTTAAGCAATCGATGAACAACAATTATAATACTACGTCTATTCCATTACACGGCTTGACAATAGCGTAGCCAACAGCAACAGCATCCATTAATGTTACACTAACTACAGGGACGTGTAGCCTCCATACAAATGTAGCAATGTACGGCAAACGAGCTATTGTGTGCAGCCATTGTATTGACGTTATTGTTTGTTTGTGCTGTTATGTAAGTGGACACCATTTTTAAACTATCAGGTTTTGTTAAAGTGCATGATATTAAAGTAATAGTTGTAGCTTTTCTACCAGAGATGTGTGACGTCGCTGTGGATGCATTTGGCTTCCACCAATCATAATTCATTGGTACATGGCATAGAAAGATACGTGCTATGGATGTGTGCTATGGATAGCTAACCTATTGATAAAATCGACCTACGCATCTTCAGCGACATAGCTTAGTATCGTTGGAAACAGTCACATAGTTTTACAGCTTAGCTATTACATCTTCGTAGCATAGCGAAAATCACCCTAAAAACTGTATCATGGATGCTGTGGCTAGATGACCGGCCATTACACCTACATACACTACGTTTCACAGATTTAAAGTTCCAAGATTCTTTGCCCCAGTGAAGGATCCAGGGATTGTAATAAGTTTAACTTTTTTCCCGAAAAGATAGGCAGCAACTCTTGGTAGAGGGTATTAATATTTTTTGGGCAGCAATTCACGTTATGAAATTAGACACTAATTTGCAACAAGTTGTAAGTCACATGTAATACGAGATCAGCCTATTGGCAAATCATTCTTTCCAAACTTCGCATTTCATTACATCAAAAAATCGCAATTATAACCATATTTTGATCAACACATATACTATATCAACAATATCTTGAAGTCCCTAAGGACCTATTAACGTACACATTATTTAAGCCAAAACCGTTTAAATAAAACAGACGTCATAGTATTGAACATTTATAATGAAATGAGATAATACTACATCAATACAAAACGATGATAAATTAGATACAATAAAATACTGATACAGCTGTTTAAATAACCAAGAAACAGATAATAACTAAAACTGGAAACAATGACGAATTACCTAAAAATGTAATAAATATAAACTTATCCATAAATCATGAACAAAAATAAAACAAAGCATAAAAACCTCGGCAGTTCCACAAACAACGAAAAATAAACAAAAAAAAAATTTCGAACAATTTCAAACAAATCAAAATCAATCAACTTCAACAATACATAAATACACACAAACACACACTTTATTTATCAATCATAAAAATGTGTATTTATTCATTTCATCAATCAACAATAAAAATAAATAAGCGAGCAATCGAAACAGTCAAGTTATTACTAAACATTTGTTTTACTGTCACGGATAATTTTCAGGCTCGCGCCACCCGTTTCAGTTTCGTTTCAGCAGCCATAGCGGCCTCACGTCCCTACTGCGCGCCAACCTTACGAAACTTTCAGTTACATCCAACAACTCATAATTACAAAGTGTTCCAACTAAAATAATAAACTAAAAACATTGAATAATAAAAATTCATAAATTTTAGTTACTAAATTCAGAATATAAATATTCATTATTTTTATTTTAGTTTTTTTGTTTTGTTTTATTTTTTATTTTATTTTGTATGAGTGTTTCGGGATATTTGGTTTTGTTTTAGTGAAGGAATAGTGGTGTGTTATTTTTTTTGTGATTGTGATATGTTAATTGGTCAAAATAGGTGACGAGTATAGTTATGGGCCTGAACAGCCTCTGTGTGGTGGATTGGAAGTGAATTGGACGCTATGTTATTATCATATCAAACGCATACTTACCATCCTGATGTCTTTTTATGGTGCCAATGTAAGTATATTAATTATTATTTAAGTATATTTATATTAATTAATTGTTAATATTTTTTTTATTTATCTGCTGTTTTTGAGGGGTGTTTTATTTTATGGAAGGGATGAATTTGTTTAACGTTTTTGTAATTTAGTTTTATTTTGGGTCGTTGTTTTAGCGAGGTTTATAATATTATACTGATTTGTGACGATTTTTTTATAATATAGGTATTCTATTTTTAAATTTAGTTTTATAAAAAATATATTTTTAGGATGATATAAAAATAAAAATCGGAATCAATTTTAATTCTTTTAAAAATGTGTTATTACTTATTAATATGCTTCAGATGTAGTAAAGTGTTTCGAAATTAATTTTGACATAGAAACCTACATGGCAAACTTATATCTATTTTACCTAATTTAATTAACAAACTTACCCTATAAAAGATTTTACGTGGTTTATTATCTTTTTCTTGAATATTTAGATTTTTAAACAATATATAGTATTTAAATTCTTCTTATCGATTAAAATAAATCTTACAATTTATAACTGTATATAGTATTTAAATTCTTCTTATCGATTAAAAACAAATCTTACAATTTATGACTGAAAACGTCGGATTAATCTTTTCAGATAAGAAATCATTAGACGTTTATAAATAATTTGTTATTACTTCCGTAAACTTAAAATAGAATATTTGATTTTTGCCATTGTTTCAATAAATTGCAATAATATTCATCACCAAGTTATATCTTCAGTTTCTTCAGGATACATGGTTTCTTATCATCTGAGTTTTCTTAATTTTTTTTAAACTAATATTTTCTCCTATGACGTGGGTGCGTTTACAAACATACAATTTCACATACATATGACAGCCAGACCTGACACAGCAATATATGAATCTAAAAAAGAGTTGCTCCTTGCGGGAATCAAACCCGCTACACGTTACGCGGCAGCCAGTTGCAGTCATTTCCCTACATGTCTTACCAAATACATCCTAATATGGCAATACGGAATAAAATTTGCTTATAGACTATGAATAAATAAAACTTAAAACTGTAGTCATAAAGTTTTAGCTTATCTCTTTTATACATACATACATATATAAAACTTAGTACTGTGGTCTATCTCTTTAGGGACCACCCAACTCAATAACGACATGTCCCAAAAACTAATTCCAAAACAAATAGCGATTATAAAAATAGCTTCGAGCTAAACATTGTTTGTCCCAAAATGGTCCCATTAGGAAATGGCAACGTGTCACACAAGTACGCGTGCTTTGCATACAAATTGTCTAACTGGATATGAATAGCAAAATGAGTTTGCTAATTGTTTCATATAATGTTTATGTTATACCGTATGTAGAATAATATGTTGGAGGAGTCATGAGTATGGGTTCTTCAATTAACTATGTAAGAAGTGATTAATGATGTCTAGTCTAATGATCAAAATATGGTAGATTGTTTCAAAATATTAAATACATATTTATTTATATTCTTGCATAAGCAAATACTTTCGAAGATATGTCGATTTGAAATGTCGCGTGACGGCACTCTATACGTAGAAGTGACACTTCTAAACTTTGATTCGTTTTATCTAAGTCTAAGTATTGTTATCTTGCCATCAGACCACCACAGATGGGGCCCAGTAGGGCTGATGCCTGATCCGGAGCTGCGGACTACCTAGCGGGTTTACCGGGGCTTCGGGTCGAAAAGCAGGAGAAGGAACGGGGTGGTTTTTAGTCAGTAAGAGTCTGACACTCCCTTTCGCCTTGCCCAAGGCGGGAGAAGTCATTGGATGATTTTCCCCCCTCAAAAAAAAAAAAAAGTATTGTTATCTTATATGACAAAATACAAAAATACCTATGTGTCTAATATTTTTTTATTTCTTAACTGACGGACTAAATAGATTTTTAATTTTCATACCCCGTCATCCCTATTAAACACATTGAACGCCGTGGTAGTCACCGGTGACCGACATTAGCGGAGGATTTGCCTTCAACAGTTTTCTATTGTCAGTCAAAGACTTAACTACGGACAAATAGATGTTTAGTCTAACGACCAAAATTGATTGGTCTTTGTCTAAAATCTCTGGATCGATTTCAGTTTTTGACAGACACTAATGTCAAACAATTAAACGTCTAAAATCGATCTCAATTCAAAGATTAATTGCATTAAGATCGGTTAATAGATCGGCCGTAAATAGATCTTGTTTTATCTTCCATTATGATCTCTGACAGATAATTATAGTGGTCAATTCTGCCTCTCGTTGAGATAGGCAAAGACAGTTGAACACCCAATGCTACAATTTTGACACAATCCTCTTTCGCTGCATCTAGATTCTTCAGACCTCTGCACTTGTGCTAATCGATTTAGGAGCGCATGAATGCATAATATCCTCACACTAAAATATAACCTAATACCTATTTTCTTCGCTTTGATGTTGATGATGATATTTTGCATTAAATTCTCTCTTAATAACCTTCCTAATCCATACTAATTTTTAAATTAACTGTGACCGACAGGGTCCGTTATTGTGACTTCATATCGTTGATTTAAAGTTCTAAATGTGTGTTAGACAAAAACTGTAAAGGTGCTTGAGGTTTTACTTTTTTTTATTCTGGAATCTGCAAATTCTAAATCCATAATGCCCTTACGTTTTTGAGTAATGACGTCTTGATTGGATGTGCGTACATATTGTCCATGATGACAGTGATTATTAAAATTTTCCAGAATTAAAAAGTCAACCCATACATCGCTTATCTCTTTTATTTTGAAATAGAACTCAAAATAGCTTGCCTAACTTTCGTTCCAGAACTAGACACTTAGAAATTTATTGCAGAGTGACCAAACTGCGTGTGTTTGCAAATGGTTAGGGTAGTTAGGCTGAGTCAACATAAACTAGCGTTGGGACTCTGGCCGACTATACTCCGTGTTGTGTGGGGGCACAAATATATTGATCGGAGTTTCATTAGATACATAGTTCTGCATCGGAACCTCGTTTTTGTGGTCATTTGGTTGACCAGCAAGGAGTTTAGGTTTCGATACTCGGTTTCAGTTTTTTGTTTGTTTAGATTTCGATTAGCTCTATTTGTGTTCATAAATTGTAGTTATTGAGGTGTCTAGTTTGAATTAATCGGGTTTAGGTAACGTTTTAATTTTTTTGTTTCATAATATATTATGTTAGTCAATAACACAGTTTGATGTCCCTTATTCCTGATTACTATGGTCCAGAGATGCCGAAACTTTACTTAACAACGTGAATTTTTTCAAAGAAATATTTTTGGGGGTGCTACATGTGGTATGAAAATAAGAATCGATTTTGTTTTTTGGTAGAGTTTGGTTAAGCAAAATTTGTGGCGAATTGGAAACATTTGTGTAACTCCGTATATTTAATGTTATTCGTATCCGAAAATAGCGACAGGCATAGGACAGATTTTGTGATCAGTGATGTGCCCAAAATATTGTACTGTGTGCCATCAATGACACGCATGCCAATGATTAGCCATCCCTGATAAAACGCAACGTCATCCCTTTTATCCCCGAAGGGGTAGGTAGGGATGCATATTCCGGCTGTGATTCATCCCTGATATAATCTATAATAATGTTTTTTTCTATACTAGGATAGTTATAATCTTAACTAGCGACTAAGTCCTGTATACAGTAGCTACAAATACTTATAAAAGATTAAACATTTACAGCAATATACAAGTAAATACGAACAACAATACGTAGGTACTACACCGGCACTTGAGCTATCCGTTACTGTTCAAGATAAAATCTTCAAGAGTCACTTATCACAAATTCTCAGGACATTTCGTGAGATAATCACACTTACTCACGTTTTGTTTGAAAATGTATTGAATGTCCCATTTCTGTGATATACTTTACTATTGTTTCAATGTAACTGAATAATTATATTAATTTTTATTTTAATGTCCGTCCTGTAGAATATTTTCAAACATTATACACTTTTTTTATTTTCTTTGGGAAACAAATACTTTCGAAGATATATTGATCGACTGCGCGGTTGGCGCAGTGGCTGGGAAACTGGTTGCCGTGGCACGTGTAGCGGGTTCGATTCCTGCACGGAGCACCTCTTTGTGTGATCCACAAATTGTTGTTTCGGGTCTGGGTGTCATGTGCATGTGAAATTGTATGTTTGTAAATGCACCCAAGACACAGGAGAAAATACTAACGTGGGGTAACGTTTTTTCTAAAAAAAAAAGAAAAAAATGTTATGATAATATTCGGAGCTGCGGACTACCGAGCAGGCAGTAGAGGGTTTACCGGGGCTCCAGCTCGAATAGCAGGAGTAGGAACGGGGTGGTTTTTAGTCAGTAAGAGTCTGACACTCCCTCTCGCCTCGCCCTGGCGAGAGAAGTCATTAGATGATTTTCTCCCCTAAAAAGTCATGACAATATATGATCAATAGGGTAGATAACTTATTTTTATTTTAATGTCCTTTTTGTAGATTTTGAAAAATATTAGACACTAGCTACTTCCGCGCGGTTTCACCCGCTCTGCTTGGCTCCTATTGGTCATAGCGTGATGTTCTATAGCCTATAGCCTTCCTCGATAAATGCACTATTCAACACAAAAATAATTATTCAAATCGGACCAGTAGTTCTGGAGATTAGCGCGTTCAAACAAACAAACAATCAAACAGACAAACTCTTCAGCTTTATAATATTATATTAGTATAGATGTATTTTTTATTTTCTTTCAGAAACAAATACTTTCTAAGATATATTGATTTGAAATATTGCGTGATGTGACTTCTAGGTACGTTTTATACGTTGAAATGAAGTATTCCCACTTTTAAACTTTATATGACACAAAAAATACGTGTCTAATATTTTTTCGGTACCTAACTGACGAACTAAATAGATTATTAATGTTCATACCCCGTCATCATCCCTATTCAAGTACACAACTCTACAAAAATAAATGGCTACTCAAATAGTGGTTTATTTAGGTGTGGATGAGATGATTTGGCACAAAGATACAGCCTCACATAAAGCTAGCGTGAATCAACGCTTGCGTTGTGTTTCTACGTGTGAGTAGGGTTATCAGAGGCCCAATTCTCTTTGTATTTCTTACCCGAAATCCCTGATACTCGGCAAAGACATGAAGATAACATACGAAAAGTTTTCTATCATACAAGACATAAGAATAAGACCCGTATTCAAATGTACAAAATCCTGTGAGCAGAGCTGTGGCAAAGAGTTATACTCCAAACATCAGCCATTTTGTGTGGAGGATTATTAGATAGAGATCCTAGTTGGTCGAGTGGTCGCAAGTGCGACTGCCGGAGAAGGGGTGTCGGGTTCGATTCCTGGGTCGGGCAAAATATTGCTCGGCTTTTTTGGGCGAATTTTCGAAAATTTCTCAGTATATATATTTATATGTTCTTTACTACTACGCTACTAACACTAGAGTAGTTATTGTAATACTAACACAATATGGACCCTTGTTGTCTGAAATAAATGCATTTTAATTTTAATTTAATTTTCTACCCATTCAGCAAATCACGCCTGTATGATCTGTATAAAACATAAAAAGAAGATGTACATAATTATATCTAGTATCTCGTATAAAAAATGTACATAGTACCACATAATTCTATTAGGCACTTCCATACAATTTGATACTATCTCGAAATGGTAGCTACGCACTTGTTTTTCAAAGATTTTTCTACTAAGAAATTGTGCTTAAGAAGCAACATCGTGCTTCATATTCTCTGAAGGGAAAGAAAATATAACGAACATAAGTCTCATTAAGTATCAGTCTTCAGTGTTACTAAGAATTTTTCGAACATCTATAATATTTTGCTTGATTGCTTGGCTTGATAATTTTTACCTATAAGAATCTATATTATGTACTTAATTACATACTAGAACGGTCATCAAGAAATAATCAATACAATTTTTTTTTTATTTACGGGATTAGAACATTATTTACCAGTTAGATTATGTCATCTCACTTTATTCTATCAATACTTATAATAAATCTGTAGAGAGGTCAATCGTATACATGAAATATATTTAAAAAAAACCTATCAGGGTGTGATTGGAGATCGATACTGATGCCAAAAATACAATCAGTGAAATTTTTGTCTGACTATCAGTCGGTCTGTCTGTATGTATGTTCTTGATAGAAACAAAAACTACTAGACGGATTTTAACGAAACTTGGTACAGTTATTCGTCATACTCCTAGACAGATTATAGTATACTTTTCATCACGCTACGATCAATAGAAGTAAAGTAGTGTATGCATATCATATTTTAAATTAAGTCTTTTTACTTGAACAAAGTAACGAACTCACCCACTATTGTCCTACATAAACAATATAAATTATTCCCTCTTAAATACAGCATCCCTGTGGACTGTCACCATTGTCACTCCTGTGGACTGTCACTCCGGTAACCTTTAGTCAAGGGGATCGTTCAAACTATAAGTGACGTTTGACTGTCGGAAATGTGGGAAATGGTCTTATAAATAGTGAAATTTGTTTTGTTTGTTTATTTAAAATGGGTAGCGATTGGATAGTGGTAGCATTTTGGATTGTTGAGAATTTGACAAATTATATTGGGTTTATCGATTTCCATAGTTTTAGTGATATGATGAGGGTGAATATTGGCAGACTGTTTTAATACTAATAAATATGACTGTGGTAGTAGGAAATTTAAAAATAATATGCTACCACTAATGAAGTTTCCCAAGATCATTGCAGATACTTTTTTATACTTGATAGGTCGACGTAGGTATTTCCTTCTTACAAAATTATTGTATTCCTTTTTAACGTTTATGTTAATTGTAGTAGTCAGGTGACTCCCGGAAAAACCTGAACCATTCAACTTTACTTGATATTTTTTTCAGCTTGTCTTGACTTAGTTTCAAACTGTGCCAATATTCGTTTGTCGCGGAATGCTGCACAAGAATATAACAATCTTTCACGACTAGAAAATAGTCGAGTTCCTCGTCGAATAGCTATGAGATTCTTTGTACATAGGTAATACCTACCACAAATTAGGTTGGCAACTATATTTTTATATGACAATAAACATAGTAACTAAACACTATATTTTATAGTTTTATCAACGTAATAAGTAGATATTGCTACTTATAAAGATAACTATTTATGTCTGTTATACTATGCTGAATCATCACAGTTGTAAATATTATGTGGACTATCGATTTAGAGTTATTGCTAGATGTGAGTCAATGGGAGATTATTGCTACACCTGGACCGCTATGCGTGTGTCGTTTAAATTTACTGCTACACCTAGACTGTTCAGCGTCTGTTTTTAGCTTTTATAAGTCTGCGTTTGGCCAACAGCCCGCTTTCTGCCAGAACGGCGAAGCGAAGATATGGCATGATGTCTGTCCTTTAAACATGAACCAAAGAAAGAGGAGATGTCATAACTAAATGTACCTTTAACACAATACGTAACACGTGACGGGGAGCTCGGGACGTTACAAATCACGGTTCTCTCTTATTTTCCATCTAGCGGTTCCATACTACAAAAAACCACCTTTGCCTGCCCTTTTATGAGTTAAAAGGCGTGATGTTAGAAAAAATAACGTATCATGGTTATTTTTTTTTGTAAAAATACCAATTACCATACAAAAAATATTCTCAACCCGGAATTTATATTCAACATCTATTCGACAGCGACGCATGTGGCCGTCCGATCAATAAGGTAGTCATAAAACAAAGCAAATGACAGCAATGGTTTATAAATCATTGTTTTGTTTATTAATATTTTATCCTAAAACAATTAATTACTAGCCATTGTTTAAGGGATTAACAATAAATAATAATGATCATATATTATGTATGTTTTCAATACAAAGCCTTTAAAGCTTTGAATAAAATGATTAAATGTGCTGTCAAAGCCGACGGTAAACCACTGCGGAATACCTAGCGGGTTTACCGGAGCTCCGGCTTGAAAAGCAGGAGTAGGAAAGGGGTGGTTTTTAGTTCGCATCGTAAGACAGGAGAAGACATAGGCTCATGTTCCCAACTTTAAAAAACTATGGCAATTTGTAAATACAAAATGTCAAAAAATTCTTTATTTAAACTTCAAAAAAACGTCACGCCTTTTATCCCGAAGAGGTAGACAGAGGTGCACATTACGGCACGCCATATCGCTATACAATGTACACTTTTCACAATTTGTGTTACAAGTTCCACGTAATAAACTTCATTGATCACTTCAGTTCTGAAAGAAATTTTTCTCCAAACATTTCAGTACTAATTTAGGCATGGATTTTCCAAATTGTGTCTAGACAAGCCTACTGTAGACTAGGCTCGAATCCCCTAACTCAGTATTACCCTAGAGAATACAAAAACCTATCCGAATTTGAATATCTAAACGAAGCAAGTTGTAAAAAATAAAACGAAAAGGAAGACTAGTTTACATCATGCAGAGGTGCATTTGTAAAGATAATACAATTTTCTTTAGCTACTTTCCGAATCACAATACTGACTCCATATTATTATTGAGAATTGAAAAAATAAAAACAATTTCTTACACTTCCCATATTACCCTGACTTTGGTATACCCTAGAAGTCCCTTGCTTGACAATCGCTATTAGGGATACCGTATTATTGTTTTCTAAATTACACCAATGAAATGTCATGTAGCGTGAGACCACTGTGTGCAAGAAAAAATTTGCTAGAGTCAAACCATTGGACATAATATTTTCAACAGTTATTGAATAAACAAACATCATGCTACTTGAGTACTTTCTAGGTTGATGTTTTCTATGAGACAATCTCTTAAAATGGCTGTAACTCCTATAAGCCAAGATCTACTGTAGATACAACTAAAAAAACGACGCAACAATGAATTGCCTGGCTGTCCCAGGAACATGAATAACTGTCTTAGATCCCGCAACAAAATAAATCAGAAGATAATTATTATAAGAGAATTACCTCGTTGGTTGAGTGGCCGCAATGTGACTGCTGGACCAGGGGTCTCGGGTTCGATTCCCGGGTCGGACAAATGATTACTGAGATTTTTTCGGTTTTTCGAACATTTCTCAGTAGTAACACGGAGTATGGAATTGTGCCCAGTATAATTATGGCAATAGGCTCACCCCCTATTACATGGGACTTATAACACAAATGGTGAAAAGTGTATAGCGGCATTACTTGCAGTAATGTGCACCTCTGTCTATCCCTTCGGGGATAAAAAGGCATGACGTTGTGTGTATATTATAAGAGGAGACAAACGATAACGAACTTCTTTCTAGTTAGCAAAAAATGTACGTATACAGCGTGTAACAAAATACCCATATACGAGTTCATCAACAACAGAAGCACTGAAGAATACAGGCTGAATATAATCTCTACACGAAGTTTCAGCACAAAATACGTTTAAAAAAAATTGGTACAACCGTGCGCTTGATATGTATTTTATACCCCCTTTTTGTTACACTGTGTAGATATTTACGGTAACATAGTTGAAGAAACAGTCAATATAGGAAAACGACAAAACATAATAAAGAACACAAAAAAGTGTGACAGTTCTTAAGTCAATGAGGAGCTAAAGGAATGCTGACTAAAGATTCCTTCGGTAACAAGATAAACTTGTCAGAATGGGATGCTATTGATAATAATATTTGGGAAGATACAGACATTGTAACTTAGACTGTAAGTGCAGATGATAAAGTTTGTTGTTGATTGGCGATCGTGTCCCCTGTGTTGTGTAGTTTGAATAATTTGTGTGATATTTTGTGATTGTTTATAAAGAAAATTGTATCTATTAATATCTTAATGAACTAAAAATTAGAACATTGTGTTTAGACCAAGGGGTTCTCCCTTGAATCCAATTGGTTGACATTGGTATTGAGACATTTCGCACTCTTGAGTAGCAACACTAGCTTGTTTTTTTTTTTAACTTTAAATTAAATAGTGAGTGCACTTTTTTATTTGGATCAGTTACAAATAATAATTAAAATGCCTCTGACCACAAAACCTAAAGTTAGTTTCTCCTTTTTCTAACCCCCAAGAGGACGACAACATACTTGTAACGCTTCTAATGTTTCGTGTGTCCATGGGCGTTGGCGCTTACTAACCATCCGGTGATCCGTCTGCTCGTTTACCGGCTTATACCATAAAAAACTCCCAGAAAATATTATATACACATATACTAAAAACCCTTTGAGGAAAAATATTTTCAGACATTATATTTACAAGCATTGAAGAAATCCACCTGCCTTCAAACAGCCCATTTCATTCAGTACCTTCTATTGTAAAATAAAAATAGTCCTGAATACATCTGCTACCCTGGTAAGACTAATGAGAAGTACGTGACTATATTCCAGGAAATGGTGCTGGAATATCATACAGTAGCGTCAGGGAAGTATTTTTCTTATAAAAGAGGGAAGTAGAAAACTTTTGTTTGTGTATATTGACTTTTATGATCTTATCGTGGTAGGAGTGGTTTATTCGCACGTGATGTTGTTGCTGTACGGTTGGCGCAGTGGCTGGGTGACTGACTGCTGTGTGACATGCTAGTATAGCTATGCCGTTTCAAAAGTAATTAAGTATATGATTTAATTGGAATAAATGATTTAACTTTGACGTTGACATGTCGCGGCTTTAAATTGCGTTTTATAGGTAAAATGACTAGTATTAGCCCATTGTAAGGGATTTCAGCGGTGTTTTCAACCCCATGCAAAAGCATGTAAATTCGTTGGTCCTGCACCTGACCTCTCTCCGGTCGTGTCGGTCTGCCGTCTCATCGGGTTTAGAGAGTGCACCTGTGTTGGTGCACATATTTGTGAACTATAATATCTCCTGCGTAGTGGACTAGTCTTGCCATCATGATCGAAATCGATCGGGAGGCTTCAATAATTAGCTATGTCTTAAAAGGTGGCCATCATTGTCGACAAGAATAAACTCACACGTATTGTTTGCGTGAAAAATCATATATATGGTCATAGGCAACGCACCTGTGACTCCTCTGGTGTTGCGGGTGTCCATGGGCGGCGCTGATCGCTTACCATCAGGTGACTCGTTTGCTAGTTTGCCTCCTATTCCATAAAAAAAAAAATATGATGAAGATTGAGATTACACTTGTCTTGTGAGTCATAAGTAAAGATCTTGTACAATACAGTAAAGAAACGATAATAACTCTGCACTAAATATTCATAAAACACATTTGGAACTGGAAATTCCAAAGATTAATGTGATAAGATACATCATACTTGATTCAAGAACGTCTTACTATACTATCAAGATTATGGAAATCTTTTTAGTTAGACAGATAACATAAATATACAACGTCGTACCATTCAGTACCATCTGTCGGCTAAGCTGATTGTAAACTGACACATGCGTGCTGCCATCTGAATAGGTTCGCTCAAACTGTTGTGATTCTTTCCTCAAAAGGCCACTACAGAATCAACTTGCACGGTTCTCTCACATTATTCTTTATTTAATTAGTCTGGATTTTAAAAGAGACTATCACGTCTGAGTTTGTTTCGGCATTTCTTCTCAGAGTAGTCCGATAGGAAATGCCGGCCTCATCTAGTTATTTTAGAGATTGACGTGTAAAAGTGTTATCTTGTAACCAATTTGCAAAAATAAATATCATTTATCATTATCATCTGTCATTTCCGCAAATCCACGTACATTGTTCTAGAGACAAATGAATGGGCTGCGTGACTTTATGTGGTTTATATCTGCGATTGTTTATAAATAGGAAGTAAACTCGACTTCCAAATTCAATTCAAATTTAGCTAATAATACTTGGTTAATAATGTTTATGCCTATAATACTATCGGAACTTAACATTATAAATAGCTGTACCCATAAATTTTATTTGTTACTATTTTCTTGTCAAAAACCGCACCATATTTATTTATAGATAAGAAAGGAAGAGTGATAAGGGTCAACCTACATCTCAATCATCTAAATGGTTGAAGAAGCTGTCATGACGTATTACTGAAAAAAAAACAAAGCATTTTCATAGAATTTTCCTTATGAAGTAAGCTTTTCCTTTCAGTGGGTCAGATTGTGAATGTAATAGTTATGGAGGCTTTAATAGAGGCCGGGTGCATAGAGCCCTCTCTATGCACCTGGCTTTAGGTGTCCACCCAGTGGCTTCAGGGAAGATGATAGCACAGGTAATCAGAGTGGTCACAGGTGATTTTAGTGAGTTTTAGTTCAGATAAAAATCTCACACGCCCATTTTTCTTTTATTTAAGAGGGGAAAATGATTCAATGACATCTCCCGCCTTGGGCGAAGCGAGAGGGAGTGTCAGTGTCTTACTGAGTAAAATCCACCCCGTTCATACTCCTGCTTTTCGAAGGCTTTCATCATAAAGGGCAGGAAATCATTTGATGATTTTCCTCTCTTTAAAAAATAAGCCAAATAAAATCGTTTAATAATAAAAAGTGATATACTTACAAGCTGGAGATTCTTACCAAAAACTAAACTTGAAATATAAACACAACTCCACACAACATAGTCCAAACACGTGCTTACTAAAGGGATAATCGAAATAGATCAGAAAACCCCTCGACGCCTGACCATGCGCCGGCCGGACGTCGGTACTCCCTGAGGAGACCCCAACACTTAATGAGGGACAGAAAGACCCCGGATTTTGCACACCATCTCATATATTTGCGTGACAATTTTGACTATATTAAACTACGTTTAAACTGTGATCTGAATTATTATTAGGTAGAGTGATGGAAATAGATGTTGTGAATAGGTTTAGTTTTTCATTTCTGCAGATTTTGTTCGGTTATGAGATTTTTTTTTTTGTAAAATTTTAATGTTGCTTCTAGTCTGAATGTGATTTGAGTTGTTGTTTGTCGATTCACCCAAGGTACAAGAGAAAACGATAGCAAGACAATATTTAAAAAGTAATTCCTAAGTGTTGTTTATAAACTGTTTTTAGAGGTAAAGAGGAAAGTTGTACTATAATAGGTGGTTTCAGATAATAGGCATAATGACGGGGTATGAAAATAAAATTAAGCATCTAATTAGTCTGTCTGTAACGATATAAAAAATATTATGTACGACATAACAATATTTACATAAAACGAATCCAAGTTTAGGAATGCTCCTATTCCCATTCATAGCTACGTCATTTTTAAGTATAAAACGTTCACAGTAATGACTTCATGCGATACTTGAAATTAATACATCAAGTATTTTGTTCAGTAAGAAAATAAAAAATAAAAGACGGACATTAAAATAAAAATTAATCATCTATTATGTACACTTCTTTTATGTATTATTGCTATCAATTTACAATCAGTTCCATCTAAAGGCACAAATCTACTCTGGACTTATTCGAGCTTGAAAATTGACAATTAACTAACAATTTACTCAGTAACAATATTACATTGACAATATCATATTACTGCTAAATGGAAACTACGTGAAATAATTATCATCCTGACTTTGACTACAAAAGGCGATTGATATTAGTTTACGAGTGAATATTATTTGATCATTTACGATAGTTGTAGAGCTAAATCACATTTCATGGTAATATAAGTAATAATTTACATGTTACATACATAACTTCACGCCTGTCTCCCATGGGGGTAGGCAGAGACATTGGACAGCCAATTGAAAGAAAGAAAAGAAAGAAAAACAGTTTATTTGCACCGATGACAAAAATTATAAACATATATAATTGATAAAATAAAACTAAAAGTATTCACGGCGAAATTGCTACGACTCTTACATACCTCTTTCGCTTTATCAACAGTAATCAGTCTTTTCATACATGCTCGTCGGTTAAAGGTACTTTTAATTTTGCCCTTCTTTAATATATCGCCAATCTGGTCTTTATATGTCCGTCTTCTACCGACAGCCCCATTCATATTCGCCTTGTATATTTCTTTCGCAAATCTGCTTTCATCCATCCTTGCATGCTATTATTAGCGAATAGTGTGCGAAGGTGATAAAATAATTCACCAGCTGCCAGTCTGCTATTCCATGAAGGGGCAGTATAAAAAAAAACACAAAGCTAACTATTTATTAAAACCTAACTTCATTTCTGTGGACATGTCACAAGTACTTTATAATGAATCAACTTTCGAAGTTGGCAGACCGCCACAGGCTATTTGGGACATTTTAATTAATTGTGCAGACACCAGCAAGTCAAGCTACCCTTATCTCTCGAAATTCTTTATACGATTTACTACTCTATTGTTTTCGTATAAAGTTGAAAATACAATGACATAATTACTGTACCAGTGAAGTGGTTTTTGGAAATGCTAGCTCATTCTGTGCGCTTTAAGTCTTTTGATGATTGTTTGATGAATAGCACAACTGGGTTATATTAATTGTAATTGTTTTGTTGGTTTTGTCTCTAGGAATGTCAGCGTTTCTAGATAGTAAATGACAAGTATTTGATGCTATAATATAACACAAAAATCATACATGTTCGGTAAGAAATACCCAGTTCCTCGTCAAACAGTTACGTTAATAAGCTGAAAACATCCAGTAATCCGTAAGGTTTATAGGAAAGAAAATTAAAAAAAAATTGAGCAGTGTCACAGCTTAATTTATTGAAACTATATTTTGTTTTTCAATCTGCAGAATTGTTAACTTTTGGTTGAGGATAATGACGCCGTTAACATTTTATGATTTTTTTGAGTAGTCGAGTTGTTCGTCAAACTGTTGAAGTAAGCCAATAATATAATAATTAAATTAGATTTAAATTTATTCTTAGGAGAGTTTACGATATCTTTAAACTTACAAAGCTCAGTAGATAACACTAAGTCGTTCAATCATTAAGTTGTATCACAAAATACTTATTTGATAACTTATCTATAATTTAACTTATTTTCCATTTAAATACGTTTCGACTGAAATAGGACAAGTCTCAAAATAGATAGCTATTTAAAGATAGTCTCGAAACTTTATCTCAACACAAATACAAACTCAATTATGATGTAATTATACAAATTGGATAACTTTACACTTTGTATTGGGTATTTATATTTATCTTTTGGGCGTTTTCCTTCATAATCTTTTGATAACAACAGCGTTTTACCGTTTACTGCTGGACTACACAGGGGGTAAACGGAATGCTCTCGGAAAACGCATTTTTTTTTTGTTAATTTTAGCGTTTTTGTTTTCGTGTTATTCAAAGGCTGATGTTGCATGAATAACACGAAACAGTAGATTTTAAAATAAAATTTCATTTTTTTTTAATAAATCTAGTTTTTTTCGTCAACTGTTTGCGGTGTTTGGGAGCGCTCTTCTACTAACGCCTCCACGCTTAGCAGGCGGATTAGAAATCGTAGTTTAACCCTTTAACCGCTTGTGTCGCATATGCGATACTTATTTCCGTGCCCCTACCGTTCATGTCGTATTGCTGCGACAGATAACGCACGATTTTTTCTTTCTATTCATACGATTGCGCCTCCTTATTTAAGTAGATATTTTTTTTTTCGGGCACGGTAATTGATATTTAGCTGGGCGCTTAAGAGGTGAAAAATCCATGTCTATCAGCGAGCACTGCTACACAGTGTCATCACATTATTTGTATGAATTTTATGTCATGACATTATTTGTATGAACTTTATGTCAAAAACTTAGATCACCCGCGAGACGAGCAGGGTCGGTGACTAATGTATTATACTCAGTCGTGACCTAATAGCATTTATTTCTAAGTATAATTTAATTTAATTAGTTAAAGTTGTATCTATATAAGGTAACACATGAAGCTATATAAACCAGTATAAACTGACCTTTGAAAATGCGTCAATATCAAACAATGCCAGACCATGATGAACTGGTTTGTATAGTTAGATGTATAATATGTATTGTGTGGGTTTCCACTGAAGAGACATTATATTGTGGTTATGTTTCAAATAAAACTAGATTATTAAATAGAACCCTAGAATTACTACATTTTTCTTTAAAGCAGAGGTCAAGTTATACTAGTTACTATGTCAATAGTTTCCTTATAAACACGCAACATTAGAATTATATAACCAAATTATGTTTAGGGTGCTATAATGAAGTATATGCCTATTAAAATTGTGGGTATAAAGATTTATTATACTAACTTATACTATAATTATACAAAAAAGTATAATTTATTCCTCAAGGAAATGTGGAAGGGCTTTCTTAATTATAGTTAATAATACAGATTTGATATTTATAATGACAGTATTTAGAAATGTAATTTGGGTGTAAATATAAATTAAAGTGAAATTATAGTTTAAAGAGGTTGTATAAGAAATACAACCTCTTTACTTAGGTATTCTTTAGGTGTTTTTTTTTTTACATTTAATGGGCCGACGTTTGGCCGCTATCTCACCTGATGGTAAGTGATGATGCGGCCTACGGTGGAGCACGTCTGCCCATAAGCAACCTATTCACTCGGACCTTGAAGACACCCAGGTTATACCCATCAGGAAACACATACTCAGGCAAGGAGTTCCACTCCCTAGCAGTTCGCACAAGGAAGCTTGAAGCGAAGCGCTTCGTGCGAGTGGGTGGGATATCTACCATGAAGCGGTGACGCCTCGGTTATAACCAATTTATTATTTTAATCATTTGATAAATTGCTACGAATAACATTTTAGAAAAAAAATAGGTCACGTAAAATACAGACTTTAGGAAATATTAGATTTACCGTAAAGTATCAGTATTAGGTATGACAATGAATCAATACTAACTGCCATACTCAGAGACATTGAATGATTACTTAAACAATTCCTTTTATAATAATTAATGGGAAAGTTTGTTTGTTTGTCCTTTCTTCACGTCGCATCGCAGTGAATTTATGACATATTTTTTGTGAGAAGTTAGTTGGGGGGCTGGAGAGTGACAAAGGCTACTTTTTGTCTCTTTCTAATCCCCCACTTTCCTGAAATAGGGAGTGAAAGTTTGTAAGCCATTTGTAAAAATTGTGTTATTTGTAACTATAAAAAATATCACACATAATTTTATTTTGGAAATCTGCCCATAATCCCTTAACACGTTAATGGTCCACGTAGGTCACCGGTGACCTACGTTAGTGGAGGATTTGCTTTCAACAGTTTTCTGATGGCGGTTAAAGGCTTAAAAAGCGTGCTTGAAACCGCGGGTAGAAAGCTAGTCAGCTAGCAGTACGCTAGCTAGGCTAACTAACTAACTAGCTTACTGCTAGCTAGTTTTAAATTCTTAGTAACAAAATTCATTGTCTCTGCTTACCCCCATGGGAGACAGGCGTCAAGTTATGTATTTAAAACCCCACCTTTTATACTGCGGGCTTTTATTAATAACACTAACAACATAAGAAATAAAAACTGCGTAGGTAGCGACCTCATCTCGGTATCACAACTCAGAAAACTAAATATAAACACTATTCTATGAAAAAAAACTTCCTAATATCAAAGAAAAACATATTTCTTTTACCACAAACAAGTATTGTATGTTAGTAAACAGACTACTATACAGGAATACTAAAAATAACTTCGCTATGAAATCAGAATTTAATTCTTCAACAAATTATGTCAAAATGTTTATATTACATGAACACTTCAAACGAACATAATTATAAACAATCCTTGCTAATGGTAACAATTTAATGGTCTTATTAAATAATAGTCTGAGTTTGTTATTACTATTACATCATGGGATTATTCTAGCCCTTAGTCATATTATGTTTAAACTAGTTTCTGTACGCGGTTTCGACCGCGTTTCCGTGGGATAAAAAGTATCCTATCACCCAAATTTCATCATAATCCGTTCAGTAGTTTCAGCGTGATTGACGGACAAACATCCAAACATTGTGATGTATTACTTATAGAATCATTAAGTCTTTGGCTCTCCTTTACGTAACAGTATTAACTAAAAAGGTGTTAAGTTTATCAGAGAGTACTCCAGCCCAATCTCTCCAAAATAAGAGTGTCTCTCTCACCTTATGCTCAGAATGACACTGGATGGCTTTCCGTTTAGAAAAAAAAGTCTATTAAAAATCTATAGTCCCTCGGTACTATTGACACCCCTGGGAAGTCACATTAGCAATTTTATTTCAACAGTTTTGTACCCTTTTTTCCTAAGATACATTTTATGTAGGTATTAGGTATGCCTTTTCAGTCTAAGCTGTCTAGTCTTTGTGTCCTAACAAAGGTCTAGACGGAGTAGGATCCGTCACTGACAATACAATTGTCACGTTACTAGTCCCTTTTAAACATTGACACCTTCCCTCACGAATTCTTTTACAAATGACTTTTTTTATTTCTCTGGACATTCCCAAAAACCCTTTTCAAATGTCACCATGTCTACTTTTAATATTTTTCCCAGTCATTCAAACTGATCTCATGGGACAAACAAAGGTAAACGAAATGTCTATCTACATCAAAACACATAAATGGCGACCAACTTAAATTTGCAGTTAAGAGTGGCGCTAGCATCGATAAAAGCAATTCCGCGGTGAACATTTCTTCATAACATTTTTAGTTCCGATTTTCTCCGCGTCAAGAGGTGATTTTGAGAGAACGTTTTCCTGTCAAAAAACATTATACACCACTTAAAATTCAGTACATGTTTTATGTAAAGATTGCTGCGCGAATGACATAGGACATTACGACACCATATTAAAGACATAACATAGAAACGAATGGGAGTATAAACTGCTAAAAGGCGGACATAAAATAAAACGATGCTGTTATTACCTGAATTACAGTTTTTATGAAAAAGGTAATAACGGGCTGTTTGGCACGAAGTCCTTAAAAGATTAATCTTGTTTTTGGCCAATGTTTGGCCTTTTATATGTCATGACGTTAAACTATAACAATTAATGTAAAATACTCAATTAACAAGAAACCTGAGTATGTCTTAAAACACAGACCAGTCACTGAGGAACAGGCAGCAGCATTTTTTTTAATGGTTGATAAAGCAACTGTGGTCCCCAACCCATTTACCAAGTGTGGGGATTGTGGTAAATCAATCTTAAAACGGAGATTTTTGTTTAGCAGTGGACGTATTCAATGATAACGCTTGCATAATATAAATGTAGGTACAGTGGAGGGCAGATACACCTGATCATTTTATCTGCCTGATTATTAATTTTATTGCTTGAACTCAGCAAAAACATTAAGGCATACACCATAAATGTCTCATATAATAGAAAAACGATAACGTCGCAGCTTAGTGATGCAACACGTGTAATCCATTAGTCAGTGGTGCGTTTGATGTTATTCGGCTACCTGCGCCGGCAAAGACACTCCATCCCACTTCATTCGTCGGTCATGGGGCGGGGTTACAGATCAGAACTTATCAAGCAAGCAAACATTAATCGTGGTTAGGCGTATGTGACCACCATTGCACATCATATCATAATAATTCATGTAACTCTTCTGTTGAAAACTTACTAACTTAGCTACAAAAATAAAACAATGTCTTTACTTTATCCTTTTTTCGAAGAAATCATGGCTCTTGGTCCTTAGAGATCAGCGATGTGGATTACGCATGGTTGAATAACATTCAGTATTCCCTTTGTACAATACATATAACAAAAACCTTTTTTAAGGCTTTGAGGTTCACAAAACTCCTTTGGTTTTCCTTCATCTATTCATAAACATGTATGGAATACGTTTAAAGGTAGGATGTGAAATAAAAAGTCATAATAATTTGCTCTCTATTGTACCTATCTAGAGTTCAAAATAGCCTAATTACGTTCCGAAACTGATAAATTGATTACTTTATCATTTAAAGATTTTTTTTTGTTTTCGCTTCAGGTACTATGGGACAAAATCGACGTTTAAACTTTATAAAATCAATGCCTTAGTATTACTTTACCCGACTGTAGAAAAGAAAAAGCATGCTTCTTCGAAATTCTTCAGAGTTAGAAAATAATTATTAGGTCTCAAAAATTACTGATTTTTGGTGTTTGTGGCCAATATGCTATCAATTGTTTGTAAAAAGTTTTACTCCTCACTCGATAGATGGCGATGAGATCCAAATACATCGCGCTATTGTTACGTTACATGAGTTTAATAGAGTAATAGACCAACGACAAAATAAATTGGGTACATTTTTTTATGGAATAGGGGCAAACGAGCAAACGCGTCACCTGATGGTAAGCGATCAGCGCCGCTCATGAACACCATTTTTCACACATTTTTCGAAAGAACAGATCAGTATCTCTACCATGAGTTTGAAGCAATAGTATTTGTCGATAGTCGCTAGCAACGACGTAAATTTTTTGTATGTCAAATTTTACAACGCCTCTACCGGTCAGCTATTGAACTGAAATTTGCCATTTGATTTCATTTTGAACCCTATTAGTGTTCCCTGTAGGTCATTTATTGCCTAACAATAAACAAGATGTCGTAAATAACATGAGCATCGAAGCTACTCTTTGACACAAAAGCAAGCAAAAACGTATTGCCATTTTCGTCTCACAAAGAAACGCCTGCAAACAAAATTCATTATGTTGCATACATTTTTAAAACAACCGCTGTTTAATATGCACATATTTGTCCGTAATGCAGAAATAAATTGCTGCTTAAATTCAATGAGCTCACAGGAGATGAGACCGTGTCTCTTTGTGAAACACGGAAGGAATGCGACTGATATAAAACAATGTTGTATATAAAATTTTATTTTATACACAGTGAAATTTTGATGCTGTTTATCTTTATTGCTAACGTAGTAAGGTTTGTTTTCGTAGTGCGAATAAATTATATTGTTGCTGTATGAATGCTTGATGCTGTCTTTTATTTTTATGTAGTCAATTCTGTCTCCGATTAGGTGTTTTATGACTCCAGATATATGCTATGTAGCTGAGCGAAGAAGACGTGCTATGAAGATGCGCCGCCACGCAAAATAGCTGTGCGAGGAAAATACCCAGTTCGAATATGCGTAGAATGGATAGTTTGTGGGCCTGGAGAGAAACCATCTTCTGAGGTGGTTTTTAGTCAATAAGAGTCTGACACACTCTCTCGCTTCGCCCAAGTCAAGAGAAGAAATTGAATGATATTCCCCCTCAAAAAGATTAAAATATCTGTAAATAAGCTCAATTTAGCTATCGAACAAGATTACAAGATTGCAAGATTACACAATCAATCAAAACAAACAAACAAACTGAACTATCATTGAGAATAGTAAATTCATCATTAAATCATCCCATAAAATATCTCGCCAAGTAGGATACACACACATCAAGCTATACATAAATAACCAGTATAAATTGACCCTCGAATATGCAGAAAGACCAAACAAATCGAGGCCAAGATAAACTGGTTATTAAAGCTTGATTCGTTGCGTGTATGTGTACCTAGGAATACCTAGTTTTAGGACACTAAATTCTGAGTTCAGATAGTTTGAAGCTTGTTAGCTATAAAACTGGATTGGAACACAGTTGTAAAATCCAGCAATGAAGTAAACAGACCATGGAGGTGTTATTTGACTGGGTAAAGTTGATGTTTGTCGGTTATTTACTGTGTGACCGAGTAAAATGTGTGTATATGTAAGTGTGGGAGAGCCATGCTTCGGCACGAATGCGCCGGCTCGACCGGAGTGATACCACGGCCTCACAGAAAACCGACGTGAAACAACGCTTGCGTTGTGTTTCATTGTGTAAGTAAGGTTACCAGAGGCCCAATTACTCCCCTTCTCAATTTTCCCAATCTCTGATTCCCCAACAACCCTTAAATTTCTATCCCCCAAAAGGCTAGCAACACACGTGTAACGCCTCTGGTGTTTCGGGTGTCCATGGTAGCGATTGCTTACCATCAGGATCTGTCTGCTCGTTTACCTCTAAGACCTGGGTGGCTTATGTGATGAAGTTGGTTAACCTTATCTGTTGGTCTCCCTACCTAGAGCGAAGCCGCTGTCGAAAGCTAGTATTCCATAATAAAACATTATTTATGACAAAATCACAAACCATTATCTCGTATATCCGTTCGTAAAAGGATACAAAAGAAAATAAAATTACTTCCTAGCACTTATTCTTCAAAGTTAAAAACTTTTATAATTGATTTCGAAGCTCGTTTGTCATCCGTATACTCGTAAAGCGGAGTGTTGACAAGAAAATATTGTTCCGCTAAAGTTTTTTGACAACAACTCTTGGCTTCTGGAGTATCTACGGAGATTTTTATTTTGTTCACACAAGATGTATTGCCATATAATGGATAATAGCTTATGCCCTCGTGATAAAAGTCTATACATAATCACGGGACCACAGGGTCCCGGACCTTTGGAAGGCGTACGAGGGGCCGAAGCCAACTCGCAGAGGCCCGTTGAACAATTTTAATCTTAATCTAAATGTAATGGGACATCAGCCGGCGATTATCCCTGTATGCACTATGGAAGTACACCAAAGGACAATCCCCGGTTGATGCAGGACTATTGCGAGATATGGTAAAAGGAAATGATAGGGATATGGGTGTGGGTGGCTGTGGAATAGTTAACCGGTTAACTATGGGGACTATGGCCCCTGCCCCTGACCAATATTGAAAAATACGGATAAACAGGCAGGGGGTGACTCGCAAACTCAATAGTGGGCCCCGGAAACGGCCGCTAGCATGTAGCGACAAGGGAAGCAACATCCGTTGAGCTGCTTGAGGAAGGGGGGCATCCCACGACTATCAGAGCAATCCCGGAAGTACGGTCAAGACCCCTGCCAGCATCTTACTGGGATACGTCCTTCCCCCAAGTGGAGCTGAAGGCAACTCCACTCTTGCGAATCTCCACTCAAACCAGCCGATTAAGGCAAGAGTGAGGTAGGAGAGGCCACTCCGGATAGTCACGAGTACTAACCGGAGTTAAAAAATAGGGCCTCTCCCGGGAGTCAGGTCCGTGGGGTCGCCACTGCCCAACAGCTCGCCACAAGCTGCCTTGCGGACATATATATTATTAAAATCCTTTATATGTTTAATCCAAAAGTTAAGCATATGGCATGTCCTATTATGGTTTGCCATCTGTGGAGATTGTAACCCACAGTAAAAGGGTTTCCTATAATATCTTCACACTTGCCAGAAAAAGCCCTTTTAAGGTTTGTTACTATCTCCACACTTGGCAAACGTGATAAAGATTAACCTACATGTCATTTATTTATTTTTTGAGTGTGAAATAAATGTTTTGTCTTTCTTTAATTCTTTGTTAGATAGTTTAAAAGGTCATGTTTATCAGAAGAGCACTGGGCTCTGGTCTCTAAATTAATATAATCAAGGCTACTGCTGTGTGTCTAATTTCTGTCAAATATAATCACAACCTCACAGTCAGCTTTCTGGCACCCACGAGAAGCGGTTTCACCGTCATTTCACTGTCAAACCTTTTATCCCAGAAAGGGTAAGCAGAGGTGCACATTACGGCAAATAATGCCACTGCACGATGTATACCCACTTATCACCATTTACGAGTATGTTATAAGATCCAAGGAATAGAGTGAGCCTAGTGTCATAATTATGGAGCTGCGGACTACCTAGCGGGTTTACCGGGGCTCCGGCTTGAAAAGCAGGAGAAGGAACGGGGTGGTTTTTAGTCAGTAAGAGTCTGACACTCCCTCTCGCCTCGCCCAAGGTAGGAGAAGTCATTGGATGATTTCCCCCCTCAAAAAAAAAGTGCCATAATTATACTGAGCACAATTATTCCAGACTCCCGATCCGGGAATCAAACCACCTCTTGCCAAGCAGTCATACTTGCGACCGCAACGAGGCAACCAGTGAGACAGGCAAACCTCATCATTAGAAATAGCATTTACTAAACTGTACAGTTGTTATAACAATGCTAGACAATAATGTAGCTGTGCAGTTAATTCCCACAATTACACATCAAGCATTACAAAACCAGTATACCATGGCCTCGCTTCCAACGATATTTACGCGGATTCAACGGTTAGTTAATACTGGTTAAGCGTAACTCGATGTGTAGTTACGTTTGTGTAGATCAAATATTTTGACAGCGCTAGCACTATAAACTCAGAGACCATAACTTTGAACATTCTGCGTATACAAAGGTACACATCAAGTTACACACAACCAGTGTAAGCTGACCATTGAATGTACGGAAAGATCATACAAAGCGAGGTCAAGATAGACTGGTTAGAAATAGATATACTGGATAAACAGTAATATACAATTGTAATGACCACGTAAACTAGACGTCTAGATTTAGACCGAACAGTAAACTTAACCTAACTTCTATTATTAGAAGACAGCTACTAGTTTGCTAGCAATTTGTGAACTGATGTTTTGGGTGCTTTTCCACCAGAGATGTGTTATGCTACGTTGCTGTGGATGCGTTTGGATTCTACTAATCATAGTCATTGGTACGCGTAGCGTAGCACTTGTGAAAACGGACTCAGCTAAGCTATATTTTTTATATGGAAAGATGCGTGCTATGGATGTGTGGTATGGATGCCTTTTTTACTATCGATACATTGCATATTCGAGCTGCGCAACTATTCGATTCGCGCACGGAGCAACTCTTTATGTGATCCACAAATTGTTGTTTCGGGTCTGGGTGTCATATGTGTATGTGTAAATGTATGTTTGTAAACGTACACTTACACTTTGGAACTAGCACCTAGCTTTACTGACAGACAATTCAATTTGACGTTTCAAAAGTGCCTTATTTAGATAGGATTCATTGAAATAAATGCTTTAACTTTGACTTTGCAATGTTTTTATTAAGTACCTATCTCGTACTAAATATCTAAGTCAATCTACTGATCGACGATAGAATTTTACAAAATAAACAGCTTTAGCTTTCCAAAAACAGTTACTCCTGATAGAATAAATAAAGAAGAATCACATTCAATTGTATATCCATTAAAAAGTAAGATCTCATTACGATATTATTGTCTTTCGAGGAAAAAAGGACCTAATAAAAAGATAATTAAGGACCATAATCTTTAATCAGGAGTCGGGACACGCTTTTCTGGGAGAAACTCCTTAATGTACCGAAGACGGTGTGTGCTAGACTGGCTTTGGAAACTTATATTCTTTTTATCTTTTCTTCTCATCCAATATGAGGTAATTAGAGCTTGCTAAGAAAGTATTTTTAGTAATTAGTCATTATTCTAAGCCTTAATTAGGCCTTATATTTTCGCTTTCTGTGAGAATTGTCTTAGGCTTAATTGAATGGGCTCACTGTCATTGCAGCGGTAAGTCCTCTCTTTGAGGAGTGGCTTAAGAGGCGCCATGGCGTCCTCACCTACCGCCTGACGCAGGTGCTTACCGGACATGGAAGCTTCGGTAGGTCACTGCGAGGACCGCCCGGAGGACACGGTGGCGGATACGGTAGCGGTGTGCCCTGCATGGGCTGAGCACCGCCTCATCAAATGATAATGATTTTCCCCCTCGAAAAAAAAGCTTAATTGAACGGAAAAGTTGTAACTGCCGTACTCAGAGTCATTTAATGGTTACTCAACCCAGTCCTTAGCAATTGTTTTTGGGACAAAATCGTTACTAAGGAATAGTTAGTTATTAGGTTAGTTAAAGGTATAATAGATAGTAGTAGTGACCATTAACCCATTGTCTGTCGGAACGCAGATCTACGCGAGACACAATGTGTTTTCTATTGTGTCTTATATACTGACAGACAAGTGGTTAAAGGTCTTTGAGTGCGGCAGTAAGAGTTTTTTATTGGCTCACTGAGTAAAATGACCTTGGTTTCATCTTTAGGTTTTAATTTTTTTGATAACTTCAGATTGATACAAAAAACGCAAATATCTGGATACTTCCAAATTCATCATCATTATCATCATCCTAAGCTTATAAGTACCCACTACTGAGTAAACATTTCTTCTCACATGGAGAAGGCTTGAGTATTATTAACCACTACGCTTAAGTACTCAAGGGGGTTGGACATTTTAAAGTTATAATTTCAAATCATAAAACCAGGTTTCCATACGATCCGGAGCTGCGAACAAGGTACCAGGTTATCGGGCTCCGATTCAAAGCAGTCAGTCAGTAAGAGTCTGACACTCCCCTCGCCTCACCCAAGGCGGTAGAAATCATTGGATGATATTCCCCCTCAAATAAAAAGGTTTCCACAAGATGTTTTCGTTCACCATTCATCAGTAATGTCTAACTTCTAGATTAAAAGACTATTATCATAAATAATCTACAGTAGCTGAAATCAGTCCTATCTCAACCGAATGACCTTAAAAAGCCAAAATAAACGAAATAAAGTTTTGCTTAAAATAAAAACAAATGATAACGTCATGTTGTATTCTAGGATGACATTTGTTATCGGATCCACGTCAGTAGATAAAAGGGGAATGATATCTTTATCATTCATACTTTCATTGTGATATTATAAATGCAAAAGTGTTTGTATGTCTGTTTATTTGAAAAATTTTCATGGCAATTGTAATGATATAAATGCAAAAATGTGTGTGTGTCTGTTTATTTGTCCGTCTTTTATGGCAAAACGGAGCAACGAATTGATGTGATTTTTAAGTGAGGATCGGTGTACGAATGGACCACCGATGGTGGTTAGGGTAGGAAGGTTCTCGACTGGAGGCCGCGTACCGGCAAGCGCAGCGTACGACGTCCACCCACAAGGTGGACAGACGATCTGATTAAGGTCGCAGGGAGCCGCTGGATGCAGGTCGCTTCCATCTGACCTATCTGGCAGTTATTGTGAGAGGCCTATGTTTAGCAGTGTATGTCTTGCGGCTTATATGATTAAGTTTTTTTTTTTCATTTTTTTAAGTTATTTTTTTCATCTCTTTCTAACCTACCACTTTTCTAAAATGCAAGGTCGACGTTTGTATGGGACATTCTGTAATATTAAATATTCTGCAATATTAAAAGGTAGAAAGCTAAAAATTGGTATGTTGACTACTAGTGGCTACCAAAAAAACTAGTGACAAAATATTCAAAGTCAAAGTCAAAGCATTTATTTCAATTAATCCTAAATAAGGCACTTTTGAAACGTCAAATTGAATTGTCCGTCAGTCTGTCTGTCAGTGAAGCTTGGCGCTCGTTCCAAAGTGTTGCTTCGAATGGAACAGAACGAGCAAGAAACTCCATCGTTACTCTTTTTAAAAAAATGTTTTTTACAATATCTCTGATATTATTTTTCTTTGTACATCTGGTCGCAACTCCGCATGCGAAGCCGCGGGCGGAAAGCTAGTTAGTTACTCATAATTTGATTACACGTGCAGCGGTCACAAGCTAACGACGTTATCAACCTCTGTTTGGGGTCGGGAAGTATGACATTATGTGTGTTTGTTGGTAAAGGGATGGGCAGATGTTGTGGATTTTTTTTAACGGTAATATTGTTTCTCTTTATTTTTGATGGGTTTGTTTTAGAAAAGATTTCGGGGTTAAATGGCTCAATTTCTTATTTTGCTTCTTGAAATACTTTTGATTTAGGGTGTTAATATTATAGTTATTTAATTTAGTAGAGGTTACTGAAACATTGAAACTTCATGCATCGCAATTGTAGAAGTACTTGTACATTGATTGTAGGATTATCTCATGATCATGAATTCTTATTCACTTAAACCTGAAAGCTGTCGATTCCACAGTATATGCAGCCCAGAGCTGCGGAATACGTGGCGGATTTACCGGGGCTGCGTCTCAAAGAGTAGGAATAGGAACGGGGTAGCTTTGGTCAGTAAGAGTCTGACACTTCTAAGGCGAAGAAGTCATTAGATGACATTCTCCCCTTGCTCCGGAGCAGGTCCATTAGAGGATCCGGTGACCTTTAAGAGGCACCGGCTGAGGGTGGTCACCGGGGTGGTTTTAGTGAGGAAAAAATCCTTTTATCCCCAGAAAACTAGGCGCCTTTTGAAGGTTTCCCCCTGTCAACGAAAAAAAAAAAGATGACATTCCCCCCTTAACAAAAAAGCAACCGAGACGTGAGCAAATAAGCTATACCGAACTTGCCATTAAGTGCCTTCCTAATAAAAAAACCCTAAACCAACTTTCAGGGATCGTGTAATCAATAATGTAACATATATCCCCATCCTTAGCAAACACAACAAAGACAGTTAAAATGTCCCACATTTTCTTACTGGCCATTCTCTTGAAGTACCACATTATTACACAAGTACCCTGTTATAGGGGCTGCCATTAACCGAAGGGATAAATGACAGACGTTAAAAAACTCCAAATGACGCCACATAAGTTAGTATGTTTCTGTTAACCTTCTTTGTTTACTTCATTTTTTTTTTATGAAACACGCCGGTAATCGAGCAGACGTATTACCTGATGGTAAGCAATCGCCGCCGCCCATATATGCTTGAAATAACAAAGGCGTTACAAGTGCGTTGCCGGCCTTTTGGGAGTTAGGAATTTAAGGGTTATTGGGGAAACGGGGATTGGGAAGATTGGAAGGGGGGAATTAGGCCTCCGGTAACCTCACTCACATAACGAAACACAACACAAGCGTTGTTTCACGTCGGTTTTCTGTGAGGCCGTGGTATCACTCCGGTCGAGCCGGCCCATAAGTATATATATCGGTAATATAGGTTTGTTTTGTGAGGATTAAATGGAATATAGCATTAATTAAAAATCACGATTAACTGCCGCACTCAGAGACGTTTAATGATTACTTAAAGTATTCCTTAGTAACGATTTTGTTCCAAAAACAATTGCTAAGGACTTGGTTAAGTAACCATTATATGACTCTGAGTATGAGGGTTACTCACGTAAATTAATGGAGAAAACCTCTAGTAGTTTCGCTATGCAATGGATTCTAGGCTATGGATGGCTTCTCTACAAACGATATATCGCATACTCGAGCTGCGCATCTTCCTCGCACAGCTACATAGCTTAGTATCAGTGGAAACGGTCACATAGTTTCAGTTGCATCTTCATAGCAAAGCTCTATCGTAGCACATCTCTGGTGGAAAAGCAACCTAAACAAGGAATTTAATTAAAAATGAAATTATAATATGAAGCCAATACATTAAACAAACTGCCAAAAACAAAAACAACCCTTTTCATGAAACTACAGAACATAAAATGCTTTGAATCAATTAAGAAAACTGGAATGATTTATGTTGACGTCTAGCTATGAGAAGTATTGAACCTGCTACACAACTCACGCGAACCGCTCATTAAGGCATAACTTTTTTTATTGTTTAGCTCTTAAATGTATTATCGCAACAGAATCGTATCGCTGCCGTAAACTAAAAATAAAATATGGAAAAAATATGAGATGTATTTCTGAAATAGTACGCCTTGCATGAAGAAAATTTTTTATTTCATAATTTATTGTTGGTATTCGTAATGAAATAATGAAGGTTAAACATGAATTAATGATGTTCTGGCTTTTAACTCTTTATTTTTCTATGTAATAAGCCAGTATAAACGAGCAGACGGATCACCTGATGGTAAGCAATCGCCGCCGTCCATGGATACTCGAAACACCAGAGGCGTTACAAATGCGTTACCGGCCAAAGGAGTTAGGAAATTAACGATTGTTGGAGAATCGGTGTTGGAAAGATTGAGAAGGGGGATAACAGGGCCTTCGGTAATCTCACCTCACCTCTCTAAATTTTCTGAAACATATATTTTTAACCTATCTTTACCTACATGCATAGCAATTGACACTCTTTAATATTATTTGGCAAATTATTATATGTATAATTGTGCTCTCTCATACGTTATACATCTTTTATCGTAATTTGTTTTATGCCTTTGTAATTTAATTTTGTTTGATACTTAACTAATACTTATTTATTTAATTTATTTCATTGGTACTATTATTAGAACTTAAGACGGGATATTTACCATGTTTATTTATTTAATTGAGTTTCCGATATTATATAATTAAATAAACATGGTAAATATCTCGTCTCAAGTTCTACTAATAGTGTTAATGACCATGTCAGTTTAAAAACTTACATTTCATTAGTAGTTTTACAATAAATTAAATTTCATTTTTGTTTTCATTTCAGCCCCCGAACAGGATGGATAATATTACCCTAGAGGTATGGGTTAGTACACTTTTTTATTTCATATTTTATAACTAACCAAGTTTTGCACGAATTCTATTCTTTACAGCACTTTCTATTACTAAACTTTTATTTCATGAATTTTTTTCTTCTCCTTTTCTTTTAATTTTATTTCTACAAGTTTAACTAGCCTAGCCGTCATCAGACACATTTGACGATTACTTAAACTATTCTTTAGTAGGTAACGATATTGATTTTAAAACAAATGGCTAGGAACTGAATTATCTTACAACGTTACGTCTTTTATACCCGAAGAGGTAGGCAGATGTGCATCTGCACATTACGGCACGTGATGCCACTGTACAATGTACACCCATTTACACCATTTGTGTTATAAGACCCATATAATAGGGGGTGAGCCTATTGCCATTTACCAGGCACAATTTCCATTTCATTCTGCGGCCGCGGCGGTGTTCATTAAGCCTAAAGTTATAAGAAAATCTTAAAGAAAATGTAAATTTCATCTGAAACAAATGCCTATCTAGTCTCACCTCGACGATCCACTTAGTACATGTTCTTATTTGTACTAGTTATTAAACTTTCCTTCATATTACCTAGGACCTAATTTTTATTCATAATTTCAGTAGAGTTCTTTTTTCTTGTCCCTGTATTATTATTATGTAGGTACGTGTGTAGACATTTTCATGTTACAGTACTGAAGTTGAAATGTTATAGGCTTTAATACATATTTTGGTATAAAAGCAAAATAAGAAATAGGTAATCTTTAAATAAATACATATACAATTATAAACATAATTAAAATATCATTAGAACCCATGTTAAAAACTGAGTCACTTTGTTCAAATAACATCCACTTAAACATATACGTACCTAAGTACTCGGTACTACTCCACTCCATTCAATAGAAATACTTGGCACATTTAACCACGTGAGTGCCGCAATAATTAGTCTTAATGCTGTAATTATAAGGTTTTGTTTCTATTGTTTATATGAGGACATAACGTGGGCTGTAATAGCAAAAGTAACAAAATGTGTGTCATGCTGAATTTTGATCACGACCGTCGTTAAAGATTTAAGCCTTTACATTATTTCTTTTTTTTAAACGTTGCCCCACACTAGATTTTCTCCTGTGTTGTGTCGTGGATGCATTTGTGGATCACACAAAGAGTTGCTCCGTGCGGGAATCGAACCCAGCCACCGCGCCAACCCTACGGTCATATCACACACATATCAACACCTTATAAGTAAGCATTGCTGAACAAAGGTCTCTTATCACACGGCGAAGGTTTGGGCATTCATCACGCTAACTCAACGCAGGTTGGCAAAATATAAGATTTAAAACATTTTTTTTTTGTAATTACTAATTCAGATAGAAATTAATCCACTTATGTAATAATCTTGCATAAAATAATCATGAAAACGTTGTTAAAACAAAAGGAAATTAAAAATAAAGTTAAATAAGTCATAAAAATTTCAACAATGGCTATTACTAAAATCTAAAAGGTACAAGACGAAAGCAGTCTCTTAAAGCACAATTATCGTTAAAACAATAATAAAATGACAAACAAACACATTTACCTCCACGAAGATGATCACAGGGAATCAATATACAAACAGGAGATATCTTTTATTGCCAATAAAATAACAGTTATTGAATAACGACATACTTTGCGCGATAACTGAATGATAACGATACGGAATAACGTTGTAACGTTAAAATATTACCTGTGAGTAAGTATCGCTTCTCATGCGGGTTTAAAACCTGCAATGTACCAGTGTGACTTTTTTTGAGTTTGTATATGTACTTTCTAAGATGAATTATTTAGATCCTAAGTTATATGTATGTATATGTACTTTCTAAGATTATTTAGACACCACTGATAAACCGTGAAGGAAAACATTATGAGGAAACCTGGGCTTATAATTTCTAATTATAAGTTTGAAATCACCAACCCGCATTGAGCAAGCGTGGTGCAGTACACCCTCTCTGTGCGAAATGTCTTTGATCAACAGTGGTCACTTACATAATATGTCATAACGGTGTTTTCCTTCACCGTAAATCAGTGGTGTGTAAATAATCTAAGCAAGTACACACCTTGGTAACAGTCACATTGGACATTGGTTAAGTACCAATGTCCAATGTGACTGTTACCAAGTAACGGTAAGCCGTTAAGCCGTTGGTAGGTTACGCACCCTCATGCATGAGAGGCGCCCTGCTTAAATCTCCAGACCACCATGACGTTCAGTATTAATATTAAAAGTAGCCAAATCTGCTGAGCATTAAACCATTTGAAATATACAATATGATTGTCAAAACAAGGCTTACTTCTTTAATTACTGACGTTTGTATGCCTGACGATATCCAATAACAAACTCATGCCTTTTTATTAGGAATACCAAACATTATTTTGTCTAGAAGTTGGTGTTGAAACGATCATCTAGACTTCTAGAGTCTAGCCAAGATCTATGCTATCTACATACAAAGCGAAATCATTTATTATTTATGGGAGATGCATATTATTAATAACTTACTTTAAAAATGACGCGCTATAGTGCAAGTATGACGTCAACAATATCGTGAATCAACTAGCATACAATGTATATGTATACAATACAAATTGTATAAGCCGGTAAACGAGCAGATGGTTCACCTGATGGTAAGCAATCGCCGCCGCCCATGAACACCCGAATCACCAGAGGCGCCACAATTGTGTTGCCGGCCGGTTGTTGTGCAATCGGGGATTGTGACGGGGAGTTAATTGGGTCTTCGGTAACCTCACTCACACAACGCTATCATTGTTTCACGTCGGTTTTCTGTGAGGCCGTGGTAGCACTCCGGTTGAGTCGGTCTATTCGTGCGGAAGCATAACTCTTCCACACTTAAATTCCACAAAGAGATAAAACTGATAGCTACTTTTATAAATGAATGTAATCAATGTAGCAGTTCCATCTCATTTTAAAACAGAGGTTATTGGAGCTATAATGTACATTATTGAAACAACCGACTGACCCGAAAAATAGATGTAATTTATGATAAAAAATGGCATCCCTGGCCTCCCTGATGACCCAGAAATTATGAAAATCGTGGAAATAACCGAAACTCGTGCACATAAATTCTGGCAATTTGACTCGAACACTTTTGACGCGTATTTACATAAAGTGTTACAATTTATCGCTCGTTTCGACGCTCGCGTTATCTAACGTACGCAATTACGCCTCTTTTAAAGACTTCTGTTTATTGGGAAGCGAATTCAAAGTTTCACGTGAATTAAAATAAAATTGTATTATAATTCTTGTGAGAAATATTTAATTGTGAATATAGTTTATAATAACATACAGAATTTGACGCCTGTCCCATGGGGGTAGGCAGAGATAAAGGCATGCCAATTGCTACGAATCTTACATACCTATTTCGCTTTATTAATTAAATTGATTATTTACTAGCTTCTACCAGCGGCTCCACCCGCGTTCCCTTAGAATAAAAAGTATCCTATACACATGAACTCGCAAACTTTTGCATTTTTTATATTAAGTTTAAGTTTGAAATCAACAATATGAGCCCTTAGCGTGTCTTGAAACCAGTCGACAGTCAATAAGGTAACGTGATTACTTTTACTATTTCAGGTTATTGATTGTCTTTTACTTAATTAACTAATTCTGGTCCCATTACCATAAAAAGTTAATTTTCAATTCCCAAGTGAGTCAAAGTGTTACTAGATATCTTTCAGTTTTTAAGAACTCAGTAATTCTCACAAAATAACACTCACTTTATCATTTCGTATGTTAATAATACCTGGAATACGGCTATCTAATTTGAATACATAACTGGAAAGGTACTACATACCTACTTTCATATTCATTAATTAAGTTTTAATTGGTGATAGTGGGGTGACTCAACGAAATTACCTTCTAATTGACTTGACAATTTCATAGTATCAGTAATAATATGTTTTGATATATTATTTGAAATGAGAAACATAAAACAAACGTTAAACATAAGTGTGGTAGAGCCATGCTTCGGCACGAATGGATCGGCTCGAACGGAGTGATACCACGGCCTCACAGAAAACCGACGTGAAATAACGCTTACGTTGTGTTTCGTTGTTAGAGTGAGGTTACCGGAGGCCCAATTATCCCCCTTTCCAATCTCAAATTCGCCAACAACCCTTAAATTCCTAACACCCAAAAGCCAGCAACTCACTTGTAACGCCTCTGGTGTTTCAAGCGTCCATGGGCGGCGCCGATTGCTTACTATCAAGTAATCCATCTGCTCGTTCACCGCGACTTATACCATAAAAAACGCATCCATATTTTTTAACCGACTTCAAGAAAAGGAGGAGGTTCTCAATTCGACCGTATTTTTTTTTATGTATGTTAATCGATATCTCCGGCAGTTATAGACCGATTTGAGAAATTCTTTTTGTGTTTGAAAGAGTACGATGTCCGTGTGGTCCCATATAATTTTTTTTAAAGTCTGACCATAAATGTGGAAGATAATCCAGGGAACTCCTCAAAAATGAACAGAATGTGCTCTGCGTTTGAGTTTAAGTGATGTATATTAGCTTATCTTTCTGAGTAACCATACAATTCAGGACAAATAGTAGCATATCTGGTATAGAATGATGGGTAGCTTGATGTGCTGTCTGATTTACATGTGTATGTAGGTACCTAATCTGTTTTTGTTTGACAAATGCATATCTCTGGCAGTTATAGTACGATTTGAGAAATTCTTTTTGTATTTGAAAGAGTACGATGTCCGTGTGGTCCCATAAAATTGTTTTTAAAGTCTGACCATAAATGTGGAAGATAATCCAGGGAACTCCTTAAAAATGAGCAGAATGAGCTCCGCGTTTACGTTGAAGTGATGCATACTAGCTTATCTTTCTCAGTAGCCATAAAATTCAGGATAGATCGCAGCATATCTGGTATAGAATGATGGGTAGCTTGATGTGCTGTCTGAGTTACATGACTGTATACCTATGTGGGTATCTAATCTGTTTGTGTGTGTTGACAACTGACTATGTATGTAGCTTATGAACAGGTTACTGTTAGCTGTCGGCTCGGTAGATCATAAGTTAGGGTATCAGGTTAATATACATTTGAAAATAATGTAATTATGCGTCAATATGGATAGATATTAATATTATTCATTTACACGGCGCTGTCTCATATGAGCAACGCGTTTAATAGGTCGACCCATACTCAAATAAGTTATTCACTAAAAATCAAGAAATAAAAAACAATTTTAACAAAAAAAAAAACCGACTTCAAAAAATAAATATTCCAAAACAAATTAATATGCACTAAAAAGTAAAAGAAATAATTGCGTATTTTTCAACAACTTAATAGATCAACTAACTTTACTAACTCATCACACACATTATAATGTAAGTAGGTACAATTATTGTTATTTTTGGAGTCGGTGTCAGCCTAGGAAACGCCAACAACTAGCACGGCACGGGCACGGCACGAGCGGAGTGGTGGTTAAGTACCTACCTAAACCTATCTTAGTTGGCTGACACCGACTCCAGAAATAACAATAATTGTACCTACTTACATTATAATGTGTGTGATGAGTTAGTAAAGTTAGTTGATCTATTAAGTTGTTGAAAAATACGCAATTATTTCTTTTACTTTTAGTGCATATTAATTTGTTTTGGAATATTTATTTTTTGAAGTCGGTTTTTTTTTTGTTAAAATTGTTTTTTTTTATTTTAACAAGTTTTCAAAAGTTCAAGGTAGTTAGCGCAACGCATTTTATGTACCTGGCATTTCGAATTTTCATCGTTAAAATTACGTACAAATTGGCCATTAAAAATTGGCCATCCGTTCAAGAGCCACATTGCCACATACAGACACACGAATAAAAATTGGCGTTATTAGTATTTATGACTTGTAATTAGTACCTCTCTTTCAAACAAAAAAAAAGTGCGAGTAATGGCTTCACAATAATGGTTCGCTAATAAATTACACAGCTGATTTAGTACGAGCGTTAGCAATGAAATTCACTAAAATATTTAGTGCGGCGGTTGTTCTAGGATTAACGAGAAGTAATAAAGGCTGAGTGTTAGGTCAAAACACACAAACAAGTACGGCTTCGGTTCCGACACGGCGTGGTTTGGAATTGTGGCTACCGCTAGCTGCCAACGTGCTTACGGCGCGCCGACTGCGAGCTGTAAGCGAGCGATGCGACGATGTTTCACTTGCGCCTGGCGGGCGGCTCGCTGTCGACGAGCAGTAAGCACACGGCCTGCGTGCTTCCACATTAAGCACATTAAAATTACCGAGATTCGACTGTATAGGTATAAAAAAAAATGTAGTAAAAGTAGCTAATAAGCCACTTAGATTTTGTTAACAAGAGAAAGAGTCTTAATGAAATCAGTTTTTAGCATTTTAGACTCTGTATTATACAACTACATACATACATATCGTCACGCCTTTAATCCCCGAAGGGGTATGCAGAGGTGCACATTATGGCACGTAATGCCACTGTGTACACCCACTTTTCACAATTTATGTTGTAAGTCCCAGGTGGTGAGCCTATTGCCATATACCGGGCACATTTCCAGACTCCGTGCTACCACTGAGAAATTTTTGAAAAACCGAAAAAACCCAGTAATACTTCGCTCGACCCGGGAAACGAACCGAGGCCCCTTGCGCGGCAGTCGCACTTGCAACCACTCTGCAAACAACTGTAAAGTCAAAATCACAAAATACAAATTCAAAGTTTATTTAAACTGGATATAAAACTCAGACCTTTACTCCGTTAATAAAAAATACTAATAAATCTATAGGTACTCTAGGTTTCTTACTGTAGTTCTTCCTAGGGTCTCGATATTGGTTTTACTGCAGGCATTTGAATACTCGTATCATCTCAGATTCAACAGCTGGTGTTCAAGGTTCATCTTTTTTGCGCTTAGAAAATATTCATTTTTAGGGTTTGTCGATATTAAGATTAAAAAAGAAGGTCTTCGTCGTTATACTACATATTTTGTTGTTATTTCTATAATACTTTAACTTTTTTGGTTTAAACATGTTTTTATAAGAGTTTGTATTTTGTAAACTTTATTTTCTATATGAAAGTCTTTTTGAGTTGCAGTAAGAACATTACTAATTTTAATACTATTAATTACTGCCATCGCAAAAAAATATCCAAACTTTATCCAACGCATGTGATGACACATTCGAGAAAAGCTCCAACAGTTTCAAGTCACACCGGGACTCTTATCCACCACCATAACTTTATAATTTAGTACATCTCCCAACAGTTATTATATAACGCAACGCCTACTAATATTCCAATCTTATTCCTCGTCTTAATTTGACTTTGTCTATCTCCCAAATTCAAACACTAATTTCATTAACAATTTCATCACAGAACATTATTTTCGGTAACTTCAATTTTCTTGTTCACGCGGCCCAGCTTAAGGCGTCACTCAGATTATTTAAAACATCAAAGACCAACAAGTTTGTTTGTTACGAGAAAATGATTCAATTTGTTCCTTGCCTAAGCATCTGTGAGAATCTATTTGAGAAAATAAATTCTAATAAGTTCTCGTGAATGAGATATTTAATTCAATAACCGAATTGTTTGTAAAAGGTGAATTGACGAAGTAATTTTTGTTTAGTGGATTTTGTGGATCATATATTTTTGGAAATTCGTATATTGATGGACAGTTTTTCTAACGATTGTTTTATGGTTGAAGGTGCTTTTCAACCAGAGATGTGCTATGCTGCTACGTTGCAGTGGATGCGTTTGGCATCCACCAATCATATTCATTGGTACATACAGCTTAGCACTGGTAGAAATGGATTGAACTCAGATATGTTTCCATATGGAAATATGCGTGCCATGGATGTGTGTTATACGGCTTCCCTACTGTCGAGACATCGTATACTAGAGCTGTGCATTCCTCGCACAATTACATAGCTTAATATCAATTGAACAATCACACGATTTCACAGCTTAGCTATGTGGAAAAGCACCCTAAGGGTTTTTACTTCATTTTAAAAGTAATACAGACCGAGCCTGTAGCCAAAATTACTGAAGAAATTAATAGTGAAAACTAAACTGTATATGGGATTGCGTCAATTTTGAAAGTTCTCAGTATCATCCGCACAAATTTTGATTTAATGACACTTAGCTTCAGGCTCTTTTCTGTAAGAAGATCCGTATAATATCTATTAACGTTTTTCTTTTCTCAGTATTATGGAATTATGCTCATATTTTATATAAAGTAAATTATCTAGAAACATAGTCCAACCTGAGACCACGTCTTCCTACGCGCTTCTACAATACACCTTCTCAGTATCATTTTTTGCCGCTAGCGTTTTTCCTAAAGTGTAGTTTCTTGATTGGATAATAATATCATTATGTCCATTGTGGGTAAAAGAACACTTTTTAGTTAGATTTGGTAAAATAGTGGTCTAATACTAATAGAGATAAAATTAGTCCTCTTATTTATTAGATCACCCTTAAAATAATGAACTCTCATTAGATTTGTAATCAATACAACGAACCTTGAAAATTTAAAAAAATAAAGACGGCACGGTTGACGCGGTGGATGGGCAACCGGCTTCTGTGCAATGTGTTCCTGCATGAAGCAACTCTGTGTGACTCCCAAATTGTTGTTTGGGGTGTGGGTGTTATGTGTATGTGAACTTGTATGTTTGTAAACTCACCCACAACACAGGAGAAATCCGTAGTATGGGGCAACGTTAATAAGAAAATTACCACCTGTTATGCAATCAACCAGAGAAATCCAGCAGAGTCAATATGATGGAAGTGTAAAACCGTCAGGATCTGAAACCTTCTTCACACCATCCACATTCATCAACATCTTTAAATACTGACTGAGAGACTTCAGAACACCTTACATAGTTACATTACACAATAAAATGAATTTTCCACGAACAATTTCATATTTGAACACCACAAAGAATGTTCTGGAGACCGAAATTTTTATCTTTTTTTCCTTTGTATAATTTCTCGGAGCAGAGAAACCTTTCTCGCACCATTTACCGTATAGGCAGACATTTTTCTATATTCTAGTCGTGGAGCGTAATAATTTCCAACTTAGCGAAAAAAGAGATTACCCAGTCACTCAACTACCTACCTATTCGCTGACGACAGAATCCGGGCGGTTTTCTAACAAATATTTCACGAGACGTGTTACCCACATTTCGTCGGCGAAATCTTGTAATTTATAAACGTGAGATTTTATGGGATAAGGTTGATGAATAAGGAGATGGATTACCTGATGGTATGCAAATGGTGTCTTCTATGAATAGTAGTGAACACCAGTGCGATGTTGGCTTTCTTGGGGTTAGGGATTTGAGCATTACACGGTTGGAATGGTGGCTAGGCAACCAGCTGCCGTGCAACGGATAGCGGGTTTGATTCCCGCACGGTGTAAATCTTTGTGTCATCCAGAATGTGTATGTAAAATTGTGTGTTTGAATATATTATACAAACATACAATTTCACCAAAATAAAACTGAGAAAGAACTTAGTGTGTGCAAAAAAAAAAAAAACATACCGGCCCAATTGAAATCTCCTCCTTTTTGGGAAGTCGGTTAGAAAATGAGAGAATATTTGGGCCTCCGTTAACTTCACTCACATAACAAAACACAATACAAGTATTCCGTAAGGCCATGGCATCACTTCAGTCGAACCTGCCCATTCGTTCCAAAGCATGACAGCTCTCCCACAACTTATTCGCGGACGACAGAAATCGAGCGGTTTTCTCACAGATACACATACATACGTGTATTTTACAAGACGTGTTTCATTTCGTTGAGCCGTCGCGTCGTCGTCTCGTAATTTGTAAACGTGATAATGTTAGTACTCAGCCGTGATAATGTTAGTTCTCAGTTTATATGTCTTTGCTAAATTATGTTTGTACTTTATATACACTGGTGAGAACTTGTCCTTGAGATTTTTTTTGAAGAAAATTATTGAGTGTTTGAAAGCGTAGTGTAGTGTACTGGTGAAAAAGATTTTGTGTCTTCATTTTTTTTTAAGTAGTTTCATATCTTTTTTGGAGACTAATATCTATATATTATGTAGTCTTAATTAGTTTGTTCTCTTAAAATAATTATTGAACACGAAGTTTTAAATTAGGTTCTGGAGTCCAGCAATAAAAGCCGTATTATTTGCAATTTGGAATCAAGTTATTTACTAAAAAGTCGGTGGTATTATGGAACCAATACGACGTTCAAACTTTCAAGAAAAGAGTGTATTCCTTTTTAAAAGGTCGGTGACACACCTGTGCTTCCACTGGTGTTGCAAGTGTCCATGGGTGGCGCTGATCGCTTACCATCAGGTGATACAACTGATTGTTTGCCCCCTAATCCAAAAAAAAAATACAAATAATGTCAAAACTTAAATAGAGGCGTTAAAAAACCATTTTAATCTGGTCGTTAGCCAAAAAAACTTTTTTAGAAAAACGTCAAACAGTTATTGTAGGTACACATACATAGCCGCTAATATAAAATGGAACGTGTCCGAAATGGTTATTTTTATTGGAAAAAATTTAAATACGAGGGTTAAAAAATCAAAAAGGGATTTTGTGAGAGTGGTATAAAATGAAAGGATTAGCGAAATGTAAGCGTGACAACCTACACATCAGACTTGATTAACCAGTGTAAACTGACCGTCGAGTAGGTGGAAAGATCGTACAAAGCGAGGCCATGGTAAACTGGTTTAGTATAGCTTGATGTGTTGCGTATATGTATATGTACGTAAAATGTCTCTGGATTACATCACACTGGTTTTAACAAATCACGAGTGTTTTGTAACGTTGTATTTTTTAAATTTCATTGTTTTTTACTAAAACTCGCTTTTATACGTTTTCGTTCATTTGGGCATGGGAAGGTACTTTATTTAAAATTAGGAATGTTATTTTCATTTTTATTTCTCATCCAGACATCCAAACTGCTCTAAACACATAAATATTATTAAAAAAAATAGAAGCTTACTATCTAACCATTGTTTACGAAATCTTAGACTAACTCAACAACGGACGACATCTTTTCTTTGATTTTTTTTTACTTGGGAAAATTAATAGTTACACATTAGAAAATTATTTACTCTAAACTATCAAGAAGATCAAATCATAAAATAAACATATAACCAAAGACGTACTCCAATATCTTATTCGATATTTTTTAATATAATTGCCTACAAATAGATTTAAAAACAGATCTTATAATATCTAGCTGCCTCGTTGGTCGAGTGCTTAGAGGATAAAAGGCGCGATGATACATATATTATTTATATATCTTATAGCTAAATTCAGACATCGAAAACAAAATTACGTTTATTTGAAACTACATGTATTTTAAAACGCTGCCGAAATAAAAATCACCACTACCCACTTCATTATGTCACACCGAAGTGACATTTAATCTGTCAGAAAATAATAATGAAAATGACCAGTATATGTTGAGCCGCATGATAATGAAATGCCGTGACATTTGAAGTTTATCGCGTTTTATTTATGTTTATGAAATGTGTCTACTTATATTGGTATTCTGGTCGTTTGTTTATGAACTGTTTTGTTTGTTTATTTTTTTTTCAAAGCTAATCCTAGCTTTATCTGCTTGATCCGGAGCTGCGGATTACCTAGCGGGTTCGAGCTTTTTTCGGGATTTATTTATTTATTCGAGCTCCGGCTAATAAAGCAGGAATTGGAACAGGGTGGTTTTTAGTCAGTAAGAGTCTGACACTCCCTCAAGCCTCGCCCAAGGTGGGAGAAGTCATTGGATGATGTACCCACAATAAAAAAGTTTTATCTGCTACTGTTGATGATAGTCAAACACATGTATGTTTATCCAGTGATACACAAAGTTTAAGCTTTTTGAGTTATGCAAAATATCTATCTAAACTAATTTTGCTCAATTTTTTTTGACCTTTTTGTTGAATGAGCTTTAAAACAGTAAACACAAATATACGCACAAAACTCAATTTAAATCTCGCATAAAACACAATTAATATTCAAATACTCACTTTTATCAATAGGCAACAAAAGAAAATTAGCATTTCGTAATTCATTTTTCATTATTCTGCTAAAAAAATCTACCAAGAATTTATGATCGAAACGTTAATTCAAAATTATTGATAATATTTTGATGAAACTGGACGTAAACACTCGTTTTATATATCAAACAAATGATGATAGACAACCCAATCAAAATATCAAAATAAAGCTATAAAAATACACAGTCGATGAGGTTTTGAAGAAAAACAACTTCTATTTGTATCTACACAAATCGCATTTTGCTTTGATTAACTGTCATTTGTTGTTACCTTATTTTTGTTTGTAAATAGAACAATTTATATTTTTAGTTGATCAAATCTGAATGAATTTTATTGGATCAAATGAAATTATTAGTAGTAGATTCCACAATAGATCCACAAAGCCCTTACCATATAATACAACATATTATATTCTATATTAAATATATATATATACATATAACTCGAACGTGCAAACATTGCGTTTGCAAAAATATAATGTAAATGTGTTTTATGTATGTGTGCAATAAAGTATAAAATAAATAAATGAAGGTTTGTATGAAACTTTGTCAATTTTGAACCGATCAGGCTGAGGCTTTGCATGAATAAAGCTACTATTTTGATAAATTCCATTAATAATAACACTTCATTACGCAAGCGAAGCCACGGTCGAAACTAGTACATAATATAGAAACAACAATAATCATTTCGACAGTCAAAACCCCTCAAATAACTTTTAGAATAAAAATAAAGTTACAAAAAGAGTCAAATGTTCTGTCAGCACTGAAATTGGTAAACAAATATATTTCAAACTGGGACAGGTTTACATAAAACCTATCTACTCGCCGAACACTCGTTTGCTCATATAAACTCTACACTGTAGTGGCCGTAACTGACACACAAACTACACTTTAACAGGTAAAAATCACGAAATACCGAAATAGTCCTCAATCACACTGATGTATGGCAAATAAAATGCTTGGAATAAAATCACAGGGATATAGGGACTTTAAAAACGTCAACGTAAAATTGACTTTCAATGTATCTGTCAGTGAATGTAGGTGTTTGTTCCAAATTGTACCTATATAATTCGAGATAAATGTCGTTTTTAGGTTTTTGTCGGTAGTGACATTTTGTAAATGGTTTCTGGTCTGCTTGAAATGTTGGTTTTATTTTTTAAATAGTGATTAATAGTTATCCGAATTTACTTCAGTATTTATGTCCTTTGATATGAGCGGGACTTGCCGCAAACGTAATGGTGGGTCAAAGCCTGTCGGGTGTCGTGATTTTGCAAGGGCAATCCAGGTTACGGCCATAAGCAGTGGAGGAACACCGCGGTGGGTTTAGCTGGTACTAGTCCGGCACGCCCCTTTTTCGTCCTCACGACGCGGGAAATCAATGAGCATTTCCATCGCATTAAAAAAAGTATCTATGTCCTTAAGATACGACCGAAAGTTACAAAATGAAGATGTTCCATAAAACACCAATCTCCAAAAGTACAAAGATTGATTGAAGAATTTTCCATAAAACATAAAATGTTTTAACAACGCTTCACCAGCTCCTATCAAACTGCAATAACCATCTTTGAAGCAACAAAATTACTTTTGAATAACAACATACTAATTTATAGCGTTCATAACCGTAAGCTGGGCATTTATCCCATAGAATAGGCTTTAGGGAACAGCGGGTGCACTTTACACCCCTCCTAAATCCTTTGGGAATTGCTATAAAATACCCAGTCATTTTACGAGCGATACGTCTGCATCTAATAAATTCAAAGTTCCGAATGTTCTTTTAACGTTACGCTACGGTGTGATAGGCGGATTTATGTGTCCATACTGCTGTTCACATTTGTTTTTATGTTTTGTTTTTTTTTATTTCTGTTTGTGTGTATCTTAAACTATACGTGTTTGAAGCCACATAATAGCAGATTTTTTACAGATTCACTTAAAATTTCTCTCATTCAAAACGTAGTTTTACTACTGTATGTGAAATGAAACTTTTAATTTAAAGTGAGAAGAATTGAAAACGTATAATATAGTTAAATATCTAACGTCCGAATACTGAAATTTTAAGTTGTTCAGTCTATTTTTGACATTTTACAAATAATTTGTAGTGATAGGAGTAACGTTTGAGTATTTGAACATAAAAATTGAAAACAATTTTGTAGACCTTACAAAAGTAAATTTGGTTTTAGTTAAACCACAGTTTTGAATAAGAGTATTTTAGGGACAGCAACACCAAACGCAGAAAAATATTCTTCTCTGGCAACCCCAATAAGAAATAGTAATTACCATCTTTCTGACACAAAATTCGTTCCAAAAAGACCCTAAACTTGATAAACTACAAGCACCAAGCTACGCTAATTTCAAAACTGCGCCCTTTTATGCTATTTTAAACCTTATTTCTTTGTGTTAACGACTCAAATCGTACAGGCGGTGTAGAAAAATATACATTTTGAGTTACAAATTATATGAAATATTTTTGAAAATTAATTCTAAGCGTACAATTAATACATAAATCCTTATACTTATAAGATGGTACACAAAGTAATTACTTAAACATTAACAAAGCCATAGTGAACTTTTAGAAACTACTTTTAGAAAACTGCTACAAATAAAAAAAGTAAAACAGTGTAAACGAGATCTTAAAGTCTAAGAGTTTGAGCCTAAATTCGCTTAACTTAGCCGCGAACGCAACTCAATTTATAATAATGGAAAATAGACTAAAACTATTCTTAATAAGGTCGAATTTCGCTCTGCGCTTAGTGACCGTATTCTGAGGCTGGTGTTTTACTTTCTTAGAAATAATGTTATACTATAAGAAATATAGTTTAAAAATGATTCCAATACATACTATAATAAAAAAGTTTCCACTACATAATAATATATAACGATTAAATAATCAAAAAAGAAGAAAAGTAGTATATTGTATAGTTATACATATATAAACCAAAAACTTTACCCAACAAACATTGTTCTCAAACCCTTTCATAATTGACTTCTGACCATCATTTAATTTAGCGCAAATGTTTTATCTTTGCGCAACGCCATAAAACTTTGCGCAAACAAGTGTGTGCATTATACAGTCGACTCGAAATTATTCAAACCTCTCTAATTCTCCCCCTCTCTATTCAACGTTATCACGAGGTTCCTAGGAAATCTATATTTCGAACTAACACTAACAATAAAATAGATTTTTAGTTTTCATTCCCCTTATAGATGTATTTTCAGCATGCGGTGTGCAGCTTAACTTATGGTTAGTGTAGCATTTGGGATTTCCGCGTAGTAAACGCCTGATTCTATTTTATATATTTTGAACTAAATCAATATATTTTTATGTACTTGGAAATTCGAACGAAAAAAAAAATTGCTACGTATTCAAATAATCATATCGGCGTCAAACACTCGATAATTCGAAGTTGCAGAGAGAAAAGGACAGAAAGATATCAGAATTTGCAGAGGTAACTAAGAAGTAACCTAAATTATGAGGCAAATTCAAATTCTGGACTATCAGAGTCGACTGTACTTGCGCAAATCACGAGATGTCAGAACACCAGCCTCCCTCGATCGGAGCCGTGTATTACATTATTACATAATAGTTCCATAATATATATTAGTGCAACGACAAGTATTCTAGTGAGCAGTGTTTAAGTGTAGACGTGGAAAAGTATCAGTATAGTCAGTATTGTGCTCATGAAGCACATTGATACTGGCAGGAGCACCGCAAACCGGAGAGACCTGGAAGTAATTTGATAAGGATTTGAAAATTATTTAGTAGTCGTAACAATTGGCGGTTTATTGTCTCTACCTACCCCCATGGGAGACAGGCGTGAAGTTATGTATGTATGTATGTTGAAAATTATATTATTATCATTTATAAGCTCTTGTATGAATTACAACTAAAAATGAAAAATTACGTGAGGTACAAAATTATTTGTGTTTTCGGCTTATGCTCTATTTTGATGAGGTTAGGTAGGTAGTTAGCTGCGCATAAATGTGATTTGAAGCATGGGGTCACCTCGTCAAAGAGACAATAATTTAGTCGAATATTGTCGAAAATTTTACTAGTGTAACTTCTGTGCTGGGCCGTTTAATAGTTACTAAAGTAATCAATAAAGTGTCTCTGAGTACGGCCAGTAAGTGCGTGTTAGTGTCAAAGAGTGTACAAGGCTGTGAATAAGGTAATATTTAGTAATTACCTCCAGTAGGGCAGGTGTCAGAGCGGCGGCGCGTCCTGTGTGCCCCCCGCGGCCCCCGCTCCCCCCGCGTCCCCCGCGCGACACAGCGCCGTCGTCACGTCCGCGCCGCCCGCCTCGCTGGCACGCCGGACCTTGCCTACACAACATATGACATTTATATATTTTTTATCATTTTCATCCAATCACATTAGACTCTTGCTGACGTAAAACCACTCCCGATCTTAAACCTGCTGTTTGAGCCGAAGCCCTTTAAACTGTTAGGTGTTCCGCAGCCCCGGATATTTAAAGCCTAGACATGCAATTCCCCATCCTCAATCCTCAAATACCCCATATTCCCAATACCCCCACTCCCCAATCCCTAAAAGGCAACGCTCTGTAACTCTTCTGGTGTTGTGGGGGTCCTTGAGTGGGTGCCAATGGACTACCGCAAGAGGTTCAAAAAATGATAGTTTCACTCTTGCACCATCGCTATTTACCATCAAGTGATCCGTCTGCTCTATGCCTTCCTGTACTATAAAGAAAAACTGCACTAAAACATAGTGATTATTATATTCTCTTTGCATTAGACCTCCGAGAACAACGCAAGCATTGTAGCAGTTTGTATCTACTGTATATTTTTGATAAAAAAATATTGTGAGAATAAAAGAGAGTTTCATAAAACATGTACTTACTAGAAAAACATAGGCAGCCAGTCTGTTGATTGGCTTGCAGAGAAGTGGTGGGCCGTAGCTCCTTCTGTTCTTTACTCTGCTCGTTCACACACTTCTGATAGTAGTCGTACTCTTTCACGTACCTTTAAAATAGAACAGTGCCCTTAGTACGAGTATGCTTTAGGTTTAACGAAATCAAAACGAGAGCGCGTTCGACGCTCTGATTGGCCGGCTCTAATAAAGTCTCTCATTTCGATGTCGTTAAACGCAAAAGAAACTCACACTGAGCCCTTAGATGATGTAATTAATGAGTTTGTCGTTTTAAGTAGGATCGTGATAAATTATCCAGTCAACTCTTTGTAGTGTTTGGGACGTGCGTGTAACATAAACAATTATTATTAATATTTACTGTCAACAACATCAAAGAAAGACGATCCGTAGTTGCATCTTATTAAGTTTGTCCCGCCATCTCCTTCTGAGCCTGCTGAGACGTTTGTTGACCTTGAGTGGGCTCCACTCAGTTGAGAATTTTGCCCACCTCTCGCTTTTTTCTCTTCGCTTTGCTTTCTCTATCTTAAATGTTAAACGCAATAGGGTCACCGCTGACGCGGATGATTTGTCTACAACAGTGTAGTATCAGCAGTTGAAGGACTCAATAAGCAGTGTACTACCAGACGGGCGGCCACCGGTTGTCGGAGAGGTAGTCCCGGGAGGGCTGCGACAGATGCCTGGCGCGACACACGCGGTCGTACGCCCCGCACAGCCGCCACATGCACCAGTCCGCCAGGTTGTGCGCGTTGTGCAGCTGCAACGAAACATAAGCTTTCTTATTGAATCAATAAGGTTTATATTACAGTTTTGTATGGTCTCGGATTTTATACAATGTGATAGGGTTGGGACTTCTAACCCGTTAAGGCTGAGTACTACATCTAATTTTATGGACAAAAAAAATAATATGGGGGGTTGAACCCCTAATTGAAAATATTGAAAAATAGTGATTTTTTCGGTAAAAATAATTCACAAATGATTTTTTTTCTCACCAAAACATTATCAAACATATGAAAAAAGTCATGAATTAGTTAGCCAAGGTTATTAGCTACCGTTTGCCGTTTTTTTTGTTTCTACGACGCATACAACCTTTAATATCAAAAAAAGTAAAAAAAAAATTAAAATAGCCATAACTTTTAGGGGAGGGGATTCGACCCCTTCGACTCCCGACTTTGGTCGATAAAATTAGATGTAGAACTCAGCCTTAACGGTTTAGAAGTCTCAACCCTATCACATTGTATATACAACAGTTTCTTCTCTTCTAATAATATTTTTTGATTTATTTAGTTACAGGATCCATGACAGTTATTTATATCCCTGGAACGCGCCAGCCATTCGGTGTTTTCAGGGTTGTATCTACTATTCCTGGTTTATAGGAGTTGCAGTGGTTTGGGAGGTTGTGGTGGGGTAGTCCCAATAAAAAGATACAACGGACTTTCAAAATTATTACTCAAAAAAGGAAATTCTCACATTAGGACTGTCTTGTTTGGAACATTAATACACATCACATCTAATTCTTCCGGGTCCAGACACGGTAGAATTATTCCATACGCAAATCAAGTCGAGTAGTTACTTTGCAAGTACGCTAAGCATCCAATCAAACTTTGCGCACCCATTGCGTTAAAACTTATTTTGCGCAAGTGTTGCGCAACTGTTTTATTATTAAAATGTATCTAATATTTTATCATTAATTGATATACGTTTGCATATCACTCACCTTAACAGGCTCTAGGAGTGACAGTGCTATCTCAACAACTTGATCATCATCACCACATACTCTGCGAACAAGGAAGGAATCATTAATTACCCGACTGCGCCAGAAGGAGGGTTATGTTTTTCGAGAGTATGTATGTATATATGTATGTATGTATGTATGTATAATTGTTTGGCACGCCCTGCAGCCTAAACGGCTTGATGGATTTTGGCTTGAGAGGTGTCGTTGGATTCGTATTTACTGTGAGAGTGACACTGGATATATCAAAATATTTAAAAATCAAAATGGCGGATTTTTGGCCCCAAATTCGAATATTTCTCACTCTCTACCCTAAACGGCTTGATGGATTTTGACTTGAGAGGTGTCGTTAGATTCGTATTTACTGTGAGAGTGACACTGGATATATCAAAATAATAAAAAAACAAAATGGCGGATTTTTGGCGCCAAATTCGAATATTTCTCACTCTCTAGCCTGAACGACTTGATGGATTTCTGCTTGATAGGGGTCGTTTGATTCGTATTTACTGTGAGAGTGACACTAGATATATCAAAATATAAAAATAATAAAACTAAAATACCATAAAATAAAAAAGGTAATTTAAAAAACTAAAAAACCCGACTGCGTTTCTTTATAATATTTAAATGAAAAATCCCTAAAACAAGAAAGTCATCGTAAAATTGAAGCAGTCGGGACCCATTCTAAAAAGCCAGCCGTAAGTATGTGCCCTTACTAAGTTTTCATATTTAGAATGGGTCCCGACTGCTTCAATTTTACGATGACTTTCTTGTTTTAGGGATTTTTCATTTAAATATTATAAAGAAACGCAGTCGGGTTTTTTAGTTTTTAAATTACCTTTTTTATACACGTTTTGTTAGTAATTCAATTGATTTAAGAGAATACAAGTTGATAAAGTAAAAAAAAATATGCTTATAATGTGTATGTACTTGGAATCTTTAGAAGCATCCTTCGATATCGAATGGGCCGGCTCGACCACGACCTCACAGAAAACTGACGTGAATCAACGCTTGTGTTGTGTTTCATAGTGTAGGTGAGGTTACCCGAGACCCAATTACCCCCAATATTTCCAATCTATTCCCCAACAACCCTTAAATTCGCAACCCCCAAAAGGCTGGCAAGGCACTTGTAACGCCTCTGATGTTTCAGGTGTCCATGGGCGGCGGCGATAATCGCTTACCATCAAGTGATTCAGCTGCTAATTTATCCCCTAGTCCATAAAAAAGAAACATTATATCGTTTAACTCACCGATCTCTCTGCTGCAGTTGGTCTATGACCCTAGCCTCCACGAGATTGACGAGGCGGTTCATACACAGCCTGTTAGCTAGCTCCAACAGTTCTAAACACCGCAAGGGATCCACCGCTGGTATCTTATCGCTGTAGATGTAGCTTAGGAGAATGTGGAACGCGTACATTTTCACACCCGGGAACGATATCTGGGAAGAAAGTGTTATTTCAAAAATATGTAGGTATATGATTTCAAATATTGTAACTTTAAAAGCTATCAATACAAAAATTCGATGGTTTATTGAAGATGTTAAAACTTAAAGGCTAGATTTTGACGTTCGATTGACTATATTAACTCTGATGACTGTTTAGTCGTCATTAAGACATCAATAGTAGTAAAACAGGACAGATATTACTTTCGAAGTGTAGTAACAAACTAGAAAATAGAAATATTGTATCTCAAAATCAAATACATCGTGCAAAACATCCCATTGCGCAACTATTGCGCAAAATCTAATTTCAAATAATTCACATTCAAACCAGATAGTTGTATATACGGATACATATCGAATCGTACTAAAACAGTTTTTCATGGTCTCGCTTGTCCGCACATTCGACGGTCAGTTTATATTAAGTAATTATAATTATTGCTTTTTTTTGGAGTCAATTTTAACCACTTTAACTGTATAATGTATTGGCATAAGCTGTAAAATTATGCATGTTTTTCTAAATAAATAAATAAATAAATTAGTTTTGCATAGCTTGATGTATAGTCCTGTGTACAATAAACTTCTATACATAACAGTCTACTTACCACCCTAGACGTGCTTTCCCTGAAGTGTCCCTGAAACATGGCCTTCATGGGATCGCAGCGCGCCATGAGCACGGCGCGGTGCGCGAGGTGGATGCCGTCGTCCAGGTCGAACGTCACGTCCGCGAACAGGGCGCGCTCCACGTACATGTCGCGGAGACGACCGCCTAGAGGCTGGGGGTGAAACATGACGACAACTTTAAGTACTGGTTTAATTAAAGCACTAAAGTAAGTTTCTAGGTTCTAAGCCTAGCGGCGAACCGTACGGTTAACCGCTTCAAGCGGTTACTATAATATGCAACCGCAATACAACCGTGTTAGACGATACGAACTTAGACGGCCAACCGCTAGTGCGCAACCCCACGCACAGTAATTTTATGTTATAACTTAATAATACAGTAGAGTCCGTTTATAATGACATCGAAAGGAATTGACAAACACGTCATAATAAGCGGACGTCATACAAAGCGTTATGTATAAATGAAAATCTTTTTTATGTAAATATGTATGTATTAAGTATTTTAATACAGAAACATAGTATATTTGCATATGTGTAAGACCATATTAAATCAAAATCAAAATTGCACGTAATCAGCAGATTATTATAATAACACATCTGTAATTTTTGTCTGCTTTTGTTTCTTCATTTTATTGTAAAAACAGACTCTCACACTATTGTGTATAGAAGACATAGCTATGGTCAAATTATCATTTTCAATATTGCTGTGGACAAATCGTGATAATAATTCTGCAGCTTTTAATGCCTCTTCCGCGGTAGGTAATGGGGCTTCCTCAACTGTCTTCAACTGTCAATTACTCACTGAGATTCAAAACAAAAACTAGGCACGTGCCGAACGTCGTCGGGAATTAACGAACATTATTGAAGGTAAAGAATCGTGCCGGTCATTATAACCGGACATAATTTATTAAAAATGGGTCATATAAAGCGACATGTCACTGTAAGGGAAGTCATTATATCCGACTTTTTTATAAAGAATTTTATATGAAAACCAAACTTCGTCATGCAATTACGTTATAATAACCGGTTGGTCAATATAGGCGGAGTCATAATAAACGGATTCTTCTGTAATATTATAGATAGTCATATATGCCAATGACTTCATAGTCAAAAGTCTCGACCAACACCTGAGTAGGCTAACGTTAGATGCTTGGGTCAAGAGCCAGATGCAGAAAGCAGTAGGTACTTCAGGACACGGCGCGTATTGTCTGGAAATTCCTCTCTCTTGCACCCTGACCGCCGATAACATGGATTGGTCCCGTTACTGGTGGGTTAATGCTTTTTATATTTTTAAATGTTTATTTTTTTCTAATTAAGTAAATGTTTAAAAATGTACTAAACAAGTAAAATAAATAAATATTACTAATCTAATGTATTGTTATTCCTAGTTTGTTCTGGGATTTTATTCGACAGATCATTCAACGAATCGACTCACCGTATGAAACTGCAACATGAATCCCTTGTCGAACAGCAGATGTTGGTCCAGTATGAACTGGCTGAGTTTGGTGAGCTCGTGGAAGCCCAGCAGTTCCGCCGCCTGTCTGATCTCCTGCACAACGTAATATTGCCAGTCACCACATACTGCCATATAATAGTTACATGACAAACTCTAGCTAATGTTAACAAAATCCGACATTATTAAATACTTATGTTCTTGTGAATTTTGCTCATTTATTTTTATAAGGGACAAATTATTTTGGGCACTGATGGAGCCAGTAAGGTTAATGCCCGACTGGGGCTGTGAATGACCTAGCGGGTTACTGGAGCTTAGGCTCGAAATGAGGATAGAACGGGGTGGTATTTTGACATTCAGTCTGACACTCGCTCTCTCGCCTCACCCAAGATACCAAAAGTTATGTATATGTTTCCTTTCTAAAAAGATAGATAAAAGATGTAAGGGACAATCTTTATTCTTCTTGATAATGCCAATGGCATTAAGTCTGCCTAATGTACGATTGTGCATAAAGCTTTATTAAATAAATAAATCTTTAGACCTGTGGCCGCTCAACGTTCACAGACGTCGCGGCAGGCCCAAAAGGAGATGGCGGGACGAACTATGGCATCTATGACAAGGATTGGCCGCAAAAAGCTTTAAACAGAGAGGAGTGGAAGGAGGCCTTTGCCCTGCAGTGGGACAATCATGGCTGAAATCTAAATCTAATCTAATCTTTAGACCTGTGGAGTGGAGTTTATAATTTATTTTGAAAAGGTAAGTACGGGCTTTTAGAATATGGAGTTATAATTCGGATTTCTTTAACATTAGCACGAATCATTATCATTAGAAGGTTTATTAATAATGTATATGGTGTAGCAATATTTTCAGCTTTAGTCGGACTATCACCAAATAATATTTTTTTAATGATAAATTAATATGATTTTTCTGCAATGCTAAGATAGCAAAGCCTTAAGTGGCAATGATTTGTAATATTTTACACGAATGTTATAAAGTATAATTGAATAAGAGAAGTTGTAAAAGTTAAGCAAATATATTTAAAAAAAATATGGAGTTTCTTTCACTAAATTACCACTCACCTTACTTACAAAAGAAAGTATTTATCGATATCTTATTAGGTAAAGCTAGTCTATACATATAATAAAATTATAACAACTCCATGTCTGTACATTACAGATATTTAAGAAAAAATAAGATGGGGGATCTTTATTCAACCAATAGAAGCGAAAAACATGATTTAAAAAATTTTTGTCTGTCTGTCTGTCTGTTTGTTGTTCGCTTTTCACGCAAAAACTACTGGACGGATTTTGATGAAACTTTTTTTGTTATATAGCTATTAGTCCTCGCTAACATATAGGCTATCCTTTTTTTGGAAATTCGCCCTTTAAGGGGGTAAAAAGGGGAGGAGTAAGTTTGTATGAAACTCCGTCAGTTTTGAAGCTAATTCGATTAAAATTAATATTCGGTTATTTGGTTACAAATTAAGAATGATGCAATGAGGATTTTTGGAAAATATGCCTAATAGGGGCTGAAAAAGGGGGGTAAGTTTCCATGAAACTCCGTTAATTTTGAAGCTAAATCGATGAAAATTAACGCTTTTTACGTGAATTGCCCTTCGTTTTGTCCTATGACAGACATGACTTAATTTCTAGAGTCTTTCATTTAAAGCAAAAGCGCTTAATTGATCTCCTCACAAAAGAAAAGATATTTGGGTCAGTCCGCTGCTACATGTTTTCGATAGAGTGGCAGAAACGTGGATTGCCTCATTCCCATAATCTTTTGTGGCTAGAGGAAAAGGTCAGGCCAAACGAAATCGATCGTCTTATTAGTGCGGAAATACCTAATCCAGACACAGACCCTATTTTACACAGAATCGTCAAAACGAACATGATACATGGCCCATGTGGCACATTTAACAGCAGTTCACCCTGCATGAAAGAAGGCCGTTGCACAAAGAGGTTTCCAAAAAATTTTGTGATGAAACCGTTACTGGTGAAAACGGATACCCATGGTACCGCCGTCGGAGACCTCAAAATAGTGGTTTTATTGCTGAAATAAATATGCGCGGACAATGTGTCACAGTTGATAATCGGTGGGTAGTGCCATATTCACCAGTACTCTCACGTGCCTTTGAAGCTCACGTAAATGTAGAGTACTGCGCGAGTGTAGAATCAATAAAGTACATATGCAAGTACGTAAACAAAGGAAGTGATCAAGCCACATTTGGATTGCAGAGCAGTGATCGTGATGAAGTGACCAAATATCAATCTGGTCGCTATATCAGTACCTCGGAAGCGGTGTGGAGAATACTTGGATTTTCTATCCACGACCGACACCCAACTGTAATGCATTTAGATGTCCATCTAGAAAACGGACAGCGATTATATTTCAATCCAGAAAACGTACGGGAACGTTTAGAAAATCCACGCCGTACCACACTCTTAGCATATTTCAGTCTGTGTCAAGAAGACAGTTTTGCACGAACGCTCCTATACAATGAAGTACCGTCGTATTACACGTACAATAAGCAACAAGGAGTATTTAATAGACGCCGACGGGGACAGCCGGTGGAGGGGTTTCCAGGAGTATATCGCGAGCATGCACTAGGACGAGTGTACACGATTCATCCGAGTAATAATGAATGTTATTACTTGCGTCTTTTACTGCACACAGTCCGGGGAGCTACTTCTTACACATATTTAAAAACTGTTAATGGTGTTGAGCATTCCACCTTTCACGAAGCTTGCAGCGCATTGCGTCTGCTAGATGACGATCGAAATTGGGACGACACTCTTGAAGAGGCCGTAGTCAGCGACACTCCCATCCGATTGCGACATTTGTTTGCAAGCATGATAGTGTTCTGCGGACTTGCCCATCCAATGCAGCTATGGGAAAAATACCAACGGCATCTATCCGAAGATTTTCGTTTTGCGGCTAGGCGCGCTGATGGAGATAGTGTGGCAGAGTCTGACGAGCGTATTATTAATCGTTGCCTTTGTTCACTTCAAGATATTGTGATTTCAATAGGTGGCAATCCTTTGAGTCATTATGGTCTTCCAGAGCCGCAGGAAACCACTGAAGTTCGGCGTGTTGGTCGAGAGTATGCAGCGGAGACAAATTATGATCGTGCCGCGATGGCCGAAATCGTGAACAATAATATTGGCACCCTCACAAATGAACAAAAGTCTGTGTATGAACGAATTTTGAGAAGTGTCAGTCAACAGGATGGTGGAATATTTTTCTTGACGCCCCTGGTGGTACAGGAAAAACGTTTTTAACTAGACTGCTACTTGCTGAAGTGCGAAGACAAGAAAAAATAGCACTAGCAGTCGCCTCTTCGGGTATTGCAGCCACTTTACTTCCAGGAGGTAAGACCGCCCATTCCATGTTTAAGATACCTTTGGACCTAGATATAAATGAAACACCAGTTTGTGCCATATCCCGAAATAGCGAAAAGGCAAAGATTCTTGCAGAGTGCAGCCTAATCGTTTGGGACGAGTGTACGATGGCGAACAAAAAGGCCGTGGAAGCCGTTAATCGCACTCTACAAGATATCCGGCGAAATGATCACGTTATGGGAGGGGTTACAGTTTTATTTTGTGGCGATTTTCGTCAGACTCTACCCGTGATTACCAGAGGAACTAGAGCTGATGAGGTCGGGGCATGTCTAAAACGCTCTGTGCTTTGGCCTCGGATAGAAAAATTGAGCTTGACGCAGAACATGAGGGCTCACTTAGGTGGAAACCCCAGTGCGCAGGAATTTTCTGGAGTTTTATTAAAAATCGGCGAAGGCTCATTTCCCGAATCAAGTAATTCAGTAACTCTACCCGACAACCTATGTAAAATTGTTGCTTCGGTGGAGGAACTCATTGATTTGGTTTATGGTGATGTTTCCCAATTAATAGGTCAAGACAATTCATGGCTTTGTGAGCGAGCAATACTTACGCCCAAAAATGACCAAGCCGCTGCCATCAACCAAATTATTCTAGAGCGAATTGAAGGAGACCAAGTTGTATACCGGTCTATAAATACAGTGGTAGATCAAATGGATGTTACAAATTACCCGGTTGAATTTTTAAACTCTCTCGCTGCACCTGGACTCCCCGCACATAATATTACTTTAAAAGTAGGCATTCCCATAATGTTGCTTCGTAATTTAACACCCCTAAGCTGTGCAATGGAACTCGGCTAAAAGTAATTGCACTTCGAAATAATATCATAGAAGCCGAAATTCTCACGGGTTGTGGATCTGGTGAAGTAGTATTTATACCACGCATACCGCTAATCCCAAATCATTTCCCATTTCAATTTAAGCGCGTGCAGTTTCCCGTTACTCCATGTTTTGCGATGACCATTAACAAGTCACAAGGTCAGACACTTCGAGCCGCTGGTGTCGATCTTAGGACGAGCTGTTTTTCACACGGACAGCTTTATGTGGCTTTCTCGCGTGTCACTAGCTCCGATAATTTGTTTGTATTGGCTCCTACAGGTAGAACATCAAATGTGGTGTATAAAGAAATTCTTTAGGCTTATTGCGATGTATTTCGACGTTCGGTATGGTGGAAGTACAAAGTGTCCTGATCAACATATATGAGAAGTGGTTATTTAACTGGCATGCAACACCTTCACTTTAAAAACATACGGAAATGACTCTATTATAATAGTTTTTTATCTTCTGTTGGCGCATTAACATCTCTTGGCGAAACGGAGTTCGCGGGCACCAGCTAGTTACACAATAAAATGAATTTTCCACGAACAATTTCATATTTGAACACCACAAAAGAATGTTCTGGAGACCGAATTTTTTATCTCTTTTTTTCCTTTGTATAATTTCTCGGAGCAGAGAAACCTTTCTCGCACCATTTACCGTATAGGCAGACATTTTTCTATATTCTAGTCGTGGAGCGTAATAATTTCCAACTTAGCGAAAAAAGAGATTACCCAGTCACTCAACTACCTACCTATTCGCTGACGACAGAATCCGGGCGGTTTTCTAACAAATATTTCACGAGACGTGTTACCCACATTTCGTCGGCGAAATCTTGTAATTTATAAACGTGAGATTTTATGGGATAAGGTTGATGAATAAGGAGATGGATTACCTGATGGTATGCAAATGGTGTCTTCTATGAATAGTTGTGAACACCAGTGTGATGATGGCCTTCTTGGGGTTAGGGATTTGAGCATTACACGGTTGGAATGGTGGCTAGGCAACCAGCTGCCGTGCAACGGATAGCGGGTTTGATTCCCGCACGGTGTAAATCTTTGTGTCATCCAGAATGTGTATGTAAAATTGTGTGTTTGAATATATTATACAAACATACAATTTCACCAAAATAAAACTGAGAAAGAACTTAGTGTGTGCAAAAAAAAAAAAAAAATAAACATACCGGCCCAATTGAAATCTCCTCCTTTTTGGGAAGTCGGTTAGAAAATGAGAGAATATTTGGGCCTCCGTTAACTTCACTCATACAACAAAACACAATACAAGTATTCCGTAAGGCCATGGCATCACTCCAGACGAATCTGCCCACTCGTTCCCAAAGCATAACAGCTCTCCCACAACTTATTCGCTAACAACAGAAATCGAGCGGTTTTCTCTCAGATACATACGTACGTGTATTTTACAAGACGTGTTTCATTTCGTCTCGTAATTTGTAAACGTGATAATGTTAGTACTCAGCCGTGATAATGTTAGTTCTCAGTTTATATGTCTTTGCTAAATTATGTTTATACTTTATACATATACACTGGTGAGATCTTGTCCTTGAGTTTTTTTCTTGAAGAAAATTGTGTGAGTGTTTGAAAGCGTAATGTAGTGTACTGGTGAAAAAGATTTTGTTTCTTCATTTTTTTTTTTAAGTAGTTTCTTCTCTAATTTGGAGACAGTAGTATCTATGTAGTCTTAATTAGTTTGTCTCGTAAAAATAATTACTAAACACGAAGTTTTGAATTAGATTCTGGAGTCCAGCAATAAAGGCCGTATATATTTATTTGCAATTTGGAATCAAGTTATTTACTAAAAAGTCGGTGGTATTATGGAACCGATACGACGTTCAAACTTTCAAGAAAAGAGTGTATTCCTTTTTAAAAGGTCGGTGACACACCTGTGCTTCCTCTGGTGTTGCGGGTGTCCATGGATGGTGCTAATCGTGTATCATCAGGTGATACGTAAACTTGTTTGCCCCCTAGTCCATAAAAAAATCAATCAATCAAAATCAAAACCTAAATAGAGGCGTTAAAAAACCATTGTAATCTGGTCGCTAGCCAAAAAAACTTTTTTAGAAAAACGTCAAACAGTTATTGTAACATCAAACAGACAGAATGTATACACATCCATAGCTGCTAACATAAAACGGAACGTGTCCGAAATGGTTATTTTTATTGGAAAAAATTTAAATACGAGGGTTAAAAAATCAAAAAGGGATTTTGTGAGAGTGGTATAAAACGAAGGGATTAGCGAAATGTAAGCGTGACAACCTACACATCAGACTTGATTAACCAGTGTAAACTGACCGTCGAATGGGTGGAAAGATCGTACAAAGCGAGGCCATGATAAATTGGTTTTGTATAGCTCGATGTGTTGCGTATGTACGTAAAATGTCTCTGGATTACATCACACTGGTTTTAACAAATCACGAGTATTTTGTAACGTTGTATTTTTTAATTCTCATGTTTTTTTTTTTTTTTTTACTAAAACTCGCTTTTATACGTTTTCGTTCATTTGGGCATGGGAAGGTACTTTATTTAAAATTAGGAATGTTATTTTCATTTTTATTTCTCATCCAGACATCCAAACTGCTCTAAACACATAAATATTATTAAAAAAAATAGAAGCTTACTATCTAACCATTGTTTACGAAATCTTAGACTAACTCAACAACGGATGAAATCTTTTTTTTATTTTATGTATTTGGGAAAATTAACAGTTACACATTAGAAAATTATTTACTCTAAACTATCAAGAAGATCAAAACATAGAATAAACGCATAACCAAAGACGTACTCCAATATCTTATTCGATATTTTTTAATATAATTGCCTACAAATAGATTTAAAAACAGATCTTATAATATCTAGCTGCCTCGTTGGTCGAGTGCTTAGAGGATAAAAGGCGCGATGATACATATATTATTTATATATCTTATAGCTAAATTCAGACATCGAAAACAGATTTACGTTTATTTGAGACTATTTTAAAACGCTGTCGAAATAAAAATCAACACTACCCACTTCATTATGTCAACCTAAAGTGACATTTAATTTTTCAGCAAATGACCAGTATATGTTGAGCCGCACGATAATGAAATGCCGTGACATTTGAAGTTTATCGCGTTTTATTTTTGTTTATGAAATGTGTCTACTTATAATGGTATTCTGGTCGTTTGTTAATTAACTTTTTTGTTTGTTTATTATTTTTTTCAAAGCCAATCCTAGCTTTATCTGTTTGATCCGGAGCTGTGGATTACCTAGCGGGTTCGAGCTTTTTTCGGGATTTATTTATTTATTTATTCGAGCTCCGGCTATTAAGCAGGAATAGTAACGGCGTGGTTTTTTGTCAGTAAGAGTCTGACTCTCGCCTCGCCCAAGATGGGAAAAGTCATTAGATGATTTTTTGTTGCATATTTTTAAACACAAATATAAAAAAACTTTATCTGCTAAAAACTGTAGATGATAGTCAAACATGAGCATGTTTGTCCAGTGATACACAAAGCTTAAGCTTTTTGAGTTATGCAAAATATCTATCTAAACTAATTTTGCTCAATTTTTTTTGACCTTTTTGTTGAATGAGCTTTAAAACAGTAAACACAAATATACGCACAAAACTCAATTTAAATCTCGCATAAAACACAATTAATATTCAAATAGCAACTTTTATAAAAAGGCAAGAAAATAAAATTAGCATTTCGTAATTCATTTTTCATTATTCAGCTAAAAAATTCTACCAAAATATTTTTGTGGATCAAATTTGAATGAATTTTATTGGATCAAATGAAATTATTAGTAGTAGATTGTAATCCACTGTAGACTGATTCGTTGGTCGAGTGGCCGCAAGTGCGACTGTCGAACAAGGGGTCTCGGGTTCGATTCCCGGGTCGGGCAAAGTATTGCTGGGGTGTTTTCGGTTTTTCAAAAATATCTCATGGCAATAGGCTCACCCCCTATCACATGGACTTGTAACACAAATGGTGAAAAGTGGGTGTACATTGTATAGCGGCATTACGTGTCGTAATGAGCACCTCTGCCTACCCCTTCGGGGATAAAGGCGTGACGTTGCTAGATTGTAGTCCACAAAGCCCTTACCATATCATACAGTACATATTCTATTTTAAATATATACAACTCGAACGTGACTGACTGACTGACTGACTGACATAGATCTATTAACGCACAGCCGAAAACACTAGACAGATCGGGCTGAATGAAATTTCGCATGCATTGCATGCAGGTAGATGTTATAACGTAGACATTCGCTAAGAAAGGATTTTGATCAATTCTACCCCAAAGCCTCGTCTATAGTTATTTAAAAGATTTGACGTGTAAAAGAATTACATTGTAACCTATTTGCAAAAATAAATATCAGTTATCATTTAAAAGGATAAAATACAACGTAAATGTGTTAAAGTCTTTGACTGCCTATAGAAAACTGTTGAAGAAAAAGCCTCCGCTAACGTCGGTCACCGGTGACCACCACGGCATTCAATGTGTTAATGTATTGGGCTGAAACTTTGCATGAAAAAAGCTACTATAATGTAGGCATCCCCCAAGAAAGGATTTTGATAAATTCCATTAATAATAACACTTCATTACGCAAGCGAAGCCACGGTCGAAACTAGTACATAATATAGAAAGAACAATAAATAATCATATCGACAGTCAAAAACCCTCAACTAACTTTTAGAATAAAAATAAAGTTAAAAAAAGACTCAAATGTTCTGTCAGCACTGAAATTGGTAAACAAATATATTTCAAACTGGGACAGGTTTACATAAAACCTATCTACTCGACGACCACTCGTTTGCTCATATAAACTCTACACTGTAGTGGCCGTAACTGACACACAAACTACACTTTAACAGGTAAAAATCACGATATACCGAAATAGTCCTCAATCACACTGGTATACTGCAAATAAAAGGCTCGAAATAAAATCACAAGCGTATATGGACTTTAAAAACGTCAACATAGTATTTAGACTTTCATTGTGTCTGTCAATGAATATAGGTGCTCCTTCCAAATCGTATATAATTCGAGATAAATGTCGTTTTTAGGTTTTTATCGGTAGTGCTTGACATGTTGTAAATGGTTTCTGGTCTGCTTGAAATGTTGGTTTTATTTTGTTGATTAATAGTTATCCGAATTTACTTCAGTATTTATGTCCTTTGATATGAGCGGGATTTGCCGCAAACGTAATAATGGTGGGTCAAAACCTGTCGTTAGTGGTGATTTTGCAAGGGTAATCCAGGTCACGGCCATAAGCAGTGGAGGAACACCGTGGTGGGTTTAGCTGGTACTAGTCCGGCAGGAACCTCCAGCCAGAGTCCCCACGATGCGAGAAATCAATGAGTTTTTCCACCGCGTTAAAAAACGTAGGTAGGTATCCATGTCCTTTAGACACGAAAGATACGACAGAAAATAACAAAATGAAGATGTTCCATAAAACACCAATCTCCAAAAGTACAAAGATTGATTGAAACATTTTCCATAAGACGTAAAATATTTTAACACCGCTTCAGTATCTCCTATCAAACTGCAATAACCATCTTTGAAGCAACAAAATTACTTTTGAATAACAACATACTAATTTATAGCGTTCATAACCGTAAGCTGGGCATTTATCCCATAGAAAGGGCCTTAGGGAACAGCGGGTGCACTTTACACCCCCTCCTAAATCCTTTGGGAATTGCTATAAAATACCCGGTCATTTTACGAGCGATACGTCTGCATCTAATAAATTCAAAGTTCCGAATGTTCTTTTAACGTTACGCTACGGTGTGATAGGCGGATTTATGTGTCCATACTGCTGTTCACATTTGTTTTTATGTTTTGTTGTTTTTTTTTTTATTTTTGTTTGCGTGTGATCGTCTAGCCGTTGTGCTTTTGTTTCTTTTTTTTTGTTTCGCAAATGAACTATGTACGGTATGTTGTGAGGTTGAAATGCGATATGTAGAATAAAAATGTTTCAATTATTTTTTATATGAAATCCTAACTGGAAATGCGATACTAACTTCTGTATAACAAATTCGAAAGTGAATTTTTAGTTTGTTATTTCTAATTTTTTATTAAGCTTTGCCTCACACTAGGATTTTCTCCTGTGTAGTGAGTGCTTTTACAAACATACAAGTTCACATACACATGACACCCAGACCCGAATCAACAATTTGTGGATCACACAAAGATATGCTCCTTGCGGGAATCAAAACCGCTGTACGTTGCGCGGTAGCCGGTTGCCCAGTCACCGCACTAACCGTGCAGACAAATGCTGTACGTATATGTATGGCACTCCTAAACTACTGCACCGATGTTGATAAAATTTTAGTATGAAGTGAATTTAGTAAATATTCTCCTTTTCACAATGTTTGTTAAACACAGCTGATGAAACAAAAGTATGTAGCCATAATAAATATAAATTATTATTTAACTGACGGAAAACAGATGTTAATAAATGTTTTGACGGAATCTATTATTAATAGTTCTTTACAATAATAATAACATCCGCTTATGTGAACTGTCCGAAAATGTTACGAAAAAATATACAGAAATTGTTTAAAAAACCCGTTAAATATTTTCTAACAAGTTCGCAGTAAATATACCGTAGGTAGATTAGTAAATATTTTACTGAAATAGTTTGGTTATACATTTGTATATACGGTAAAAAAGACAGAGGAGGAGTGAATAGCCCTCTTCTGTGTCTATTCACCTCTCGATCCCTTATCACCCCGTCATACATTTATTATTTTCATTATTTTACATATTCTTAACCGGATGCATGAAAACATGACTGATCTGATGAAGTAAAAAAAGTATGTAAGATTCATAGCAATCGGTGTTCCGTAGTCTCTGTCTGCCTGTCTACCATTCGAGACAGGTGTGAGGTTATGTTATATTACATTGAAGGAAAACATTGAGCATTGAGTAACACGCCAGTTCAGATTATGACAATATCTAATATTATAAATGTAGAAGTTTATTTCTTTGGATGTTTGTCCGTAATTCACGCTGAAAGTACTGAACTACTACTGAACGGATTTTGATGAAATTTAAGGCAGCGTATGAGCTGACTTGCGTGATAGGATACTTTTAACCCCACGAAAACGCAGGTGAAGCCGCAGGCAGAAACTACTTTAAAATAAATTAGAAAACACACAATTACAATAAACTGACCCAATTTCATCTAGTTTCATATCTGTTCATCAATATTAACGACATATACAAAGGGACGGGTAGCAAAGATCTTTCTTCAAAGATCTCGATTAAAACCTATATCTGCTCCTTAATAGGGGTTGAAAACGGGATTAATATTGTGGCCATATTTGTACACATGGGTACACATAGACTTATACATAACCAGTGTAAACTGACCTTCAAATGTGTGAAGAGCTCATGCAAAGTGGGATCGTGATACACTGGTTACGTTATACTTTTATGTATGTACAAATAAGATTCACGATGTCTCTGACTTGCACGGTTGCTTGTGTCTTGTGTTTCGTGTTTATGAGCCTTCACGATATGGAGCTTTGGATAAAGATAAAACTGGTATGAAGAATGCTATGTTGTATATTTAGTTGTCATGTAGTACATTTGTATTGTATTGATGAAAATATATATCTTCTTACAAATTAAATATGAGGGATTTACGGAGCTTTTCCACCAGAGATGTTGAAGCTACGTTGCTGTGTATTTGTTCGACTTTCACCAATCATATTCATTGGTACACATAGCTTAGCAATAGTAGAAATGGACTCGGTTAAGCTATATTATTTTACATGGAACGATGCGTGTTATGGATGTGTGCTACTATCGAGACATCAGTTCCTCGAACAGCTTAGTAGTAGTGGTAATGGTTACATAGTTTCACAGCTTAGCTATTATATCGTCGTAGCATAGGTAGATCACCGTAAGTGCGGGTCTGCGGACAACGAGCAAGGGTAGCTCGCCGCCCGAACAGAACCAGACCCGAGCGTACGGCGCGTCGCGTTCCGCGCGCGCCTCCAAGAGCCATCAGACCACCACAGATGGGGCCCAGTAGGGCTGATGCCTGATCCGGAGCTGCGGACTACCTAGCGGGTTTACCGGAGCTCCGGCTCGAAAAGCAGGAATAGGAACAGGGTGGTTTTTAGTCAGTAAAAGTCTGACACTCCCTCTCGCCTCACCCAAGGCGGGAGAAGTCATTGGATGATTTTCCCCCTCAAAAAAAAAAAAAAAGCATAGTTACATAACACATCTCTGTTAAAAAAACACCCTTACTCTATTTCTATACTTGAATGGTAGACATAGTCTATTTTTGAGGATACGATAACGAGTTGGAGTAAATCTTGAAACAGCTGCCCTGTTTAATTATTTTTTTTATTTCCAGATAGACTTTCTCTTTATTGACAACAACTTTAATAATAGCTTACAAAAAAGTACTTAGTCATAGTCTAGAGGCTCATTCGTCTAAAAAGCACTTCTAAAAGTCTACTTTGACCCATCTTTTTGACAAATAACTTTATTTTTTCGTCATGCCTAAATCTCCAGATAGATTAAGGACATTATAAACTTCTAGACTAGAAACGAAAATGACGTAAGGTTCAAGCATTACGCTGTCCTCCATAGACTGTTGTAAGAAAAAGAGATCTATCTCTGCCAAACTCGCTGCCAAGAAATTTAAGAGCAGCTAACAGAAAATTGTTTACTCTATACTTTATACATACAAGCTACGTTTGACTTAAGAAAACATTATATAAAGTTAAAATTGAGTTTTCTAGGAGAAGGGTCAAACTTGACTAGAGTTTTTGGTTTCTTCCGAAACTAGAGTAGATGACTAATTTTTATTTTAATGTCCTCTATCCTTAGTACGAGTTTGGTTTACGTTGAACGAAAACGAATCGAGAGCGTGTTCGGCGCTCTGATTGGCCGGCGCAAATGAACTAACCAATTAGAGCGCCGAACGCGCTCTCGTTTCGTTTTCGTTTCGACCTCGTTGAACGTAAAACAAACTCGTACTAAGCCTTCTGTAATCTGGTAGATTATTTTAAAACGTTAGACACGTTTTTTTTATTTACTTACAGAAATAAGTACTTTCGATGATATATCGATTTGAAATATCGCGAGACGTCACTTTCCACTTTGGAGTAAGTGTTGTACTCAATAGTGATGTAGTATCTCTAGCTCTCATTCCTAAACTTGGAATCGTTTTATGTAAATATTGTTATCTTGTAGGATAACGAAAAAAATACGTGTCTAATATTTTTACATTACCTGACGGACTAAATTATTTTAAAATTTCATACCCCGTCATCACTCCTACTGATTAGCAGTTCCTGAACTGAACAGTTCACTGTGGAATGGAGAACGTATTTGTGGTATTTCTGGATAAAACAAAATAATTTATTTGATCTGCTAGATGATACCATACGATACGACGACTACTAAAGACCTTAACTACCCTAACCGAAAAATTGCCCAAAAACACATATGTTTAATGGTTTTGTCTCATACAAAACGATGTGTTTTATTTTGTAAAAAACACAAAACAACTTCCCGCTTGTCCTTTTACGGGAAATAACATCACACGGGCGAGCTATTAAGATCGTCGATACACAACTTGATTTACTGTTTAAGATAAAAAGAGCTTTAATGAAACTACGTTAAGGAAGGAAATCCCGTTATGGGCAATTGTAATATCACAGATCTGAGTGATATTTAGGGGTCTATTCAGAAGTATCATTGGTAGAGAGAACAGTGGTAAAATGGTAATCCCAATTTAGAATATTAAGGCTTAATTTGGTTGAGATAGAAACGTTGTAATACCCTTTTAAAACTAGATATTTTCAGTAATAGTACGGAATTTCGGTGAGTGTGCGGGGAAATTGCACAACTTGACTCCCATTCTACTCGTCCTGTCCATCATCAAACCACAAGACAATCGGCCACCGTTTCATAGTAGATACCCCACCCACTCGCAGCACGAAGCGCTTCGCTTCAAGCTTCCTTGTGCGAACTGTTGGGGAGTGCAATTTAAGCTTCCTTATACAAGCCTCTAAGGAGTTGAAATCTTAGCCAGAGTCTGTGTTTCCTGATCGGTATAACCTGAGTGTCTTCAAACCCCGAGTGAATAGGTTGCTTATGGGCAGACGTGCTCCATCGTAGGCCGCATCATCACTTACCATCAGGCGAGATAGCAGCCAAACGTCGACCCATCAAACGTAAAAAGAGAAATCCAGTTCCGGATACCAAATTTAAGTCCACAATACAGTAAAACAATATTTCTAATACTTTATAAACTTAGTGTAAAGCGTATAAAAACAAGCAATAAATCTCTGTCATAACAAGACTGCTTGAAAAACCCATTTTCGAGATACAGTAAACTGTCTAGCTTTTAGCCTGTCAGACTATTTCTGGCAAGAATCCGCAAGCGTCACTCAATTCTTTTGTTTCAAGTACCCAAAATCCGGATTCCCCCGCAGGCCAAACTGAATCGACTTTTGTCTACTAACAGTCGGCATAATGTTTTTTGTTTGTACTTTTATCACATCTTTTATTTCCAGTCCATCGAAACACATTTAAGCTTTAGTTAAAAGAGTGAATAGAAACTTACCTTTAGAAAAAATTTTAAGCTGAATACTTTATTTTTTATTTTATTTTCGTCTATCATCATCATCATCAAACGAGAGACGTCCACTGCTGAACAAAGGCCACCTTAGTCCTGCACGTAGAATGACAAGGTTTGGCGTCCGGTGTATAGTAATAGACTCACCATATATTACAAGACATGGGACTTAAGACATGGGACTTACACCATAACCGAGTTTGTATTGGCATTTTATACCTTATCCAAATGATAGTATGCACGTATAATTTCATTCAATAACATTTAAATGGTGTGGGCGCATCCATTGCCCGTTTTCCGTAGGCCGGCACAGACACGTGTCTGACTAAAAATAGATTTCCAACCCTTTTTCAACACAATAAAGTCCTTTGTCGTAGGTGTCAATTATTGAATCTGACCTTTTTGGTTATGGACTGTAAGGATTAATTTCCAGTTGATTTGCGTTCAACTGTTTTGTTGGGTTATAAAAGCTGTGAAACTATGTGACCGTTTCCACTGATACTATGCTATGTAGCTGTACAAGGAAGATGCGCAGGTCGAGTATGCGAAGTATCGTTAATAGGGAAGACATCCATAGCACGAATCCCTACCACGCCTCTTTCCATATAAAAAACTAGCATAGTTATGTCCGTTTTTAGCAGTGGTAAGCTATGTGTATATGATTGGTAGAAGCCAAACGTATCCACAGCAACGTAGTATATAGCATTGAAAATATTTATGTTTAGTGTGTTAAACTGTATATCATGGTGGCCCGGAGGTTCTTTTTGTGTAGTGACACAAACACAATGTGGCATCTCCTCTTTGTACTAGCTTCTTGTGTATGACATCCGCGGGAAGAATAGGGGTGGTTTAGGGTAACAGATGGGGCTTAAAAGGGTTGATGTCTAACCCGGAGCTGCGGACTACCTAGCGGGCTTACCAGGGCTCCAGGCTCGAAGGGCAGGAGTATGAACGGTTTGACAACTCTTACTGACTAAACACCACCCTCCCTTTCGCCTTGCCTAAGGCGAAAGAAGTCATTGTACGGTTTCCTCCCTTAAAAAAAGGGAAAACATAACCGAAACTACCAGACAGTCATAAAACTCTTATTGTATCGAAACATCGGTTATTTCATCGTAAACGCACGATATGAGAACAACTTGTAAATAATTTTGTATCGATATTACGATCGGCGATAAGATAACATTTTGAGTGACACTTTCATTGAAGAATGTCGATAAGAGTATTGGGTGTTCAGCTGGTGTAGTGTTTGTTATTATTTGGCACAGATTAAACTGTCACGCTGACATATTATTGAATATATTCGTCTATAATATATACAATGAATCGCTTAATGTGTTGTTAAGCGCAAATGTCAAGAACAGCTGAACCGATTTCGTTAATTAGTTTTTGGTTGGGTTTGATATTGTAGGTGCAACCGGCCCAGAAAAGCAAGTATTGCAAGAAAAATGCGAATTGCATATTGCTTTGACTTAATCAATCACTGCTTTACTATCTGTTCCAAATAATTTTATGATATATGTAGGTTTGAAATTATAAAACAAGTAAATAAGTATAACGTGCGAATCGATAAAGATACTTTAACTACATGTACCTAGTTAAAGGCATTTTTTTTCAGCCCTTATACCTTTAGTACAAGCTTACCGCTCTGATTGGCCGGCGCGAATAAATTAACCAATCAGGGCACCGAACGCACTCTTGTTTCGAGCTTGTTAAACGTAAAGCAAACTCGTACTAAGCCTTCTCGAATAACTAGTACTAAAAAATATCTTTGGTGAATTACTCATTCTACTCCAAATCTGATAACCCACTGAAATAAATTGCATATTTACATCACATTATGTTTATATATTCAGTGATTAAAACACATGTTCGACACAAAAATGTAATTAACCTTTCAAAAAATATCAGTTCTCGATAGCAGATAGTCGAAGTAATCTAAAAATATACAAGAATAACATATACATATAACTAATGTTACTTGACTCATAACACACTCACAGATTATTTTTAGCCAATAAATAAATATGTTGTTGACATATTTTCGTGTTTATTTCTTGTTTGCTAAAGTGACAAATACAATCTTCCTTAAAGTATAATGTTTACGTTCCTTATCAAATCATTTTATCAAATCGAAATCGTCAGCAAAGAAATTCTTTTGGGCCCGGGAACACAGCTTTCTTTTTCAAAAATATGAAATAAAAAACATGCATTGATTCAATAGAAATTGCCATTATCATTGTACTCTCTCAATTAATCTCACACTCTCACTCTTCTAGCTAACATACTTTCTGCAAACTACCTAGCGGGTTTATCAACCGCCTCGAAAAGCAAAAATAAGAACAGGGTGGTTTTTAGTCAATAAAATTCTTACACTCCCTCTTGGCTTGCCCAATGCGGGAGATGTCATTCGATGATTTTCCCCTTCAAGAAAGCTAAGATATTTTAAGTATACATTAATGACAAATACTTTTGTTTAGAAGCTGAAAAACATGTGAGTAGAGATGACCATTCAAAGACCATTGCTTTAAATCACACTAAGAAGGGGAAAAAAATACTAAAGAAGACAAAACCTAACCAAAACACAAATATAAAGCATGATTTTCCACATCTTAATACATACACACTAGAAAAAAAAAACAACACAACTAAACAGACATTCCAATCCCAAACTACAATTTTCTCTTTTACACTTCAAAAAATATTCAGTACAGTACGGTACTCGAAAATATTTTTGAATGAAGATTTTCTCTGAATAGGACTTGTTTGTTATGTAGGCTTTCATTTTGAGAGTCCACTGACCCATTTCCAAAAGTACTGCCTGTAAGTAACGGTAGCACTTATGCTGTATTTATTGTATAACTTCTACTTTTGGGGGCGAAAGGTGTTTCCTTATTGGTCCTGTTTACTGTTCATTCTGTGGCGTTGGGTTTATTGTTGATTGTTTTGCTGTGGGAGAGGTTGTAATACTGAAGAGCAGGAGGGCAGGAGTGTCAAGTTTTTTTTTTACTTTCTAAGATTATTTAGACGTCACTGACAAAAGATGAAGAAAAACTTCGTGAGGAAACCTGGGATTATAATTTGTAATTATAAGTGACGTGATTAAAAGGCTGTCTATTTCTTCGGTCAGAAGATAAGCATTGCCATTCAACGTGGCAATGTGACATCGATGCGGACGAGTACTTCGACGCCTAAAAGACAGAAATTTAATTTAATATCTTTATTTTAGTTTTAATTTCCTTTTAGGTATTTTTAAGCTAATCGCCAACCCACGTTAAGTAAATGCCCAAACCTTCGCGTGGTGATTAATGCCCAAACCTTTTCCGTGCGAGAAGTGGCCTTTGGTCAGCAGTGGCCACTTGTAGGCTGGTCATGTGACTTCAAGCCCAACGTAGACGTTAGGTACATTAATTAAATACGTGTGTGTGTTTGTGCGTTTTTGTCTCCCTCTACAGTGACTTTTATTACCTAAGTTTAACGTAGGACGTAAAAAATGTTCCCCTATGTTCGCAGTTTATTCTGCGGTATTAATTTTATTGTTTTTGGGTAGTTAAGGAGAGATGGTGATTGAATTTAATTACCAAACCCTTGTGCAAGTGTGTGTAAGTATCTCTGTTGAAAGTTCCTTTGTTTATAAATAGATAATAAATATGTGGGAAAGGAATAAAAGACTTTAAGTGTGAGAGAGCCATGCTTCGAATGGGTGGAGTGATACCACGGCTTCACGCTTGCGTTATATTTCGTCGTGTTAGTGAGGTTACCGGATGCCCAATTACTCTCCTCCCCAATCTCCAACAATAATCTAATCTAAATCTAATCCTAATCTCCCCCTCCCCCAAAGGCCGGCATCGCACTTATTAACGCCTCTGGTGTTTTGGGTGTCCATGGGCGGCGGCAATTGCTTACCGTCAGGTGATCCATATGCTCGTTTACCGGCTTATACCATAAAAACGGTATCTTTTGGTCATCACATAAAGTGTTCACACATGTTTCTCAAAGAAATCGAATCCTAAACTGTAGAAAGATTTGTAACAATGTACTAAAGGTATAATGAACTAATCGCATAACTGATATAAATCCATACTTCAGTCTGTCCTTCGGTCAATCACAGACGAGTTCAAACACAAAAATCAAATATTTTTACTTCTTCACAGCCAAGAGCTTCGGCAATCGTAATAGGCGATTTACCTTTTCGAGAGCTACTCAAGATGTTTTGAATAAAATAAAATAAAAAAGAAAACTGTGTACTTTACCTTATTAAAGTACAACATTTTCTTTAATCCTTTTTGAAGAAGGTTTTTTTATTTGATGATTTTTTTTTCTTCAGGCTGTTGACCGTCTTCTAAGGGTCCGATTGACCTATTTTTTGAGTGTCTGAGGATCGATGTTCAATGGGTGAATGGATACTTATGAAGTAACGTAGTACATAAGTATCGGTTAAGTTAATGTCACGTTAAAAAATTGTTGCGGAAAAAATATAATGTGTTTCTATTCTCGTGTGAAATTAAAAGTAATAAAAACTAAAATAGTATATATGGACTATTTATAAAGGCCATTTTTCGCTACTTCTGTCCTAAAGGGTCGTTAACTAATCTAATCTAGATGGTTTTTGAGAATTTTACGAAACATTTAATAACAGGCTTAACAGTATAAGGTCTGACGGTGATGAGATCAAGAAGATCGGCGATTATTTTATTCCTTCAACGGATTATACAAGAACTTAACATTTTAGTGAACGTTGAAGTTTTATAAGGTATTCTAAAATTATCTGCCACGGCTTTAATGGAAGGCACTGTTGTGTTTGAAGATTACAATAGTGAAGATTTTTTTTAACATGGACCAGTTAATTCAATTTGAGAACATAAAGGAATTATCATTCATTCTACTCTGCGTAACGTGGTTCACAAATTGGCATGATTTGCTCGTCAATAGTCTATGTGCGACTTCTGTCATCTGTCATCTGTCACTTAATCAGTGTCGCCACATCAGATTCGGAGGTCGATCCTGTTGAGACGGCTAGTCGATGCTTAAGATAAAAAACGGTGCCAGAGCAAGTGTACATTTTCCCTAGTTCCAGTGAAAAAGAACTGTAAAAATTTATGCCCATTGATTCGGGTGAGCGGTGCATTGTGATACTCCAGTCAGTCGGAGTAGTGAAGCACGCAGTCTTCCACGGTAAAGCCGTGGCAGATTGATGCTGCGAGGACAACTGCGTATTGGCTGGCGTCTGCGTATGATCGGGAGGAAGACGTCATCAGACCGTGTGCAGAGTGCTGTGCACTATACGCTGATGAGGCCGTAGGGATGAACCAGGCTGTATATCTGCGATGTATGCGTATGTTGGTCCCTGATGAGGCCAAAGCAATAGCTGGTAGGCTGCGACTTGATTACCGCTCAGCGTAGAAGTGATTGGTGAGGGATATTGCATGTATGCGTGTGTTGACCGACCAAAGCAATAGAATTACAAAAAGGAAAACGCTCACACGTACGTAGTGGAGACAAATGTTTTGAAATTTGTTACCATTAAGTGGAGTTTCGATCGGAATTCCTCCATTGATTTGCTCGTCGATAGTCTATGTGCGACTTCTGTCATCTGTCATCTGTCACTTGTCAGTGTCGCCACAAAACCAAAAAGACCGGCCATTTATGACCTTCATTTCATTCGTACATCGGATTATACAAGAACTTTACATTTCTAACGAATGCATATTGAAGTTATATTTTCTGGTATGTCAAAGGCATACTATACCTTAGTTCATGATAAATGATAAATGATATTGATAAATGATATTTATTTCTGTAAATAGATTATAAAATAACACTTTTACACGTCAATATTTCAAATAGCTAGATGAGGCCGGCATTTCCTATCCGACTACTCTGAGAAGAAATGCCGAAACAAACTCAGAGGTCATAGTCTCTTTTAAAGTCCAGACAAAATCAATTAAAGATGTCGGAGAACCGTGCAAGCAACCGTGCACCGATTGTGTATATTGCATGTATGCGTGTGTTGACCCAAAGCAATAGAATTACAAAAAGGAAAACGCTCACACGTACGTAATGGAGACAAATGTTTTGAAATTTGTTACCATTAAGTGGAGTTTCGATCGGAATTCCTGAATGTAGGAGAATAGCTCGTGTTAAGTGACTGTCCTGAGGAGGGTGTTAGTATACCAGTGCGTTTGTTAAAGTAATAATTTATTAACCGTACACTGTAGAAGAAGGCACGCTAATTAAATAAGTGACATGTATTCGTTTACAGAAATATTTGTTAATACATACATGAGATTTTTTAAAAACTGTCCCAATCTTGTGGTAATCTTTATATAAAAATAAGTCGGGATTTCCTTCCAGACGCTATAACTCCAGATGCACGATGGCGATTTCCAGAGTTTTGCTTCAATGGAAAGGTCTCGGGCTCCGTGAGGTTTACAGCACAGAAAATTCAGAAAAATTCGTCAAAAGCAGGAAAACAGGGAAAATCATTGGTCCCGAAACGGAGTTCGCAGGGTTTGCTAGTATTATATAGTTTCTTTAGTGAAAACAAAAGCATGTGATAGTTCACTAGTGGGTAAGCCTCCTTACAACGTTTCACAATTTATATTGTAAGTCCCATGTAATAGGTGGTGAGCCTATTGCCATATACCGGGCACATTTCCAGACTCCGTGCTACCACTGAGAAATTTTCGAAAAACCGAAAAAAGCCCAGTAATACTTTGCCCGACCCAGGAATCGAACCCGAGACCCCTTGCCCGGCAGTCGCACTTGCAACCACTCGGCCAACGAGGCAGTCCGTTTACAGTACCTACAGCTATTTCTATCATCAGCAGCCACACTTATTTTGAGTCGGGTTGTAATGTGTAAATACGGCTGTGATATTTAAATAAACCCTAGCTCCAGACATTTTATATTCACAATAGTATTTGGTTCCAGTCTAGGTAGTATGTGGTCTGGATTTGATGTGTGTATGTAGAACTAGAATTTGTAAACAAATTCACTATACTAGTACTCACAATACAGGGTAAAATCCAAATGTGGTACCGTTTACCGTTTTTTGCGCGATGGTCGACAGAATCGTTTCCCTGGTTGAAAGAAATCCTGAAGTTTTGCTTTCATGTTTGAAGTATCACTAGGACTTGCGAACACTTTCCTACATTTACACAGTCTAGACTTTTGTTGTTTTTTACCTAAACTCGAACTGAACCTAAAGGGTTAGTGTGCTTTTCCCCCAGAGATGTGCTATGCTACGTTGCTGTGGATGCGTTTGGCTTTCACCAATCTTATTCATTAGTACATCGCTTAGTGCTGGTGGAAACGGCTTCATCTAAGCCATGTTTTTTTTTATAGAAAGATGCGTGCTATTTACTATGGGTGGCTTCCCTACATCGCATACTTGATATAGCTTAGTATCCGTGGAAACGGTCATAAGTTTCACAGCTTAGCATTCCGCGTTCGTCAAATAATTACGTGAGAATGCCGAAAAACACAATAATTAATTTTCTCACGATTTTCTCCTTCGCGGTATGTCAGTTAATTTTCTTTACTGAGCAAATATTATCTTTACGTTTTAATTCTACAAATTTGACAGTTAATTGCTGTATTAGCTCTTATATCGAAGCAGAATATCGAAAACACGAAGGAAAGCATTATAGGTTCCACATATAAATAATGTATGTCTTCAAACACCGCCATATTTATTTTTTATGTGAGGGTAGCACCATAACTCCGCCATAAATTTATAGCCGAGATAAAATTCAAAATGAATAAATATCGAACAGCCAAGTGCGAAACGGAAAATAAATTTCGGATTCAAAACGAATTTTCGTTTTGATTTCCAAAAAAAAGTTTTAGAGCTCTCTCTGTATGAACGAAAATCTAGTTTTTCGTACAAAACTGGGCTAACTTTATTTTACCGACGGGACAGTCATGCTTGAATTCCTCTGCATAGAAAACTCAATTTTAAACTTGGAACCAAACGAATGTGTTTATACAAAAAGTTCGAATCCGTGTTTTGGTTCAATGTGGATTTTACTAGATTGGGTTCACACACTTTTCAATAAGAATTTTATGTTACTACTACTGTTTTTAAGCCGTATGATGACGTCAGAGAAAAAAAAATATTGGGTAGTTTTGCTCAGTGAAAAATAAATTATTTCGACTCTTCATAGAAAATATAGTTTTTAACGTTTCGAAAAAAGGTTTAGACTTTGACTAATAGGAAACTATAGCCTATTTTATCAGCAATCCTACTCTTCCGGCTGATAACAAAAACTTTTGCTTTTTGCTAATTTGAATGACCCGATTTGGTTTAGGGCTTTCTTTTTAATCCCTTTATAACAAACGTTGCTAGGGATCAATCGCTCCTATACAAAAAAAATATTTATCAAAAATATAGCAATTTTTGTCTGAAAGTCTGGCAAACAAACTAACATTAATTTTAACAATAATATTTTGTTAGGATAAACATAAACTTAACGACCCTGTTTTTCCCGACTTATGATTACTGCTCCATTCAATGGTTGTCTGTAAGAAATCACATTCTACGATAAGACCACCCATTATAAAAATATTATTTTTCTTAATAATTGTTCTTTTTGTTTTATGTCGTACAATAAAGTGTATAAATAAATAAAATAAATGAAGTCAAAGTCAAATCATTTATTCCAATAATTAAAATAAATACTATCTATTAGAAATCTATCCATCAGTGAAGGTATGCTGAATATAATAAACAGAAAAGAATATTATAAAGTCATTGAACATCATCATAATCAAAAAACCCATTCTATTTTATTTGTGTGTGGGTGCTTGATAAATAATATTCAAAAAAAGTTTATAACGATGACAAACAAACATAAATTGTGTATATTGTTATGAATGTTTTTTGGTACAACATTTTTATCATGAGCAAAACTTTTTAATGAGCATCAGGGGCTCTTGTTAAGCGAAAAGCCGACTTCTTTAATAGTACCCCATGGGGTTTATTTCGTAATTCTGTTAAGGATTTGGTCGAAGACTTTATTAGAATATTTGTATGGAAATTCTATATAATGATTAAGTTTTATATCTAGACTTAAGAATTAAGGTTTTGGTTTTGATTTTCGATTATTGATTAGTTTGAATTATTTCAAAAAGAGAACGAACGGGTCCGTTTTTAATATCCAAAACTCATATTAATTGGCTCATCCATGCTCTACACCTTCCTCTATATTATAGGTTGTCCCTGAAGTCGACGTCCAAGTCTTCAAACTCCGTTCTATTCCTATCAAATTACACAAAACTAATACTTTTAAAGCTACATTGCCAGAAGCTCCATTCGATACTACACTTTGGAATGAACACCTAGCTTAACAGCCGGAGCTGCGGACTACCTAGCGGGTTTACCGGGGCTCCGGTTCGAAAAGCAGGAGTAGGAACGGGGTGGTTTTTAGTCAGTAAGGGTCTGATACTCCCTCTCGCCTCGCCCAAGGCGAGAGAAGTCATTGGATGATTTTCCCCCTCAAAAAAAGGGTCGAGCTGTTCTAATTCCACCCCTGGTGATGAAGCAATACGTTTTGCAGGAGAGCTACAAAAAAAGGAGAGCTATAAATGAATGATATTTATTTCTGTCAATAGATTACAAAATAACACTTTTACAGGTGAATATTTAAAATAGCTAGATGAGGCCGGCATTTCCTATCCGACTACTCTGAGAAGAAATGCCGAAACAAACTCAGAGGTCATAGTCTCTTTTAAAGTCCAGACAAATCAAATGCAGGATAATGTGAGAGCTATTGTGGACTACATCACAACACAAGCAAACCCAAACTTCTAACCTAGTCTGCATGTAACCCGAAACATTTCAACAATGAGGGTGTAATATTCGTGATAACTCGTGTGGGCTTCACATACATATTTGGAATAATTTAGTTCCGCGTTCCAAAAGCCGGTAATGGGGCCCAAGGTCCAAGTACAAAGAGAATGAGAAATTACTAGGCTTCGTATGTATGTAATTTGTATTATGAAATGTGCTTTTGTAGCTCAATCTTTTTACACCGACTGATACAAAAATGGGTTGTGATTTTTGTATACGTAAACGTACACAAGAGTGTAGAATAAATGTTTTTGTAGAACAATATTTTAGATATTTAAGTAAATAAAAATCAACAAGTATCACAATAAAGTTAGCAAAGTATAAAAAAATATGTTTACTCACGTAACCGTAGCCGTAAGATAAGTAATGTTATGAATTAAATGAATTATTTAATAATGAAATACGAAAATCGCATTCAAAGCAAAAGTAAAATATAGGTAACTCTCCAATTGATTTCTAGACACAAAAATCAAATAGACACACTTTCTTTGTAGGATTATTAACTTAATTAAAATAAATATTACGCACCAATCACGACAAAACACTTGATTTCTCTCCCTGGAACTGGATAAATACAAGGTATTTTTATTTCAAAATCGTCATTTCTTAAAACCAAAATATTTTTAAACATCACTAAGTCAAAGTAATGGTTTCAATTAATATAAAATTCATTCACTCTAGTAGGCTTAAAACACCATTTCCATAAAAGTCCATTCCATTATCATTTCCCTTTTCCCAAAATACCTCTTTTCTTGTATAATCTCCCTTAAAAATCCCATTCTTTGAAGACACTTCTAAAAATTAAATAGAGGATTACAGTTTCTGAATTTCGCTGTCATTTATTTGATTGCAAATGCTACGCCTACTCACTTCTGAAGGGGTACAAACAAACACTGGAAAAATCCAAACAACTCATCATGGTAGCGGTGGCTGGGTAACTGGCTGCCATGCAACTTGTAGCGGGTTCGATTTCCGCACGGTGTGATCCATAAATAGTGGTTTCGGGTCTGGATGTCAGGTGTATGTGAACTTGTATGTTTGTAAATACACCCTCGATACAGGAGAAAATCCTAGTGTAGGGCAACGTTAAAATCTAAAGACTTAACTCAACTTAACAACCCATTAAATATTTTGAAAAATCTTTGTTCAAGGATTCAACCCTTCATATGAATCCAACCTAACCCCCAAAAATAAATTATATACTTTAGCAACGAACCCTTCCACTAAAATAAGACGTTAGTCATAATTCACCAAAAAGTCTAGCCGGGATCTTTTTGGAAAACGTGACACGAAGTGAAACCTGGACCCTAAGTGTTGGCAGCACTTAGGTCTCAAGATTTATAGGGAAAAGTATCAAGTATCCCACTTGAGTTAATGGCGTCTTTTCATAAAGTCCTTGTACTTTTCAGGCCATGAGATAAAGTGTCTTGAAAAAGAAATCCCTTTGACAGCTAATTATTATTATGAAATTGAAGACGAGTTTTTGGAAATACGTGTTTAATGAAGTGCGTTTATAAATATCTTCTTCGTTTCGAAGAAGTTTTTGAAAGTGTCACTCCTATGAGGTTAAAGCTATTATTAAAATGAAAGAGCTTAATCTTAACATAACATAGTCATACCTTTAATGTCTAAATGAATAGGCAGAAGTGCAAATACAAACAATGCAATACCAAGTTTTCATTAATTACATATGATATAAGTCCCATGTGAGTGATAAACTTAGTTTCATGTAACAGGTCATTTAATTGTAGTACCCGTGCAAATAGTGACAAATCAAAATACCCCAATAACACTAACAACCAGAAAATTAAGCCCAGAACTCTTGCTCTGGAGGTATCTTCAGAAGTCCAGGCAAGGAGTTCTAGTTACTGAGTAATAAGTGTAAACTTTTTACTACTTAACCAAAAAATTTTACCCAGAACCCTTGCATTATATTACACCTATTATGCAGACTATTACACCTACAAAGTAGTCAAAACAAACAAACAAATATTTTTTCAATATATCTGAACTACTTACTGCAGTACATACAAGCAAGAGAGAAGATCTACAAGCAACAGAATCTCCTATTAAAAGTTAGATGACACTGATGGAGGTGCGAGATAGTATTGCGGCGACCTAATTACGGGCAAACACTTGACACATGAGATGTTCACTCAGTCTCACACTTACACATACGTAGGTTACACTATTATAATTATAGAGGATGTAGTTGAGTTATCGAACATAATTATATTTAAGCTAAATAACTATGTAAAGTGTTATATATTTTGAATATTTAAGTATACTAGTGGTCGCCTAGTGGTCGAAATTCGACCATATACGATTTAATTTACAATACCACTTAACATAAGTTCAAGGATAATTTTTATTTAACTCAAACTCAAACAAACTCTTTTATTTAAACTCTATTTATATGAGACGTGAGAATATCATCGCAATGTCTAGCGATTTTGACGTTTTGTCAAGTACGATCAGATACTATGCATGTGTGTGTAATGTTTTATTTATTGATTTAATGTACTTTATAAGCATTATTTTTGAAAAATATTAGCGTTCTGCACTTCTCCTACACATATACTATAAGTGTACCAAATTTTATGCTCCTACGTCTGCGCAATTTTCGTAAAAAGCGGTCCAAAGTTTTTGCATCACGTATTAATATATAGATTGCCGAAATAATTTAACATGTGAATTAAACAAATAGTCAGAAGCACACTGAATATATTTCATTAAAACAAAAGAAGATCATAAAATAGTTTCCACTTTTATAAGTGGCCAGCTTAAAAGCACAAATACTAATATATGTAACATAAAGTAAATATGCAAAGTAAATAGATTGATGGCCCCTAAGTAAAGTATTGAAACTGTAAAACCACTACTTTACAGGAGAGCGATTCAAAGTTATACGATTTTGATTTTTGTCAAACATTATATTTGAACATTAAATATTTCCAGTGTGAAGAGGAACTCGACTAGTTTCAAGACAAGCTAGAGGCTAATATTCAAGAGCAGCTCTCTGCTATCTGCATTAAACTATTCACTATAGTTTCAGGTAATGATTATTCATTTTTCTAATATTACACATTCAATACTTTATTTGCTTACTGCTTGTTACTTTTTTATCCAATGTGCTAGTTTCGACAGTGAATCTGTTTTGTCACTACCCTTACTCTTCCCGTGAATGTGCTATGAACTTACTAAGAATAACTACATACTTAAAAGGAACCGGGCAGTTATATGATAAGCAGTACCTAATCATACTGAACTGGGGTCATTAATCTGGAAGATTATTTGAAATCCGAGACCTCCTGTCCGGCTGTCGCACTTGCGATCAATCGACCAACGAAGCAGTCACAGTATACAAAATTATAGACTTATCAAAATGCTAATATCGGGTACCTAATTTTGCTTTATCTATATCTTCTTCTATACTTATAATAAATTTGTAGAGAGGTCAATTCTGTACATGAAATATATTTCCAAAATAACTATCAGCGGGTGATTAGTGATCCATACTGACGCCAAAAATGCAATCAGAAAAATTTTTGTCTGTCTGTCTGTCTGTCTGTCTGTCTGTCTGTCTGTCTGTCTGTCTGTCTGTCTGTCTGTCTGTCTGTCTGTCTGTCTGTATGTTCTTTATAGAAATAAAAAGCACTCGACAGATTTCAACGAAACTTGGTACAATTGTTCTTCATACTCCTGGGCAGGTTATAGTATACTTTTCATCACGCTACGATCAATAGGAGCAGAGCAGTGAAGGGAAATGTTGAGAAAACAGGAGAACTTACTCCATTTTTTAAGCTTCCGTCGCGTGTGCAGCCTTAATGGTTAAAGCTACACAGAAATAATGTATGACGGAAATGTTCTCCTTAAAATTGTTTAAAAAATATTCCACGACAGCAAATGTCTATCTCTTATGGTTGACTCACAATAACACGTATAACTCCCGATAGCTTAGCAGTTTGGAGCTTTCTGATTATATTTGTCTACTCTTACGTTTATAACACTCTCATTCGTTCATTGATTCATTCATTCATTCATTCATATTATAATAAATATGTAGAAGGGTCAATTCTGTACATTGAAAATATTGAAAGAATAAATAGCAGGGGATGTTACTGGATCTGATACCAAACCCAAATATGTGATTAAAAATGTGTTTGTCTGTCTTTCGACGACTTTCTAACGGTTCGATTTCGATGAAACTTGGTATAATTATACCTTATTATCCTGGGCATAAAATAGGATACTTTTTATCCTGAAAAAATACGAAGAAAAAAATCTTTATTTTTCAGTTTTATTCTACAGAACGCGAGCTCAACAGCAGTAGCTCAAAAGAGGGATCTCCTTAATTATTATGGGCCTCGCCATATTTGGGTCCAATAGATATTTATAAGATGTCATTGTCAGAGTTACTCAAAATGGAGAAATACAATTTCCACGCGAAGACCGACATTCGCGCGGACGGAGTCGCGGGCGGAAGCTAGTTTTTACATAATTTTCATTCTTATCCTAGTTACTACCTAAATTAAATTCTGATGGACGTAGCAGACATTTTATAAAGGTAACCTTTCATATTTTATAAATAGGTAATCTGTCTCAAGTCTGAGAATTTATTTTGATATTGCTTCTAATTTGCTTTCTATTTTGAATACCAGACTAAAAGCTTATTTCACGGTAGGTATTACTATTGTCTAGATCCAGACTTGTAAATTGAATTTGAAATCAAGGTCACAGTCTAATATCTTTGGATATTTTAATATTAATACAATCGGAAGTCTGGAGGCATTTCGGAAAGCAGATTTTGCGAAATCAATTGTCTTTTATTTCCATTTTGACATTAGTTATTGGAGATTTCATTTGTTGAGTCTAGGTTAGATTTAATTTAACCTAGAAAGTTATTTAGGATAACTTTGCTACAGGGTTTACACTAAGGGATTTTGCTAGAGGACTAACCGGCAAATGGACATTTTTACCAATGTTTATATTTGCTTTGACGTTTAAAAGTGCGTTATTGGTTACTACTACTACTACTTGAAATAAATAATTTTACATTTGACTTCGAAAAACGAGTGGTGAATATTATAAGTTCCATGCAAATAGATTATCAAAGGAACCCAAAGGACATATCACATATTAACGGCGCCGCTCCAACTAAGCAATAAACTTGTCATTTAAACTTAAACCATAAATCCATAAATTACAAAAAGGCCATAAGCCCGCGGTCCGCAAGCTGACAACGCGCTTACAGCATTTTATTTTGTTTCCAAAGCAAAACCGCCGTGCCCAAGCCGTGCCGTGTCAGTGCCGTTTTTGTGTGCAATATTGTTTAAAATATTATTGATTACTGAAAAACATATGAATCTAAATATCTAACAGAACTTCATCTATTTACAAAACACCAATCTCCTACAACCATCAATAAAAAGCAATCATAAAAAAGTGATTTAAAAATAAAATTTCTTCTTTCGAAACTACGTTTAAAAACAAACGCTCGCAAGACGGTAGTTTCTCGGAAAACTTAATAAAATGCCTTCGATAAGACCCTGAATAGCTTCGGTTGAGCTTCAATGCTAATAAAAAGTTTTTTGTAAAATCCCTCAGGGATTTCCCTACCTTCCTGTGTTTGCACAAACTTCTGAATTTTTCAGTATCCCTTTCATTCGGTGTTAAACTTGAAATTGTACTTTTCTTGAAGGGTTATGGAAAAGGTATTTATATGAATTTTGAATACTGACTGTATTTTTGACCTACTGGCAAAGAGCAGTGATAATACGTAGGTATATTAGCAATTTGATCATAATTTCAGTAATGTAATAATATTTAGGTTCAGAAACCGTGGAAAACTAGGAATAGAAATGAGATTTATAATGTTTAGATCAAAATTTTTACGATGTTTTAAGTTTGAAAGAGGCCAACTCGACCGGAGTGACGGCCTTACAGAAAACCGACGTGAAACAACTCTTGCGTTATTTCGTCGTGTGAGTGACGTTACTAGAAACTCAACTACCCACCTCTCCAATAACCCTCATAATCCTGAGCCCCAAAAAGCGACAACACCCATTGTAACTCTTGTAGATTTTCTGCTGTCTTTAGGCGGCGCTGATAGTTTAAAATCAGGTGATACGTCTGCTTGCTTACTGGTTATCTCAAAAAATACTTCATTGTAACTCAAAATCTTAAAGAAATTGTAGCTGCTGTTACCAAAATAACTAATGCCTCTATCTTGGCTCATCAATCATGTACAAAGACAGTAGCTAAAAAAATAATACACGCATCTATCCATCTTCTATTGAAGAAACCTCACGTTATTTATAGCCTGGCTACCTAACTTAGCAACACTGGCTTAGAAACTCCTTGGAAAAATACTAAGAAAATTTTCCTCTATATACTACCTACATAATATTATTGGGTCATATAAAAATTGGTCTATTTCATAGTAATTGGCTATCCAATCTACCTGCGTTAGACATGTGATATTTGAAACCTTTCAGATATAGCTAGCAGAGGTAGCTTCAGACTAAACTAGCAACGGTTTTTGTATTAAAAATAGAGGTAGGGATAATTTTTACCTTTTTCAAAATAGGTAGGTTTTTTTTTGTAGGAAGTAAATCAATCAATGACTTCTCCAGCCTTGAGCGAGGCGAGAGGGAGTGTCAGACTCTTACTGACTAAAACCACCCCGTTCCTACTCCTGCTTTTTGAGCCGGAGCTTATCTATAAGGGAATCGAATTCATGATCATAACAATCGTCAATCATCTTTTTCTTACATAAATACCTTCTTCAGGATCTCAGTTCTTTAGAATCAGCTCACTTTGAGAAACAACAGACATGTTGCTATGTTTCCTATCATAACAAACTCGACACAGATTCATAATTAACGAAATATTCACCTAAATACAATCATAATAACTTTCAAAATAAATAAACAAAGTAATTCGAACCTTCTCCTAGTCACCGCCTACATGAATGATAAAAGGTGATTGACCTTTGTTGTTTATTTATATGACTTTGTAGGGGATTGTACTGTTTTGTTATTAAATACTGTCATGATTTTTCTTTTGTTTTTTATTGGTACTTCTACGGTAACATAGGTTGAGTGACATGTGAAGGGTTTTGATACATAATATCAACTCAGACCCAGACTCTAAACAATAGTTTGTAGATTACACAAAGAGTTGTTCCGTGCGGGAATCAAACCCGCGACACGCTGCATGATAGCCGGTTGCCCAGCTACCGCACCACCCATGCAGTCAAACTAACAAACTAACTCAGAGAAAGAAAAACAATACAATCTTACTAGTCTTACTAATATTATGCGTTTGTCCGTTTATATGTTTGTATGTTTACGGCTGCAGGGATCGAAATGAAAATTAGAACAGGTTTAGATTATGGTCTGGATTAACCACGGATTAACACATCTAGGATACTTTTTTCCGCGGAAAAGTGGAAGAAGCCGCTAGTTTAAAAATATATCCCACAGCCAGTACCACTTGAGCCGAACGAGAGTAACACGATTTTTTACCAAAGAAATAACTCACTGAGTGTGAAGAAAGTAATAGTGAATGTACAGAAGTGTAAAGTGTGACTCCCCTGGTGTTGCGGGTGTCCATGGGCGGCGCTGATCGCTTACCATCAGGTGACACGTCTGCTCGTTTGCCACCTATTCCATTAAAAATAGTGTATAGAAGTCCACACTACTATATAAGTAGTGAATGCATTTCAGTGAACATAAGACTGTACGAACAGTTTCTGCTATAGTATTTATGTAGAGTTAATTTTCTACTTGGTTGATTTTGTACTGAGATCAAAGAAGGTCTTGCATTTGATTTCTAAATAACTATCTGATATAGTAGATTATTTATGCTTTATAAGTACATATATTTAAGAGTAGTTCTTTTATAAAATAATATACAACGGTTGAGTTTAATTTAACCTTTTTTGGATTTCAAATACTTGTTAGAGATTGCAGGTTAAAAAGATCAGGGGGCTTACTCTTGCATTCAGTTGCGATCGATCGATATTGATATTGTAAAATTTTGTACTCTTGAATTGCAACTACCGCACACCACAGATGGGGCCCAGTAGGTCTGATGCCTGATCCTGAGCTGCGGACTACCTAGTGAGTTTACCGAGGCCCCGGTTCGAAAAGCAAGAGTAAGAACTTCTCCTCCCTTTCGCTTCGCCGAAGGCAGGACATGCCATTAGATGACTTCCGTTTAAAAAAAAAATAGGACAGTTTGTTCGATCTATACATATAATAAAATCGTAGAAAAGTGCTGTCTGTACATTGAAAATAAAAATAAAAAAAATAGCAGGGGTTATTGTTATGTCGATGTCGAACCCAAAAATGTAATTAACTTTTTTTTTGTCTGTTTGTCTGTTTGTCTGTTTGTCTGTTTGTCTGTTTGTCTGTTTGTCTGTTTGTCTGTTCGTCTGTGCGCGCTAATCTCAGAAACGGCTGATCCGAGTTGGATGCGGTTTTCACGAATATATTGTGGGATGCTTAAATTTACATTTAGTGTTTGTTTCATGTCAATCGGTTCATAAATAAAAAAGTTATGTCAAATTAAAGAATCACGTCGAACATTCTATGCTTATACCATTAATCTCCGCAACTATTTGACGGATTTGGTTGAAATTTGGTACAGATATAGTTTAGAACCTTAGAAAGGACATAGATATATTTTTATTTCAAAAATCAAAAAATAAAAATAAGAAATAAATTATTTATAAATAATTCTATGTCGATCGTTACACGACTTCGGTTCATGTTATTGTTTTAATTCATCGAAAAAAAGTAAATAAATCGTAAAAAGGTATGAAAAAAATGATATCAATATAATTAAACTTTTAGTACAAAGAAAATGCCCGAACGGAGTATAGATAAATAATCCGAGTTGTCTTTGGCGTTGGGATCGAAATAGATCGCGCTATGGTTTCGTTACACTCATTTGGTTGGGTATGGGCCGAGCGATTCGGTACTGTCGTGGAAAATCAAAAAATAAAAATCTATATAATAAAATCGTAGAAAAGTGCTGTCTGTACATTGAAAATAAAAATAAAAAAAATAGCAGGGGTTATTGTTATGTCGATGTCGAACCCAAAAATGTAATTAACTTTTTTTTTGTCTGTTTGTCTGTTTGTCTGTTTGTCTGTGTGTCTATGCGCGCTAATCTCAGAAACGGCTGATCCGAGTTGGATGCGGTTTTCACGAATATATTGTGGTATGCTTCAATTTACATTTAGTGTTTGTTTCATGTCAATCGGTTCATAAATAAAAAAGTTATGTCAAATTAAAGAATCACGTCAAACACTATTCTATGCTTATACCATTAATCTCCGCAACTATTTGACGGATTTGGTTGAAATTTGGTACAGATATAGTTTAAAACCTTAGAAAGGACATAGGATAGTTTTTATTTCAAAAAATAAAAATAAACGTTAAATTTCGTTACATTCATTTGGTTGGGTATCGGCTGAGCGCTTCGGTACTGTTGTGGAAATAGTGTACTATAAGTCGTATGATTATTTGTCTGCAGTGGTCCTGCTGTTTCGTGTATTCTAAATTGGTTTCGTTGTATTTGTCTATTAAAAAGTTTATTTGTTGAGTTTTCCTGGTTTTCTGGTTAAATTATTTAACGTAGGTTTAGTTTGATTTCGATTATTAGTAGTTACTGTAGTTAGTTTGTTTAATAAAATTGTAAGTCTATAATTTATAAATTAATTAGATTTAAGGCGCGGTGAATAGACAACTTTTATGTATTTGAGGGGGTGAAGCAGGTGAAGTGGGTCTCGTGTACTGAGGGGTGCACCGGGCAAATGTCATTGATATACGCGTATTCCATTTTATTTAGGAGCGTAATTTCGCTACTACAGTTTCATGGACGAGTGGCCCAGTGCGTTGCTGTCTAGATTCGCGTTCCGTGATCCTTAAGATCGAATCTCATTACTCGTATTAGTTTTTGTTTTTTTATTTTTTCAATATTATGTTGTATACATTTTTATTTTATTTTTATTTTATTTTTTTATTAGTTTTTTTATGACTAAAACCGAAATCGAACAATAATTTACACAAACTTACTACTACTATAGTTTTTGCGCTAGTGACAGTTGCCTGTATGACGTTGACGTCTCTCAGTACCACATGATTAGGGATGGACATTAGAAAGGTATTTTTTTATCGCTATCGATACTCGCAGCATACATTGAATTCTCTTTAATTTTGTTATTAAAGTGTGTTGTTTAGTTGTGCAGTGTATCTGCGTGTATATAATGTCAATATACAGATACAGATTCAGATGATCCTGACTCAGATAATAATATGAGTTTGGACGAATAATAAGTAAATAATTTTGGTTTTAAGCAAGGAGCGTGTGTGACGTGTCGAAGATCTGACACGTTTGGCTCTCCAGTGCCCCGAACAGTCGCTACAGTCGAAGACAAGTTTTTACATTCAATATTCTGTACTTAGGGCCTATGCACACCAGGTTTTATAAACGCGCCAGCGACGCGCGTTTTGGAAACGCGTCGCCGGACGTTTTTCTCCTACAGTGCAGTTTGTTGTCGTTTGTATCGATACAAACGCGCGGCACCAGCGCGTGTGTATCGATAACACGCGCGTTTGCATCGCTTCCGCATCGCTACACACGCGTGTCTGTATCGCTACACACGCGCGTCAGGTGTGCAAAGGTCTACAGGCCGCGTCTAACTATCGCGTCTGTAGCGATACAGACGCGATACGCACGCAAGTATCGCGTCAGTATCGCTAAAAACGCGCGTCGACGGCGCGTTTAAAAAACGTGGTGCAAACATAGGCACTTAGAAGCAGTAGGCACTAATCTTTTAAAAACTAAAAAACGGACAGGAGGATATATAAATAAAACACCAATTATGTATAAAATATGTATTATTCATCTTCAATAATTAGGAGAATGTCATCTAAGAATTGTGTAGGGGGCGGGGTACGTATATTTTCTTGGTATCTTTCCCAACTGAGATACCATATTATACAGGCTGAGATGCACGCCACTGACGAATAACTGATAAAATCGCCTCATCCAATAGAGTTACTGCGACCAGTCGCAATCGTACAATCTACACAGCGATCCATGTCGTCAATATCCGATTGATAGGCTTAAACAGTTGTCCAAAATAGAGAGTAAGGTAATTTAGAGATGCAAGATCCGTCAAAAGTCCTTTATAAAGCCGAGGTCGTGGGGTTTAACAATAAAACATGGAAAATACGTGCGCATTTAGAACGAAACACAACAAACAAGTGTCATCTGTCAATCGATGACTGACTGATATCAGACAGAAGTGTTGTAAGAAGTTTAAATCACAGAGTACTTATACGCATAAATGATTAAATAATCATTAATGTTTTATAACTTAATTTAAGTTTTCTCGCTTCCCAGATAGAAACAAGGTACCATATTTTGTGATTTCCTTTAGAAAAATATGACGGTTTTTTTAATATACATTTCAACTAGTTAACTGCTGGGCCCAAAAGTCCCCTTCTCCTTTCAAGAATGGTACGGAACGTTACTGAATGTGTCATCTGCACCATGCTACGCGGTAATAGTATATGAAAAAATTAATTGTATTTACATAACTTTAAATCGATTTCGTACAAAAAAATATACTGACAACCCAACTTAGAAAAAGCTAATTACAAAATAAAATATTACAAACAGCAAAAAGATATGTTAGTGAATGATTATTTTCTGAGCGGCGATTGACACAAACTGACATAGGTCCACCAAGCAGCGCGCCTCAGCGGTCACTGCCGGTCCGCGTAGGAATGAAAGAGAAACGAATAGATGTCATGATCGGACGACGTTTTGTTCGATTCGTTCTGAGTTATTTATCATGAATTATATTAATTCTTACAAATATCTCATTTCAATCGACAAATAAATAAGGCAGATCCCTTTATAATTTTAAATTACGTCACTGTTATTAATTTTATTAAGATATGTTCATAAATAATATAGTTACAATGGCTAGAATTTCAATTTAAATGGTTAGTTTATGATTTTTTTTATCGAGAAAATTTATAGAAATCGTGTTTTGAAGAAGGTGGTCCATTCATAAAAATGATCAAGATTAACATATATTTTTTTTGTTGCTCTAACATGTAAACATTGGGCAAAAAAATCTGTTGAATCAATCCTATTTTGACTATGCACAGCGCCTTAAGTCGTCTCTTTTAAATTATTTAGTTTAAGCTTGGTTATTATAGCATTGAGGATAGGTTGTAATATAATTTCTTTTTTAATTGTTATAAATTCGTAATTCGTAGCTTTCTTTAATTCTTTAGTTTTAAGTTAGTTTTCATCTTAAGTTCGGAAAGATTATAATATTTCTTTAGTTTAAGTCCGTTTTTAAACTATTTTTTCAATGCCCTAAGTGAGTATACATCTATTAAATTCAAACGCAGAGCTCATTATGTTGATTTTTGAGGAGTTCCCTAGAATATCTTCCACATCTCATTTTTGAAGAGATCCCGCGAAATCGGGAACTATGTGGTTAAAACCAAAAATTTGCCGGAAGTGACTATTCCACGCGAACGAAGTCGCGGGCTATAATAAATCTGTAGAAGGGTCAATTCTGCTCATTAAAAATATAGAAAAAATAAATAGCAGGGTGTTACTGGATCGATACCAAACCCAAATATGTGATTATAATTTTTTTGTCTGTCTGTCTATATATGTTCAGGCATCACGTGAAAACTAACGGTTTGATTTCGATGAAACTTGGTATAATTATGTCTTATTATCCTGGATATAAAATAGGTTACTTTTTAACCTGGAAAAATACGTAGAAAAACATCTTTATTTTTCAGTTTTATTCTGCTCAACAGCAGTAGCTCAATAGAGGGATCTCTTTAATTATTATGGGCCTCGCCGTATTTGGGTCCAATAGATATTTATAAGATGTCATTGAAGAGTAACTCTGAGTTACTCAAAATGGAGAAATAAAACTTCCACGCGAAAACCGACATCCGCGCGGACGGAGTCGCGGGCAGAAGCTAGTTGGTAAATAAAATCTTCGGTATATGGCAAATGAATAGGCTTTACCAATACAATTATTATCAAAAAAATGGATAAGTTATTTTCGAAAAAAAAATACACAGCATGAAATCTTTCCCCCTGATTGCATGCCACTACCCAATTTCTACTCAACCCGGAATTCAAACCCTCATAACTTATGTACACCACAGCCTCCCATAAACAAAACATCTTGGAACTCTGCTCACCCCCTTAAACTATGAAAGCTTGTAACACAAACATGCAACAAAGACATTTGCCTGAAACTTTCAGCAGTTTACAGTCGCTAACTGCTTCAATGGGCGCGACCACTCAAAACTCCAACAATTACAACGTTTTTACTGCAATTTAAACTTTATCTTTACTTCGTTAAGACACAATGTCATTTGTACCCTGTTATCTGGTTTCTATATCCTGAAGAAAAGTTTGGATGCAAAAAGAATTGTTTTTTTTTTTGAGTTTAAAGAAGGGTTATTTCATTTTGTTGCTATCTTTACGTTCTGTACTGTTAGAAGGTATCTTTGAGTTTGGTTTAGTAGTCTTTATCCCGTTTAGCTTTATACCGTTATCTGTTTAAAACCTATACCGTAATAGATTATTTTTCCAGAGCTGCGGACCGCCTAGCGGGTTACTGGGGATCTGGCTCGAAAAGCAGGAGTAGGAATGGGTGTCTGAACACTTACTGACTAAAAACCTGGTCCTCGCTCTCACCTCGCGAAGACGGGAGAAATCATTGCATGATTTTACCTCCTCAAAAAAATCAGGCATGTGTTTACATATTAAGTTCAGGTTCCATTTAAGATTAGATAATATTGTTACGATTTATAATTTTAACTTCATTTAGTATTTTGCAAAATACACACGATATCTGTTACTATACTAAAAAAATAATATCCCGAGTCGCAACTTAATCCAATTTTTAGGAGTTTTAGCTCATCCAGAGTATCCTAAATTGAATTCCATTAGACACTGGACCTCATAACATCTTAATAATACATAATACCTCCCACAAATCCAAATAGGGTAGAGAATCGATAAAAACTTTGCCAATATCGGTTCGTCGTTATACAACGTACATTGGTGACACATCAAGCTATGCAGACTGGTATAAATTGACCGTCGATTGTGGCCAAGAGCGTATAAAGCGAGACCATGTTAGGCTGGATTGTGTAGCTTGACATATGGTTGTGTACATACTGGTATACAGTGCATAGTGATCAACTTGGGATTAAGGACATCTACCGAGATTTATTTATTAAAATTCTTTCTTTAGTGTGTTGGTGAACTAATGAGAATTGAAGTTTAGTTTGTGATTCTTTCTGTCTATCGGTGTTTAAGGTATGTTTGATTATCTATTGAAGAATTTTAAAATGAATATTTAAATACTATTTTTGATTTCATTTGTTTGTTAGCTACTTAATCGCAGTATATTTAAAATTGTGTGATTCTTTGTAATTGAAGTAGTAAAAGTCTATTTGAATGCGTTTATGATTGTGCAAGTAATGTGTGTATTTGTGTGTGTATTCTCTGTAAGGATACCTCAAACGAATTAATAAACGACTCCCACGATGTTTCACCCACTGTTCAACTATTACCAGCCTTCCTCGATAAATGCACTATCCAACACAAAAATAATTATTCAAATCGGACACGTAGTTCTGGATATTAGCGTTCAAGCAAACAAACTCTTCAGCTTTGTATATTTATAAAAAAAGTATAGAGTAGAGAAACTTTTCAGAGAATTTTTAATTTATTGCACTAACATTTTGCTCAAGATGGATTGATGATTTTAAAATTTTAATTTGAAACTGATAGTGTCTGTATATTCACTATGTATTTATATACCGTATATGTCACTTTTATACATGGGAAATAACACCAGTCTTTATGCTCTTACATAGTATTTAAAACATCCAAAAAACCTAACAACAGATAGCCAGGCTCAACCCAGGAATAGAAATGTTAGATACAACACTCAACTCAGATCAGCAATATCATAAAAGTTAATGAATAAAGCTACACAATCACAAAAACTGATAACAACTTGCCAAATCCAAAAATAGACATACTCTCTTTTATAACTCAGTTCTATTTTTGGCTGAAATTCAGTGTCGAGTATTATCAGAATGTTCAGCATTATTGTGAAAGTGAACGGATAAAGGATAAAAAATATTGTGTCGAGCTCAAAGAACATGTTAGTTAAAAATATAGGGGGAAATGGGGTATTCTGATTGGGCTTGTTGTTGATTCGCAGGGTTGAAACATAAGGCTTACTTCATCTTCATTATCATCATCAGCCGAGAGACATCCACTAATGAAAGGCCTCCCCCGTAAAGGCTTCTTCCTTCACATAGAACGGCTAAAGCTTACTTAGTCTTAATTGAATATTTATCAGAAGAATCATATTGAGTCTATATTTTGATTTCACAAGAATCAAATTGATAAGTATTCAAGTTAAACAGGTTTAAAAAGCTGTCGAAGTATGAGGTTTTTTATGATATAAGCCGGTAAATGGGAGAGAAATCCGATGAACTTACAAACAATTTTTATACATATAATACTTAACAAATTTTGTCGACTCGGTCTTAGCCGTTCTCGAGACGGCCGTTTGACCCACTTATTGGTCCGATCAAAAATCGCTGGCGCGACAAAATATGGAGTTGCTAACGAACAAGAGCGACCGCTTTGTGGGAACATTTGACCTACAGGGTACAGGTCATCGCGACAGTTTTCGAAGAGCTCAGTAAATTCTATAATTTGTAGTATGATTTGGTCACGTCGCGTCACGTCGTGTCGATGGAAATTGAAAGTTTTCGACAATTGCTTTACAAGTAACGCAAAACAAAATTAAAATTAAAATTTTCTTGACGGCAGCTTACATATTTATAACGCCTCTGGTGTTTCAAGAGTCCATGGGCGGCGGCGATTGCTTACCATCAGGTAATACATCTGCTCGTGTTCCATAAAAATTGGCATACATCAGTTTAGTCAGAATATTATTAAGTTTAGACTGCACATAGCTTAGCTATTCTTATTATACAACGTTGTCCTCGATTTTTGGCAAGATCAATATATTTCCATGTCCAGTACATTTTTTAAATACTTCACTAGCTTATAAGCAGCTCCAGATGTATTCGAACAAAATTTTATCGACAACAACAGCCGCACTTAAGACCGAAATCAACAAACAGAATAACAGACAAACATTAACTATTCCAGTCCTACTTTACTTAGCGAAATAAATGTGTTTTCCGTGTAATTACTTAGAGGTCGCTGCGAGGCGGTGGTTAGCTAACATTGTTAATTTCCATTAAGAAGGCAGTTTTTAATTAGCTCCGTTCTTGTCTGTACTTGACACCTTGTTTAGTTATATTTGCTAGTTGCTGTGGTTTCTCGTGTCTTCTTTCTCTTTTTTTTTTGAAGGGGGATATATTGCATTGCTCGTCTCTCGACGAAATGGAATATCAGACTCTTATGGACTAAAAACCACCTCCGTTTCCAACTCTTGCTTCGAACTGCGGCTTTTATAGCGTATAATGTTTTTCCCGTCTGTAGAAGTTTTATGGTTCGACCTCAGTTTTTTTATGACCAGTAGTTTTAATTGTACATGATTGTCTGGTATTTTGGAAAGCCCATGTGTAGCAGTCTTAACTGATGATGATAACACAACATTAGACACGTATTTTTACTTTCTTAAGGAAACAAATACGTTCTCACTCTCACTTCTTTACACGTTCAAAATTACGACATTTGCTCCAAGTCTTAAACTTTCATTCGTTTCATCGTAGTATTGTTATCTTACACGACAAAAGAAAAAATACATGTTAAATATTTTATCATTACCTAACTGACGGACTAAATAGATTTTTAGAGTAATTCAGTTTGATTAAAAAATAAAATACAAAGTCTAACCCTAACTTCACCCGAAAAAGATCAGACAATACTACACAATTAACAGTTAACACGAAATCTTTCATTGTCGTCTCACAAAAAATGTTCCCGAAGATTTTGAAATCCGAATCAGACGCGATTGTTATTATATTCGGGAAAGATGATTGCTTCGGAACGAAAATCGGCGCCATTTTGTTTAAAAAGGTTTTAATGGGTTCGAGGCATGTAATTTTATTATAATTTTTCTTGTCACCCTTGTCGATACCGGTAGGCCTTGAAAGGATCAATTAGGTCTTTATGAATTTGGTTTTTAATTAATATTGAAAAGGTGGGAGCAGATTGTTTCAATGTTTCATTTTGGTTTAGTGCTTTTTACTTTTATGGAACTTGATAATTTACCTTATTATAATCATCATCAGCCTATAAGTGACCACTGCTGACCAAAAGCCTCTTCTCACACGGAGAAGGTTTGAGCATTATTCACCACGGTTGCTCCTTTTGGGTTGGCGATTTCAAACTTATAATTATAAATTATAAGCCAATTAAATCACTTTATGATTTGATTTGATTTCAATCTGGGCATGCATTGTTTCCCTTAAATCACATTACATCACTTTAATGTATTGGTTACCTCACGATGATTTCCTTCACCGTTTCTCAGAGGTGTTTAAATAATCTTTGAAAGTACATATACCTCTAGATATGACTACTAAAATATAACAATAGATAGACATAAAAATAATGAACAACCTATATTTTCAGTTCAACAACCTTGTTATTTTATTCCTCAAATTAATCACATTTCAACATTTTTCAGCGTTTCCATGATCCCAATAATAACTCCTGAGTAAGCTCCTAACCCTAGTTGATTCTAAAATGTGAACGTGAGTAAAAACTGTGATTAATGACAGGACCCCGTCCGTGCGGTCGGGTAGGCGTCAATCCGACTAAACCCAGACGCACCGAAATTTATGATTGTAACACTTGAATGTGGATACCTACTAATTTTACTAAATGCTAATGCTGGGTACAGTCTTCCGAAATGTAACATACAATGTTACATGCAATGAAAGAAATTGCCGTCCACATTGTTACAACTTATCATGCAATGTAACAAAATTCTCATAGTGTGGACTCCTTTTTTTAAGCGGGGAAAATCATCCAATGAATTCTCCTGCCTTGGGCGAGGTGAGAGGGAGTGTCAGACTCTTACTGACTAAAAATCACCCTGTTCCTGCTCCTGCTGTTCGAGCCAGAGCCCCGGTAATTCCGCTAGGTAATCCGCAGTTTCGTAGTGTGCTCTCTCCTTGCGAGCACGAACAGAGCACACTAGCACACGAATAGAGCATCACAACTCGTGCACGCCGCGATCTGTGTTCGTCGGTTTTTTCGCTGAACACTAGTGAGCAGTGTGCTCGTAACGTCAGTGTGGACGAGTTGTGTGTACCTGCTATTTGTAGGGGTAAAGGCTATAGCTTGCCTCATGGTAAACGGACACCAAAGTCTTATATTATACACAAAGACTTATATAATATACTAGCGGACCCGACAGACGTTGTCCTGTCTACACGTTAATTTGAAAATTTTATTCTTTTTTTAATAAGCTAAAACATTCTGGACCTTTTTGATGAAAATTATTATTCAAATGTTATGACAATATCTAACGTCATTAATATTTGACACTGCGATGGTAGCGCCGTCCGTCGGATCCGATGTAAAACATTCCAAAATCAACAACTACTAATAAATTAAAAATTAATTAAAAAAACATTGTCCAGCGGACAAAATTGTGAATCTAAACCATTCTCAGATCCTCTTGAACACACACAAAAAGTTTCATCAAAATCCGTCTAGTCGTTTAAGAGGAGTTCAGTGACATACACACGTTTCTGTACGTGTGTATGTCACTCAATTATATATATAAAGATTACATCCACGGTATTCTTTATATACCAAGATTATATTACTAAAATTGCTTCCAAATAAATCTAGACAAATAAAAAGTTAATTTTATATATTTCATTTAAGTAAAGAAAATAAATTCTGCTTACACCCTTCTCAATACTTATTCAAAATGCGAAACCGCAAATACTTTACAAACGCCAATGTCAGACCTAAAACCTCTATCTTGGCAGCATTGCTCACGAAATGTATTATTTGTGAACTTTCAAAGACATTTTGGGAGCAAAAATACATGATACTACATCATCTTCTAAGCCCCAGTACATCATTCCATAAAGCTACCTTTTACCATCCAGGCTGGATCTGAATATTTAAACCAAATTCGCATACGTGATTCGTATGAACAGTTGGGACTGTCTACATAGAACCTTAGGACTCCTCAGAGGTTTATTTAAATGGAAGAAAGTATGGCTGTAACGTCTAAATAAATAAGTATTGTAAGAAACGTAATACGTAGAATTGTAAGGAATGAAAATCCTCTAGAGAATAAATCATTGGTTTTTTAAAATGTGTGTGTTTTACATACATACATAACTTCACGCCTGTCTCCCATAGATATATAGCAGAGATAATGGACAGCCAATTGCTACGAATGCTACAATCCTCTTTCGCTAAATCAACAGTCGTCAGTCTTTTCATGCATGCTCGTCGGTTAAGGATACTTTTAATTTGGCCCTTCTTTAATATATCACCAATCTAGTCTCTATATTATGTCTATTTAGGACGCCTTCTACCGGTGTTCTCTTTATGCTTGTTTGTTTTCTTTGGAGAATTTTCTGTTATACATTTGGAGTTTAATTCTTATTGAAATACAAATATTCGATATTGTTATCGTTGTACAAATATATCGATAACGATTTGTCGTAAGGTATGTTAATATTTAGGTGTTTGATTAAAAAATCGATTGATTTTAATATTTAATCTTTTGTGATTTCACATACTCATACTATGATTTTCTTCTGTGTTGTGTCGTGAATACGTATACAAACATATAAGACACAACATGCACATGATAGGTTCTCAGACTAAACAAAACAATTTGTGTATTACACAAAGAAGATGTCCTGATTTTGATTTCCAGATCTGGTGAAGTGTTACTAAGTTCTTCAATTTTAGATAATTCTCAGCATAATATTTAGAATAAAGACCCACCAAAAAAGACCCAAGGTCACACAAAAACAAGATAAACATTAAGAAGAAAATAACAAAACTACTTAATTCCACTCCCACGTTATTATTCCAGTCTTAGTTTCAATGTGAATAAAATTCAGGAAGAACCAATAAAACGTCCATTAAACAGACCATTTTGTATTTATTTACTACAAATGTTCATTACCCTTAGTACGACTTTGTTTAACGTTGAACGAAAACGAAACAAGAGCGCGTTCGGCGCTCTGATTGGCCGACTCGAATAAACCAACCAATCAGAGCACCGGACGCGCTCTCGTTTCGATTACTTTAAACGTAAAGCAAATTTATACTAAGGGTACAGGTATTTAAGCTGAAAGTAACATTTTCATCCGATTGGGACAATCGTTAAATTGTCTATTAACAATAAAAATAAAACCAGTTTATGAGTTTTCCAATAGTAAGTGTATCACTTAAATATTTTGTCCTCGTTTAGAACAGACTACAACAAATGAATTCATTACTGAGCACAGAATTACAATCTAAATTAAATGTTGAAGAATATTAAAATGAGGCGCTATTCGCACGAGAGTTTTTTTAACTTCGCTTTAGGCCCAGCGCACATCGGTGGACGCGCGGCGAAAATACTAAGAATAAATCAATTAGAAAAATAAACCTTAACTGCTATGGCGTACGGATGAAAATTCGCCTCGCATCATTAGCATGCCGTTTTCATCTGTAGGTACAATCCATATAATCAGTATAATTCGGCTTTTAGCAAGTGACATGCAATGCAATTTAGTCTTTAACGCTCTGCGCGCAGCGTTGAAAATGTAACACTAGTTGATGAAAACGTCGCATTTTAAAAGCGCTGGACGTATGAACTAACAGATTAAGTTTGATATATTTTTCATCTATTGTTAAAGAAAAGTCCCTAACTTTTCTTTTAAGAACATGTCAGCCTGATTGAAAAGACTGACCGTTCTTGCTCGTTTTTCTCCGTAGGAATCTACACTTTGGCGTTTCAAAGTGTGTGTGAGCAATTTTTTTTTATGTTAAATGGGCCGACGTTTGGCCGCTATCTCGCCTGATGGTAAGTGATGATGCGGTCTACGACGGAGCACGTCTGCCCATAAGCAACCTATTCACTCGGGCTTTGAAGACACCCAGGTTATACCCATCGGGAAACACAGACTCCGGCAAGGAGTTCCACTCCCTAGCAGTTCGTACAAGGAAGCTTAATTAGTTTCACTAGAGGATTGACCGATAGACAGATTTTTTTTTAATATTATAATATTTGCTTTGACGTTAAAAACTCTTCCTGCGTTGAAAAGCCTTCCTGGTCTATATGAAATAAAAAATGTTGACTTTTACTTCGATTTTATTTTGATATATTTGAACACTTTTTTAACGCGCGATAAAATTACTCTCGTGCGAATGTAGCCTAACTGTAATAAAGTCTGTCTGGTTCTGGTTTTATTAATTTTTCAGTATTTCTGTCGTTAGTTTTTTTGTTCATATTGAATTTTTAATCAAATGTTTTATTCTGCTTTTACTTTCAATGTTTATTAAAATAGGTTATGTTTGAACAGAAACAAGACCCATTTTTTATTATTTGTTTAGTTGTATTTTTTAATTTGAAACTTAAGAACAATTGATGCACTATTTTTATAAGATTTTAAGTTTACTTCCAGAGAAGTAATTAAGAACAAATTGGGAAGTAAAAACTGTTAGGTACTTACAAGAAAGAAATTAAACCAGGAAAGAAAGCAAATTAATATTCTACCCCATTCTTTCGATTATGAAATGGTAAAATAGGTCAGTTGGTTACATAAAAACAAAAACAAACTTTGCCAGTTTTTCAAAAAGTTTTTTTTTGGGACAAACAACCTAAACTCATGCAACTTATGGGGTTTTGGCCCCATGCGTCAGCTGCAGGTGACGTGACCACTGTTATTTAGTACAAGACCACAATGCTTATCAAGCTATACACAACCAGTATAAACTGACCTTCGAATATGCAGGAAGATCATACAAAGCCAGACCATGATAAACTGGTATTTTAACCAATGACCAGCACGTCAACCTACCCTGTTTTACCAATTTTTTTATTAGATTTTCATCTTTATGCTTTTGAATATAAAGTTGAAAATCCAACTACACAGAATGGAGTACTTTAACCTGCAGCTGGCTGTACATGCTATATTTACCAATGGTGGTCATTAAGTTAGTTGCTGCTCTGGAGTTTATTTTAGGGAACGACCCCCTCTTAAGGGTTAAACCATGCTTGCCTTGATCGATGGAGGCATAAATCTCTTGGTTGTATCTTATGTTCTATGTGTACAGGAGATTAGGTTCGGTATAAGAGTTGAATAAAGGCGAGTGCCGACTTTAGAATAGACTATTACATGTATTTATTGACTTTTTTTGATATAGACTGAATAGCAATGCTTAGAACTACTTCCTTCCAAGAGTTTTTTTCCAGAGCGAAAATTGGCATCAAGTTCGACAGTTACTAGGTACAATATTAAGACCTCTGATGGCACTTTTGAAACGTAAAAGCACATATTACAATATCTATAAAAAAACAAAATGTCTATCTGTCGTAATTCCTTAAGTATTTTGCTCGTTCCAAAGTATAGATTCCTATGGAGAAGGACGAGCGAAGAAACTCCATAGTTACTCATGGTCATACCAGGTTCACAATACATTCTTGGTTGCAATTGTTTAATTGGTTCAATTAGTTTTTCAACTGTGACTTTCAAACCTGTTTGTGTAATCTAGCAGTGGAGTATCATAGTCCTTATCGTAATGCAAAACTTACGCTAAAGCTGTTAACGTTTCCTTACCTAGATAACCTTTAAAGATCCTACAATACCCACTATTTCAGCCTTTATTCTTCCAATCATCATTTGCATACGAAAACCGAGGAATATGGGATTCCGTATCGATGCAGTTACTGCAGTATATACAGCTACACTTTAAACTATACAAATCCAGTATAAGCTGGCCTTTGAATGCACGAAAAGGTAATACAAAGCGAGACCAAGGTAAACTGGTTTTGTTTAACTCTACGTGCAGTTGTGTGTAATGCAGATGTCTAGGGTAAAGTCGCCAAAATGTGATACAGTATACAGTTATACCGATGGCCTACAGTTGCCGGAGCCAAATTGCCGATTGTTCTGTCCAAAATGCCCATAAAATTTTCTCTGGTCATAAATGAGAGATGCGAAATTTGTCCTTTGGGTCAGTTTCGGTTTTGTTGTATTTTAAAGAAAAAAGAATATATATAATAATAATAATAATAAGTCCGCAAGGCAGCTTGTGGCGAGCTGTTGGGCAGTGGCGACCCCACGGACCTGACTCCCGGGAGAGGCCCTACTTTTTAACTCCGGTTAGTACTCGTGACTATCCGGAGTGGCCTCTCCTACCTCACTCTTGCCTTAATCGGCTGGTTTGAGTGGAGATTCGCAAGAGTGGAGTTGCCTTCAGCTCCACTTGGGGGATGACGTATCCCAGTAAGATGCTGGTAGGGGTCTTGACCGTACTTCCGGGATTGCTCTGATAGCCGTGGGATGCCTCCCCTTCCTCAAGCAGCTCAACGGATGTTGCTTCCCTTGTCGCTACATGCTAGCGGCCGTTTCCGGGGGCCCACTATTGAGTTTGCGAGTCACCCCCTGCCTGTTTATCCGTATTTTTCAATATTGGTCAGGGGCAGGGGCCATAGTCCCCATAGTTAACCGGTTAACTATTCCACAGCCACCCACACCCATATCCCTATCATTTCCTTTTACCATATCTCACAATAGTCCTGCATCAACCGGGGATTGTCCTTTGGTGTACTTCCATAGTGCATACAGGGATAATCGCCGGCTGATGTCCCCTTACATTTAGATTAAAATTGTTCAACGGGCCTCTGCGAGTTGGCTTCGGCCCCTCGTACGCCTTCCAAAGGTCCGGGACCCTGTGGTCCCGAGATTATGTAAAGAACAGACATAATAATAGTATAAGTTCAAATCCAAAACCTACGAAATTTCTTCTTTAGTAAAATCAACACTTGCAAAATTCACTCAGCGATAGTTGAACTCGACCAAAACTGTACCCCACTTAATTTATCTAACAATAACATTAGCTTCAAAACCCCGCAAACCCATACCACTGAGAAGATTAATAGATGGCGCTCCAAAGAACTACACGGAAGACACCTGCATGACTTGGAACAACCCCACATAGATATAGACGCCTCGAATAAATGGCTAAAGTTAGGTTCACTTTTTCCCGAGACTGAAGGTTTTATGATAGCCATCCAAGACCAAGTCATTAATACACGGAATTACAAAAAATATATACTTAAAGATACCAATATTCAGAACGACAAATGCAGGAAGTGTCACCGCGCAGCTGAGACGATCCAACATATCACCAGTGCATGCCCTAACTTAGCTCAAACTGACTACACCCATAGACACAATCAAGTTGCTCGTATTATTCATCAAAAGTTAGCCATAAAATGCAATCTGTTACCCCCTAAAGTCGAGCCATACTATCAATATAGTCCTAAACCGGTGCTGGAGAATCAGAGTCACAAGATATACTACGATAGAGCAATTTTAACCGACAAGACAATTCATTATAATCGACCTGATATTACTATGATAGATAAACAGAAGAAACATACATACATTATTGACATAGCAGTCCCTAATACACACAACCTACAAAAGACAATAACCGAAAAAATACATAAATATACAGATTTAAAGGAAGAAATAATCAGAATTTGGAAAATGGAAAAGGTATATATTGTGCCTCTGGTGCTCTCCAGCACCGGGGTAGTACCCAAACATCTACATCATTATCTACAACAAATTCAGTTACCTAAAAATACATACATGACAATGCAAAAAGCCTGCATCCTTAATACGTGCCGAATAGTTCGGAAATTCTTACAAGAAGATACGAGTATGGAACCTAATCCCATCAATGGAAATCACTTGGCTTAGGCCCGTGGTTTCATTAAATTACCGACATTCTTATAATGTCGAGAAAAACAAAAGTTTGACCGAAATAATAATAAAGACAATCGACACCGCCTATGGACACCCGAAACATCAAAAGCGTTACAGGTGCATTGCTCGCCGCAAGGCAGCTTGTGGCGAGCTGTTGGGCAGTGGCGACCCCACGGACCTGACTCCCGGGAGAGGCCCTACTTTTTAACTCCGGTTGGTACTCGTGACTATCCGGAGTGGCCTCTCCTACCTCACTCTTGCCTTAATCGGCTGGTTTGAGTGGAGATTCGCAAGAGTGGAGTTGCCTTCAGCTCCACTTGGGGGAAGGACGTATCCCAGTAAGATGCTGGTAGGGGTCTTGACCGTACTTCCGGGATTGCTCTGATAGCCGTGGGATGCCTCCCCTTCCTCAAGCAGCTCAACGGATGTTGCTTCCCTTGTCGCTACATGCTAGCGGCCGTTTCCGGGGCCCACTATTGAGTTTGCGAGTCACCCCCTGCCTGTTTATCCGTATTTTTCAATATTGGTCAGGGGCAGGGGCCATAGTCCCCATAGTTAACCGGTTAACTATTCCACAGCCATCCACACCCATATCCCTATCATTTCCTTTTACCATATCTCACAATAGTCCTGCATCAACCGGGGATTGTCCTTTGGTGTACTTCCATAGTGCATACAGGGATAATCGCCGGCTGATGTCCCATTACATTTAGATTAAAATTGTTCAACGGGCCTCTGCGAGTTGGCTTCGGCCCCTCGTACGCCTTCCAAAGGTCCGGGACCCTGTGGTCCCGTGATTATGTAAGGAACACCCCCTAAAATCCAACCTTACGTCCAAGCTGAACACCTAGCTTACGTGGGGGCGGACACGCGTACTGTACAACTGTACAGGAGTAGAAACTTACGCGGCTAACAAGGCAGGGTAACCCAACATGGAGATGAATAGAAGAGTATATAATTTACGGTCGCTTCCCGGGGGTCGCCGGGGCGCATCTGGAGCCGATGCTGGATGCCACAGTATGCGAACCATCGGTGGTGTGGAGTTGAGCAAGCGGGCTCCCACCAAAAAACATGCGACAGCTGGTCGTTGTGAGTTGACCAGGCGGGCTCACAGCGAAGATGCGACAGCCGATTCCACGGACGATGATACGATTTCTTTATTTTCATCGATCCCTTCAACTCGCCCTTCATATATGACAAGAAGCAAAACCAGCTTGTCAACAACCAGCACGCTTGATAGTGTTGCGCGAGATGTCGATCTCGACAGGGACCTCGCGCCCACTACAAGTGCCAATAATAAGCGCAGGAGATGGACACCAGAAATGAATATATTTATTCTGCGCACTTACTTTCAGTTAACCCAACTAGATACAGACAAAACCACCTATCTCGAACCACTTCACCTAAAATTTTTAGAAAAATTCCCAGACATGCAAGTAAGCCGACAGAGGATAGTAGACCAACGCAGAGCAATAATTAATAACAAACTTCTATCACAAGAAACAATAGATACTATACGGAAGGAAGTAGAAAAAGAATTAGATCAACTACAATTAAGTCATTTAAACCAACAGACAGAAAACACTATAAATCAGTCACAACCAATGTTCACACATTCACAACTTCACCCTACGACCCACCTAGACACACATAGCATACACAACAACACACAAACTCGGATGAGATGGACAAATGAACAAAACGAGGGCATAATGCGATCTTATTACCGAGTTACAGAATTAGGTAGGAATGAAACGGTTTACAGAAGGCGTATGTATGATGATTTTGTTAGCCATTTTCCATCACTTGCGCATTTAAGCGAACAGAGAATAGCTGACCAGAGGAGAGCAATAGTTAATAACAAATATATCAGCGAGGAAAAATTAAACTTATTAAAGGCACAGGTAGCTGAGGAACTGTCATTGCTCAACCACAATTCACACAATACTAGGAACACGTTCACAGATGATAATATAAGTATTTATAACCCCATTACACAAGTAACAAACAACACTGATATTCACTCTATGGAAGAACCTACACCTGATACACAGACATCGAATAACCCTGATCTTAGTACTATATTAGATATCATCTCTTCCTCACAAATAAATCTAGAAAGAAATTCACTGATAGACAGCACTTTTCAACAAGCGTTTGAACATTTTAAAACACCTAGCCCTACTAACAGAAGCTATATCCCAAAACAAAAACCATCTAAAAATCTTGCAATAATAATTAACTATATTAACAAAAACATTCTTACCGAAAATGTTGATAAAGATACAGATTTTAATACCTTTCAAACCATTATTTACTGCGCTGCATGGACCGCTGCTAAAGTCAATGGAGCAAGGATATCACTTGAGCCGCGAGAACGAGCCCAGGCTCCAAAAACTGAATACAAACCGAAATGGCAGCGACGATTAGAACAAAAACTTAAAGACTTGCGTACGAAAATAGGCAGACTGACACAATTTTTAAACGGCAATAGAAGTAGAAAATTAAGGAAATATGTCAACAAAATTATGAGAATATACAAAACTCACACTATACACGAACAACCAAACACTCAACCTCTACACACTCTTGACACATTAAAACAAAAACTCTCTGTCGTAAAAGGCCGTCTCGAAAGATATAAAGCATGCACCCTAAGAAAACAGCAAAACATTCAGTTTAGTCACAATGAAAAACTCTTTTATCGCAATATTAGACAGGCAACTACTAACAACAATCCACATAACAACCCACGTAACAATGAAAACAATGCACCTGATCCAGAGACATTACATCACTTCTGGGCAAATATATGGGAAAAACCTATTTGCCACAATCCCCAAGCAGAATGGATACAATCTGATTTGTCAAATAATACAGAACCCATGGCATTCGAGCAAGTTCCTATAGCAGTATTCCATAAAGTCCTATCAAAATTACATAACTGGAAAGCTCCTGGATCTGATTATATTCATAGTTATTGGTATAAAAAGTTCACAGCAATCCATAGTCACCTATATAATTTTATAAACGCATTCATACAAGACCCCAAAACAATACCCTCTTATTTAATGTCTGGCACTACCTTTATGATACCTAAAGATCATTCCGACATGTCCAATCCAGCAAAATACAGACCCATCACGTGCTTGCAGACCCTGTACAAGATCATCACATCCTGTATATCTGAATTAATTTACGAACATATTGACGCCAATAACATCTTAGCGGAACAACAGAAAGCATCCAAATCTGATTTGTTTACCATGTATATAGATTATAAAAAAGCTTACGACTCAGTTCCCCACTCATGGTTAGTTAAGATATTAGACATATACAAAATACACACTTCAATTACAGCTTTCCTTAAAACCGTAATGACTTCATGGACTACTGTACTTAGACTCACCACCCCAACAGAAACAATAGATACCAGACCTATTAAAATACAACGAGGAATCTTTCAAGGTGACGCACTTAGCCCGTTGTGGTTCTGCCTTGCTCTTAACCCTTTATCAAAATTATTAAATACAACAGCATTAGGAATTCCTTTACATTCTCCAACTGATGGAACAGATCACATTTTAAATCATTTAATGTACATGGACGATATCAAGTTATTTGCAGAAACAGAGAATCAACTTAAAGAACTAGCAGACCTAACAGAGAAATTCACGAACGATATTAAAATGGAATTTGGCATAGACAAATGTAAAATAAATTCTGTAAGAGCAGGGCAGAATTACCAACACACACATATACTATCTACAGGGGAACTGATTGAACCACTGGATGAACAGGGTTCCTATAAATACTTAGGTTATGTACAATCAACTCAGATTCATCATAAACACATTAAACAAAAATTAAAACAGCAATTCCAACACAGAGTAAATGCAGTCCTTAAGACACAACTCCACGCTCGCAATACAATAAAAGCAATTAACACCTTCGCTATCCCTGTCCTCACCTACTCGTTCGGCATAATTAACTGGACAAAAACAGACCTTAAAAACCTACAACGGAAACTGAATACGACAATGACAAAGTTCCGCAAACATCATCCACGGTCTTGCCTGCAAAGGTTGACCCTACCGAGAAAAGAGGGAGGTAGGGGTCTTATAGATATTTTAAATCTCCACAACAAACAAATCACTGCTCTGAGAACATACTTCTTTGCAAAAGCTGAATCTTCTACACTCCACAAACAAATAGCACAAAAAGACAAACACCTGACTCCCCTAAATCTTAACGACAGAACAAAACAGAAGAATGAAACCGTAACTGACGATAGAACAAAATGCTTAGAATGGACCCAAAAGTCTCTACATGGAAGACACCGCCAAGATTTATGCCAACCAAACGTCGACAAAGAAGCGTCGAACGCATGGCTAAATCGAGGCGAACTCTTCCCGGAGACCGAAGGGTTCATGCTAGCTATACAGGACCAAGTCATAGAAACAAGAAATTATAGGAAACATATTATTAAGAATTTACCAAACGACACTTGTAGGAAATGCAATAGTTCTCCTGAAACCATCCAACATATAACCGGAGCCTGTAAATCAATAGCCCAGACCGATTACAAACACAGACATGACCAGGTCGCCAATATAATTCACCAGAAACTAGCTCAACAATTCAAACTTGTAGATTCAGTTGTACCGTATTATAAATACAATCCCAACACTGTCTTAGAGAATAACACGACTAAACTGTACTATGACCGAGCAATCTTTACCGATCGCACCATCCACTACAACAGACCAGATATTACACTAATTAACAAAATAAATAAAACTGGATTTCTAATAGATATAGCTGTACCAAACACCCATAACCTACAAACAACAATAGCCGAAAAACTATCCAAATACACCGAATTAAAAGACGAGATCACCCGACTCTGGCGTCTGCAAAAAGTAATTATTGTTCCGATTGTCATATCTTCTACAGGCGTTATTCCCAAGCAGCTGCATCAGTCCCTTACCTCTCTAAACCTGCCCCCTAGCACCTACTGTCTGTTACAAAAGGCAGTTATTCTTAACACATGCAGATTAGTTAGAAAATTTCTTCAGTGTGACTCCGACAACATAGTTCAAACCCCTAACAACCCGCAACCACACTGATGAACACTTGGCTTAGGCCCGTGCCATCGGTTTTCCCGGCATGCCGGAGATAAAAAAATATAAAAATAAATAATAATAATAAATTTATTTGTAAGAATATTGTTTTACAAAGGTGTTACAATTTAAATAATGCTCATAACATTCTGCTGTTCCCAGCGTACAAATATTTTAGGATTTAAATTAAGAGGATTAGAGTAATTTATATTAAAATTAAATATACAATTCAATGTCAAGAATAAGGGGAGCTTTAAATACCGTCACATAAAAGCATAGCATAATTGTAATGTCAAAAATAAAATGCAATGTCAAACAAATTAAATTCTTAAATACCGTCACATACCAACATAGGAGCATAATTTGTAATGTCAAAAATAAAATACAATGTCAAAAAAAAAATAGAACTATACAATGTCAAACAAATTAAATTCTATTCAATTAGCACAAGAGTCAGTCATCTAATTTTAATTTCGAAACAAATTTTTCGTTTAGAAACTCAGTTGTTGAGTAGTAACTCTTTTGTAATAGGAAGTTAAACAATTTCTTTTTAAATATCACAAAGTTAAGAGTTTTAAATACATTGGGTAATTATATATATTTTGTCAGAAATAAGTAAGTGTGTGTTGTCTTCAATAAGGAGTTTCAGATTTTGGGTCAGACAAAATCTATAAAAGTTCTTAATAATTCATTGAGTCTAGAAAACTTACCGTTAAAGTACAATTTTAAGTGTGGGAATGGGCCGGCTCGACCGGAATGATACTAGAAAACCGACGTGAAACATCGCTTGCGTTGTGTTTCGTTGTGTGAGTGAGGTTAGCGGAGGCCCAATTACCCTCCTTCTCAATCCCCGATTCCCTAACAACCCTTAAATTCCTAACCTTGAAAAGGCCGACAACGCAAGGCCTTTAGTATTATCGGGTACCCATGGGCAACAGAGATTGCTTACCATCAAGTGATCAGTCCGGTCATTTACAGGCTTACCACAAAACAAGCCCTTAACTTCCAAACCTACACCAGAAACAACCAAAGGCCCCATTACACCATGTTCTCACATACAACATAAACCGTGAACAAGCAGACACATTAATTAATTAAAACGTCCGCCATATAATCTTTATTGCACAATATTTGACGTGGTGCTTGCTGCCATAACTTTCATGATAACGCCACTCTATATTATATGTACCATGTATTGTATGAACATTGTTATTTTATTACAGCGATACTTATTGGCCAATATTGTACAGTCAAGGCTAAACATGATAAATGTTTAGTAAAAATAGCATCATATTAACAACCTATAATAGCGCAAAACTGACCAAAGGCCTCTTGTCATAAGGTGAAGGTATGAGCATTAATCACCACGCTTGCTCTAAACGATTTAGGGATTTGTAACAGTTTGCTAAATTTCAAATCCTCTCGTGTATAAGAAATGGATATTTTAAACTTCCACCACGTTTATTTTAATAATATAATTATTTCTTAAAAAAAGAAAACCGCGATCTATTTTTTTTACAGCTTTCAGTTTTTTTAAGGCAGGAATATCCCTAAAACCATCTCCTTACTCTAAGCTAAAACACTATTTTGAAGATCGGTTCAGCCAAACGCGAGATAATCTCACACAAACATACAGGCCAAACAGAGAACCTCCATTGTTTTAATTCGGTAAAAAAATAAAAGGAATTTCAGATATTTTCAGGTTCCTATTTATAACGTCATAGTTTTCATTTTTGATGCGGAATAGTATCAGGTTTTTTTATAAAAATATTTTAACATTATGATACATTGTGTTACGCTGATATATAATATTTTTCACGAGACTCGTTCATCTCGCTTTACCTCTATACAACACAGTTATTTTTAAACTATTTTATTTTATTTTTTTACACTACGAATTTTCAACCATGCAGTCAAATGATAAAAGCCATGCAGTGGTAGGAAGAGATGGAACGTCAATTGCTACGAATCTTAAACATACATACCTCTTTCGCTTCATCAACAGTCATCAGTCTTTTCATGCATGCTAGTTGGTTAAGGATACTTTTAATTTTGCCCTTCTTTAATATAATTATGGCAAATCTAGGATACCATTCATACCCCCTTGTATATTTATAGACTGTATTCATCTAGAAGACTAAATTCAGCAATCGTACTTAGCAACATGGACTTTTAAAAAGTCAGATAACAAGGTACAAGTTGAAAATAGATTCTGATTTGCCGAATTTACCGAAAAACTCGTTCACGAATTGAAGACAAATCTCCTACAAACCACAATAGCTAATTCTGTAAAAAACCAAAAAGGAAAGGAAAGGTTACCGTTTCTTTTTTTTTTATCTTTTTTATGATCAAATCTTTTATCTTCATTATGCGGTATCCTATCTAGTGAAATGTTAACATTTGTATGCTAATACCGTTAATGTTCAATGTTGAATGAATTTACTTTTATTCAAAGGGGTTTTTTTATTTATTTTATTTTATTTCATTTGTTAAAGTCAGTCGGAACAAATTATTTTTCTAGATAAGTTTGATCGCGTTCGGATTAAAATAGATGTTCATTATTCATGCTCTGGTTTCCTCATTATAAAAAACTTGTTATTGATATTTATTTTATCTTTGTTGTCAAGTGTAATGGTGTAATTCTTTTTAACCGACTTTAAAAAACGCAGTTTCTTAGTTTGACCTGTTTTGTGACCTGTTAGTTGTTAGAGGATTGTTGGGGATTTTGAGTAATGGAAATATTGGGAAAGGGAGTAATTGGACCTCCAATAACCTCACTCATACGATGAAACACAAAGCAGCGTTTTTTCACGTCAATTTTCTTTAAAGCCGGTCACTCCGGTCGAGCCGGCCCATTCATGCCGAAGCATGGCTCTCCCACACTTCTATATGTTAACAATACCAATACATCTACAGTTATACAATAACAATAGCACAAACTAAGAAAATACCAGCAAAAATATTACCAAAACTTCTCAATAGCTAGCAATAAAAGCGTGTTAAATCCAAATAAAAAGGTGAAGTCACGTAAAAACTAGATAGAACTCCGACCTCATCTTTAGACTTAAATAAAGCAAAAAAAAAATATAAGCACTTTTAGTTCTTCTTTTCCAAGCTGAAACTGCCGTAAAATGGCTTTAGATTTTTATCTAGATACGTGCGAGTTCATCCTAGATTTTCTTGGTTTTGCTAGGTAAACTTTTAGCGTCTCCTAACTCGTTGAGATGTTCTAATTTAGACAAGTGTTCAAGTGGATGCTCTTAATTTCGCTTAGGATAACTAATTTGGTGTACTTCTAACTATGTAGTATGTCGGATTAAGTTTATGTCTCCTGCATGAGTTAGTGATTCATTACTGAGTATGTTTTATAATAATATGGTATCTGACTTTGTATTTTATTGGAACATAACTTACACCAAGACTTCGTCTTTGGGAGTCATACTTCACTAAATATAAAACCTTCTGATCGATTACGATCATCGTGGCAAGTTCAACTAGGCTAGCCCACTAGTCAGGAGATATTATAGTACTTAAGTGTGTGCGAAATCACGGATGCACTCTAACAGATTTACGTGTTTTTCGAGGCACCAGGGTGTAAACACCTCCAATCTTCTCGACTCCAGGATAGTGGCCATTTAACTTAGAAAATGCTATTATCACTTTTTAACTGAGGCGGGAATCGAACCCGCGATACGTATATATATGTTGCGCAGCACCTAGTCACTGTGTCTATCGTACTCTAAACAACTGACGAAAAATGAATGCATAAAGTATGCGGATTTCAGCCTACCCCTTTGGGATTTAAAAGGTGTGACGATAGTACGTGCCGAGAATTTGATCAGAATCTACCTTCCTTGGATCTCATACTTCTTACACCTGAGGCCAATAAAATATAGACATTGAAAGTACATATTGTGAGAATTTATTGCCTATATCTTGTGGCCAATTGACACTTATTGTAGTGTAGCCTTTTTGCAACTTATTTTATCGAGGTTTTTTATTATAGTTGAGTTATTTATGAAGAAGAATGAAGAGATCATGTGGGATTTTCTCAGTATTTATGTGGCCAGATTTTGTAAAGATTTTGTTAAGATTGCATAAAGTATAGGAGAGATATAATTCAGTACAAATGGGTCAGTCGACTGAAGTGATACCACAGAAAATCGACGCGAAACAACGTTTGCGAGGTGTTTAGACATATGAGTGGGTTTATCGGAGGCCCCATTAGTCCATTCCCTAATCCCCAACCATCCTCAAGTTAGGAACAATCCCCAAATTCCTTGCTTACCATCAGGTGATGAGTCTGCTTGTCTACCGGTTTATCTCATGAAATAATGGTTTGTAAAACCCATCTTTGTATTGGTTGTATATTAAAATCATCATCAAACCTTTGCTGTCCCGCTAAACCTCTCTAATAACACACGGTAACAGCAAACATTATCAAAAGTCTATATCTGTGATTAAACTTTACGATCAAAGCTAGACACAATAATAACAACAACAAAGCAACTGCTAATGTAAATTTTGATTACCTACACAGACAAATATAAATCAAAATCAGTTCAATAAACTTCAAACGGATTGGTGAAACTCTCAATTAACGAATAGACAGAAACAGTTGCGAAGCTATTTATCCTTTAATCTTGATATTACAATACGCTTCGCGGTAAACGCAGGCAATTAATTACAACTCCATTTTATGTAGGTCATGTATGTTTGTGAGTACTTTGTGTTTTTTTATGTAACAAGCCGGTAAACGAGCTGTCGGATCACCTGATGGTAAGCAATCGCCGCCGCCCATTGACACTTGAAACACTACAGGCATTACAAGTGCGTTGCCGGACTTTTGGGGGTTAGGAATTTAAGGATTGTTGGGGAATCGGGGATTGGGAAGATTGGGAAGGAGGGAATTGGGCCTCCGGTAACCTCACTCACACAACGAAACACAACGTAGTTTCACGTCGGTTTTCTGTGAGGCCGTGGTATCATTCCGATCGAGCCGGCCCATTCGTGCCGAAGCATGGCTCTCCCACACACAATATGCGCGTAAATACAGGCAAGCGGTGGTTTTATATAATTTGTAGTGCCCTGTAAGCAGTATGATCAATTCTGGGAAGAATTCATTGGCCAACACTAAAAATGTTCCCACGGGTGTTGGAAGAGCTGATTAAGGGCTATAACTCACCGGGACACCATGGTGACGTGGCCAGCGACGTCGCCAACTAGTTTGTGTTGAGTTCTTATACTTGGCAACGTTGCTAGTCAGTCGCCAAGTGATATGACATTAGTCATCATACATACTAGTTGGTGACGTCGCTATGGCAACTCGGTGAGTAATGACCTTAAAACACTATACATTCTATTTGACAAAACCATGCATCAGTAAGCGTTATTTGTAAATATTAACCTTTAAAACTGCAATCTCTAACCCGTCTGTCAAGCACAGCGATTTTGGCAAAACCTTTCTAATTATGTAGATAAAATCTCACAATCCTGCAGTGAACTGGATGATAACGTAAAATAAAATGAATTTACCTTCAACCACAATCATGAGGCAACGACCTACCTCAACCTGTGTTTAGTTTTCATAATAATCCAACGTCTTTCCAAACTTCTTCACTACACAAAAACCAAGTTTGTTTATACAATAGAAGCGAAATGGAAACTTCAAAAGAACTCGTCTTCAAAGATTATGTTCAAGAACTTAGTTGTAAGGCTTTTGTTTTAAGTCTTGCTCAGTAAACTGACATGAACAAAATATTAATAGATTATTTTAAAGACTGTGAATAGTCAGATTTGTTCACTTAATAAATTGTTATGAAGACTAGGTGATGCCCGCGGCTTTGCGCTTGGATTACGGGCTTTGTGATTAAGAAAGAGAAAATAATATTAATTTAAATATATAACAATAAACAACTGAACGTAACTAATTATGTTTCTCACTATTGTACGATTTAATAGACCTTAGAATGAAAGGATTGACAGTTTGCTTAAGCTTAATTTCTATTATCACCTGAAAGTCTAGTTGTTAGAATACGTTTAACTACATTAACTTCAGACTAATTTTAATCTTTGTTTAAATTATAACTTTTGTGAGACATGCCAAATTACATCGACAGTTGTCTTACCTTCTATATTAATAAGAATTTATTTAAATATTATGTTTTTCGGCTTATTCACGTAACTATTTGACGAGGAACTCGACCAGTTTCAAGCCATGCTAGAGGCTCATATTCAGGAGCAGCATTCCGTGACACACGACGCGGTGACTGTCACGTCGCTAATGTCAGTAGCTCATGAATATGAGCCTCTAGCAAGGCTTGAAACTAGTCAAGTTCGTTGTCATACAATAAACGGGAAAAATTAAAAACATAAATGTAATAATAATAATAAATCTCATAATTATGAAAGATGAGATAACTATCAACGAACTTAAAAACTTGAAAAACGTAACAATACTTTACTTTAAGCCTAAGATCCGCTTACAAAACTTAGATATTACGCTACCGAAATTCAACCCACGATAAAAGAAAAAAAAAGAAACAAAAGCAAAACGCGAGGCGAGGTAGACAAATATTCCTTAGGCCTCGGCCTCGAATTTTGCGGGCAGCGGGGCGGCGGCGGCGGCGGCGCGGGAGCGGAGCGGCGGCGGCGGACCCGTTCTCGAAACTAGCGGGCAGATCGCGCGGCACTACAGCGGTGTAGTGTTGTGTTCGTGGTTGTGTTGTCGAGATATTTGTTTTTATTAGCGAACGAAATCTTTTTGATTCAAATTTATTCCTAACGCTCGATTTACTGTGGGCAAAAGAAGAAGACCTACTATAGGGCAAGGAAAATAAATGGCGGGTTTTATCGAAATTATGAAGAACAAAGACAAAATTCCGACAAATTCTACGACTACACTAGAATGAGTGTAGAAACTTTTGACTATATTCTTGAAACTATCAAGAGTGATTTCAGTTTTTGCTTTAGTCTTCAATATTCAGTTCGTTTTTTATTTCTTCCCATAATTGGTTAATTTTTCTTCTATTTTTATGGTTCACATCTTTGCTGTTCCGTATGGGTGTCCTCTCAAAGATTGCCGAAATCATTTGCTCTTGCACGTCCGAGGACATTTTGATACGTCACAAAAAAAAATGTAGGTACACAACACTATACTACAATGCAGACGCGCAACGCGGGCGGTCACCGCTTGACTGGAGTGCACCGCTCGTTGCCCGCTCCCGCGCCGCTCCCGCGCCGCTGTTTTCGAAAACCGGTCCATTTGATTATACGCAAAAGATCCTGCCGCTGCCGCGCCGCCGCCGCCCCGCCGCCCCGCTGCCCGCAAAATTCGAGGCCGAGGCCTAAGGCCTCGGCCTCGAATTTTGCGGGCAGCGGGGCGGCGGCGGCGCGGGAGCGGGAGCGGGGCGGCGGCGGCGCGGGAGCGGGAGCGGGGCGGCGGCGGCGCGGGAGCGGGAGCGGGGCGGCGGCGGCGCGGGAGCGGGAGCGGGGCGGCGGCGGCGCGGGAGCGGGAGCGGGGCGGCGGCGGCGCGGGAGCGGGAGCGGGGCGGCGGCGGCGCGGGAGCGGGAGCGGGGCGGCGGCGGCGGACCCGTTCTCGAAACTAGCGGGCAGATCGCGCGGCACTACAGCGGTGTAGTGTTGTGTTCGTGGTTGTGTTGTCGAGATATTTGTTTTTATTAGCGAACGAAATCTTTTTGATTCAAATTTATTCCTAACGCTCGATTTACTGTGGGCAAAAGAAGAAGACCTACTATAGGGCAAGGAAAATAAATGGCGAGTTTTATCGAAATTATGAAGAACAGAGACAAAATCCCGACAAATTCTACGACTACACTAGAATGAGTGTAGAAACTTTTGACTATATTCTTGAAACTATCAAGAGTGATTTCAGTTTTTGCTTTAGTCTTCAATATTCAGTTCGTTTTTTATTTCTTCCCATAATTGGTTAATTTTTCTTCTATTTTTATGGTTCACATCTTTGCTGTTCCGTATGGGTGTCCTCTCAAAGATTGCCGAAATCATTTGCTCTTGCACGTCCGAGGACATTTTGATACGTCACAAAAAAAAATGTAGGTACACAACACTATACTACAATGCAGACGCGCAACGCGGGCGGTCACCGCTTGACTGGAGTGCACCGCTCGTTGCCCGCTCCCGCGCCGCTCCCGCGCCGCTGTTTTCGAAAACCGGTCCATTTGATTATACGCAAAAGATCCTGCCGCTGCCGCGCCGCCGCCGCCGCCGCCCCGCTGCCCGCAAAATTCGAGGCCGAGGCCTTATAAATAATACTCCACTATCAGATGACAAATGAGCAACCAAATAAATTCTAACACAGAAATGTTTCTTCTCAACTTGATTTGATAACGTGGATAAGCAAGACGAAAATAAAAAATCTGTATTCTTCAACGAATTCTAAATGTACTAGTGATTTAGGGTCCGTTCACAGAGACTTACCGTTAGACCGCTAGATCGTTCCATTAAATTCCTAAAAGTCAAAGTTAAAGCATTTATTTCAATTAATCCTAAATTAGGCACTTTTGAAACGTCAAATTGAATTGTCCGTCAGTCTGTCTGTCAGTGAAGCTAGGCGCTCGTTCCAAAGTGTAACCCCCAAAAGGCCGGCAACGCACTTGTAACGCCTCTGGTGTTTCAAGTGTCCATGGGCGGCGGCGATTGCTTACCATCAGGTGATACGTCTGCTCGATTAACGGCGTGTTCCATAAAAAAAGACTGGTTCGGAGAGCATCGGCGCGCTTTTTTCTTTTCACACAGACTGGATCGTAATGCTTGGAGTCGGCCGCAGAGGAGTCGCCAACTATTTTACACAGTTTTCAAACGTAAAATTCTGTTTTCAACGTGATAAAAATTTCCTCTCCTCTCCAAGCCGGTCTGTGTGAACGCACCCTTACTTATCGAAGAATTTGTTGAAAATAAACGAAGCAGGACTTGTACGTAAACCAATCAATTTGGTTGAATTGATTGACGAAATTTGTTAGTAAGTAAGAGTAAGTCTGGTCGCTAAAGTAAATGAAAATGGAATTAAGGTGGACGAAATAAATAATATGGTTTGGTTAGGTTACATTAGGTACAGACTTAAAGGCACCTAAATTATACCTACATGATATCTTTGCTTGTTTGAGAAGAGACCATTTGCATTAAATGGTACGGTTATTATCAAATATACAGTGCATAATTTAAAAAGACTGATCGTTTGGCGCGGTTGCTAGGCAACGGGCTGCTACGCAACGTGTATCGGAGTCGGTTTCCATACGGATCAACTCTTTGTGTGATCCACAAATTGCTGTTTTGGGTTTGGGTGTCACGTGTGTGTAAACTTGTATGTCTGTAAACACGCCTACAATACAGGAGAAAATCCTAGAGTCCCAGTTGTAGATTTATTCTGTTAAAACATGTTCAGTTATAGCATAGATACCTATTTTGTTGAGGCTGGAGGAATATTAAATATGTACTTATAGGAGATAGATAATATAACTATACAAGGTGTGCGAGAGTATAAAATCCGTGCTACGAAATCTATTAAGAAAAGACCTACTTATATCAGCAGTGGGCATGTTGTGGCTGATATGATGATCATAATGATGATACTTATATTAAACCTTATATTAATAATCTTTAGAAAACATAGCACAAAACTGTAGTCAAAACATTCAACGACTTACGTTACTTTCCTTTAAATCGTACATTCCATTACCACAGAACACGGGTAAAATCCCTCAGCATTTGCTTCGAGTAAAACCCCCAATAATTGCTCTAATTCTAACAAATTACTCTCATTCCGACCAACCTGACATGAACCTTTTTTTCCACCTGACATCCCGATAATTATGGGATCAGTCAGTCAAGGATTTTTCATCCAAATCGCTTTACTCCCTTCCTACGTAACCTTAGTCGGCATGGGACCCATTAAATATAATAGCCTCAAAATGTACTGTAAGACGTGATTCCCCTTTTTTGTGGGCTCAGATTTGGTTTGAATAATTTAGACCATTATGAAGTGAAGTTTTTTCATCTACACAAGTCTCTTTGGTCGTCAACCGAATAATCCTCTCGGGATTTTACTTTAAACGTTGTTGGGAATTTTGATATAGTTCTACTGTTTAATTTTGAATGGTGTGTTAGTTAAGAACGTTTACGAGTAAATGTTTGGGTTTTATAAAAAGTTTTAAGGATAAAGTTATGAATAAAGAAGAGATAGTTAAAAAATATTTTATATTTAGATCCTGATAATGTTATTTTCAGAAAATGAAAGGATAATAAACAACATAACACGCACCACTCCAAACCAGCAATTAAAATTAAATTGTCATTCAAAATTGAACTTTAAATCATATGTCGTATGATATATTTCATAACGTCAATACAAAAAAGCCGACGGTGAGTGGCCAGCGCACGGTTCTCTTGAGTTGTAGTTAAGGTAACCATGCGCTCGCAATTTGAAACAACGTCGCATCGCTCGGCGACGGTGCGCTGACTGCAAGCTTGTACCTCGCGTGCGACGCATCGTAAGCACGCTAGCAGCTAACCGTAACCACAAGCAGTGCCGGAGTTGAACCGGACACGTACTTGTTAAATATTCTTTGACCTTTGTAAACTTCAATAAGGGTTAGTCATTTCTCAGAATCATACATAATATAGTAAGACTTTCACAAGACGAAAATACACTCAGTGGCCCCTTTTGTTTCGTCTTCTACTAATAAATAACTAAGATCAACCAAAAGGTCAAGATTAGCCTCTAAAGCTGACCTTTCCTGTTACGTGTTTTCAATGAACTGTGATTTATAAATTGCTTTACATTAAACCATTGAACAAGCAACTTGAGTGCCCCTTTCAATGTCACCCTTAAAACATAAAACTTCCCATGAAAAAGAAAACAAATTCACCACAAAATCTTAAAGCATTGAAATCAAACGTCCACTCCCAACTGTGGGGCGTGACAACTGACAGCTTTACAGCCAGAATAAGGAAAAAACATTTCTCCATTTTTGTTTATGTTGTAACTGTTCGGTGGTATAAGTAGTGGGTGGTGGCACAAGTGTAGTAGAGTCATGCTTCGGCTGCCTATTCGTGAATGGGCCTGACTCGACTGGAGTGATACCACGGCCTCACAGGAAACCGACGTGAAACAACGCTTGCGTTGTGTGAGTGAGGTTACCAGAGGCCCAACAACCCTTAAATTCCTAACCCCAAAAGGCCGGCAACGCACTTGTAACGCCTCTGGTGTTTCGAGTGTCCATGGGCGGTGGAGATTGCTTAGATCAGGTTATCCGTCTGCTCGTTTTAACCAGCTTGTTCTATAAAAAAACGTATTACTGTTAGCCAATCAAATGACAGTTTAACCTGGAAAGTAATGAATGGGTGTTTGAAAGTGCTGGCACACTCGTTTATGTGGGGCAAAGTATTAATTGCTTTTCTTAACGAGATAGTGTAATGTGTGTGATGTGCAGTGGGTTCGTTTAATGACGTTGTGAGGTAATTATACTATTATATTCTCAAAGGGTATGGAGTTAACAAAGAAGTTTTAAAAACATGATTGTTGGTTTTAGAAAAACAATCATAATTCTATTTAAATCAATGGAGCTCAAAATGGAAAGGTTGATTTACCTATGTGGTTTTTAGTTTTGAAGAGTTTTGGTTTAATGACGAGCTCGTTTATTCCATGGTTTATGGAACGTTCTTCTATATTATAAATTAACGTCATCTACACCAACTACTTATATAACATAGGAACGAAAGAAAAAAACGGAACGCTCGCGATAAACGCTATAATTTTTTTTCATTTTATTCATGCACTATCAACCTTAAGCAGTTGATTATAACTATTATTACACAAAATAAACATTGAATTTCTTTATTTTTTTGAAAATACAACACGTTGAGTATCACCTATTTGCGGCGTTTAGGAGCGTTCTGTTTACCCCTTGTATAGAACGTTGAGCTTTGGAAATGGTGTAAACTCACAAAAAGTACTAAGAATCAAAATGAGATTCAAATACTTTCTGTAAGTTCCTTACATGTAGTAGACCTTTTCAAATGTTCCCAAACATCCCTCTACCCGTTGCTTCTACTTAATTCAGCCTAACCTTTTCTAAACTAACTGCTAGAACTTCGAAAAGAGCAATTCTTGGGTACATAAAAATTTGCATCGGCCTGTAACATGGGCCTTTTATACACATTTATTTGAATAAGGGACACTCGAGTTGTCCGGACAAAAAGTAGCCTATACGCAATATTTAAAGCAGACTGTGTTTCTATGTATGCATATGTCGGGATCGAGGGTAGAATTGAAACACAGGCGTCCACCCTCGGCGCTCGACGGAGTCAAGGATTCATCGGCTGAGCGGCGTGTCGATCACTTCTCGTGCAGCAGCCGACCAGTGCGGTCGAATATTGAACCGTCGTGTGTTTCAACTGTATACCTAGTCTGTAACCTGTTAGTTTGATATTGTAACAGTTAATTATCTTTCATGTACTTTGTAACCATGTTTGCACTTTGAGAGTGACTGAGACCTCTGAGTTTGTTTCGGTATTTCTTCTCAGAGTAGTCGGTAGGAAATACCGGCCCCATCAGTAGCTTAAGTAAAGTAACAGTGCAATGTACAGAATTAAACAATAGTTCCATATCGAAGACTTTATTATTTTACTGCTACCTTCGTCATAACGCCCACAAGTATTCCTGACATGAGTAGTGAGATTCTTCTTTCACCGACATATCGAAAGTGAGATATCTCCTATCTCCGACATCAGAAGTGAGATGGACCCGGACGATTGAAGATGTTGAAATCATCGGAGCTGATTCATCGAGAACTACTTGCATTCGACCCCAACAAAAAAAAACTGCGATGCAAGGCAAGCGCAGTACATCGTCATCCGGTACACGAGCAACGGCGGCGGTGGCAGCGGCAGCAAGCCAGGGACACGGCGACGGCAGCGGACCAGGAGACGCGGCGACTGTAGCGGACCAGGGAACGCGGCGACGGCAGCAGACCTGGGGACGCGGCGACAGCGGCAGCGGACCAGGGCGCGCGGTGGCAGCGAGCGGCAGCGGGCCAGGTGACGCAGCGTAAGCGCGGCGTATGGTGAGAAGCGTATTGATGTCTGCAGTTGGACACTGCCATCATCGGGAGTATTCAGGTGACCTTGTTCCTTTTATTATGATTCTGATACCAAATGCTTTATAGGATGAAAACGAGTCAGCGTTTCCAGTTTAGGATTGTTGATTTTGCGATCAGAAGTATTATTTTACTTTTGTCGGGTAGTCATAATAAAAACTAAGTCGTGATGTTTTAGATCCGAGATTATGAAAAGTCATTAGAATGACATCTGATTATGTTGTTTCGGGTTGTGTATTGTTAGGATACGTGATATCTCAAATAATATTTGATTTTGTTTAGTTGGAAATTCGATTTCCGCGACGTGAGGTAGATTTAAATATGCGCTTACGGTGTACCATCGTACAGAACATCGAGAAAGGTAGTCTTTAACAAAGCAGGGTCAACAGTTGCTAAGTTGCTATTCGTGATTGAAGTTAGATGCGAAACGTCTTCTGAAGTCCTGAGCAAACTCATGATCGGTTTGCCGTGATCTAATTTTTGGGATTAGTGTGTTATATTTAGTTTTAATTGTAGGTAGTAAGTCTAGGGAACAAAGATTCTGATTTATTTTACTGCACTGTGAATGCTTATCATTACAGCGACACAGGCTCGAGTCCATAACACAAGTCGTAGCTGACTTGAAGTGACTTGGGAGTCCTTGCGAGTGACTATGATGTGGTAACCTTGAAGCAATCGATGTTGATTACTAATCATTTAATTATATTTTGATTGAGGGTACTTAGTCGTAGGATATGTTTCCGAAGGTACATTTTAGTACGCTGATAGACTGTTAGGTAGTTATTCTAAATTTAGTCGATCAAGTTGAGTTTTGCCTAGTAAAGAAAACCGCGGAGTTACGAGACGACTCAGTATTTCAATTTCATAGTGCGTCTATATTTTATAGTGACGGTACGATGATATTAGACATTTCATGTTTTAAGAATTGATTTCATAGTTATCACATGATTACTTTAATTTTGTATGTAAGATGTAGGTACATTGAAAATTATTTTAATAATTCACTAAAAGGCGATATTGACATTTCACCTTTTTACCATTATGAGTATTGTAGTTCTAGCTGCGGGTAGAATGGCTGTTTAAGCGGTAGTTCGGCATTTTATTTTGATAGTGCATCTAAATTGAATAGTTTAAGTTAGGTAAAATGTCGAGAAATCTAAATTGAGATACAGTAGGTATACGATATTCTGACGAATAAGGACGAGGAGGATATCTGATCACTAGGTTCCTCGAGAATTTTGTGAAATGTAAGTGGTAGAATTTCCTGTACACATCGTGACTATTTGTACTCAACACTCATCATTCACACTCATGCCCTAAACACTCGACACTGTGGACCGCACCGCATGAGTAACATGTGGCGATGGGTCTGGCACAATGGACCGCGCTCATGAGGAGCATGAGGCGATGGTCAGTGTACACACCGGACCACGCTCATGGCGAGCATGAGGCGATGGGTCTATGCACACACTCACACTCGGACCGCACACATGAGAACCATGTGGTGATGGGTCTGCACAAACTCGCATTGAGACCGCACCCGTGAGGAGTTGGGTCTTCACTCACAAGCACATACTCACACTTACATCATGTAGAGGGTAGATTATTAGAGTAGTTGAAGGTAGTAGAACCTGTGTTTGAGTTTGCAAGGTGATCGTTGTTTAAAAGATGTTTGTTAATGAGGGTTTCAGTGGAAACCATGGAGTCTAGCAGAGACTCGGTATTACCATGTGGGGTTAACGCGAGAGAAAATGATTAACTGTGCGTTACTGAACTGTGCGTAGCCGTGATCACTTGCAAAGCTTGAATGCTTTGAGTTACTTGGTAGAATAATTATTTTGCGAGTGACTATGTTTGTGAAATATCAGTTTTACTGGTTTTGATACTGGAACGTTGTAGTTAAACAATACTTTGGATATTATTGGTTTGTTTCGATTCATAGTAACGAGTTAAGTCACATTTTTATGAAGAAGTTTTAGAAGGTCACGCATCAGCCGAGATTGGTTTTGATGAAGTTAATGAAGCTCGGTAGAAACTCGGGTAAGGGGACTCTAGAAGCCATTATGTGTTTGTGCTGTCTGTGTTCGGTATGTTTGTGTTCGATCACCTCAGTAGCGTTCACGTATTCGCAACCCGGTCGCAAACGGAATCTCCGAGTGTCGCCTCGAGAGTCCGTTCGGTGCGCGATGCGCGTTTGGCTCTGACGGGGGTCGGCGGCTGTCTGTGTTCGGTATGTTTGTGTTCGATCACCTCAGTAGCGGTCACGTATTCGCAACCCGGTCGCAAACGGAATCTCCGAGTGTCGCCTCGAGAGTCCGTTCGGTGCGCGATACGAGTTTGGCTCTGACGGGGGTCGGCGGTTGTATGTGTTCGTTTTGTGTTCGCCGGCCGGGGCCGGAGCCGGGGCACTGGGTGCATTGCTCGTGGACTCGAGTAAGGGCATGCCAGGGGCCATTGTTGGTAGTTGCGTGGTTACCAGGTGGTGACGCACGGGAGATCCATGTGATGGATGTCAGCAATGTGATTGCTGGTCGGCTTGAGAGCCGGGGCACTAGGTGACTTGCTCGTGGACTCGAGTAAGGGCATGCTAGGGGCCATGTGATGGAAGTCAGCAATGTGATTGCTGGTCGGCACTGGATGTCTTACTCGGGAGTTTCTAGAGTTGTACTGAGTAGTTTGTAATTTTTATAGGAAATAGGCTGTGATGCGTGAACCTAACAGTTTGATGCTTTTGTAATTGTGTGTGGAATGTGGTCAGGAATGACCGAGCTATATGATACTTTGCGTGTAATTTTCTGTCACAGATGAGCGGTCACACGAGGACGTGTGCTAGCAGGATGGCCGTGTCGGGATCGAGGGTAGAATTGAAACACAGGCGTCCACCCTCGGCGCTCGACGGAGTCAAGGATTCATCGGCTGAGCGGCGTGTCGATCACTTCTCGTGCAGCAGCCGACCAGTGCGGTCGAATATTGAACCGTCGTGTGTTTCAACTGTATACCTAGTCTGTAACCTGTTAGTTTGATATTGTAACAGTTAATTATCTTTCATGTACTTTGTAACCATGTTTGCACTTTGAGAGTGACTGAGACCTCTGAGTTTGTTTCGGTATTTCTTCTCAGAGTAGTCGGTAGGAAATACCGGCCCCATCAGTAGCTTAAGTAAAGTAACAGTGCAATGTACAGAATTAAACAATAGTTCCATATCGAAGACTTTATTATTTTACTGCTACCTTCGTCATAACGCCCACAAGTATTCCTGACATGAGTAGTGAGATTCTTCTTTCACCGACATATCGAAAGTGAGAGATCTCCTATCTCCGACACATACATATTATTGTACTTGAACATATTAAAAGTTATCATAGTCACCACACCAACTGTGCAGTTTATTAATAAAAAAATACAAAATCAAAATTATTAACTAATTTATATAAAACCAAAATTATACCTGTAAACAGGCATAAAAATGTAATCTTACCAACACATTAGTTAAATTATTTATTAAGATTAACGGCTTACTCATGTAACTGTTTTACGAGAGACTCGAGTAGTTTCAAGCCACACTAGGGGTACATAATCATGAGCAGTATTGCACGACACAACGCGGCGAACGTCGTCATCGCACAGCCATCTACCTATATATGAGCCTCTTATATGGCTTGAAACTAGTCGAGTTCCTCGTCAAACAGTTACTTGAGTAACCCGATAATATAATAATCAAATTAACTCGGCACTTAAGCTCGAGGGCATCTTATTTGCCAGTACTAGGATCTCATAGTAAAGCAGTATCCTAATATTATTGCTGTGAAAGCCCGCAATATGAAGAGCTGTTATTCAGAATATGACACTTATCGTTTGTATGTAAATGTGACGCCATTTTAAGACCACCAAATAGATTGACGTTCTGTTTATTGTGTAGAGGTTTCTTGATTGTTATGGTCTTATATAACGTTTGTTTTTCCATAAAGAATAAGATGTTTGGTAAATTTTCAGTTTATGACATCGCACGCATCGTACGCATTCCGTATGACGTCATCAATACGCATCGCATGTAGGCATTGCTGATGATGCGGTCCGTACGATGCGGATCAGTGGACGCAGTTGTATGAGTATCTATACAAGACAAACTAAAATCCGTTGCGTGCGATGCGTACGATGCGGGCCTGTTTGTTCGTTCCAAAGCCAAAGTGTAGCTTCAAATGCAGACGAACGAGCAAGAAACTCTCGATGCTCGTTCCAAAGTATAGTTTTGAATTAATGGCCCATTCGTGTCAAAGCAAGACTCTCCCATGTGTAATGAATTTGACATAATCTTTAACATACGTTTATGTTTTGTTACAGGGGCTGCAGCCCAACCAGAGCTTCCCATACAACGCCTCAGCCGAATGGATGATAGAACGCTCCAAAAGCGTTCCGGACCCAATAATACTCTTAGAAAAGTTTTCCCAGAATAAGAAAGTGGATGACACGACGAGAGCACTACTTCTCACGTTTTATGGGATCCTGGTAGTCATCGGCGCTGTTGGCAATGCACTTGTTGTTATATCCGTGAGTATTATTTTATATTTCATATGAAAATACATTCCATAATATAATGTTTACTTACATTTTTAAATACTTTTAATGGGACAAGCCCGCCAAAACCTCCCATACTGCTGCAACTCCTGTAAGGGAGGATCTACAGTAGATACAATCATGATAATACCGGAACATTATGACGGCACTATACACGGTGTAAGAAATAGAGGTTATACATATCAAGTGCTATACACACGACACGGGAAGGGTTTTTTAAACACATGTTTTCATGGAACGAAGTTTTTCCAATACATAAAATTCCAGAAACCGAACATTAAAATTAGGTAGATACTGGTAGTAACTAGTAGGCGATGAGATTTACAGAATAAATGTTTCGTAATTTTAGCGAGTGACCCCTGTAGTGTTGTGACTCGTTTGTATGATTTATAAAATCAAGAACCATGCGACAGCAAGTATTCGGTACAATTTTTTCTAAACGTATTTTAAACTGAAACTTTGTGTAGAAATTCTATTCAACCTGTATTCTTCAGTGCTTTTTGATGTATGTATATGGGTATTTTGTTACACGCTGTATGATTACTTGAAATGTTATATTTATTATAGACGATAAATACAAATCGCCTTTAACGATTTATAACCAAATCACTGGCGTAATGCCAGATATGGTGTAAACATTTACGCTCATGATCTATGAAATAACTTTAGCATTCCTCAACCAAATACGTCCATTAGTAGGAGATTGATTGATAGACAGAATCATTCCCTTATTGCTATCGTTTTTCTCACTATGAACAAACTGGGGATTAAGTGACCCAGAAAGAAAAAAATAACGTTACATGAGCCGTGTTTTCCTACACCGCCTGCTGATGCCAGTTGTTTATCACATAATATATATTTCTCGCCTGTTATTAGTTCCTTATGCCATGAGGGAATAGATTTGTTTCATACATATTCGGCATGTTAACACACAAGACACATATGCTTGTAAGTTGGTCAGATAATAAAATAATGTTTGTAATATCATTAGAACTTAAAACGGGATATTTACCATGTTTGTCAGTTTTTGTGAAATTTCCGATATTTCGGTACTATTGCAAGCGCCATGATCACAAATGAACTGGAGTATATGCGGGTGGATGTTTATGATCAGACAAATCGGTCTACTCTCTTTCTAGTTCGTTTTTTGCTTCACCGCTACTACTGTCACAAACGAACTAAAAATAGGGAATACCGATTTGTCTGCTCATAAACATCATGGGCTGGGCTGGGCTGAGGCAACTGGGCACAATTCCAGACTCCGTGCTACTACTGAGAAATTTTTGAAAATCCGATTAATCCCCAGCAATACTTTACCCAACTCCAGATCCCTTGTCTGGCAGTCGCTCATGCGACCGAGTGATCAACTGGGCAGTTAAATTGAATAATATATTATTCATTAAAAATATTCATATTCTCCTCATTGTATTTCTTTCTTTAAAATAAGGAATTCAATCGAATTTCGCACATAATCCACACGTGACAAAATAAATAGATAAACAAAGATATAAAAATGGGATGAAATAACACGAACACTGCAAATATCGGTTGCGTTTTCCGATATCGGGATTAGGTATAGGTCACACCGCTGGCTTGAATGAGCGAACAAGAAAAATGCGCATCATTCACCCTTCGTCTTATTTGTTTATCATTTATTTATTTACTATATAATACTTATTTGACACATTTTTAAATATCTAATTAAAAAAAAGTCAAGTGGTCGCAACTGCGACTGCCGAACATGGGGTCTCGGGTTCGATTCGGCTTCGGAACTTTTTTCGGATTTTCGAAAATTCCTCAGTAATAGCACGGAGTCTGGAATTGTGTCCAGTATTTGGCAATAGGCTCACCCCCTATTACATGGGACTTATAACACAAATGGTGAACAGTTGGTGTATATTGTATAGCGGCATTACGTATCGTAATGTGCACCTCTACCTACCTACGTGACATTGTACAGCTGCACTATGTTTTACCATATGAGTGAGGTAAGCCCCAGCAACGCACTTGTAACTCCTTCTGGTGTTACAGGTGCCCATGAGCGCGTCGACTGCTTACCATCAGCTGATTCATCTGCTCATTTGCCGCTCTATTCCATAAAAAAAGATAGCTATAGAAAGTCTCGCTCGCTATCGGTTTGACCAACGCTTTACTTATATATTTTGCTTGCGATGTGGTTCGGGCGTGGCAAGCAACATAAATATTGGCAAAAGCTATTGTTTATTGAGATGAAACGATTTCGGACACAATAACGTTACATTATTAGAAGTAGGGAGCATTATTGACTGGTTACCTACTTGTTTTTTTGTTAATAAAGATACTGATATATTAAGAGTAGGATTTATCTGATTTACTCCACTTATCACGAGTGTTCAACATAGGTTTTGAGTTGTATTCTAAAGTCAAGTTCAGTTATTGTTGCATAGTAATCTTGTGTGCTTATGTGATTGTTTGTTAATCAATCACATCAAAAATTACTGAAGAGATCAGGATGATATTTGTAACAGAGGTCGATTATGGTCTGAAATATGCACAGGCTACTTTGTATAAAAACTAGTAGACTATAATCATCACAACACCCATTTTTCTTAATCAATTGTTTACAAATAGCGATGTAAAAAAAAACAAACACACACTTCCACGATTACAATATTATAAAATATAATATTTAAAGGACCCTATATGCCTTAGAAAGCACGTAAAAACTTAATGAGCATTTTGAGGAGTTTCTTATTGCATAAAAAAGTATTTTTAGCCCCCGTAAAACAATCCGGAGCTGCGGACTACTTAGCGGGTTTAGTGGGACTTCAGCTTAAAAAGCAGGAGTAGGAACGGGGTGTTTTTTAGTCAGCAAGAGTTTGACACTCCCTCTCACCTCGGCCAAGGTTGGAAAAATCATTGGATGAATTTTCTCCCTTCAAAGAGCCCCCGTAAATGACCGAGGACGAATTACATATTTTAGTTCCAAAAATTGTTTAGTATCAAAAGCATTCTGTTTTTTAGCATTATAATAATGTTGAAGGAATTTAATAAAAAGGACGGCGGCCCTAATGAAAATTGTTTCAAACAATTTCGTTTGCTTCATGAAAAATGCAATTAATATCTTAATCATGATAAAGTTATTTAGATGTGTTAGATGTTTGTGCTCATTTTTACTATTATTTCTTTGCAAAAAATGTGAATTATTTAATAACACTTGACGTTCTTCTAGACCAAACGCTTTTATTGAAAATTTTGAAAATCCTTCTATTTTAATAATAAAGTAGAATGCCCATTTTACTATGAGTTCGCCTATGAATGCGTCTTAATGAAATCATTTCGGTTTTCTATGAGGTGTGGTAGCATGCCTGTCTGGCTGGTTCATTCGTACCGAATGGCTCTTCTAATCTATTAAAATAAATAAATATCCTCAAAAAAAAAATAACTCATAAGAATCAAATCCCCACCACAATTTAAACAATCTAATAATAGAATTTCTCAACAAAAATCCTGATAAAAACAACAAACATTATCTTTAAAAGATTGATTGAAAAAATCTGTTAGATTAGAACATTAACAGGGATTACAATACATCAGTGGATGTAAGTGACATTGATAAAATAGCATTGGAAACTGTATACAACATGTATGATTTATCTACAAACAGAACACGAAATAAAATATCAGCTGATAAAAGTATTAAAACACTTTGCGTATTGAATGTCATATATTTTACACACACATCAACCGTATGCTACAGTCCTAACTCCTAGACTAAGAGACTGTAAAAAAAAAAACAGGCGGGGTAAGACCTGTAGTTTAAAAGGATCATGTTTTTAGAGGGCGCTGCTGCTTTGTCTCTCCTAAATATGTAGTCTCTTACGGCAGAAATTAATAACCAATCTAAATTTTTTCGTCTCCTCTAATAATATCTCCTTATTAATTATTTTGTTACGGGATCTAAGCCTAAGAGAGGAGGACTAAGGGGGAGGCCTTTGTTCAGCAGTGGACGTCTCTCGGCTGCTGATGATGATGATTTTTTATGGAATAGGTGGCAAACGAGCTACCAAGTCACTAGGTTGTAAGCGATCAGCGCCGCCCATGGACCGATGGATGGTGATCTAAGACAGTTATTCGTGTCCCTAGCTGCGGACTACCTAGCGGGTTTACCGGGGCTGACGTTAACTCACTTACTCAGTAAGAGTCTGACACTCCCTCTCGCCTCGCCCAAGGCGGGAGAAGTCATTGGATGATTTTCACCCTCAAAAAAAAAAAAAGGATGCGCAGGGTTACAGTTTTCCGATGTTTTCATGGTTATATTTACTGTAGATCCTGGTCTACAGAAATTGCAGAGCTTTTGGGAGGGTTATGCCAAAAAAAACAATTTTAATCCAAAATCTTTGAATATGGATCGATTTTTTAAATTAAGTTGTTTAAAAAATCGTATTAAAAAAAGAGATATCGATACAGAGATTTCGGATTAAGATCTGATCAGTCGCTAAACGATGACGATTTATCCATACTAGACACATAAACTTGGCTAGAGGAGTTATTCTAAAGAACTTAGGTTTATGCATTCAACCATTATTCGATAACGATTATTATCGATACTGAATTTAGCTAGAGGGAGCTGTTCTAAATAAAAATCGAATATCCATGTAGACGAAACCGCGGAGGGAACGCCAGTTGAAGATAATTGTTTGAAAATAACAAAGCTATCACATTTCAATCGATGTTTTTGTTGTATGTTTGTATGATAATAAAAACGTTTGAAAATTCCTGTTGATAATATTTTGTATTGAATTGTATGGGCCATAGAAATTTTGTTGGTACTTGTACAATGATAAAGTTGTTTTCATATTCTTTTGTTTAGTGAGCTTTTGTTATAAAAATGTGGTTAAATAACATAAAAATCGTTCATAAAATAGATATAAAACTAGACGATAGTAAACTCTGTACATGACAATAGATTTTTTGTTGTATATTAAAGCAGATTACACTTAATTTATAAACAAAAACCGCTGCAACGTGTAGCGGATTCGATTCCCGCACGGAGCAACTCATTGTGTGATCCACAAATTGTTGTTTCGAGTCTGTGTGTAATGTGTATGTGAAGTTGTATGTTTGTAATCGCACACACGACTCAGGAGAAAATCCTAGTCTAAGGCAACGTTTTTCATAATATAAAAATGATAATAAAATTGCCGTTTTCACTCAATTCTAACTTAATTTCTAAAGATTCCTATTTATATAATATTTTCTGATATTTTATACAACGAACTAATCTAATTACCTTCAAAAAACACTGCCATATTCAATTTTAAATTCTCATCCTAACCAATATCTTTCTTTCATTGCAGGTAGTCAGAAAACCAGTGATGAGAACAGCCCGAAACATGTTCATCGTGAACTTGGCAGTCTCCGACGCGCTAGTCTGTTGTGTTGGCACTCCTTTGACCTTGATGGAACTTTTGACCAAACATTGGCCACTGCCAGATTGGCCAAGCCTTTGCAAGGCGTGTGGCGCTATCCAAGCCATATCAATATTTGTGTCGACTATATCCATTACAGCTATTGCATTGGACAGATATCAGGTTGGTTATATTTATTGTTTCTGTCTGTGTTTGTTTTTGGGTGATTTTATCTTTTTTTTTTAAGTTAGTATAAAAGGCCTGGTATATGGCAATAGGCTCATTACCTATTACATGGGACTTACAACATAAATTATGAAAAGTGGGTGTACATTGTACAGTGGCAATCCATGCCGTAATGTTCACCTCTGCCAACCTCTTTGGGGATATAAAGCATGACGATATAATAATAAAATCATGGTATATAAGGTGGTAAACGACACGAAGAATGACCTAATGGCAAGCAATCAGCGCCACTCATCAGCACCCGTAACATCGGAGGAGTTATAAGTGCATTGCCAATGGGTTAGGGATTTGCGGATTGGGGATTTAGGGAGATTGGAAAAAGGTGATAATTGAAGAAAACAGTCACTCGCGCGGTTTTCTTTGAGGCCTTGGTACCTCCAGTCTAGCTGGCTCATTTATGCCGAAGCATGGATCTCCCACATGTACTCATCATAATGTAGGTTTATTGTGGTCAGGTATTTCAAAAACGTTTTTCAGTATCCATCATTTATTTCAGTGTGTTACAATAAAACAAGAATAATTTGTATTACTTTTGTGAAGTACATTTATATTTAGATACTATGATTCTAGTAATAGTCTGACTTAAAATTAAACTTTACGATAACTAAAATAGCTCAACATTTCGTATCGTTTTGTTCTCAACTATATTTAGGTCCCAATAAATGAGAAAATTTTATCTATTTGTAAAATCACTCTTATTGTCTACTCTATGTTCGTAGGTAATATCTATTCAAGCATTTGAATTCATACCTTTTATTATGTTGTATCTAAGTTTAAAATCAAATGACCTACTAAGACGGGGTGATCTAGTTTTATCCAAGGTTTTATTCACAATATAATAGAGAAAATGATATAGTAATTTCGTTGAATAACTTGTAAACTACGTTCCATACTATAGGTAGTCTCTACTAGACAAAACTGTTCATTAAAGAAAACTATTTATATAAAAAAAACTAAACTATTCTGGAATTATAGCGTCATCTTTTTATATAAGGTTTCTATGCAACTAGTCGGGCAACCTGACCCCTTAACTACAGAAGAGTTACTAGTGTAAACTATTGTTTGTCATCCAATAGGGAATTAGCTAATATCACACGATTGGTCAAAGTCAAGTCAAAGTCACTTTTGAACTTCAAAAGCAAAAATTACAATATAAAGAAAACTTAATGTCTGTCTGTTGGTGGACAAAAATTGTTAGACAAAAATTATTGGACAAAAAAACCTCTTGCTATATTTGTGATATCTGGTGAACCAAAAAAGGTAGTCACCATTACGTTGCCGGCCTTTTATGAGTTGGAATTTGACCATACCTGGTGATTAATGTATTCAAGCTACTCTACCGTCAGAACACGGTTAAAATACAACACCTGTATCAGTTTATCAATCACACTCGGACCATCAAACAATCGACATCATCTTTGATCTTCAACAAATCTTCAGGCGCTCGGTTTCTATGCTAGTATGTGGGCTAATGACGTCATAATGAACACATAACACTATTTCCATCGAAACCGATTCACGTAAACCGTTAACAACATTATTTAAACGTATTTTAGATCCGGGAACCGCTCAATGGTCAGTTTGAGAGGCGAAAATAAGCCTGTTGGATGTCTGTATCGGAATTTCGTTACTGATACTATGAATGGAGAATTTATGGATGATAGGTACTTGTATAGTAAATCTTTAAATAATTTGTTTTGAGAATAACACTACATACTTGGGTTTTTTTTGAAGGGGCAAAATCATCCAATGTCTTCTCCCGCCTTGGGTGAGGCGAGAGGGAGTGTCAGCCTGTTACTGACTAAAAACCACCCCGTTCCTTCTCCTGCTTTGAGCCGGTAATTATTTACGTTGTCCGCAACTCGGGATGGGGCATCAGCCCTACTGGGCCCCGTCTGTGTCGGGGACTAAACAAGTAATGACTATTGGAATATCCTGCGTCCTCTAGATGAGGTAGAGAGCCTCCACTGAATTTCTCCATCGTAATCTGTCTTAAACTTCACGCTTTACCTCGCTCCACGTATTGATGCTCGTCACTTCTGCCAGTACGGTGCGGCGCCAGGTTATTTCCTGTGTGGATTCTAGTGCTTAGGTATTGGTCGGGACCCCTTCAAACGTGGTTTTTGAACGGGGTTATATTGTATGGTCATCAAGATTAAGAATATGTACCAAATGTATGATTGATTGGAAGTCAATAAGGAGGTTAAATTCCGATTACTAAATTTAACCCAAACAAATAAACGGTAGTAGCCTTAGTACAAGTTTGCTTTACGTTGAATGAAAACGAAACGAGAGCGCGGTCGGCGCTGATTTGCCGGCGTGGAAAAACCAGCCAATGAAAACGCCGATCGCGCTCTCGTTTCGTTTTCAACGTAAAGCACACTCATAATAAACTTATTTAATTATTTTATGTGTGTTAGCAAGTACCCTTCTGTCTACCTCTTCACGAAAATAATGTTTGATGTTCCTATGTATGTATGTTAATGAAATGTAGAGAAATCAGTTTGTTAGCTATCTATTAACTTTTCAAACACTCACAAGAGAAGAATAAACACGCGTAATTGGATCTAAGTAAACTTCAAAAGGATGATTATTTGTGTAATGTGTCTGATTCTTGTATTTACATTGCGTTACGCTTGTTCTTTCTTGAAATGGTAAGCAGAGATGTAGGTAATGTGTATGTACTAAAGTATTCAGTCAGACTCTGTATTGTTGATGAAACAAAATTAAAATGTTTGGTATCTACTATACTTTCATATTTAGGGACAGTATGTCAGAGAGTGGACAAAACAGAATTTTCGAAAACAGAAATTCTTATAAACACATTTCTAACCCAAACAAACCTAAGACCCCGTGTTTACTAATCACACTTACTACAACTCAACAATTATTATCTGTGATTTTCGTGTTCATAATACGACACAACATCCAGTATAAATTGACCTATATTTATGAAGAACGGACAGGTAATGAGAGACCAATATACTACACATGTTTACCATTAACCGTAAATAAGAAATTATCATTGGTTGAATTGGAACTGTTCTAGTTATGGCTCTCTGGAGTATTTGAGCTTTGGTTTCATAATTAACCTCACAAAATCACGCTTAGTATCCCCCAAGGAAGTAAGCAGTGTTATTAACTACTGTGGTATAAATTGACCCACTTTTTGCCACGTATACAAGTTCTGTTTTCTTTGAAAGAAGTAGAGTGGGTGCTGTGGAAATTTGAATACAGAAGGAAATGTATTTAACTTTTATTTTTCTTTTAGTGGGCACGTATGCTTTAAGTCTTTTGCTGTTAATAAAACCTCATTGAAATAATTACTAAGCATTTTCAATGAAAATTTACGCTAAAGTACCTACTATTTACTCTAACAATACAAAAGATTTTTAGTTTTTATTCCGCTTATATATGTATTTTTAGTATGCGGTGTACAGCACCCCTAAAAACTATTAAAAAACTATTGTATTGTTAGTGTAGCTAAAACACGATGATTGTCTCTCTTCTCTATTTTTGGGAAATCAACATGTTTCATTCTTTCTATTTTTGGAAAGACCAAACGAAATCTTTTATGTCTGAAACTGTGCTTCACGTCAGACGTCAGGTTATCCATAATTCACTAGAACAAAGCGTTGGACACCACTGACAGCAACTGAACATCCTCCTATTTGAATTTCCAATCAGGACTCATCTAAATTCGTTTTTCTATGCCATTCTCTGTTGTTTCTGGTCAAACTGGCTTTTCATCAGGGTATCATTTGTTTTTTCAACAAAAAACCGAATGTCTAGACATTTGGTTACGAGTACCTACGAGTTACGATTTCTAATAACGTTCCATTTTTTTAAGTTACACTTTTAAGTTACAGAATTTGGAAGTTTATATAAGTTAATGTTTTTTTTTATTTGCGTACTGGGTTGTTTATAGGTTTATCATTCCCTAAATCTATATCGAATATTGAACATTGGACATTTTAAAACAAACGACCTGAACTTTTAAAAAAATAGCGTTACCTTCTTAAACTGCTGGCAACGTACTTATAACATCCTCTGATGTTATAAGTGTCCATGATAAGTTTGAAAAATCTCACATTCCCTATTCTTTTCCCCCATAAAAGTTATGGAATAGGGGGCAAACGAGCGGTTCACCTGATGGTATAGTATAGGTACATCGTTGTCTAAATCATCGTTCTAAACTTCTAAGAAAAGACCGCACTCCTTCTTTTAATGCTGGCAACGCACTTAGGACACCTCTGGTGTTAAAGGTGTCCTTGGTAGTCACCGAAACATCGCACACTTCCAAGTCTTTTTCCCCATGAAGCTAGGCGCCTTTTGAATTTTTTCCGCCGTCAACAAATAAAAGGCGGTGCTAATCGCTTACCATCAGGTGACCCGTCTGCTCACTTGCCGAGCCCAGTGTTTGCCTTCTATTTCACAAAAACATAATGCATATAAGTATAATAACAAAGCAATAATCTGAAGCATAATTTTATTCAGATTTATCTAGACACACTAAAACATCTGTTCAGTTCTAGTATATTGATTTCTCGTGAACAGACCTTATCAATAACGTTATCTGTTATGAGAGGAAAGTAATGAACTAAGTCCCAACAGTGCATTGATAACAGCTCAGCACTTGATTGTCTAGATTTCTATGAAACCTATTTGTAGCTATAAAACATTACATTTGTCGAAGCTATCAATATGTCGCTTACATCTATCATCTATGAGCTATATGTTGTTAGCAGGAAAACGATAGATTCTTCGTAATTATTGTTTATTTTCACACATTGTACGGTTACTTTTTCACATTATAACTAAGCTAAACATATATAACTAATATACTCTGACAAGGAATATCGAAACAAACTCAGAGGTCTCAGTCACAACGTGTAAACTTGGTTAACCAAATACATCAAAGATTAGTTCTACTCTCATTACAATTAATGATCAACGCAACCTCACGCCTCTTATCGCCAAAGGGGTAAGCAAAGGTGCACATTATGGCACATAATGCAATGTTACATTACGCATTTTTCACCATTTGTGTTATAAGTCCCATGTAATAGGGGGTGAGCCTATTGCCGGGCAATCAATTCCAGACCGTGCAGAAATTGTTCGAAGATCCGACACAAGCCCAGTAATACTTTGCCCGACACGGGAATCGAACCCGAGATCCCTTGCCCGGCAATTGCGACCACACGAACAACGAAGCAGTGTGTTTATTTTCACACATTGCTTATAACTAAGCAAGATATAGATGGTCATTTCCTATTACTACTCTACTACTCCGATAAAAAATACCACCTGTCAAACTGGAAAACCGAAACACTGAAGGTGTCATTTACATAATTTATCTCTAAATATAACGTAATAACGTCAAAATCCAACAATTTAAGCTGACTATCAATCTTTGGACACTGATAATGTAGTCGCAAGATGTATATGTATAACATGCAGATATCTGGACATCCTGTCTCTAAGTCGAAATTATCATAATCCATTGTTTTGTTATCTTTATTTTATTTTAGAGTTCTATAAGAGTTTGTTCTAAAAGACACTGCTATTTTAGGTCTTGTGATTGTGTGATTAGCAAAAATTTAATTGATATATTTCTCAAAGATTTAAAGTTATTTGGAGGAGTTAGATTTAGGATTCAAATGGATGAAATTAGGTTTGTTAATATCAAATCCTCAATAATACACAGGCAATAATGTGACAATTTCCATGAATAGGAAGTTATTTATTTTCAACAATATATTCAACGACTTTTCTCTTTGTCAACAGCTGATCGTGTACCCAACGAGACCAGGCCTTCAGACGATGGGCGCCCTCTTCACAATGTTCTGGATTTGGGTGATCGCCTTCACCCTCGCCTCACCTCTCTACATCTTCCGGAGCCTCAAGACCCACTACCTCGGTCTCATAGACATGAAATCTCTCAGTTTCTGCATAGAAGACTGGCACATCAAGAACGGACGAGCCATCTACTCTGGCTTCAGTCTCATCTTCCAATATTTACTCCCCGTCTTAGTCGTAGTACTTGCACATGTCCAAATTCATAGAAGACTTAGAGGGAGACGGCGGACCACCAGGAAAACCCCGGCCATATTAATAGCCATCGCTGTGACATACGTCATAAGTTGGCTGCCATTAAACGTGTTCAATCTCGTAGCAGACTTAAGTGCCGAGCCTTTTATGGAGGAGAAAACTATGACAATAACGTACGCCGTCTGTCACATGTTCGGGATGTCGAGCGCAGTGTCGAACCCTTTACTGTACGGGTGGTTGAACGACAACTTTCGTAAAGAATTCGAAGAGATACTGTGTTGCTGTAAGAAGAGGCCTCTGACCAAGAACACGAGGATCAAGAGTCGGAAGATGGAGACAGAGCTGACGGCCCTCGCACATATGGAGCACACTGTCACCGCCAACACGAAGACCTCACAATGCTCTCAGATTTTCTGACTAAAGGCTTGTTGCAAATAGCAGGAAGCTATCAGTGTTGAGATGCAAAGCATTTAAGAACTCTAGTGTCAATTTATTAATCGTAATGGTGTACAAAGTTCCTTTATTTTCGAGTTGTTAGTGAATAATTTCTCTTGTAAATATCTGTAGATATACTGTATCGTTATTACTTATAAAATAATATTGTACTATACGTTTTCATGAGCCCAAAACGTAGAGTACTAATATTTGATACGAAGCCTTATTTCGATTGTGTAGTTGTAAGAATTCATTTTGTATAATAAATCGTTAAAGAAAAATAAATATTATTATTCGGTCGTTTCTATTTATTTCTTTGAAGAACAGACGATCTTTTGTGTTTGGGTAATCTTCGGAAATTGAGTGTCAGCTGTGTGTGACAGAAATATCTACTACGTACAACGTGACTCGGGAAATTCTTTGAGAAAAAACTGAGAAACGTAATCAGAAAAAAGGTGCTGGTATCTGAAATAAAAAAGTTAGGTACGATATGAACTTGAACTTGAGGAAAGGAGAAATAATAATAAATAGCTGATTACCAAAAAAGATGACGTCATGCTACCAAGTAAGTATTTCTTTGAACTGCAAACGAATCTATGAATACTAATATTTAGTTGTACATTGACTTACCAGTTATGTTACGAGTACCATTAATTAAAAGAAAGAAGGAGAGAATTCACCAGATACAATACGGCCGTTTAAGACTAGTCATAATCAATATTTTTATCGAAAATTCAATAACGACACTTCTATGAATTTTATAGGAGATCGCAACTTATGACTTCATCAAATTTTGCGTCAAATAGTAAACTTATTGCTTAAGAATTTACTAGAATTCAAAAATTAAGTATAGGCATCGTTTTTTTTTTTAGTATAAGCTGGTAAGCAGACGGATCACCTGATGGTAAGCAATCGCCACCGCCCATGGACACCCGAAACACCAGAAGTGTTCCAAGTGCGTTGCCGGCCTTTTGGGGGTTAGGAATGTAAGGGTTGTTGGGGAATCGGGGATAGGAAAGATTGGGAAGGGGGGAATTGGGCCTTCGGTAACCTCACTCACACAACAAAACAACGCAAGCGTTGTTTCACGTCAGTTTTCTGTGGGGCCGTGGTATCATGCCGAAGAATGGCTCTCCCACACTTAATTTATTTATCATCAAATTAATTTGTTTTTAACCTGGAAAACTACTAAATTCCAGCCCCTATAAAAACAAAATCGAAACCTTGTAATAAATACCGAATCATTTATCAAAACTCATTTACAAAAAAAAATATGAGAAATTAATATTGCGTACATTTAATTTCTAGTGGCATTAGAATTCCAATCAATTAATTCCACTCACTGACTACTCAAATTGAACATAATTAATGTTGAATTAATGACTCATTAACTTTTGATTGCTCTTAGATTATACCTATAATTCGGCATACAGTTTGAAATTCGTGTTTTCAATGTGAACAGCAGATGAATAATTATGATTACGAAGCTGATTTGTGTATTTGTAGGTATGTATGTACGTATATAATTATATATTTCAAATTAGTAATAGCAAAATACAATAATTCCATTCGTTGCTCAGAGGTTTTCTTTAAACGTAGTATTATCGAATTATTAAGACTTCTACAGTTTTAATATACAGTATGGAGATCACTCATATGACTTAAATGAAACTACAGATATTTCTAGTCTACAGAAGCATAATACAACTAAATATTTCAACGAAAACTGAAAATTAAAAATTGATATTTTCAAACAAAATAAATAATTAAATTAATCAAGTATTAAATTCTGTGTGAACAGCTCCATGTTCCTTGATCACAGAAGAGCTGTAATGTTATAGGTTGTCTAAGAATGTTACGGACATGTAGCGTGGCAGTTGCAATGCCTTATTTGTAAAGAGTATTCAAATTAGCTCAAAGAGAAAAATACACATTTTAGCTTACCTACTGGGTCTATTTCGCTCATTTTTCGTATATTGTCAGCCAAGATGATAACAAATATGTGGTTTAAATTAAGTCATAAGAGGTTTTCCCATACTGTATAAAGATTATTCTTAAAAACGCAGATTGTGAATCACCCTCTAAAGTTTTCAGCCACAGCTGTAGCGACGGATATTTTTCCAAACTACGGTTTTTTGCAAAGCTCAGACGAAAGGTCGTTACCCCCAGATTTGATGAACATAGTTAGCAATAAATCTGACCAGGAACTCATGTTCGAAGACTGTTTGCAGTCCTACGGTTTGTGTATGACTTTTGAGAGGGACCGGTAAGACTAAACTTGTATAAATATTTTTTCGGCATTTTTTTAATACATTTGGATAGCGCTTGACCACCATCTCGCCTGGTGGTAAGCAATGATCTGGCCGACAATGGACTACGCCTCCCTAAGAGCAATCTGTACACTCTCGACTTGACAACCATTTTCTTCGATGCCGTGACGTAATTTTGGAATACTCATTATATCTAGTCCAAGAATAATAAATTTGCATTACCAAAATTTTTACTTACAATAATTGATCACTCTGTGAAATGCATCTAGTGTAACACTAAAAGTGTAACATTTTCAAAAGTCTTTCTTCTTTCTATATATTAAACAGGGAATAACAAAACTAATCTAGCGAACCATCTTTTTAAAGGAATCGCACGGAAATTTGCTCAGTCGAAGTCGAGGTGAAGAGGACGTTTAGATCATTTTGCGAAATGGTCTATGAAAACTGCAAGGCAGAGAACAGTATGTTACATTCAAATTATAAAAAACATATAACAAGCACTGCTCCAACCTGGGATTAAATTGTCATTTTAATTTGAACTTTAAATCGTATGTCGTATGATATATTTTATAACGTCAATACAAAAAGCCGACAGTGCGTGGCCAGTGCACGGTCCTCTAGATATGTAGTTGAGGAGCCCGTGCGCTTCGAACGGCACGCTCGAAGCGTTCGGGCTATGTGCTTACTACTCGGCGACATTGAGCTGTCAGCGCGCCGACTGCTAGCTTGCACCACGCGGCCGACGCACCGTACGCACGCTAGCAGCTAGCAGTACCGCGGTTGAGCCGTGCTTATTAAATGTGCTTTGACTTTTGTAGTTTTTGACTGAAAAATACCTCTAGTTTTAATTATAACGTAATGGAAAGTGGATATGGATTTATGAAATAACGTAACACTTAGTACAATATTTATTTTAAGAATAAATATCAGTACACCGCGTGTTACCCATCTCCATTTTCTCTTTGCTTCTATTCCAATGCAAAGGTCATCTGTAAGAGATCGCTTTTTAGTGATAAGACTGCCCATTGTACTATCGATGTTTACCAAATACTGTTCACAATGCGTCATTTAAAAATCCATGCAATTCTTAAATGACAAATGCTTACATCTTGCTTATACACAATGAAAACTGCCCACGAAGCGGCAAAGACTAATCCACCTGCAGTTAATCGTCAAATGACGCGTCGCAGTCGCTAACAGTATGCCTTAGTCCATACGATTCAATCTGACACTAACCATAATGATGACGCAAGTGATAAGCCTGGTTAAAAATATAAAGATATTTTCTGAATATTTTTCAAATAATTCTTAATTAATTTTTAGGTACTTGGAGATATTTTCACGATGGTCCGTGTACAGTCGAATTTGTGGAAGAAAATTATGCCGAAGTTTCACATTACGTAAAACCACATCCGCCAATTTTAGATGAAAAACTGCATGCGCCAAGTGACGGTGGAGAAACACATCCGTCAGGTGGCACCGAAGACACACATCCTCCGGGTAGTTCTGTAGATACACATCCGCCAGGTGGCACTGAAGACACACATCCTCCGGGTGGTTCTGTAGATACACATCCGCCAGGTGGCACTGAAGACACACATCCTCCGGGTGGTTCTGTAGATACACATCCGCCAGGTGGCACTGAAGACACACATCCTCCGGGTGGTTCTGTAGATACACATCCGCCAGGTGGTGCTGGAGACACGCATCCACCCGCTGGCGCTGGAGACAAACATCCACCTGATGGTGCTGATGACAAACATCCGCCAGGTGGAACTGTAGACAAGCATCCGCCAGGTGGTGCTGCAGACACGCATCCGCCAGGTGGCGCTGGAGACTCGCATCCGCCAGGAGGTGCTGGAGACATGCATCCACCAAGTGGCTCTGGAGACACACATCCGCCAAGTGGCGCTAAAGACACACATCCGCCAGGTGGGACTGAAGACAAGCATCCACCGGGTGGCGCTAATGATACACATCCGCCAGGTGGAACTGAAGACACGCATCCGCCAGATGGTGCTGCAGACTCACATCCGCCAGGTGGCGCTGGAGACACACATCCGCCAGGTGGCACTGGAGACACACATCCGCCAGGTGGTGCTGAAGATACACATCTGCCAGGTGATGCTGGAGACACACATCCGCCAGGTCGTGCTGGAAACTATCCACCTTTGCCCGACAATCTGCCAGAGCCGATGCCAAACTTATATTATCAGAAATTGAAAAAGAAATTTCTGTTTTCAAAATAAATTATATGTATAATTATGGTGACATGTTGCTAACACTTCACACTGTTGGTGCATGGCATAAACCTTACATCAACAGCCAATCACAGTCTATTACTGCTTTATGGGCTTACTTTATACCATAATTTCCACATGTAGCACGCACACAGATTTTGTTCCAGGGTCCATAATCAACTTAAAATAAATTATGGCGATCCGTCTGTAGTATAAAAAGCCATTTCGATATTATTATTTTTTTGTTGGATTTTCTATACCTAATTATGAAAAAATTACCAAGATGCACAGAACATTTTCCAAGCCAAAACTAAGTTTGCGGCGTCCACTAGTAATATAATATATTGCAAGTTTAGGGTATTTGTTAATTTTCTGGGGAAAAAAATTAAACTAGTTTTTACCACAAATAATTTATACTAACTTAAAATTAGAAATTTTAAACAGCATGTCGTATTTATTCAATTAACATCTTGTGTGTTTGATCAAACTCCATTCTGAAACAAAAAAAAGGAAATGTAAATAACAAACTATTACATGACCAAAAGAATCCTCAAACAATAATTTAGACAGGTCAACGTGCCTACATAAATTTACATTGGATTTTATATTTTATTTTAAAACAATAAAGTTAAAAATCTAATAAAGTCAAAAGAAGACGGTTGTCTAAATAAATCGCTATTTTCCAATTTATATCAAAAACGCTTTCCTATTATTTCAGTCCTTATTTCATGTATATTTAAATGATAAATGATATTTATTTTTGCAAATACGTTACAATGTAACTCTTTTACACGTCAATCTCTTAAATAACTAGATGAGGCCGGCATTTCTTATCGGACTACTCTGAGAAGAAATGCCGAAACAAACTAGCATCTTTTAAAGTCCAGACAAAATCAATTAAAGATGTCGCAGAATCGTGCAAGTTGATTCTGTAGTATATCTATTTGTCACCATATATTTAATCAAAAATCTCTTTACTCAGGGCTGAATATTATTATTTTAAAACCCTCAGCTGACTTCCCGAAACTTCCAGGTCCTGAAAGCACCTGTGCCAGGCGGCACCCGGGGATGCCGTGTCGTCTCTGAAGTCACTCTTCATATCAACGTAAAAGTCCATGATATGATTTATGTCTAACTATTACAGTTATGCTACAATAACTACCTTTTCATTTAAAAATAGTAATGTCGCGCCAGTACAAACCAGACTACATTATTAGTACCAGAGTAATGATTTTATTGTAACTTTCGTGAGACATACTATATTAATTATTATGTTATCGGCTTACTCACGTTACGAGAGTAATATTAAGCAATATAAGATTTTAAACCGACATGGTCACTAACACTAGTATTAGAAATCGACGGGATATTTACGGTTTCCGATATTTAGGCACTGTTGCAAGCGCCATGATCACGATACGGGTGGATGTTTAAGAGCAGACAAATCGGTCTCAAAAATCGAAAACTCATGGAAATAGAAAAACATGGTATTTTTTTATGGAATAGGAGGCAAACGAGCAAACGATGGTCACCTGATGGTAAGCGATCAGCGCTGCCCATGGACACCCGCAACACCAGACGAGTCACAGGTGCGTTGCCGGCCTTAAGCCTTAATATCCCGTTTCGAGTTCTAATACTAATATTACGGAATACCTATCTAGTTACTAGTCTTCCAAAAACAAACGCGGGGACCTCGCTGCTAACAGCTCACGCGAAAGCGCGCGCGTGCAATTTCTTTGGGAAAGTTGTTTGTAATCATGAGTACAATCACATGTTTAAATATCGTTCACTAATTACCAGTCACCCTATGTAAGTACTTACGTCTCCAACTGTTGCAGTTCTCATACTCCATTTCGCAGTAATTGTCAAAGGTTTTGTAATGCCCGTCGTAGTGGCGTGCGCAGACCACATTACGTCTGAAATTATAATGCTCACATTATTTTAACACTAGTCACAAGAAGACCAAATTTCAAATTAAGCAGGTTGTGCGAAGGAGATGGCAGTCATCAGGTGGTATTTCCGAACCGATACGACCTTCAAACCTTTAAGAAAAGAGCATACTCCTTTTTAAAAGGCAACGCACCTGTGACTCCTTTGGTGTTGCGGGTGTTCATAGTCGACGCTGATCGCTTACTATCAGGTGATCCGTTTGCTCGGTTGCCACCGAATCCATAAAATAATCATCATCAACTTGTAACTGGGCAAAGGCATCTTCTTACACGGAGTAATGCTCGTTAATCTATAATTATGCTTGGTCAAGGCGGATTGGCGATTTTAGATTTGAAAATATCGTGTGTAGGTATGGTGACATGGTGACACATCAAGTTTAGCTTCTTCCCCCACTTAAGCCTCCGGGTTGATGCAAAATATGCGATTTAGTCCAATTGTTACTAAGCAAAGATACTACAATTTTATTTATTTCGTACTACTAGCTTTTGTCAATGGCTTCACCTGCATTCCCGTGGGATGAAAAATAGCCTATGTGTAATTTCAGCCCATAAGATACCCTGTTCTGACGTGATTGGGTAACACCAATACACACAAACTCACAAACGTTTGCATTTATAATTAATAAGTAAGAAGTACGACTATTATTGAGAATTTTCGAAAACTAACAACTAGCTAATAGCCTTAAAAGAGAACTCAAGATGAAACGTGCCACGCAAAAACAGCACTAAACTAATTAACGAAAAACTATGAAAAATAGTGCAAAACCACGTGTTCCACAAGGTTCATATTGCTTTCCACTTTACTGTCCCAATGTTTGTGATTGTAACTTACTTATAAACCGGAGCTACGGACTACCTAACGGGTTTACCGGGGCTCCGGCTCGAAAAACAGAAATAGGAACGAGGTGGTTTTTAGTCAGTAAGAGTCTGACACTCGCCTCGCCCAAGGCGGGAGAAGTAAATGGATGATTTTCCCCCTCAAAAAAAAAAACTTACTTATAAAACCTGGGACACATCTTTAGGAAAACCACACATCCTTTATCAATGAGATCAGCTTTCTTGAAGACAGTTTTCTTTGGATAGTACAGCACCTTCCACGGCCTTGGGTGAGTGGCGTTTACATAGTTGGCTTGGGCATTTAATGAATCCGCCATTAATACTGGAAAAAGAAAAAAAAAAAAAAATAGGGTGATGGCAGGGTATGAAAATTAAAAATCTATTTAGTCCGTCAGTTTGATAATAAATAAATATTAGACACGTATTTTTTTATTTTGTCATATAAGATAACAATACAAATAAGACACATATAAGATAACGGATAAAACGACTGAAAAGAAATGGAAGCAAATATGTACCTCATTTCTACGTATGAAACGTACCTAGAACTGACGTCACCCGATATTTAAAATCAATCGAAAGTATACCTTTATAATTTCGTCGAAAATGAAAAATACGTGGAACCCAAGACCCGAGTCCGGCAGACGCACTTGCAACCGCTTGCCCAATGTGGCAGTTGATGATGTTAAATAATAAATACCAAAACCAACCATACACCAAAAACTTTTAATCGATTACGAGAATTACTTAAGTAAAAGGCGATATTATACCCAACTGTACTAACTATAAAAGCTATTTTAGTTTAAATAGTAACCTAATCGTCTAGTTGGCTCCTAGTTATCTAGATAGCCAGTTAAAGCCAATTGTTATTGATAGCCGTAATAGAGCTAGACTAGCCAATACCCTCTATTAACGTTTAGATTCTCAGTAGACTAAGGGATTGATATTTTAAGTACGAGTATAAGTAAGAGGAGAAATCAACGATGGAACTACATAAAATCTATAAATGTTAAATATTAGAAAAATTAAACCGTTTATTTTTGAACACACATATTTTCGGAAGTTTTTCTTTTAAATGTTACCCCATACTAGGATTTTCTTCTGTATCATGGGTGCGTTTACAAATATGCAAGTTTACATACACATAACACCCAGACTCGAGACAACAATTTTGTTTGTGGATCACATAAAGAATTGCTCCGTGCTGTAATCGAACCCGCGACATGTTACGCGGCAGCCGGTTGCCTAGCTACCGCGCCAACCGATATTGATACGAATTTAATTATTACTTTTGTGGTCGATATTCAATTTATCGATGAAGATTGTGTTATAAAACATCATTGGAAGAGGCGTATGTTCAGCAGTGATGTGGCTGATATGATGATGATTTGTAACAAGTCGCATATAATTGAGTCCCATTACAATTGAGGTCAATCCTATCATCATAAAATCAACTGAGTATAATACCAAAGTTCGAGCCCTTACTGAGAATTACACAACTATTAGTAGATGAATTTAAAACTCACATTTGTATAAAGCCTAATTATAATGTTCAGACGTGATTAATTTGCAGCAAAAATAAAATCAAATGCTTTTTAACAAAGTTCACAGTCCAACAAAATAACCAAAAACATAAGTTAGTAAAAACCGCCAAGTACGAGTAAATGTGATTTATGATCATTACTTACGCAGTAAAAATAGAATTGTTGAGTAGTAAAACATTATGCTGTGCACGTTTATACCAAGTGCTGGATCTAGAACAAATTGTTGATATTTGTAGGTATTGCTCCGAAACCTAACATCGTAAAACTTTATAAGTAGAAAATTGTAATTGTGAGCGTTCCGTTATAATTATAATTTGTTTTAAGATAACGGGTTAGTAGTTTTTATTAGAATTTTTCTAGACGTGTGATTAGATACTTTTGTTGTTATTCACAACTCTTCCTGTAGGTGTCGTAAACGCAGACTACAGAATGGAAGATCGATTAAGGAATCTGGAGCTGCGGACTACCTAGCCAGTTTACCGGGGCTGACACCTCTCACCTCACCCAAGGCGAAATAAGTCTTCGCATGATTAACTACACTTTAAAAAAATCAAACATGTCGAAGATCGATCGAGGAATCTGGAGCTGCGGACTACCTAGCGGATTTACCGGGACTCCGGTTCGAAAAGCAGGAGTAGGAACGGGATGGTTTTTAGTCAGTAAGAGTTTGACACTCCCTTTCGCCTCACCTAAGGGGATAAATAATTGGATGATCTTCCTCCCTTAAAAAAAAAGACTAGGGTTTTTTTAGTCCTAGTCTTTTTTTCCCGGTTACTACTAGGAGATCGTGGTGAATACTGTTTACGTTAAGGAAACTAGCCAGTACAACAGTGGACCGTCAAGGGCAGTTATTGATGTTTTTGTAATAAAATTCACGAATAAGCTTAATACATACGTTTAATGAAATGATTCACATAAAAAAAAATACTAAAAAATACAATAAAGGATTAAATGCAGTTGGATACCAGCATGAGATGTGTATTTACAAAACTGGATCGTATACAAATAAACATTTGGTATAATTTTCTTTGACAATACTCCCATCAGGGTAGTTTGACCTGATGGTCTTCTAGTCTTCTTCGCTGGATCCATCAGCCAGCTTTTTAGCTTTAGTTAGCACGTCCACTGCAGGTCCTGCACTGATGACAGCATCACGGACCCTTTGGCCAACTCCTTCCTAAAATAAATGAAAATATTTTTTTTAATATTACATACATTAAAAAATATATATGGGATTACATGGGACTTATAACACAATTAGTAATAGCCTATCACTCCATAAAAGGCGTGAGGTTGCAAAAAAAATTAATAAACTACGCTGAAAAAACTGTCTTCAATCTCCCTATTTTGAAGTCGGTTAAACATTATATTTCTCTGTGATATTTATAAGTAGCTTTAGCCAGTGGCTGCACATGCGTTCCCGTGGAATAATCAATACTAATATACAAAGCTGAAGAGTTTGTTTGTTTTTTCGATTTGAATAATTCGTTTTGTTTGGATAGTGCATTTATTGAGGAAGGCTATAGGCCATATAACATCACGCTACGATTAATAGGAGCCGAGCAGAGCGGGTGAAACCGCGTGGCAGTAGCTAGTACAACATAAAGATATACTCAATTGAGACTTATAGTTACCGAAGATAAGCGCGTTTAAACAAACAAACTCTTCAGCTCTATATATTAGTATAGATGAGTCTTGTTATAATAATAAGATAACCGCGATTTTATTTTATTTTATTTTATTTTTTTATTGATTAGGGACAAAAAAACAGTTACATGCTAAGGTACTAATTATAAAAAGAGAATAAAAATAAATAGGTAAACATATAACCCACACTATTGTCCACAGATTAGTCTATTAAATGAATAACGGAATTTTAAGCACACTACTTATTAGAATATTTATGTTATAAGTCCCGTGTTAATAGGAGGTGATCCTATTGCCATATACTGAAGGCACAATTCTATGAGTCCGTGCTACCACTAACGAAAGATTTCCAAAAACCCCGAATTAAAAGCCCAGCAATAAACTTCGAGCCCGCCTTACGGCTGAGGCAGTCACGATTTTTTTTTAATATCTACACCAACAAATAGCATATACATTAGTATTTATTCAAGACTTAAATGTTATACTTTTCCATGATAATTTTGAAGTGGTAATTGCGTGCCACGTAATGTTTCACCTTTCCAATGTTTTCTACTCCTAAGGTCGGTGGATAAGAAGGCGTGACGATGCACTAAAAACCAAACATAATGGTTGATTAAATTCAGTACTTACAATTTCTTTAAAGAGGTCCCACGCTGATACTGTAGACACAGCCAGGAAGCAGATGCACAGGAAAATTATGATTTTGGAATTCATTTTTGTTTTTTTGCAACTTGGCTTTACCTCTACCGTGCACCTTGTTACTTGGAGAAAGCTCAGAATGAAACTGATGTATGAACAAGTACAATTCCCTATTTATATACCAACTTAAAAACACCCTATGTACTACCATATAATTACAACAACATATTCATTGAAAACTATTCCTTATTACCGCAAGATAAGTCACATTTTCGTTTTCTTTAACTTTCTTTCAATGTGCCATGGGAATTTGATCCTTATTTGAAAGAGGTTAAAATGTAATTTAGTTCGGTTTGTAGTAAGATCGTGAGTTCAGTTTCTTTGTGAGGTGACTAACATCTTACGGGAACTCCCTAGCAGTAAAGAACCTGTCAAGTTTACATACACTGCGATTACTTTGTTATAATGACATTGGAATGTCAGCTTTAGTAGAGAAGACATAAAGATTATTTTTAGTTGTACAGTTTATGTTTTTATTTAATTAGGTGGTGCAAGATTTGTTCATTAACAAGTGGCCTGTAGTAAAAAAGATGCACAGTACTATCTTCTGCATATAAAAAATGCAAAAAGAAATCCTTCAGCAAATACGAAGAACACACAAAAATACTATATTGAAATATTAATTATTATTTGTTTTTTTTTAATACTTACCCACAGCTACGCTTGCGTGGATTACGGACGTTTTTATTTTCGGAAAAAACTTTTATTTTGAAAAGGGACTGACTTCAAAACTTTTTTTAAACATATACCTAAAACCTCTTTTTCGGTTTTTCTAAATTTACTCAAGTAGTAGTGCAGAGTCTGGAATTGTGCCCAGTATATGGCAATAGGTTCACTCTTTATTACATGGGGTTGATAACACATAGTGAAAAATGGTTTAACATTGTATTGCATTATGTGCCGTAACGTGCACTTCTGCCTATTCCTTCGAGGATAACAGGCGTGACGTTGCATATGACGACATCACTGTCAAACAAATTCTCCAACAACTAACCAATTAAATTAATATTTGATATTAAACTATTAATTTTAATATATTCTATTTGTTTTTAATAAAAATGCTACCTACATATGCTGTAATTATAATACCTTTTAATATTATAAATTTAAAACAATGTTACAAATTACTATGTAAGTAGATTAAGTACTTTTGTGGTGCCCATTAGGGCCCATAGTTTAAACATATCTTTATATATTATATAATTCTTCTGTAAGTGTGTATGTCACTGAACTTCTCTTAAACGACTGGACCGATTTCGATGAAATTTTTTGTGTGTCTTCAAGGGGATCTGAGAATGGTTTAGATTCACAATTTTGTCCGCTGGACAAGGTTTTTTTAATTAATTTTTAATTTATTAGTAGTTGTTGATTTTGGAATGTTTTACATTGGATCCGACAGACAGCGCTACCATCGCAGTGTCAAATATTAATGACGTTAGATATTGTCATAACATTTGAATAATAATTTTCATCAAAATGGTCCAAAATGTTTTAGCTTATTAAAAAAAAAAAAAACAAATTAAAGACGTGTAGACAGGACAACGTCTGTCGGGTCCGCTAGTTACTATATGAAATTGTAGACCACACTGTGCACTATGGATGCATTAAAGTAATTTAATTTGGTTTGATAAATATAAAATTAGCTCAAACACAACTTACGAATCGTAAATCCAGCTCGATGATAGAAACTCACTGAGGATTCGGTTACCATAAATATCTGCGAACAGAGGTCTAAACCAAATTAATGGGCTTGCCTAAATACGGCCCGAAAGGGCACTAGTATTAATTGTTTGAATGTACAACAATGGGCATTAATCTTGATAGGAGATTGTATCTGCCTTGATGATGCAGTGGTCGCAAGTGCGACTGCCAGACAAGGGGTTTCCGGTTCGGGCAAAGTATTACTGGGCTTTTTTTCGGTTTTTTGAAAATTTCTCAGTAGTAGCACGGAGTCTGAAATTGTGCCCAGTATATGGCAATAGGCTCACCTCCTATTATATGGGACTTATAACACAAATGGTGAAAAGTGGGTGTACACTGTACATTGTACAGTGGCATTACGTGCAGTAATGTGCACCTCTGCCTACCCCTTCGTGGATAAAGGGCGTGACGTTGTATGTGTGAGATTATATCTAAGGCAGGACTTAGTATTTTGAACTTTATAACCCTGATATTAAGAACTATATGACGATAAACGATCTATTTTTAACACGCTTTGATAATGTCCACCTGTAACAAATTCGATAGATTTGTACTTAACCAGTACGAGTGTTTGATTCTTAGATTGAAACAATACGTTTTGCTCTAGCATGGCTTGAAACTAGTCGAGTTCCTCGTCAAACAGTTACGTGAGTAAACCGATAACATATAATAATTAACATTACGTTTTGTTTATAGAATAAAAATGAGCAGATCGATTACCAGTGCGCTTATTCTTGAAACGAATCTCAATTTCAATCCAATAAAATCTCAATAATTATTTAATGTCCACTCTATACAACCTTATTTAGTTCATTAATATCTACGCAATATAGAGGCAATGGGCGCTAGTGTTACAACTCAAGAGTATAAAATTTGAGTGAACGGTTGGCGCGGTAGCTTGACAACTGGCTGCTGTGTGACGTGTAGCGGGTTCGATTCCCGCACAGAGCAACTCTTTGCGTGATCCACAAATTGTTGTTTTGGGTCTGGGTATCACGGCACAGAAGAAAATCCTAGTGTAAAAAAAATATATCAATGTCGATCTATCGGAATTATGTTCAAGAGTTAGTCCCCTAACACCTCTGATTGGTTACCGGTATGTTCTTAAAGTAATTTTCCTTAATCACGTGACGTTAGCCACAAAAGTGGCATGAAAAGGGGACTTTCTTTTGTATTTTCCTTAAGATTTAAGTATCATTCTCAATTATACTGTTTTAATGAATTATTCTTAAGTTATAATTCAGCTAAAATAATAAATAAGGAAACTAGGTAACTACCTCTAAAAGCTTTATTATTTTACTAACTATTCAGTTAAGGGAAAATGTACCTCCGGAGCTGCGGACTACCTAGCGGGTTTACCGGGGCTTCGGCTCGAAAAGCAAGAGTAGGAACGGGGTGGTTTTTAGTCAGTAAGAGTCTGACACTGCCACTCGCCTCGTCCAAGGCGGGAGAATTCATTGGATGATTTTACCCCCTCAAAAAAAAGGGACATTTGCTAAGGATAGGTTACTTAGTAACCTATAATGACACTAAGTTCTTCATAAAATCGAATTAATAACTTTCCTATATGAACAAAGTACGGGTAGATTGGTATCTAATTATTAGCACTATTTTAAGGGGAAATTCAATTTCAAAATGTCAAATACGGCATGGCTCATCACACGACTATTCAACATTGTAAATTCGTGTGTACCTAGCAGAATACGAATAGTGTTTATCATGTACGCGTAATTGCTATTTAATAAGCGTAGGCGTTTTATTACTGCTTGTACTCTTCTACTAACAACCAAAGGTAATTTATACCCATATTAGCAAATTAGCTTCAGCCAAATTGCCACGTTCCCCTTGGGATAATAAGTATCCTATCATCCAAGTCAGCTCATACCCTGTCTGTATACCAAATTTTATCAAAATCCGTTCAGTAGTTTCAGCGTGAATCCAAACAAACAACTTTCACATTTATAATATTAGTCCTCTGGTGTTACGGATGATCCATGGACTGTGCTGATGGCTTACCATCAGGTAAAAGGTTTGCTCGTTTACCCCGATTTCTTAAAAAAAAAATAGTGATAAAAATGATTTTGTATTACAAGAATTAACAAGTTTTCATATAAATAGAATCATGTTTCAGTATAAATAAGCCTGCTTGACTGGAGTGACACCACGGCCTCACAGAAATTCGTCGTGAAACAACGACCAATCTTATCTCAAAGAACTTTGTATTAAGTACCTATAGAGATTTAAATATAGGAGCCTTCATCTAGAAGTTAACAAAGTAAAATAATGCCTTGGTTCATTTAATTTTCAACGGTTCGTTCCCCTTTATTAGTTTTTCCTTAAACCTATCATTAAAGTAATATAGGTAGGTGCTTAGTTATTCCTTTAGAACAAATTTTAAGATATTAAACAAATACTGACTGCCTCGTTGGCCGAGTGGTAGCAAGTGCGACTGCCGGGCAAGGGGTCTCGGGTTCGATTCCCAGGTCGGGCGAAGTATTACTGGGCTTTTTTCGGTTTTTCGAAATTTTCTCAGTGGTAGCACACGTCTAGTTGTTGCTCGCGACTTCGTTCGCGTACGTAATTATACCGTCACGCCTTTTATCCCCAAAGGGCTAGGCAGAGGTGCGCATTATGGCACTATACAAGATACACCCATTTTTCACAAGTTATGTTTTAAGTCATGTAATAGGGTATGAGCCTATCGATATTTTTACTAATTTAATTGTAAAAATAAAACGTTTAATTCTGTGTAATTAGTGAGTACCTAGTAGCACGGAGCCTGGAATTGTGTCTGGTATATGGGCATTAGGCTCACTCCCATTACATGGTACTTATAACACAAATGGTGAAAAGTGGATGTACATGGTACAGTGGCATTACTTGCCGAAATTTTCACCTCTGCCTACCCTTCGAAGATAACCGACGCTTGACGATAAAAATTATAACAAAACTGTTTACTAAACAGTTGTGCACTTAATTTGCACTAACGGGGACTAACATCGACTCCATTATATTACATAAATATTATATAAAATATATATAAATAAATAAAATTGGAGTGTCTGTTTGTAATATTGAAACAACTGCTGTTTACTAACATCCATGTAGAAAAATAATGTTTATACAATTTTTGTTTATCGGTCTGTTTGTTCCAGCAATACTCTGAAATGGGAGGACTAATTTTGACAGGACTTTTATTGCAAAAGCCGATTAAAATTGCTGATATAATTTTGTTTAGTGTGGAAAATCATACAATGACTTCTAAATATTATACGGGGCGAGAGGGACATTTATATACACCACCCGATAAAATTGGAGTGTCTGTTTCGAATGATTGACCTGAGCTGCTGGTTACTAACCCATATGCTAGGCAGATAGCGAGTACATACGACACATAAGTACTTCTAAATTACTTTTATTTAATTTCATGGCTGTTATTTTGAGGGGGTTAATCATCTGAATGACTTCGTCCGCCTTGGGCGAGGCTAGTACTAAGTAGTGTTAGACTCTTATTTAAGAAAAAAATATTTTTATTTCTTAATTTAGTTACAAAAGTCCATGGAGTCAAAGTCAAAGTCAGAATTATTTATTTCAAATAGACCAGGAAGGTACTTTTGAACGTCAAAATAGAACTAGTTTCTATATTCTGTGTAGAACTCGATATCTACGTAGGCGAAACTGCGCGCATCAGCTATGTAGTACAAAGTATAAACATAAATGACTCAGGTCACACGTCATATAGATAACAGTTCTTCCCACGAAACATTTAACCTTATAACCTCACAGTGATAAGTAAATGGCAATTAACACTATTAATAAATTATTATATCGTCATAATATTATTATTTGTATAATATAAGTTTATATTTTATATACAATAGCGTGAGATGAGGGGAAGAACATTTAATTTTAGTTGGTCAATCAAATTGGCTATAGTATGTGTATGGTCTATTTATACGAGTGAATGAACTTCGATGTTGAATGGACTTTTTATTGTTTCGATCAGTGGTTCCTAACCGGTTTTCCGTGGATGCATTAAACTTCCACCAATCATATTCACTGGTACACGGCCTCATCTAGCTATTTGAAATATTGACGTGTAAAAGTGTTATTTTATAACCTACTTACAGAAATAAATGTCATTTATCATTTATCACATAGCTTAGCACTGATGGAAACGAACTCACCTAAGCAATTTTTTTTTTTATATGGAAAAATGCTTGCTATGAATGCGTAGGTACTATCATGGATGTGTGCTATAGATGGCGTCCCTACTACATCATACACCGCATACTTGAGTTGCGCACCTCTCTTGCACAGCTACATAGCTTAGTATCAGTGGAAACGGTCACATAGTTTCACAGCTTAGCTATTACATCTTCATAGTACATCTCTGTTGGAAATGTAAGCCCTGATCACAGTACAACTACTGAATCTAGTCGTCATTTCACAAGTTTCAGTCGCTAATGGAACTGAATTCGAGCACGATATTGAGCAATGTATTGTGAACAAGTTTGTTTTGGAATTGTCCCTGAAACTTTTCTGTTAACAAACAATTCCATCTGTCTCGCTAACTGTAGTCTAGCTTGAAGATAGGGGTACATTGGAACTGTATCTATTAATTTAATATTAGTGTGGGAGAGCCATGCTTCGGCAAGATCGATGTGGTACCACAGCCTCATAGAAAACCGGCGTGGAACAATGCTTGCGTTGTTTTTCGTCATGTGAGTGAGGTTACCGGATAATTTTTATTTTAATGTCCCTCTCGTAGATTATTCAAAATTTTTATTTCTCTTACAGAAACCAGTTCTTTCGACGATATTTTGATTTGAAATAACAAAATATCGTCTTCCCCAATCCCGAAACCCTAATCCTCCCAAAAGTCTGAATAATTGTAACTCCTATAGCGTTTCGAGTGTCCATGGACGGGCCGCGCTAATTGCTTACCATCAGGTGATCTGTATATACATTGTATAATTATTTGCTGGCTTATCCCATATAGTATACTTTGCAAGTTAAATAAAAGCTTTTATGTAATAAAACTAAATAAATATCTTACAAATAATTTAATTTACAAACATAATAAATTAATATAAAGCCTCAATATTCTTATTTTAGTGGATATTAGTCTTCATGTCTCAGGTCGTAGGGATCACTTTCCTATGGCTGCTGCTGATCCCACCACGGCCACTGCGGGTCCTGCCTTTATGATACCATCGCGGATGTTTTGGCCCAACTTCTCCTGTAAAGAGAGATTAAGATATGAGACTAGAATATCTAGTAGATCGTAAGAGTACAAGATTTGGTACCAGAATCCAACACATCAATTTTAACCGACTTACAAAAAGAGGTATGTATGTTTGTGCGCGATTATCTCGCGTTTGGCTGAACCGATTTGAATGCAGTTTTCAACATAGTGTTTATAAAGATTTTAGGTGTTTATTATTCAGATTTCAGGTTCTCTGTTCAAAATGTAAAAGTTTAATCGGTAAAAGTTTTAGAGGTAAGAAGAAATGAAAACTTCTTACCGATTAAAGACTTACACCTCGTTCCAACTCCTGCTTCGAGGTGAAGCCCAGGTTACCAAAGTCAAAGCAATTTATTCCAAATAGGTACTTTTGAAATGCCAACAAATAAAAAAGAATACCCGCAAAGGGCAATACTAATGATCAGTATTAAAAAAAAATACGTACCACTTTCTTGAAGAATTTCCACCTTGGTTCAGGAGCTCCTGACACGGTCGCCATCAAAACAAAACAAGCGAAAACAAACAAAAATATCTTTGTGAAATTCATTATTATTATGAAATAAAAATAACTTTATTATTAATTATGGCAAAATAATAAATGTATTATTATTTTTGTATTTCGAACTCTGGTGATACGACACGAATGATGCTCTACCTGTAAAAGTGAGTGTTTAAATACTTTCTTTCCTTCAAGTGGTTGAGCTGTCTCTTTACTATGTTTTAAAGTATTTTGAACGTTGTTTTAACGTTAGTATGAGTCATATTCCAGTGTAAGAGGATTCTAACTGTATGCGTATCGAATGGTTGTACTCAAGTATGGGGACTCCCTCAGTCCTAAGTGGTAAAATGTACCATGTACTGGGTTCAAGTTTATTTTTCTTAAATGGTTTGGTTTTATGGTTGATTAGTTTTATTTATTGATTGATTTTCCTTTAAAGAAACGATTAAACGTTAGTAATTTAGAATCATTATTCGAGTATTTTTGTGCTTGAGTTCTAGGTAGGTATTAAAAAAACATGTTAGGTATTAAATATTTCTTACTAAAGATTTGGCGAAACTTTTTACTCTACAAAAAGTGTACAAGTATAATATAGTACTGATTGCTAACGACGTTGAAAGTCACGACTAAAAACTCGAAACAATTATAATTGATTGAAACGTGACGTCATAGGGACCTATATGAATTCAAAGTCAAACCGTTTATTATACAATAAAACAGGTTTTTAGACATCTAACATAATTATAATAGTGTCACGCCTTTCATTCAAACCTACTCATATTATATATGCGAAGTTGTGTATGTTTGTTTGTTACTCCTTCTATACAAAACGGCTGAAGGGATCAATATAGAATTAGACTACAGTGATAGATTATGGTCTAAAATAATACATAGGCTACTTTTTAATTCCGCGGGCACGACGAAATTAAACATAAGTCTAAGTCGTAAGATCTCAATAAATATAAATATTTAAGTATTCCTAAACTAAGATAAATAACCAATGTTTAAAATAATGTTATATCTTAAGCCTGAGTTTCTACATATTAACTATTACAATTAAACATCTAGAGCACAATATTAATACAGACCAATGATTCATGAATACAGAAGCATGATCGAGAATGCTAATTACTAGAGTGAAGTATATATGAGAATTAATTAAGTATGTGCATATTATTATGTAAAATATACATAAATAAAGAGAGATGTTTTATTTGTCATCACATCATGTTTTATTTACCAAATAAAGACTTGGGACTGAGAAATTTTCACTCCATTAAAACCACCCCAATGGCCATCCTCAGCACATATAAGGGGGACCGGGTTCTCTAATAGACCTGCTCAAGAGACCCCACGATCTATCGCCTGTTACGATATAACCGTAGGGAGACGCGCGTCTTCCTTGAACCTTGCTGTGTGACCACTGTACCACCATTTTTGCTGAGACCACTGGGTCCCTGATCGTCCCTACTCTATGCGCCAATGGCCCCAAAGGTCCGCCTGAATTTGATGCAGGTGGGATTTCGGCGTGTTAAGCATCAAGGCGGACGCCTTGAAGCCTATTTTGTGAAACCAGTGCACAAACTTTTCACAAATTTTGACTCCACAGTTTTTGCAATGGTAGGTAATAAGCTACTCTGCAACGTCGGATTCTCTCTCTTAGTTTCGGTTCTCGCAAACAAAAACATCAAACCTTTTATTGCAATATTGATCCAGTAAATAACCTAGTTCTTATTATAGTAATTCAGAAAAATATCAATATCAAGTGTTATTTGAAGTACCTGAAGAAGTCTTGACATACTTTTACATAAGTATTTTTTAACTACGTCATTATATCATAACAAACATCTTCCACTCGATGATCTTATGCGTAACTTACATAGGTACTAAAGTGGTGCGCTTGACAATGCAACATTATAAAAGTAGACATCGAGGTACTTAGACGCGTTTCCTTACTGATCTATATCAATTTTCTTCGTATGTAAGTATTTTTTAAACTTTTATGGTGTTAATATGGAATCTAATTTTGCTCCTTTTGTTATTGTAAAAAAATCTGCCACCTTTTCCATTAAAAATTACAATAAATAATACACAATAATGTAAGTAAGCATCCAAATTCATCTATCTATCTTTCCTACATTTAAATAGTTAAATATCTACAAACATAAAACAAACTTATGATTCAGAAAATAAGTTTCATTGAAAAACTCTGACTAAACAAGTTTCACTAGAATCGTGTATCCACCTAATGATCATGCTTTTACTAATACCAATAAAAATAATCCATAAAAGTAATCCCCTAACAAATTCACGCATAAAAAAACCATTAATGCATATAAAAAAAAAAAAACAGAGAACCGTTTGAGGCGTAATCATAATATAAACATAAATAAAATACTAAAATAAAATTACACATGATAAGCACACGGGATGGGGGACTTTACAGGCAACGTCCCGATGTTCGCTCAAAACTAATCAACCGACAATACTGTTATCAAAACTCGTTTTGCTGCCAAAAAACTAAAGGTATAACTCTTATTTCAAACCTATTAAAGTTCAAAATGGAAACAAAAGAAGATGGATAAACGGTAAAATAAAATTGGTATTGTTTTATAAAGTTTAGTATATATTTGTAGTAAATCTTGGTAGAGCATCATTCGTTGTGTATCAACTGCAGTGCAATTGTGTTATTATTAAATAGCATTATTATTTTAACATAATAATAGTAAAGATGAAATTCTCTCGTGTGTTTTTGTTTGTTTTCGCTTGTCTGGTCGCTTTAAGCGCTGTCAGCGCCGCGCCAGAACCGAGATGGAAGTTCTTCAAGAAGATTGTAAGTATTTTTTATTTACCTATTTACCCTACACTCGATATTACTTTTATCTATGTGGTAAAACTGAATAATAGTTCAAATAATATAAGTTTTTATTTAAACCTCCAAACACCATAATGTGGGTGTTAATAATCGCAACAACGTCACGCCTTTTATTCCCGAAGGGGTAGGCAGTGGTCCACATTACGGCACGTAATGCCGCTATACAATGTACACCCACTTTTCGCTATTTGTGTTATAAGTCCCATGTAATAGGGGTTGATCCTATTGCCATATACTTAGCACGATTCCAGACTCCGTACTACTGAGAAATTTTCGAAAAACCAAAAAAAAAGCCCAATTGTACTTTGCCCGACTCGGGAATGCAACCAAAGATTCCTTGTCCGGCAATCGCACTTGTGACTACTCGACCAACTTAACTGAAAATATTTTTATTTTTTTAGGAAAAGGTGGGCCGCAACATCAGAGACGGTATCATCAAGGCAGGTCCCGCCATCGAGGTGCTGGGTGCAGCCAAGGCACTAGGATAGACATTATTTCATAATAATAATAATAGGATTATTAATTATTATTTGTAAATATACCTCATAATACTCATTCCGCCGTAATAATTATAATAAATGCATTTTTTAGTTTTTACTTCTGTCGTTTTTATTTACCCTTTTCTTGTGTATTTTTAAACCTTTAACTTTTGTTGAACTGAATTTGTGATCACTGATGATTTTATCATTGTATTGTTAATAATGATAATAAATCACCTAGCTTCACTGACAAACAGACTGACGGATAATTCAATTTGACGTTTCAAAAGTGCCTAATTTAGGATTAATTGAAATAAATGCTTTGAATTTGACTTTGAAATATGGTAAACTAGCGAACCGCCCCAGCTTCGCATGGGTGCAATGTATTATACATATAAATCTTCCTCTAGAATCACTCTATCTATCAAAAAAACCCTCATCAAAATCCGTTGCGTAGTTTTAAAGATTTAAGCATACAAAAGGACAGAGAAAGGGACTTTGTTTTATACTATGTAGTTATATGTGCATTTAATTGGATAAAGCGATGCAAATGCTCGCTATAAATACATAATCATATATTGGTTCATAGTAAATAGTCAAAGTAAATAAGTCAAAGTCAAAGTAAAATACTCTATATCTATCTCCATCTCTAATCTCCATATTTTATAGTCACTCAAAATCTGCTCATTAGGCACTCACCATTTTAATAGTAAGTAAATAAACTTACATTGTATAGAAAACACTTTTGACATTGTCGATACAGACAGATTAGTTACAATATTATCTATACTATTATTATAAAGCTGAAGAGTTTGTTTGTTTGAACGCGCTAATCTCGGGAACTACTGATCTGAATTGAATAATTATTTTTGTGTTGGATAGCGCATTTACTGAGGAAGGTAATAGGCTATAAAACATCACGGTATGTCCAATAGGAGCCGAGCAGAGTGGGTGAAACCGCGCGGAAGTAGCTAGTTATTCAAATATAATTGCACTCATGAAATAAAAATATGCAAACAGGTCATTATCCTCCACATGATTATATGGTTTGCTCTGTTTATTATTTAATTATTTGGTAATTAAGTAAATAAATAAAACCTACCCTTGCACACCTTTTAAATTGTATGACTAAAAATAAAAACAGTGATGAACGAACAATAATTTTTAGCTTCTACAACAATAAGCTACTTCAAATTCTTTTTCAAATGTCTGTATTTTTGCCTGTTTAAGGCAGTTGTCCCACCAACGGCGAGTGAACGACTAACTATCGGCTATTTTCTCGCTCAAGAAACGTACAATAGATATACTTTCCGTTTAAACAAAAGAGATGCATATACAAATAGTTGATCGCTGACTGTTCACACTGCCGGCGAGTGCTCGCTTCACTTGTTTGTTTTTGTTTTCACTCGTTTCTAGTTCTAGCTCTACTCGTTACTCGTTCATCGTTGCCGGTGGGACAACTGCCTTAAAAAGGAGGTGGTTCTATGTTCAAATGTTTTTTGAACGAGGAACGAAAATTGTCCCACGATGTTCCAAATTGTGCACAATTTTCAAAATTCTATTTATGTTTAAAATGTTACACTCCCGAGATGATCTCATCTTTAATGCTTGTTTATTTGTCGGTTTTTTGGTTTATAAAGTCGGTTTTAAAACGCAGTTTTTAAATAAATTTTTCATATAAAATTATTTACTTTTAGCTAACTATACAACCACTATACTTAAGTTGATCGTTAACATACTTGAATGAGCTACGTATCGTGCTCTTTTGTAACCACGAATTTTTCCAAAAATTAACGGATGGAGTTTCTTGCTCGTTCTTCTCCAGTCAAAGCTATAATTTGGAACGAGCACCTAGCTTCCCTGACGGACAGACTGAAAGAATATTTATTTGATGACATTTCAAAAATACCTATTTATGGTTTAATTAGAATAAACGATTTGACATTGACTTTGACTGGCATGTATTTTTATTCATGTAACACATCATTGTCCGAATACTCAAACGCTACTCAATTTTAAGACGCTTTCAAAACTAGTTCTGTCCCTATCAATTCTTTATAAAATGACAGAGATAGCACGATATTTAAGTACAACTTAAAATTGAGTAGCATTTCAGTATTCGGGCATTTATACCCGAAACTCTAAATGCCTTATTGCGGGAATAATATTAACACTGTAAATAATTCGCTCTAATCTTTAAAACAAAACAATTATAAAACCGATACACATAATTATTATATAACTAATTACTGATGCAATCGATTTGTGACATCAATACTTTTGCATCAATCATGTTTATGACACAAGCCGTAGATACATAAAATAACTTATGACCTACGCTGTAGATAGACAAAATAACTTATGTATAATAATTGTTCACACAATCTACACCACACTTATTATTTATCACTAGTTTTCATTTTTGCATTTTTTAAGGGAGAAAATAATCCAATGCCTACTATCAAGTGAAGCGTGTGAGGCGAGAGAGTGTCATACTCTTACTAACTTAAAACTACCCCGTTCCTACTCCTGCTTTTCGTGTGGAACTCTCAGTAAACCCGTTAGGTAGTCCGCAGCTCTGGATTAGGCATCAGCCCTACTGAGTCACATTGTGGTGGTCCGATGGACCTTTTCACTCTTGCTTTAGTTTTGTTATTTATTACATCTATAATATTACCTAACGATAACATCTACCAGTAAAAAATCATTCAGAATGAGTGTTGTTATAGAAAATTTCGAAAATCGAAATTTCTAATAAAAAATATTAGTTTCGTAAAATCGTAAAAGTAAAACAACAGAAATAAGATCTTAAAAATACATTTATTATTATTATGGCATAAAGAGTATTTAACTTAAAAATAATACTATTAAAGTTATTTACATTTAAACTTTGGCTGATCAGTAAACATTGATGATATGAATAAAAAATTAATTACAATAATAAATTACTGATTTTACATTAAAATTAAACTTATTAACAGTCAAATGTAAAATGTTCCAATCTATTATTATGAGTGCCTATTTGCGAGTTTGTTCTACTTTAATCGATCAATACGTTACCACATTTAGCCCTCTGATTGGTAAGTTAACTTTGAACAGGCCAATCAGAACGCCGAACGTCGTAAAGGAGTCGATCACGTTAACGTAAAACAAACTCGCCCTGGTCTAATAACCAAATCACTTCAGAAACCATGTTTTTTTATGGAATAAGCCGGTAAATGATCAGACGGATCATCTGATGGTAAGCAATCGCCGCCGCCCATGGACACTTGAAACACCCGAGGCGTTACAAGTGCGTTGCCGGCCTTTTGGTGGGTTAGGAATTAAAGGGTTGTTGGTCACCAGATATACTGGTCACACTACAAGACTGGGATGATATTAAGTGATGATGATGAAGACGGTACTGCTGATTACTTCCCCAGTGCCTTGGCTGCACCCAACACCTCGACAGCAGGACCTGCCTTGACGATACCGTCTCTGATGTTGCGGCCCATCTTCTCCTGCAAAATGAAAAGAAATGTGATTAGTATGAGTTGTATTAGAGGCCACATCTATATCTGTTCTCTGTGCAATCAGCTTATCTAAGAACTGAACCAAATTGTTAAATACATTATCAGAGGATGTTCGACAAATCTATACTATATAATATAATATTATAAAGCTGATTTAATATTATAAAGCTGAAGAGTTTGTTTGTTTGTTTGAACGCGCTAATCTCCGGAACTACTGGTCCGATTTGAATAATTCTTTTTGTGTTGGATAGTGCATTTATCGAGGAAGGCTATAGGCTACAAAACATCACGCTACGACCAATAGGAGCCAAGCAAAACGGGTGAAACCGCGCGGAAGTAGCTATAGTAGATATAGCTAATTTACTACTCTTGAGAATAAAATTTTGAAATAAGAAGGTATATGCCCTGCGGTGGTTCATCATGGAAGTCATATAAGACAGTATCAGAAGCTACGTGTATGGAGGTACTCACAATCTTCTTGAAGACCTTCCACCTCGGCTCTGGCGCGGCGCTGACGGCGCTCAGCGCGACCAGGCACGCGAACACGAACAGGAACACTCGGGAGAACTTCATCCTGCTGCTGGACTGATGCTGTGTGGCACTGTTACTGTACTGACGCTGTGTGGCACTGTTACTGTACTGACGCTGTGTGGCACTGGTGCTGTACTGCGCGACTCTGTGGCTCTGCACTCAATGATGCCACACTCGTGCACATCTCCTATTATATACCGACATAATCAAAACATTGGATGCTCGCCGAGAAAACGTGTACAAGCCAATTTAAACGTTGATACTCTGCAATAAAGTTTATTTCATTATATGTGTCTACTCTGACTTTATAATTGGTTCTGATAACGTTTGTGTACAGTTTTGTCCCGGAAAGTCCCGAGTTTGAGCCGTTAATTAAGTCCCGCGTATCAGACGTTTTTGTTTCTATTATTAGCTTTTACTGATATTTTTATAGGTCCTGTTAAAATGACCTTGCTATACAGATCTTTTGGGGTGGCTCTAGTCGTTCTTTTATTTATTTATTTCACTAACAACTATCATTACAGAATAAATCCAATTCGATAGTGTAGCAGTCTTACAAGATATTTTGTACTTATTAACCAGTTTAATGAATGGGTACAAAGAAATAGAATAAAATCTTCAGTAAAGGCTTAATATTAATATAACAATTAAATTGATATAACAATCCCACAAGACGAGAATCTCGTGAAAGCTGAACAAGATAAAGACAGTAATCTTGATTTAGCTCATGAGGTTGTCGACATGTGAGATGTAGATTCAGCAATCATTGTGCCGATAGTCGTATCTGCCAATGGCCTCATAGCCAAAAGCCTCGACCAACACCTGAGTAGGTTAACTTTAGATGGTTGGATCAAGGGCCTAATGCAGTAAGCAGTAGTTCTGGACACGGAGCGTATTGTCTGGAAATTCCTCTCTCTTGAGCCCTGACCGCCAGTAGCTTGGATTTCTCCCGTTACTGGTGGGTTACTGCTTTTTTATATTTTTATTATGGTAAATAAATAAATGAGTATTGTAATATAACAATTAAAAACTATTAATAATACTATACTATCTAAATCATAAAATTTAATTAAATAAAAATCTGTTTCCATGGCACGGGGCACAAGATACCTATGTTTTTTTAATTCTATTTATGTTAGTTCTACACGAAGTTTTGGTCCGTGCCCTTGTCGTATATTTTTATTATAATAAAATAAATGTAATCAATATTTATAGTACCTATGATATTAACCATAACTATAATTATTTCTACAAAAATACTTATGCTTAAGTAACATAATTTTACCATCCATTTAAATTTTATTTTAAATTTTATTTACCGACGGCTCTGCCAAGTCAGCCCACCGGCGCGCTGGGAGAGCCGACCTGCCCCAACAGAAGGGGTACCTTCACGAGTATAACATGTGTGTCAGCAATCGGTCCAGTCAATGATTTTGTTGAGAATGGAACAACCTAACACACATCACCATTAGGATATTTATCCATTAGCCGTTGTCGCGTTGGTTAACTCCAAAAGGGCTTACAGTCAAAGAGTTAACTTGTAAGTATATTAATGCTAATTGTATTGCAATATATAGCAACCATTCTTATCAACGCTTTCCGCGGACACATAAAAATATGTTTTGTTCCAAGGAACCTTCTTAGCTTAACAGAGCCCTCACAACCGCCTCGTCTCTGTGTTTGATGGCCATTTTCAGTTTGTAGTCCATAATAGGTACTACGGTCGCTCTCATCAGCCGCCCTGAATATTAAATGTTTTGTTTCAAAAAAAAACACTCGAATTACTTATATTCATATTTTGCATAGTAAATAAAACAATCAAACTTTTAATAATGATACGAGGGATTAAATAAATACACCGAATACGGGGACTTCCTCCACTGTTATCAACAAGTCAGAGTAAACGTACGAGTTAAAATGTACCTTATCATCGAGATTCAAAGTTTATATTGGCTCGCTCACCACAGTTAGTCGAACAGCATCCAACGTTGTAAATAATCACAAAGAATATAGTACTCTAATTGTAAAGTATTAACGTCTAAATTGGCTTGTATACGATTTCTCAGCGAGCATCCAATGTTTTGACTATGTCGGTATATAATAGGAGATGTGCACGAGTGTGGCACCATTGAGTGCAGAGCCATAGAGTCGCGCAGTACATCACCAGTGCCACACAGCGTCAGTACAGTAACAGTGCCACACAGCATCAGTACAGTAGCAGTGCCACACAGCGTCAGTACAGTATCAGGATGAAGTTCTCCCGAGTGTTCCTGTTCGTGTTCGCGTGCCTGGTCGCGCTGAGCGCCGTCAGCGCCGCGCCAGAGCCGAGGTGGAAGGTCTTCAAGAAGATTGTGAGTACCTCCATACACGTAGCTTCTGATACCATCTTATATGACTTCCATGATGAACCATTGCAGGTCATAGACCTTCTTATTTCAAAATTTTACTCTCAAGAGTAGTAAATTAGCTATATCTACTATTTGTGGAACATCCTCTGATAATGTATTTAACAATTTGGTTCAGTTCTTACATAAGCTGATTGCACAGAGAACAGATATAGATGTGGCCTTTAATACAACTCACACTAATCACATTTCTTTTCATTTTGCAGGAGAAGATGGGCCGCAACATCAGAGACGGTATCGTCAAGGCAGGTCCTGCTGTCGAGGTGTTGGGTGCAGCCAAGGCGCTGGGGAAGTAATCAGCAGTATCACCATCAACTGATCTACTGTCACACTTCAACACACGGCGCCAGGCAATAGTGCACATTTACACCAACCTTTCTTAAATGTTTAAAAGACCCCTATGTTCAGATAGATGGACACTTAATGACAATTTGGATTTTTACCAAGATATACTTCAGTGGTACCTGTAGTTAAGAGGTCGGTTTAGTTGCTTCCTCACGCTAAGTATATTAAGGAGATAGTTAAGATGGCCATAGCCTAACTAGGTGTAAAAAGTCTTAAAGTCGGACTTTCAACAAGCTTTAGTATGTTTCAGGATAGAACAAAGGTTGTCTTTAAATATTTTTATTTAATTCAAAGCAACTATAAAAGTCCTGTGTTCTGCCAAAGTCTTACTATAATTTTATTGTTAATTAATAGTATTATTTTGTAAATAATAATAACATTATTAATAATTATTTGTAAATAGTCAGTAAATACTCATTCAGCCATTATAATAATAAATGTATTTTAAGTTTCTATTTCTGTTTTTTATTTCAAAATTGTATTAGTGTGAGTTACGCCCGCGCTGTTTCACTCGCTACTTGGTTCCTATTGTACCAACACGAAAATAATTTTACTGCACAGTTGGTGCGGTGGCTGGACGGCAGCCCTGCAACGTTTAGCGGGTTCGATTCCCGCACGGAGCAACTCTTTGTGTGATCCACAAATTGTTGTTTTGGGTCTGGGTGTGATGTGTATGTGAACTTGTATGTTTGTAAACGCATCCATGACACAGGAGAAAATCCTAGTGTGGGACAAAGTTATTAAAAAAATAAATCAAAAATTATTCCATTCTAACTAGTAATTCCAGGGATTAGCGTATTTAAACAAACAAACTCTTCAGCTTTATTAAAAAAAATAAAAGAAGTATAAAGCTAGTTATAAAGGTAGCGCAGACGGATCACATGATAGTCAGTAATCGCCGCCGCCCTTAGACACTCGAAACACCAGAGACGTTACAAATGCAAGGTCTTTTGGAGGTTAGGAATTTAAGGGTGGTTGGGCAATTGGGGATTGGGATGATTGCGAAGGGGGGAATTAGGCCTCTGGTAACTTATCTAACTTACACATAGAAACATATGTCTATTGGTAAATATTTCTCTTTTATTCAGGTCTGGTTCGAGTCGGTCTTAAAACCGGAGTAGTTTTATATTTTTTTTTATTTTATTTTTTTATATTTAATGGGTCGACGTTTGGCCGCTATCTCACCTGATGGTAAGTGATGATGTGGCCTACGGTGGAGCACGTCTGCCCATAAGCAACCTATTCACTCGGGCCTTGAAGACACCCAAGTTATACCCATCAGGAAACACAGACTCAGGCAAGGAGTTCCACTCCCTAGCAGTTCGCACAAGGAAGCTTGAAGCGAAGCGCTTCGTGCGAGTGGGTGGGATATCTACTATGAAGCGGTGACGCCTCGCCGATTGTCTTGTGGTTCGATGATGAAAAGGACTAGGGGGAATCAAGTTGTGCAATTCCCCCGCACACTCTCCGAAGTGTATCCAGTAAAAAACGGAAAGGCTTGCGACCTTGCGCCTGTGTTCAAGGCTTTGAAGCCGGGCCTCCACAAGCGCATCATCATTAATGAGCTTCTTGGCACGCCTTTCAATGTGTTCGAGCGCATCCACCTGGTATTTGGCCGAGCCGTCCCAAAGGTGTATAAGTATTATATAACAGCATTATATAATACTTATACAGCGTGTAACAAAATACCCATATACATCAAGAAGCACTGAAGAATACAGGTTGAATAGAATCTCTACACAAAATTTCAGCTCAAAATACAAAATTGGTACCAAATATTTGGTGTCGCATGTTTCTTGATTAAATCATACAAACGTGTCACAACACTACAGGGGTCACTCGCTAATTACGAAACATTTCTTCTGTAAATCTGATCACCTAGTACCAATCTACCTAATTTTGATTCGCATGAAAAAAAAAAACAAATATTGGAAAAATTCATAACTTGGTACCATGAAAACATGAGTTTAAAAAATCTTTCTCATATCGTTTGTTATGTTATCTAGAAACCGTGCACTTGATATGTATACCCCCTTTTTGTTACACCGTGTATAATAAAGTAAATGAAGAAAAAATATTTGTGTGGATAGATTTCATCGTGCACTTGATATGTATACCCCCTTTTTGTAACACCGTGTATAATAAAGTAAATGAAGAAAAAATATTTGTGTGGATAGATTTCATTTATTTTAATCAATCTTCAAAAGCAGATTCAACTAAACATCATATTTCTAATGATGTAGAATTATAAAAAAAGATCCAATTTGAATTACTCTAAGAAGTGAGTAGGGTCCAATTCTGGTTCTGATTCTGTAACACAACATACGGCTGGATATTTCGGGTCCTTCTCACAGATGAATGGTTTAGGATGCCCACACCAAAGGTCGTTGAGCATACCATTCCGATAGATGGAACCACAGAATTCTCCCGTCGAGGAATTATTTGGCTCTCCAGATGAAAACTTGCTGTATCCTGCCTCTACTAGCGTTTGACCTGAAAAATAAAATTATTTAATCGATTACTCACATTTTAAGGTCGAGCAAAATAATTCTTAGTCTAGTCAATTTAGTATTTCACCTCGGAATTCGAGATACCCAGCTGTAATTTTGTATATACTTGTATATTGACCCCCTTCAGGGGACATATGGTAGGGTGTAAGCAACTATTAAATTTTAAGGTCCAAAGGTCCCAAAAAACGTTTTTTTTTTTGAAAATAACTCATTTCCTATGGGTAATTGGTATTTGCATTTACTACCAATATTTTAGAATACAAATTCTCTACGACTTTTGTGTAAACTTTTTTTTTATACGGTGAACAGTTTTCGAGATAGAGGGCGGAGAGCGCGCGGTCACTGCATCTCTTCAAAAAATTTTTTTTCGTCTAACCTATCCTTGATGATTGTGATGGATGGATAGGACATTAAAAAATACTTCATGGTTCCTAAAACCATTTTTCGTCAAAATCAATTGTTTCGGCAGTCGCAATTACGACCACTCGACCAACGAAGCAGTCTTGTTTTCACTTGGTTTTAGATTAATAAAATCAGGGATTTTACCGTGAATTGTCCTCCAGTCACCATATTCACCCCAGTCATGGAAACCAATGAAAGCAACGTCTTTCCAGAAAGTACCGAACATCTTTGCAGGTGGATTCCTTTCGAAGAGTTCCTTCAGTACTGCAGCTTCGACATCACTGTTGATTATGGCAAGGTGGCCACCTTCAGCAGAACACGCGAAGTTGGCACGCTCGAACGTGCGAGGTACTGTGTGGAACTTATAGCAAGAGCCCGTTCTTTTATCCAAATTGTATTCTATAATGAAGACAGGAATTATTTTACAACACATAACGTGGAAGCACTTTGGATACGCTAATAATAGTACACAATCTAAAAGTGGCTTAATGAAATGCTCTCGAATTTGCCAAGTATGGGGAATATGACAAAGCCTTTTATGTTAAAGACCCATAGTCCAGTAGGAAACTGTAAGGAGCTGGTGTGAAGTGATAGATACATACCAGGATCTACAGTCCCACATTCATTGGCCACAGTCACTTTAGTAGTGTGTCGGTAGCAGATGTAAGGTCGAGTCTCTTTACAGGATCTGTCTGCCGCTTGGCCATCGGAGTTAAACGTGATACAGTTTTCATCTCTCCCACCATTTGGCTCATTTGTTGCCCAATCTAATGGAATTTTACTAAGAGGTATACCTGAAAAATTATTAGATGTTATTTTTAAAGGATATAATATAAGGTGGTCTAAATGTATATGCCACGGTTTTAATGGGAGGTGGTGGCACGGCATGGTTAGCGCGGCCGTGGGCTCGCCAGCAGCCGCAGCATTCCCTTCAGTCAACATCGCGGTTGCTCGATGAGGTTCGACGACAAGTATTGTGTTCGAAGATTGCAATACTTGAAGAGCTGTTACGTTGCCAACATTCAAGTATTGTTTTACGCCGAATTTATGTGTGGTCTCATGGTATCAAAACACAACGCAAGCGTTGTTTCACGTCGGTTTTCTGTGAGGCCGTGGAATCACTCCGGTTGAGCCGGCCTATTCGTACCGAAGCATGGCTCTCCCACACTTAAAGTATTGTAATATTAAAAAGTATTTTGTTCTAATCGTTGTTGTTAATTCAACGTTTTTACATTAAAATAATTTAAATTAAAGCTAATCCAGAAGTAATTGAAATATTGTACTGTAAATAGCAATACCTTCGATGGTATGATATAAGTTGCTTCGTGAAACAGTCGCGTGAATTCCAGTGAAGACTTCCGATTGCAGCGCCGAGAGGTTCGCCAGGAGGGACTGCATCTCATTACTGATAGCCTGGTTGAGTGGAGAAGCCAGCGTTGCACCTAGATGGATAAACATAAGTCATAATGTATGTATGAGTGTACTAAATGATAATCAGCCTCTGAGTCGCGCAATCAGTTAAAAAATTAATACTTTTAAAACTTCGGGGTTCGCGGGACGATCTCCGACCGCCGTAAGTGGTGGTCTGCGGACGGCGAGTAAGGGTAGCTCGCCGCCCGACCAGATCCAGATCCGTGTGTGCGGCGCGTCGCGTTCCGCGCCCTCCTCAAAGAGCCATTAGACCACCACAGATCCCCATCTGTGGTGGTCTCAGTGGTCATCAGTAGGGCTGATGCCTAATCCGTAGTTGCGGACTACCTAGCGGGTTTACCGGGGCTCCGGTTCGAAAAGCAGAAGTTGGAACGGGGTGGTTTTTAGTCAGTAAGAGTTTGCACTTACCTTCCAACGTGCAGTGCAGTCGTGCGTCAGCCCAAGTAGCTGGTATCACCACATGTTTGAACCAGCCCTTCGCTTCCTTGCTGTACGTGTAGTCACAACGAAATGTTGCCTCTACAGACAAAGTCAAATCAATTACTTCATCGTATCGTTGCACCTTTTATCCCAGAAGGTGTAGGCAGAGGTGCACATTATGGCACGTAACGCTACTGTACAATGTATACCCACTTTTCAACATTTATGTTATTGTTCCCATGTAATAGGGGGTGAGCCTACTGCCATAATATACTGGGCACAATTCTAGACTCCGTGATACTACTGAGATATTATCGACAAACCAAAAAAGCCTCTCTTGCTCGGTAGACGCACTTGCGACCACTCGACCAACGAGGCAGTCAAATTAATTATTTCAACGAGTTAAAAATAAACTTGTATAACAATGGTCAAATGTCTGATTGTCGGTCATTCTGTCGGACTGAAATCAATATTAGGCAATTTCACACTATAATATGGTTCAAAGCTTTACGTTTCATGAAATTGGCTAGTGAATTATTTTGTAAAATAAATTTGATCTGATCATAAGAACCAAAATCGTTACTTACCTATATAGCAAAATAGAGAGAATATCCAAATAACAGAATATTTTACACCAGTCTTCATGTTGTTAGTTAACACACGTCTCTATTAAATTCAAACTCGATGGTGTTATGAAATAAGTCCTGATAGGATCACGCTTTTATACCTAATTAGTTGTTATCAAATTTGACATTGGTTCTCAAAGTTTTTAAGCCAAAGTCTTGTAAAAATAATGTTTCCATACGTTAGGATTTTTTCCTGTGTCATAAACTAAACCTATTTAGACAACACAATAAATACTCATAAAAAATCTAATTTGGAATGGTCAAAGTTTCTTCAGTTTGTCGAAAAGAACAAAAAAAATAATTATGTGTTTATACGTATTTTCCATTTTACATAGGTCTTACATTTTCTGCATCTCTATATTGTTAATTGTGGTCAATTAAAAGTCACACATCACATCACATCAACAACCTAAAATATATAAGTGGCCACTGCTGACCAAAGGCCTCTTCTCGCACGGTAACGTTTGAGCATTAATCACCAAGCTTGCTCAATGCGGGTTGGCGATTTCAAACCTCTATTTTGAAATCAAAACTAATCATAAGGATATTTTGATTTTAAGGGCTTTGATCGTAACGTTTTGGTTGAAAAATAATTTATTTATAGGTATCTAGGTTATATTATTATAGTTTGGTTACCCTACCTCACGACTCTGATGAGAATTATTTTTTTGACGCTTTAATTTTAATTTTATTATTTTTAATTTCGTTTATTACTTATAGGTATTAAAAAAAACATTGGAAACCACTGTCGGGAATCCCATAGGAAACGCAGGAAAATAACAAACAAATATGCATACAATATAATTAAATATAATATAGGTACTGATAATATACCTCAATAACATTCTAATCAGTATAACTGTTAGTTACTAATTAAGCTGCCATCGTGTATTTTGACATAAACTAATAAGGTGCCGTACCTGAGGTAAATAAGGACAATCAAAATTTATTTCTAAATAACGTGTAACAAAATACCCATATACATCAAGAAGCCCTGATGAATACAAGTTGAATAGAATCTCTACACAAAGGAGAATGGCAGAATTCGTACAGCATACTTTTTTTGGTGTTCCCTGATAAAATTTGTACCACTTATTGAGGGAACTAAACCATTCATTTTTTTGTAAAAATAATATTTTTAGAAGCTGGGGTTTAGCAAATATATCAATTAAAAGATTTTAGTAACGAAACGTAATATAATGAAACGAAACGTAGAAGACATGTTTAGTTAGTTGCCATTAATAAAATATCAGAAGGCTCGAAATGATAAATCAATATTTTGAAATAGAAATAACAGTAAATATAATTAACCAATTACAGGTTATACCTTAGAATATATAATTAATGCATATATATGCATAGAATCTTTATATTTATAGGAATTATTTTTGCCATCAGTATTTTTTTTTGTAATGGCAATTATTTATTGACAGCTTCGTAAAATCCCTAATCTTTCAAAGTCTGTCCAGTTTTTGCCGTTGTTTTGTTTTGGATTGTAGTTTGTAACTTCATGTAAACAATTTAGCAATTATCTGGCCATTTTTACGTTGACTTGAGCAACTGCTTCTCCGTTCTCCATCTGTTGATACTACTTTCGCGAAAGGACGCTTTATTAATTGTGTTGTGTGTTACGTGTTTTATTGAAAATGACGAGTTTGCAATGCATCAATTGCAATGTTCGCTTGTCCCGAAGAAGAAGACACGCTTTATCAAATCGACTTCTCCGTTCTTTTTTATGCCAAGTTGCTTATCTGTTGATACTACTTTCGCGAAAGGACGCTTTATTAATTGTGTTGTGTGTTACGTGTTTTATTGAAAATGACGAGTTTGCAATGCATCAATTGCAATGTTCGCTTGTCCCGAAGAAAAGTTATCACGTTTTTCCCTTTAAGCCTCTACACGCTTTATCAAATGACGGTGAAGATATCGTCAACACTAATCGTCTGTGGACATATCTTAGAGATGTAAGTAGTTTCCACATAACATTGTGTGTACGAATGGGCCATAGTTACGAACTTCAATAACTTTTACGTGTGATATCACACTAAATAAACACATAAGTAATCGGTAACATGTATTATTTACTTGCCTTAATTGGTTTGCATAACACTGTTATAATTTATTAGTACCTATTATTTTGTTTAATGGTGAGCCATACTCAAAATCATTTAATTATTTCTAGATTACACCAGATGACCATGTTTACCATGAATGCTGGCAGCTAGCTAGTCATTCATGTTCTTCTGATAATATGCCGAGAAGACACATAGGCCATCAGTGTTTGTGTTGTATGTGGACAACCCATACTAAGAATCAGGCAATGCAGAATTTTGATTGAAGAAAAACAAAGAACGGCTTACACAATTGCTACTTAGATATAACCACGACAGGTATAAATAAGAATATGTACATATTATAACTTTTATCAATTCGGTATTTTATTTATTTGAAATAAACTAAGAAATAAAACAATGTAAATATTTTCCACTAATAGCATGTATGTTTAAATGAAAGCTTTTCTTTATTTATATTATTTGTTTTAGCATCATCCTGACGATAAAGCTTGTGTGCGGTGTTGGTTAAGAGTGAAAACTAAGGATACTTCACCAAATGAAGATATTCAACCCGTTGAACCTTATCAGCAGGAAAGTGATAATTCTGAACTGATGTGTGCTGCATGTGGTCAAAGTCTTACTCCCGACAACACTGCTTGTTTGTTGGAGCACCAGCAGGTATATAATAATATGAAATAACATATTTATAGTAATTAGCTAGCTAAAAACGCAATCCAAAGAGCAATTACAATTTTATGTTGCTAAATGTAAGACACTAATGATGTTGGCTCTACTAACAACAACAAAAGGATACTGGTCTTTCCATTCTCTACTCCAGTGAACAATAAATATGTTTAGTATTTTTTGAAAGGTCTTCGGTAAAAACCAATCATTGTGTGTCGAGATTAATTCTTTAGCCTGATCATGTTTTGCGCAATTTATATCTATCATATGTAAATGCTTAATTTTGAATTACATGAATGTTATTTATTTACAGACACCTTCCATTAATGAAGTTTGTGAAGTTTGCTGGGGCCAAGTATGCAATTTGAACTTCTATGTTCAAGATGGTCTATGTTGCTTCAAGCTAAAATAAAGTCCTGCCACTCTTCTCCTAGAACTTATTTTGTTTTCATAGTTGCAGAAACAAATATGAATAGCCGGGACACAATCAAAAGTGATTGCTGTAATTGTATTGTAGGTTTAAGAACAGTGGGATGCTGCTCACATGTTATGAGCATTCTTTGGTATTTGAGTTATGCTTGCCATGAGGGTATCAGCCGACCTGCCCCTTTCTTGGATGAAGTAATATTAAGAACCAATCAAGTAATTATAAGAAAATAAAGTAAATGAAATTCCTAGAAAAACTAAGTTGTTTTATTTACCTACACTGAAAACTTCATCAGCTCTTAATCATTATCAAACTATTGTAGACCGCTGCTGGACATAGGTCACTCCTTAAGCACCCTACTGAATGGGTAAATTCTCATGTCAATTTATCAACTTCCTATATTCTTTTTCATTTAAACAATGTTTATGTGCTTAGTGCTTACACATGATAAAGAACAAAGGGTAATGTTGGGACCACCTCTCAATAGTAATGAGACACCCTTCTATAGATAAATATTCTCAAACTGAATAAACTTACTAAAGTACTACAATTAAGCTTAAGCAATTAACCTTTTTTATGCAATAAGTTGTTAACGAGCAGACGGATCATCTGATGGTAAGCAATCGCCGCCGCCCATGTACACCTGAGGCGTTAGAAGTGCGTTGCCGGCCTTTTGGGGGTTCGGAATTTAAGGGTTGTTAGGGAAGGGGTAATTGCGCCTCCGGGAACCTCACTCACTCAACGAAATACAACGCCAACGCGAAACAAACTCTTGACAATGATGATAGTAGCTTACTTTATTACAAGATAAATGTTCCATAAGTCATTTCTTATCTTCCTACTCTTTCTCCTTCCGAAACACGAAGGAGACTTTCTATGATGGTCACCCATCCACACACCAAAGTCGACAAGGGTTGCTTAACCTTGGCGATTGACCTGTGCTTTTGATATTATTAACAACAAGCTTCTCTACTAGCCCATACCTATTATATGTATATTCTACTATTCTACCTTATAAATAATATGAAAATCTTGTAAAATATCCATATTTACAGAATATTCCCATTGGCCATAGACAAACCTAACCTCAAACATAAAACTAGCTATATCTCTTATCTCCCAACTTCTAAAAATCTGAGAATTTTTATAGGGCTTTCCAATCATGTTTACTACCAATTAAACCCAAAAATATTCGGGAACACGAAAATTTTTTGCTGTACGAAACTCCCATACAAACCTGCCATTCTCCTTTCAGCTTAAAATACGTTTAAAAAAAAATTTGTACCAAATACTTGATATCGCATAGTTCTTGATTTCAAATCATACAAACGTGTCAAATCACTACAGGGATCACTCGTTAATATTACGAAACATTTCTTCTGACCATCTGATCGCCTAGGACCTGTCTACCTAATTTTGATTCGCGAGCCGGCGCGTTTTGAAACATTCATAACTTGGTATTATGAAAACATGAGTTTACCTAGAAACCGTGCAATTTATATGGATACCCCCTTTTTGTTACACGTTGCATAGAGATAAATAATCTATAATAAATTTAATAATAGGGAATCTTGCTGCTAGGAAGATACGAGTAATATATTCAATCGATTTAGCTGGAATGAGTTTATTTTTAAAATTTTTATTTATTTCAGGATCCAGATCCTGGAATATCATTAGAACTTAAAACGGGATTATTTACTATGATTATTAATTTTGGTGAGTTTCCGATATTTCGGCACTGTTGCAAGCGCCATGGTAAATATCCCGTTTTAAGTTCTAATGATATTACTAGTGACCATGTCAATTTAAAAACTTATATCCAGATCCTGGACATCGGAGACCTGACTTTATGGCCGTAGGCTTTACGTTGTATGAATGAGAATACCGGAAGCCCAATTACCCAAATATTCCTCTACAACCTTTAAATTCCTAACCCCCAAAAGATCTACAACGCATTTGTAACGTCTCTAGTGTTTCAAGTGTCCATGGACGGCGGCGATTGCTTACTTTCAGGTGCGAGTGGCATTTTGCTTTTTAGTAATTTAACATTATTTCCGAAACTGTATGACCTATTGACATACTGTAAAAGAAACGTATTAAAGATAAAAGATAGAAATATAGTGTCGCGGACTTTTTTGAAGAAATTAATTAAGATAAACCAGATTGCCATACATTGTTTTCAATTTTAAGCAACTGTTTAGGCAGCGCATGCATATTATTCTGTTTTATGAGCTATTTCCGTCCGACTTGCTAGACAAAAGTTGTGATTGCTCGGTTAATATACATGTTTTAAAAATAACTTATAGCCTATAGCACTCAAAAATAATGTAGCTTTCTACCAGTGAAAAAATTTTTAGGATTGGATCATTAGTTCCAGAGATGACCCATTACATAGAAACTTACAAACATTACCTTTTTATAATATTAGTATAGATAAAAACCCGACTGCGTTTCTTTATAATATGAAATTGAAAAAAAAACCCTGAAACAAGAAAGTCATCAAAAAATTGAAGCAGTCGGGACCCATTCTAGAAAGCCAGCCGTAATGTGCCCTCACTAAGTCTTCATATTTGGAATGGGTACCGACTGCTTAAATTTTTTGATGACTTTCTTGTTTTAGGGTTTTTTTTAATTTTCATATTTTCATGGTATAAGCCAGTAAACGAGCAGACGGATCACATGATAGTCAGCAATTGCCAGAGCCCATGAACACCCGAATCACCAGAGGCGTTACAAGTACGTTGCAGGCCTTCTGGGGGTTAGGAATTTAAGGGTTGTTGGGGAATCGGGGACTGGGATGATTGCAAAGTGGGGGGAATTGGCCTCTGGTAATCTAACTTACACAAATCGAAACACAAGTCTTTTGGTAAATATTTCTCTCTTCGGTCGGTTTTACATAATAGTTAAATTTCATTTATTATATTCAATCTTCAAAAGCAGAATTGAATAAACATCATATTTCTAAAGATATAGGTATAATTGGGTAGTTTCCTATGTCAAAAATAAATTATTTTGACATTTCAATATAATAAAATATCCCAAAATAATCGTAATTTCATCAATTAATTTGACGATATACTTATTTATTTAATTTTTCTTGCAAATTTTAGAGAAGTAGGTATGCTATTTGACGCAAATAAATAAGACGTCATAAGTTGCGATCTCCTACAAAATTCATAGAAAAGTAACATTTGATAAAAGTATTGAATTTGTCTAGTAGGAAACTACCGTATTATAAAAAAGGACCAATTTGAATTACTCTAAGAAGTGAGTAGGGTCCAATTCTGGTTCTGATTCTGTAACACAACATACGACTGGATATTTCGGGTCCTTCTCACAGATGAATGGTGCTGGCATCTCACACCCAAGGTCGTTGAGCAAACCATTCCGATAGATGGAGCCACACGCTTCTCCCGTCGTCGTGGAATTATTTGGCTCTCCAGATGAAAACTTGTTGTATCCTGCTTCTACTAGCGATTGACCTGAAAAATAAAATTATTTAATCGTTTACTCACATTTCAAGGTCGAGCAAAATAATTCTGGGACATTTTGTTATTTGGACATTGACACTGACAATTTGAGACTCGTTTTTATATACCTATATACAACGTGTAACAAAAAGGGGGCATACATATCAATTGCACGGCTTCCTGATAACATAACAAACTATACGGAAAGGGTTTTTTAAACTCATGTTTTCATGGTAACAAGTTATGAAATTTTCAAATCGCGCCGCCGCGTGATTCAAAAATAAAATCAAGAACTATGCGATACCAAGTTTTTGGTACATTTTTTTTTAAAACGTATTTTAAGCTGAAACTTCATGTAGCGACTCTATTCAACCTGTATTCATCAGGGCTTCTTGATGTATATGGGCGTTTTGTTACACGTTGTATAGGTACAAACAACAGTCTTGTTTTTACTTGGTTTTAGATTAGTAAAATCAGGGATTTTACCGTGAATTGTCCTCCAGTCTCCATATTCACCCCAGTCATGGAAACCAATGAAAGCAACGTCTTTCCGGAAAGTACCGAACATTTTTGCAGGTGGATTCTTTTCGAAGAGTTCCCTCAGTACTGCAGCTTCGGTATCACCGTTGATTATGGCAAGGTGGCCACCTTCAGCAGAACACGCGAAGTTGGCACGCTCGAACGTGCGAGGTACCGTGTGGAACTTATAGCAAGAGCCCGTTCTTTTATCCAAATTGTATTCTAAAAAGAAAACAGGAATTATTTTACAACACATAACGTGGAAGCACTTTGAATACGCTAAAATAGCTCACAATCTAAAAGTGGCTTAATGAAATGCTCTCGAATTCGCCAAGTATGGGGAATATGACAAAGCCTTTTATGTTGAAGACCCATGGTCCAGCAGCAAACTGTAAGGAGCTGGTGTGAAGTGATAGATACATACCAGGATCTACAGTCCCACATTCATTGGACACAGTCACTTTAGTTGTGTGTCGGTAGCAGATGTAAGGTCGAGTCTCCTTACAAGATCTGTCTGCCGCTTGGCCATCGGAGTTAAACGTGATACAGTTTTCATCTCTCCCACCATTTGGCTCATTTGTTGCCCAATCTAATGGAATTTTACTAAGAGGTATACCTGAAAAATTATTAGATGTTATTTTTAAAGGATATTATATAAAGTGGTCTAAATGTATATGCCACGGTTTTAATGGGAGGTGGTGGCACGGCATGGTTAGCGCGGCCGTGGGCTCGCCAGCAGCCGCAGCATTCCCTTCAGTCAACATCGCGGTTGCTCGATGAGGTTCGACGACAAGTATTGTGTTTGAAGATTGCAATACTTGAAGAGCTGTTACGTTGCCAACATTCAAGTATTGTTTTACGCCGAATTTATGTGTGGTCTCATGGTGTCAAAACCCAACGCAAGCGTTGTTTCACGTCGGTTTTCTGTGAGGCCGTGGTATCACTCCGGTTGAGCCGGCCTATTCGTACCGAAGCATGGCTCTCCCACACTTAAAGTATTGTAATATTAAAAAGTATTTTGTTCTAATCGTTGTTGTTAATTCAACGTTTTTACATTAAAATAATTTAAATTAAAGTTAATCCAGAAGTAATTGAAATATTGTACTGTAAATAGCAATACCTTCAATAGTATGATATAAGTTGTGCCGTGAAAAAGTCGTGTGAATTCCAGTGAAGACTTCTGATTGCAGCGCCGAGAGGTTTGCCAGGATGGACTGCATCTCATTACTGATAGCCTGGTTGAGTGGAGAAGCCAGCGTTGCACCTAGATGGATAAACATAAGTCATAATGTATGTATAAATGTACTAAATGATAATCAGCCTCTGAGTCGCGCAATCAGTTAAAAAATTAATACTTTTAAGACTTCTGGGATCGCGGGACGATCTCCGACCACCGTAAGTGGTGGTCTGCGGACGGCGAGTAAGGGTAGCTCGCCGCCCGACCAGATCCAGACCCGTGCGTGCGGCGCGTCGCGTTCCGCGCTCGCCTCAAAGAGCTATTAGACCACCACAGATGGTGCCCAGTAGGGTTGATGCCTGATCCGGAGCTGCGGACTACCTAGCGGGTGTACCGGGGCTCCGGTTCGAAAAGCAGGAGAAAGAACTGGAAGGAAGGAAGGTCTGACACTCCTTCTCGCCTTCGCCTCGCCCAAGGCGAGAGAAGTTATTAAATGACTTTCCCCCTAAAAAAAAGTACTAAAAAATAAGCTAACGACTTAAAAAAAACTATACTATTCAAAATGCGACTCAGGAATAGGCTGAAAATCGGTGCTTAACTGGTAAACTTACCTTCCAACGTGCAGTGCAGACGTGCGTCAGCCCAAGTAGCTGGTATCACCACATGTTTGAACCAGCCCTTCGCTTCCTTGCTGTACGTGTAGTCACAACGAAATGTTGCCTCTACAGACAAAGTCAAATCAATTACTTCATCGTATCGTTGCACCTTTTATTCCAGAAGCGGTAGGCAGAGGTACACATTATGGCACGTAGCGCTACTGTACAATGTATACCCACTTTTCAACATTTACGTTATTTTTCCCATGTAATAGGGGGTGAGCCTACTGCCATAATATACTGGGCACAATTGCAGACTCCGTGATATTACTGAGAAATTTTCAATTAACCAAAAAAATCCTCTCTTGCTCGGTAGTCGCACTTGCGACCACTCGACCAACGAGGCAGCCAAATTATTACAACAAATTGAAAATTAACTTTTAAATGTCTAGCAATGGTCAAATGTCTGATTGTCGGTCATTCTGTCCAACTATCAATATTAGGCAATCTCACACTATAATATGGTTCAGAGCTTTACGTTTCATGAATTTGGCTAGTGAATTATTTTGTAAAATAAATTTGATGTGATCATAAGAACCAAAAACGTTACTTACCTATATAGCAGAATAGCGAGAAAATCCAAATAACAGAATATTTTACAACAGTCTTCATGATGTTAGTTAACCCACGCCTCCATTAAATTCAAACTCGATGGTGTTATGAAATAAGTCTTAATAGGATCAAGCTTTTATACCGAATTAGTTATTATCAAATTTGACATTGGTTCTCAAAGTTTTTAAGCCAAAGTCTTGTAAAAATAATATTTCTCTACGTTAGGATTCTTTCCTGAATCGTAAACTAAACCTATTTAGACAACACAATAAATACTCATAAAAAATCTAATTTGGAATGGTCAAAGTTTCTTCAGTTTGTCGAAAAGAACAAAAAAAAAAGAAATGATGTGTTTATATTTTATTTTCCACTTTATTTAGGTGTTACATTAAATTTTAAGTCTGTATTAATAATAGTGGTCAATTAACCGTCACACATCACATCAACCACCCATAAGTGGCCACTGCTGACCAAAGGCCTCAGGGTGTAAGCATTAATCACCAAGCTTGCTCAATGCGGGTTGGTGATTTCAAACCTCTATTTTGAAATCAAAACTAATCATAAGATATTTTGATTTTAAGGACTTTGAACGTAACGTTTTGGTTGACAAATAATTTATTAATAGGTATCTAGGTTATATTATATTTTGGGCACCTTGCCTCAGGACTCTGATGAGGATTATTTTTTCGACTGAAGTCTTTGACTGCCAATAGAAACCTGTTGAAGGCAAATCCTCCGCTAACGTGGGTCACCGGTGGCGACCAACATCCGTGCCACCCCCGTGGCGTTTAAAGTGTTAAGTTAGTTTTTTTTTTTATTATTATAGATATTTAAAAAAACATTGGAAACCACTGTCAGGAATCCCATAGGAAACGAAGGAAAATAACAAACCAATATTCAATATAATTAAATATGATATAGGTACTGATAATATACCTCAATAACACTCTAATCAGTATAACTGTTAGCTACTAATTAAGCTGCTATCGTGTTATTTTGACATAAACTAATAAGGTGCCGTACCTGAGGTAAATAAGGACAATCAAAATTTATATTTATACACGGTGTTACAAAAAGGGGGTATACATATCAAGTGCACGGTTTCTAGATAACATAACAAACGATATGGGAAGGGCTTTTTAAACTCATGTTTTCATGGAACGAAGTTATGAATTTTTCCAATATTTTATTTTTCATGCGAATTAAAATTAGGTAGATAGGTACTAGGCGATCAGATTTACAGAAGAAATGTTTCGTAATGGGCGAGTGATCCTTGTAGTGTTGTGACACGTTTGTATGGTTTATAAAATCAAAAACCATGCGACACCAAGTATTCGGTACCAATTTTTTTAAGTGTATTTTGAGCTGAAACTTAGTGTAGAGATTCTATTCAACCTGTATTTTTCAGTGCTTCTTGATGTATATGGGTATTTTGTTACACGCTTTATATAAATAAATAAGCTTCTATTTAACTTGTTCGTTTATGTGTGAAGGGGAATCTTGCAGCTGAATTTGGAAGATAAGGGTAATATATTCAAGCGATTGCCGAAATGAGTTTATTTTTGAGATTTTTATTTATTTCAGGATCCAGAATCTGGAGATCGGAGAACTGACTTTATGGACAACCTTAACAAAAAAAGATTTTTAAAATTAAATGAAATACTCATATGAGTGATTTTTTCATAACAGCGCCTGAACAATTTACATAGCAGATATTTTTCATGAAGGTGTAAAAAATTAAAGTTGGGAAGTTTTATATATTTTCAGTTTTCGTTGCCATACTCCTCCGAAACGGCTTGACCGATTTTGATGAATTTTTTTGTGCTTATCCGGTATCTATGAGAATCGGCCAACATCTATTTTTCATCCCCATTTTTTTTCCGCGGACGAAGTCGCGGGCAGAAGCTAGTATACTTATATTCTAAGGTATGTCACATTGTTATAGGAAGGATTAGGGTAATTAGGGTAGGGGATAATTACGGTAAATAGGGTAATTTTGTATGGATTGTGATCCTTCTTCTTTATTTAAGTGTGGGAGAGCCATGCTTCGGCACGAATGGGCCGGCTCGACCGGAGTAATACCACGGCCTCACAGAAAACCGACGTGAAACAACGCTTGCGTTGTGTTTCGTTGTGTGAGTGAGGTTACCGGAGGCCCAATTCCCCCCTTCCCAATCTTCCCCATCCCCATTCCCGAACAACAACCCTTAAATTCCTAACTCCCAAAAAGCCGGTAATGCACTTGTAAAGCCTCTGGTGTTTCAAGTGTCCATGGGCGGCGGCGATTGCTTACCATCAGGTAATACGTCTGCTCGATTACCGGCAAGTCCCATAAAAAAAAAAAAAAAAAAAATATGTTATGTTTGTACGGTATAGTAGGTAACTTCAAGTTTGCCCATTGTTAGTGCTAAGTACATAATATGTCTATGGTACACTAACAATACCTACAATAAGATTTTTAGTTCTAATTCTGCTTATACTAAAAATCTAATTGTATTGTTAGTGTAGCATGGATTTCCGCAAAATAACGTCTGATTCTATTCTATATTTTGTATGTCTATGGTAATCTGTAACAGCATCGAGAGTAGTGTATTTGTTAAATCTATTTTTTTAATACTTTATTCATGGGTTGTGTTAATTTTACTGCTGTTTGTAGACTTTAATAAGTAAATTAAAATAAAAGAAAGTTCTGAGAGGTATCTATATATTCGTGTGTTGGATAATTATGTCATTAAAGTGATCATTGTCAGAGAAAAATAAATCAATAAGAAATATACCGTTCTTGAAGAAAGAAAAATAAAAACAAGAAAGTATTATGTAAAAGAATAATAATTTATTTTTCACAGCACATTTTTATAACTATAAATTAGTATTTACATCGAGAGTAACCCTAAAATTAATGCAATTGCAATACATATTGGATGATGTTTTTTATACAAGTAAGATGGAAAGAACATGATGTATCAACCCGGACGTGAATAGGTTGGTCAAATGATGATGATGAGTTTGGAAAGCAGTTTATCCAAGAGCCTTGGCTTGTCCAAGAACGCCGATGGCTGGTCCAGCTTTGATGATTCCATCTCTTACGTTGCGGCCCACTTTCTCCTGTAAAACAGAAAAAGAGGATTAGGAAAATTTAGAATTTTTTTTTTCTAATATGTTTAAAGATTGCCGTAATGTACCTAATTGCCATAATGTGCACCTCTGCCTATCCCTTCGGGGATAAAAAGCATGACGTTACATTTTTTTAGCGTTGTCCAGTAATTGGAGTAAATTCTTTTGTGAAGACCACAATTCCAGGTACAACAATGTAAGCAAACACTTAGTTAAGTGTTTTCTTTTTTATGGGATAAGAAGGCAAATAAAAAAACGGATCGCCTGTTGATCAGGGTTACGGACATGAACCCTCACAACACCACAGGGGTTACAAGTACGTTGCCGGCCTTTTGGGTGTTAGGAATTTAAGGGTTGTAGGGAAATCGGTGATTGGAAAGACTGGGAAGGGCGTAATTGAGACGATTGCTTACCATCAGGTGATGAGTCTGCTCGTTTACCGGCTTATTCCATAAAAAAGTATGTGGGATTCTTTTAATGAGGGACTACGTTGATATTGTGAAATCTCAAGTGTGATCAGGGTTGTGAATGTAATGAGTACTCACAATCTTCTTGAAGACCTTCCACCTCGGCTCTGGCGCGGCGCTGACGGCGCTCAGCGCGACCAGGCACGCGAACACGAACAGGAACACACGGGAGAACTTCATCTTTACTAATATTTTGTTTTACTTTTAAATATTTACTATCTTGCTACTAGAAGCGCTCGTCTTCGAATGATATTTCTGAAACAAGACGACATTTTATATACCATTTCTACCCAACATTTTATTTGCGGTTCACAAACAAAGTGTCATATGAATATAGACTCTAGTTAAACGTAATAAAGATTGGTTTGTTGGTTTCATGTGCCTTTGTAGGCTTGTGAAGATAACGGTGTATGTCGTATTGACTTTAGGGGAGTCCCTATACCGCGAGCTTTATTAAGTCCCTGTACAAGTTGATAATATGGTTCGCTTAACTGTGAGATGAGATATGAGAGTTTTAAATTATGTAAATGGCAGTATTTTTCGGTGTGTGAGAAGCATGTACAGCATTGGGCACTTATAGGAAAAAGTTAAGGCTTAATAAAGCAGCTAAAGTAACTCTTTATATTTACTTTTAGGTGTCAATTGTATTATGTTCCTGAAAACTAAAATGTTGTCAAGTATAACCATTTTAGATTAAGGGTTCCGTATAGTTTAATAAGAGAAGTTGATGAATATGGTATTGAACTAAATATTTTTTTATGGTATAACCCCGTAAACTATCTGAGGGATCACCTAATGGTAAGCAATCGTCGCGCGTCGGCGCCACATGTGCGTTGATTGCCTTTTGGCTGTTAGGAATTTGAGGGTTTGGAGGGGAATCGGGGATTGGAAAGGGGGGTAATTGGGCCTCTGGTAACCTCACCCACGTGACGAAACAAACGTTGTTTCACCACTTATTACATGGGACTTACAACATAAATTGGGAAAAGTGGGTGTACAAGTACATTGCACAGTGGCATTATACATGTGTCATAATGTACACCTCTGCCTAGCCCTTCGGGGATAACAGGCGTGATGATATAAAAAAAACAATAAAAAATACGTGTCATATATTTTTTAATTATCTAACTGACGAACTTTCAGCTATCCTATTATTGAATATTCGATCAAGCAATGTTTTTCCTGCATGCCTCAATGTACGGAAGTGGCAGATGTTGGGTGAATCATCGCTCCGGTGCGGGTCATTCCCCTACCGTACCGTAATGACTTGTCTCGATCATTATAAGTATATGATAAAGATACTGTAAATGATTGTCTGTCCATACTTTTGTTTATTTTTTCTCATTTCTTATAAAGCTTCTATAAGAGGCTTCACCCGTGTTCCCATGGGATATAAAGTATTCAATATGTTAAACATAATCTACCCCTGTTCCAAATTTTATTCCGAATCCCTTCAGCCGTTTTGACGTGATTGAGTAACAAACATACACTTACAAACATTCGCATTTATATTATTAGTAAGATACAAGACACTTTAAGCTTTGCGCCACGATTGGCTATAACCGACAACAAAACCTTATTTTCTAATTACATTTTGTTTGTCGTCTAAAGCCGACGGTGCCGATCAAAAAGTCAAAATAAATACTTAAAATCCATCCAGAGAGAGATTAGTTTATGCAAATATTGATTTTTTATAGTTTTTTTTAAAGTTTAATGTAAAGCTTTTTTTTTTTTTAAAGGGGGACAATCATCCATTTACATCTCCCGCCTTGGGTGACGCGAGAGGGAGTGTCAAACTTTTACTGACTAAAAACCACCCCGTTCCTACTCATGCTTTTCGAGCCGGAACCCCGGTAAACCCGCTAGGTAGTCCGCAGCTCCGGATCAGCTTCACGTATAGATATACATTTATGTTTATTCTGTTATTACACTGATATTGATAAGTAAGATATTTTATGACGATAAAGCCAGGAACTAAAACTGGTTTTAATAACCTTATTACTCATTCAATACTAAAGAATTTACAACTGTGGTACTTCGTAGTAAAATGGTGCTGTAATTATTGCGATGATCGCTCGGGGTCGCCCCTTCGATGCCATTGTGTGTGAATCGTGACAGCTTTTGTAAATTCATTTGTGAATAAAAAAAATAAGAGATTGGTAATGTGGTTTTTGCATTTTACCAATTATGCTAAAAGGCCCATGTCGTTCGGTGAAGTAAACCTGTTGCTATAATATACTGGGAAGAACTTTATACTGGTTTTGCTTAGCTTGTTGAGTTGCCTTATGTATACTTTTAGTGGCATTGTCATAAAGTATAGATAAATAAAACAAACAAAAATTTCAATAAACACTGACAAAAAAAATATTTTACATCAATCGAGTATTAAATTTTGTGTAAGCTCCATGTACCTTGACCACAGAAGAGCTGAAATATTGTAGGTTGTCTAGGAATATTATGGACATGTGGCGCGGTTGTTCTAATGCCGTATGTGTTCAAAGAAAATAGCGTATTCTCTTTTAAAACGCCGGCAACGCACCAGTCTTTCCTCTGGTGTTGCGGGTGTCTACGGGCGGAGCTGATCGCTTACCATCAGGTGACCCATCTGCTCGTTTGTCCCGATTAAAAAAATTTGCTTAAAGAGAAAAATGCACGTTTTGGCTTAACTACTGGGTCTATTTCGCTCACATTTCGTATATTGACAGCCAAGATGATAACAAATATGTAAATTAAGTCGTATAATATGTTTTTTTTTCTCCACACGCTATAAGTTGGTACTGTTTATCTTTATACTCCATTAACCCACTCCGGTACTTCACCGCACAACAAAAGATGAATCATTTCACAGATAACAGAACATCAACCTGCACCAACTTATGAAACAGATTACCACCTATTTCTTTGAACGATAAAGTCTAAAATTGAATGAGGAAATTTGACACTTTAGTGTACATTGACTTGCCGGCGTCGTATTCAAATATTTAAACGAAGTTTACAAAAATGAGGAAAAATAATTCGGTTGTTTACATTTTGTCTGTCTGAGGTGATAACTGTTCATTGTTTATTCAACTTTTTAGTTTATCTATACAGATTAGCGTTAAATGGTTCTTTCCCGGGTCCTATTATGATCTCAATAACAAACTGAAATGTGATAGACGTCCTTGGTCTTGTAAAGTCAACCACGTATTTAGTTTTGTTTTTTTTTTATGGAATTGGTGGCAAACGAGCTAACAAGTCACCTGATGGAAAGCGATCAGCGCCGCCTTTATACACCCGCAACACCAGAGGAATCGGGTGCGTTGCCGGTCTTTTAAAAAGGAGTTATGCTCTTTTCTTGAAGGTTTGAAGGTCGTATCGGTTCGGAAATACCGTCGACGACAGCTCATTCTACAGTCTTGCTGTGCGAGGCAAAAAGTTTCGCGAGAAACGAAAATAATATATATTGTTTATTAACTAGGTCTACTTCAGCGCGGTTTCACCTATTCTGCTCGACTCCTATTGATTGCAGCGTGATGTTATATAGCATATAGCCTTTCTCAATAAATGGACTATCCAACCCCCAAATTATTATGCCAGCTGATAAGTATCATGGTAGTTTTCCACCCACTGCTCGACTCCTATTAGTCATAGCGTGATGTTTAATAGCATAATATAGTAGATAGCTTCCTCAATAAGTGCACCAAAACAAAAGATTTATTCAAATTGGACCAGTAGTTCTGGAGATTAGCGCGTTCAAACAAACAAACTCTTCAGTTTAGTATGTTTTGCTGTTTGTTTATGCCAATTTTTTTATCTGTACTTATGCTGCATTGTGGTTGGTGCTAAACAAATGTTTTTTATTTGGTGTCGTCAAAAGAGTCGTGCCCTAGATCACAAAAATATGTACCTTCAAGATGTAATGTTGGCGATAAATACTCTATATTATGTATATGTACTATGAACTGCCAAAAGAACGAATAAGTCAATCCTGGAACAACTCGGTATAAAAATTTTACTGTTGACCATATTATTATGTTGTCATCAGATACTTGGGTATTTTTGTCACATTGTCAGAAACCAAAAGAAAATATTTTTTGCATTACAGGGCCTCTAAGTATATTGCTATTAGAATTTAACAAGGCGCATTATTTATAAATTTGTGTGTTCCGTTGAATCCTCCACTTCATAACCAGTTGACAATTTTCTTTCTAACTATAAGTTATTAATAGGAACAAACAAGTATAATTTTTTTAGACTAAATCGAAATGTAAAAATGTACCTACCTGCAATTGTGAACAATACAAAACTATTTTGTATTGAAATGTAATTATGTGTATTTTAATAAAATATTACAACAACAATATACAACTTAACATTTACTAAACAATTAGCAACTATTAGGTATAGCAATGTGTATGTATGCAACCTCTTGCGCAACCATTTATTGTAGGCGCGTTTTCGTTATATTATACACCGTCATCTTTACTATACATTATACTATTGTAAAGATAAACTACTAATACATTATTGGATCCGACAGAAAACTAAAATTAGTTTTGTCGGACTATAAACTAGATCATAAGTTCATTAACATGTACCGTTTAATAAATAAATAAATAATAAATAATCTTTATTTTATTGTTATTATAAAACAAAATTGCGTAAATTATCTATGTGCCATAAACTATTAAGTTGGTTTTTAATGTAGTGATTACGTTGTGTGTTATAGTAACCTTTTTTAAAAGGGGAAAATCATCTAATGACTTTTCCCACCTTGGGCGAGGCGAGAGGGAGTGTCAGTGTCATACTGACTAAAAACCAACCTTTCGCTCCTTATCCTGCTTTTCGACCCGGAGACCTAGTAAAACCGCTAGGTAGTCTGCAGCTCCGGATCAGACATCATCCGTACTGGGCTCTATCTGTCATTGTACTCTTGTTTGTATATTAGTTTAATTACACACACCATTTTTTTATAAGGATGGAAAGTCACTATACTGTGTACTGACACTCCCTCTCGCCTCACCTATGGCGGGAGAAGTCATTTGATACCTCCCCTCCCCCAAAGATAATGACGTAACGACCTCCCGCTCCTAAACTTAACTCCGTTGTGTCTAAGTAGTGTAACCGATAACCGATTTATAAAAAACGTGTTAATATTTTTTATTATCTAACTGAGATGGACTAATTAGATTTTGAATTTTCATACCCTTTTAGAGAAAACATAGAAAATCACAAATTGTTTAAACCTATGTGAAATTATTTCGAAGACATGTCATATTGCACGCTGTATTACCCAAAATTAATGAATGTCACACCTGTGGATTCCGTAGTCTAAAATAAGCTTTATAAACATAATATTGTATCCATATTTATTAAATTTCGTTTGTAGTAAGTATTTAATTCCTTTAAGAATGAACGTACGCTGTCGATCATAATGCTTTATTTTTTCTTATGGTTTAAGCCGGTAGACGAGCAGACGGATCTCCTGATGTTAAGCAATGACCACCACCCAAGGACTCTCGAAACTCCAGTGCCGTTACATGTGCGTTGCCGGCCTTTTGGGAGTTAGGAATCTAAGAGTTGTTGGGGTCATCAGCATTTGGGTAATGGAGCCTCGGTAACCTCACTCACACTGAAAAACACAACGCAAGCGTTGTTTCACGTCGGTTCGGTGAGGCCGTGGTAACACTAATCGTTAAAGCATGGCTCTCCTAAATAAATTAAAAATGATATCTTTTGTTCCTAACCTTCTCAATTGATAGGTAATTTTAAAAGATTAAAGACGATAAATATAATACAAATAGAAGCTATAAAGATAATCTTGATTGAAAGTCACCATTGGATGGTGTATACTATTATTTTATTTTAATAGCTTGTTATCGAGTTCTAATGGATTTCTTACACGAGTTACTTCAATGAACACTACTCATTTGTATGGCGGAGGTTCTCAAATATACAACGTGTAACAAAATGGCCATATACATCAAGAAGCGCTGATGAATACAGGTTGAATAGAATCTCTACACGAAGTTTCAGCTTAAAACAGGTTTAAAAAAATAGTACCAAATACTTAGTATCGCATGGTTCTTGATTTCAAATCATACAAACGTGTCACAACACTACAGGGATCACTCGCTAATATTACGAAACATTTTTTCTGTAAATCTGATCGCCTAGTACCTGTCTACATAATTTTGATTCGCGCGCCGACGCGATTTGAAACAATCATAACTTGGTACCATGAAAACATGAATTTAAAAGTCCTTCCCGTATCGTTTGTTATGTTATCTAGAAACAGTGCACTTGATATTTTTTTTTTTTTTTTAATGGGACAAGCCCGCCACAACCTCCCATACCGCTGCAACTCCTGTAAGCCAGGATCTACAGTAGATACAAACATGAAAACACCGGAACACTGAAGTCCGGCGCGTCCCAGGGAAATGAATGACTGTCTTGGATCCCGCAACGAAACAAATCAGAAGATGTTATTAGAGGAGAAGAAAAGAAAACGATAGTTTCCACTTCCCTCGGTGAATTTAATGCAGGAGACAGGATGACTTAAGCCTTAAGGCACAAAAGAGACTGCACAACTGGGAGAAGCCCAGTCGCCAAGCACCACGGAAATTTTACTTAAAACTAAAATATTAAATGCTAATACTAAATGGGTCCTATGCGTGAGCTGTTATACTTGCTTCCAATAATAGGTATGGCAAAAACGCCTAAACGCACGGAAATTTGCTCGAGACTCCACAAGGTCCGTGTAATAGACTACACCTGATGAAACAATTAAATTATCCAACATAGTGTTACGCTCAGATTGCCAGAGACCACACTCCCAGAGTATGTGATGGGCGGATTGCTCATGTTGCAACTCCGCTGTCGAACATTGGCCCCATGGTGAATCAACGAGTTTAAATGAGAACAATTTGCTTTTAAAGTTGCCATGGCCAGTAAGAAATTGGGCAACACAGTGATCCACCTCCAACCATGTCCTCTCCAGTCGCTCATGCACGGATGGAAAGAACTGATAGAGGTGGCGGCCCTTGGTGGAAGATTCCCATCTACACTGCCACTCAGTCAGAAGTTCATCCCAGACGTCCGTTAATGGCTTGAGCAATCTATTAATTTTGCTTTGATCACGTTGTGCTAGAAAGTTTGCGGAAAAGTTAGGTCTCGCATTATAGTACATGGCAGCACGTCGCTGCACCTCAAGATCGACTGGAAGCAGTCCCGCGAGCACAGGTAGGGCCTCTGTGCTAACCGTCCTATAAGCCTTACACAGAAAGATCAAGGCTAGACGCTGACCTTGGAGAAGCTTTCGCCGTACCGCGCCTATTGTGGCCCTATCAGCCCACACTGGTGCCCCGTAGCACACGCATCCCAGGTAGGTTGCTCCGTAGATGGTTCTGAGCGTAAGAAAAGAGAGACCCCAGGTAGCCTTCGAAATTCGCGTGAGCGCATAGAAATTGTTTTTGGCTTTCTCACTAATAGTCTTAATATGTTCAATAAAAGAAAAGTTCTTTTCTAGGACTAGACCGAGATAGCAAACCGACTCCTTACGTTTGACGGGAACGTTATTGAATTTAATAGACGGCCATGATTTCAAATTTCCTTTAAGCAATAACTGATAGGTTTTATGGGGTGCAAAAGTTAATCGATTACGTTCGCCCCATCGCGAGATCCTACTGAGGCAGTCCTTAGCTAAATTCTCTAGTCCGGCTCGAGTATTTGATTGTATTAACAAAAGGCCATCATCCGCATATCCAGTCAACGTACAACCAGAAGGAAGGGGGGGTCGCGAGCAAATCATCAAACCCTAAATTCCACAGATACGGGCCAATAACCGAGCCCTGAGGACATCCCATTGACAACGACTTCGACCGAGAAAAATTACCAAGTTTCAGTTTTACAGAACCGTGAAGAAAATAAGTGTATAATAGTTTGTATATGTTACTAAAGCAACCACGACCCTTCAGTTTAAGGAGTAGCATTGGCCACCACGCGTTATCAAAGGCACCGGAAATGTCTAGAAAAATGCCTACTACATATTTGTGCTCAGACGAAGTCACTATGGTTCGGACAGAGAGAGCTGCGTCCACAGTAGATTTACCCACAGTGAAACCAAATTGATTATTGTGAAATTTCGGTCCACCAGGCAGCAAACGAGGAACGATAAGCCGCTCAAGAAGTTTTCCTAATGATGGTAAAAGCGTAATAGGCCGGTATGACTTAGGGTCATCGGGTGGTTTATTTCCATTCTTAGGTATTATGCGAATGAATCCACGTCGCCATATACGAGGAAAGACGCCCTCCGCTATACAACGATTAAAGACAGACAGGATCGCGTCAGCCGCAGATTTGCACGCTTCTATTATCATTTTATTTGAAACTTTATCCTCACCAGACGATTTATTCATAGGCAACGTTTTAATAACAGTTACGAGCTCATTGATGGAAGGTAGATCAGACACCGGTGAATTGGGTGGTATAGCCGCCCACGACCTAATCTGTTGATGATAATCGCTATCTGTCTCGGATACATCGTCAGGGATGAGTTCATCGAGTAGAACTTCCGTTGTCTCCTCAATACCAGTGGTGTGAACATTGTTGACTTTTATGTTCTGTACGAACGCCAGATCGACGGATCTGTTGGCTTTGAACTCATGGTACAGAGGCGACCACGGACCCTCGCTATCCAGCCTCTGCACTACTCTCCGCAACAGGTTACCCTTAGCTTTCTCCACTGAAGCCCTATAGCGTGACCTGGCAACTCTAAACGCAATCAATGCTTCATCAAATGCAAAACCAGTAACTTTACGTTTTTTTAATCTATTTAATTGTTTGCGCGCTTTACGAAAACATTTACGTTGTTCGACTAGATAATTATTCCACCAGTCACATCTGCGCGTACTGGTCAAGGATCCCCGACCAAACGCAATGTCGGCACAGTAAGTAAAAGTATCCGACATGATTTCAGCACCTTCTTCGGCCGAAAGGTCTTTGCGAGTGAAGTCTGTGGCCTGAGATGCAAATAATAAGCTAAAGAAGTTCCAGTCCGCGCCCTTAGTTTTATATCTAAAGCCACTACTGCAAAGCGTTGGACCCCGGGGTAATCCCGAGACAAATTCGTACACGATCAGGCGATGGTCACTACATGACATGGCATGGCATCCGGTAGGACACGCCACCTATCCAAGCTAACGTCCGAACTAGAAAGTGTGACGTCAATACAAGATTCGCCCATTTGGCTGCAAAAAGTAGGTGGTGCATCAGGGGTGTTATGTATGGAGAGATTCATTTCGGCAATGAATTCTTCAACGGCACAACGCCGCTCCATGTCAGTAGCCCTAACTTTGCCATACCATAAGGATGAAGACGCATTAACGTCGGCGCCAATTATAATTTTGGAGCCCGCAAGCGATTGCAAGACGTGACGGAGGTGATGAATGTGAGGAGTAACTGAGTCAGAATATTGAAAGTAACAGCTCACAGCGTAAAGTTTAAAGTTTTCTGAGGCAATCTCCGCCACGGCACAGTGTGACGTCATTAAATTAGTTATAGATGTTACTGTGAAATTAGATGATCTCGTGACGTAAATTCCAGCTCGTGACCTACTGTTCAGCTGCACTACCCTGTGCCGTAAGTGGGCATTTTGATACTGTTCTTGAACAAGTACAATGTCAAGCTGATAGTCGACTATTAGTTTGTCTAACTCGGACGTCGCAACCCTGTCGTTATGTAGATTTAGTTGCCCTATAGTCAACCTATCCATATTATTATTTAATAGGTGGTGTTTAATATGAGTTGTTCGAGTTTAGCTTTGTAGGTGCCACACTCGGGCGAACCACAACGGTGGTCGTGAGGTTTTTTGAAACGTTTGCACGCCACGCATGTTGGAACAAAATTTTTATTATTTATATGAGGGCAGTTGTGTGATTCATGCGCCTCAGCACAATTACCGCAGGTGGGTGTTTTAACCGTGCAATGTTTCCTAACGTGGCCGAACTGCTGACACAAGTGGCATTTAACTAATTCTACATCGTCTATGAATCGGCAAGTAGCCCAATCTATAAAAAGTTTGTCTTTTGTCGTAACAAGATGTTTACGTATATTAGCGTCTAGTTCAAGGCCAACCCACTTACGACCGTTTTGCAAAGTACGCCGGCGGGTAATTTTACAAGATTTAATAAAATCTTGCTCCTTTACTTCGATTTCCCCACTAATATTTTGACGATATAGTGAGGTCAAAAACGCGGCGTCCTCCATAGAACCAGGGATGTCCTTGACAAGGATACGCGGCCTACGACCTTTTGGCTTTTCCAAACGCAAACCGGCGGTACGAATCGCTGCTACGGACTCAAGCTTCTTTATCTGCCGCTCGTTAGCAACACGCAATACGACACCCGACTTCGCGGTTTTTTTAACTCCTACAATTTGGAAACCGTCGTCGCAAGGTTTAATCGCCTTCATAAGCGCCTGTTTAGTCGCCGATGACGACGCAAAATCAGCTGAGCGCTCGGTTGTGGGGTAGGCGACAACACACGGAAGCGGCGCGCGGGATTCCATCGCGGGCGCGACTTTGGGTAACCGAAGCTTCAAAGATTCGGCATACGAGAGCTTATTTTGCACCGGCTTACTGTCCGCTATCACTGATGATGACGTTTTAAATTTATCCAACTCGCGTTCCGTGTTCGACAGCTTCGTCTCGACGCAGGACGATTTCACCGCCAAAATCGCGACAATACCCGTGACGCGCTGGGTTAACTCAACGATCGTTGTTTTGCTGCCTGTGGCTAAACGCGAATCGAGCACGATTTCATTAATTTTCGACAATAGTTGGGTTGCCTCAGTCATAAGGTCTGTGTAGCCCTTATTACTCTCACTCGCCGGGGATGACAAATTCGGCGAAACGCACGTTTGTACACGCTTGGACGACCTATCCTCGGGAGTCGCGTACGTTGGAGATTCGATCTCGCTGAATAACCGCTTTGAGCTACACGGCGGCGATCGCGGAGTTAATCGGCTTTTTCGAAAGCCGTCACGATCGGGCGGGTCATTATGCGACGACATCGTTTATTATTAATTATATAATTCTCGGCAACAATTGGAAATAAAACTTCGTACGAATATAAAGAAATAAACTATAAAATTACACACAAGTTTATATCTTGCCACCCGCAATAAAAGAAATAAATGGACTTACCGAAAATGTGCTGCACAAAACGTAATTACGTGGATTAATTCGCCTAACTACTTACTTATACCACACTCAGACACAGGGCACACAACATAAACAACACAAACCGGAATAGGCCACGGAGATAGCAAAAAATAAAAGAAATAATTAACAGCGATAAGAGCACCACTGCACCGTGCGCGCGCGCGGAGAAAGTTTTGCTAGTGCACTTGATATGTATACCCCCTTTTTGTTACACGTTATATAAGGCAATTTAGAACATATTGATCAAATGATCCGCCTGCTCGTTTATCGGCTTATACCACAAAAAATCAAGAAAATTCTTTTCCTATTTTTTTTAACTCCCACTAGGTGGACCGACGACATCGTCACAGTCGCGGGGAGCCAGTGGATGCAGGTGGCGGCTTGTCGTTCTACGTAGAGGACTAAGGGGAAGGCCTTTGTCCAGCAGTGGAGGTCTCTCGGCTGATGATGATGATGATTTTTTTAATATTCTGCCCTAAAACTTTGAGGAGGAGTGCCCAACTGATATTTAGTTATAAAAACCTGATATTATAGGCACCGATTTCATAACACCATCGAGTTTGAATTTAATGAAGACGTGTGTTAACTAACAACATGAAGACCGGTGTAAAATATTCTGTTATTTGGATATTCTCTCTATTTTGTTATATAGGTAACGTTTTCGGTTTTTTTGATGCAATTTAATTTATTTTTAAAATGCTAATGGTATCTGTGTATGTATGATGATTATAAAAGTTATCCCCTATTGGTCGATACATCGCATACTCGAGCTGCATGCACAGCGACATAGCTTAGTATGCGTGGAAACGGTCACATAGTTTCACAGCTATTACATCATCGTAGCACATCTCTGGTGGAAAATCACCCTTAGCGTTATATGAATCAAAGATGGCCAAATCATAATGAGATCACCGACTTTGGAAACGATGACGGGAGCTCCCTTAGATGAGGCGAGAGGGAGTGTTAGACTTACTGACTAAAAGCCACCCCGTTCCTGCCCCTGCCCTTCGAGCCGGAGCCCCGGTAAACCCGCTAGGTAGTCCGCAGCTCAGCTACCTTAGACCTACCATTTTTGCTTCACTTAATACTTCTACTTTTAAAAGGGCATTGTTAACCCGTTTTAATAATTCATTTGATTTTGATTATAGATGCGGCATTTCGTTGTGACTACAAATACAGCACGGGAGCGAAGGGCTGGTTCAAACATGTGGTGATACCAGCTACTTGGGCTGACGCACGACTGCACTGCGCGTTGGAAGGTAAGTTCACCAGCTAAGCGACCTAGTTTTTGCCTGCGACTGACAATCTTCCCAATCCCTACTTCCTCTTTTTTTTCTTCTCTAATAACATCTTCTGATTTGTTTCGTTGCGGGATCCAAGACAGTCAATCATATCCCTGGGACGCATTGGACTTCAGTTTTCCGGTATTTTCATAGATGTATTTACTGTAGATACTGGATTACAGGAGTTGCAGGGGTATGGGAGGGTGCCCGAGGAATTAGAGATTTTATTTTTATTTGGGACAACCCAAATAAAAATAAAATCTCTAATTCCTCAACAACACATACAATGTCTAACACCCTCTGATTTTTCTGGTGTCCAAGGGCCGCAACAATTGCTTGCGTCATATACCATAAAAGAAACATATGCTACTTTTATCCCAGGGGGTCGAAACCACTGGCAGAAGCTAGTACTCAATAAATAATACATATACTAAGATAATACACACCGGTATGGTTCATTCACATCGGCCAATCAGAGTGCCAAACGTGTTGTCCTTACGATCTCGTTAAACGTAAGACAAACTGGCTGCCACGCAACGTGTAGCGGGTTCGATTCCCACACGGAGCAACTCTTTGTGTGATCCACAAATTGTTGTTTCGGGTCTGGGTGTCATGGGCTTGTGAATCCTAGTGTGGGGCAACGCAAATAAAACAAATCTCGAACTAAGCCCCTTGATAAGAAAAAAATAGACTGTGCTATGCGAAGGTGTGTAATATTAGGTAACAGAGAAATAATTCACGTTTTTCTTATTTATCTAACTAGGTGCAATACTGGCTTCCCCACTAAACGCAGATATAGAAGCCGAGATGAAGCATGTCATAAAAAACTTTTTCACGGCAGAATCAGAAATCTTCACGGGACTTCATGCAACTGTTTCACCAGGCGACTTCTACAGTATTGAAGGTATTTCTATTCACAACAAATTTTTAATTACTTTACTTTAGTATAAGTAAATTATATAAGAAAATAATCTAAATACATATATAATACGCAATTGTTGTTCAGTCTCCCTAAAACTCAAGAACGGGTGGAACGATTTGGTAATTATTGGTCTTGATTTATTTAGTCTAGGGAAGGTTTAAAAGATGAGAAAATAAAAAAATGTTTGAGGCGGTACGAAGTTTTCCGGGTCAGCTAGTAATACAAAAAAATCTGTCATACTTTTATGTCCCGAAAAACCATCAATCATTTATTTACATTAATGTTTTGAGACAAATGGCAGAGGAGTGGGGTGATTCCTCGAAAAAAATTGCAAAAAGTTAACGGCGTCATTATCCTCAACCGAAAGTTCACAATTCTGCCGATTGAAACACAAAATTTGGTTTCAATAAATTATAATAAACTGTGACACTGCTCTCAACCAATCCAATAAAAATAAGGACGATAATAAGCTACCACAATGCTTAATAACGCGGGAGAACAATGATTTGTTAAATAAAAGTTAAAAGTTTTTGAAAAAATCACCCAGTGACCGCACGGACTCATAATAAAACCGATTTTTTTTTTTTTTGAGGGGGAAAATCATCCAATGACTTCTCCCGCCTTGGGCGAGGCGAGAGGGAGTGTCAGACTCTTACTGACTAAAAACTAAAACATCCCTACGTTTGCTTTGTCTGTATCTCACCGTGTGAGTGAGATCTCCAAGGGCGGCTAACGCAACGCAACTCACTTGTAAAAGTAATAACATCAAATGAAATTCCAGGTATATCTCTAAATGAGGTACCATTAGCTTGGGCAGAAAATGAGCCAAATAATGCTGGGAATAATGAGAGCTGTATCACGTTCAATGGGAATGGCGAAATGGCAGACAGATCCTGTCTTGAGACTCGACCTTACATCTGCTTCCGTTCAGGTGACCTTAAGTCTGACGCCAATCATTGTGGAACTATAGATCCTGGTAAGTATCTACCATACATTGTATGACAAGGGCACGGACCAGGAGTCCGTGGAGAACACGGAGTAAATAAGCTTATAAAAAAAAGTATCTACCATTCAACACCATCCCGATACAGATAACTGCTGAGCTATGGGTCTTATTAAAATAAATGGATTGTCCCATTCAAAGCTACACTTTGGAGCACGCAAGCTTCACTGACAGACAGACTGACTGACAATTCAATTTGACTTTTCAAAAGTGACATTAATTGAAATAAATGCTTTGACTTTGTCCATATAGTCCTCATTTGATTGTAGTCCATTGCAATGTTACAATAAAATTTAAGAGAAGGGCACATTTAAAGCACGCAATTTTATTTTTGGGTATTGTGTGGGGTGTCAATAGAGCTTAATCTCAAGTTTGTGGGTGTGGATTTTGAAAAATCTTATAGGTTTGAAGGTTTGCTTGTAAATCTCGTAAAAGTAATTCCTTGTCTATAATTCTTAAAATTTTAGCCCTTCGTACAACGTGAGACCATGATAAACTGGTCATAAATGGCAACGAGCGGACAAGGGGCCACCCTTGTCTCTCGGATTTGACTGCTTTGCCTTTTGTGGAGCCTAAAGATTAACGTTTATAAACTTTCCATCACAATCAATATCACTCCTGATGTCACATTTAATTCCTGTTTTCTTTTTAGAATATAGATTGGATCAGAGAACGGGCTCTTGCTATAAGTTCCACACGGTACCTCGCACGTTCGAGCGTGCCAACTTCGCGTGTTCTGCTGAAGGTGGCCACCTTGCCATAATCAACGGTGATACCGAAGCTACAGTACTGAAGGAACTCTTCGCAAAATACCCAGCTGGAAAGATGGTAGGCAATTTCTGGAAGGACGTTGCCTTCATTGGTGTCCATGACTGGGGTGAATATGGGGACTGGAGGACAATTCATGGTAAGAATCTTGATTTTTTTTAAACAACAATTTTGGGGATTGTTTCTACAGATGGAAATACATAATGCTACAGGAAACATACCACACTCGACATGAGTTTAGCTCCTCCATAGAGGATCCTCAGGACACAGGAGATGTTGACTGGTCGACAGCCACGCCAAGAAGGTTTTTGTGTGATTTGGGTGACTTTTTGCATGCAGTGTATTTTTCTTATTACGCTCCTGCTATGTGAGCTTTAATTTGCGAGCGGGAGGACGATGCTGCATACAGTATGCTGCGAAAACAATCACTTTTTTGGTTAACCTGAAGTTCAAACAATGCAACCACTTGATCAAATATTCTTTATTTTTAGGTAAAACCTTAGATGAGGCTGGGTACAGCAAATTCTCTTTAGGAGAACCAAACAATTCCAAACCAGGAGAACGATGTGGTTCCATATATAGATCCGGGTTGCTAAACGACCTCTGGTGTGATAGGCCAGCACCATTCATCTGTGAAAAATCACCGGACCACCCACCTGTTTGTCGTGCATTAAAAAATTAAATATCAAAAGGTACACTCGATATAAAGACTAAGGAAAGAAATTAATAAAACGAAATCTATCCGTCAGGACGAGACATGGCAGTTTAAATATTTTGTAAATCATTTTTGTTTTAATTTTTTGTATTTATATTTTCTTGATTTCGCACGTAACCGTGATGCAAACATGACTGCACTTAATTTAGTATTGTTAGAATGCACTTTTTAAGTATGTACACACACATATTTATGCAAATAAAGAAACTTTTAATCTATAAATCCTTTTATTGTTTTATTAAAATTTTCTCCGTATATCAAATATAGAGGTGCTGCTTAATTTATTACATGTACTATGTAAAAGCTAATATAATCGACTTCCTACATGACATGTTTCGGACTCCTGGACAACATTAGCAGTACAAAGAGATAACATGGATTCTTCTGACTCAGCGCACGAGAGCAAAGAAGACCGACTGAATAGGGAGCTGATTGTAAACTGACACATGCGTGCTGCCATCTGAATAGGTCTGCTCAAAGTGTTGTGGTTCTTTCCTCAATCAGAATCAACTTGCACGATTCTCCGATATTTAATTGATTTTGTCTGGACTTTAAAAGAAACTAGGACCTCTGAGTTTGTTTCGGCATTTCTTCTCAGAGAAGTGCGATAGGAAATGCCGGTCTCATCTAGTTATTTAAGAGATTCACGTGTTTCATTATAACTTATTTGTAAAAATAAATATCATTTATCATTTAAAGATAATGAAAACAGGCAATATAAGAAAAAATAACATAACATTTTATCGAAAATTATATCAATCCAACTAATTTATAAATGTAAAAGCCGCCATTGACCTAGCCATTTATTTATAGAGTGATAATTACCCACAAACGCTAAATACCCACACATATACACATAATATGAATAAATATTGAAATGATTATTATTGTTAATTTGGAAAATATTGTAGCTACGTGTAAGAAAGCGAAACTCGTTACAATACATATTTTCAAGCTCTAATAAACTCTATCATAAGCAGATTAATAATAACGTTCTAGTGAAATTTCAGCATTATTTCGAATTTACTCGACAACGTATACGTCTATTATTACTTTCGAAAACCTTAATTTGACTATCTATAATATATTGAGTAGTGGTGTAGCTACAATTTTTTACTACTATCGATAAAACGAAGTTTTTATAACTACAGGATGGCAAGTTGGCAAATTGCCAGGGACCTCTGGTCAGAAGGGGCCCCGGACGGAAAGGGGCCCATTCGATGTTTGTTCAGAGGTTTTTATTTGAATTTTATTTTTGTAGCGAACAGCGGCACGTTCGATGTTTTTGCCACGAGTCCCGAACGGTATAACGCCACCAACTGTAGGTATAAGTTATTTATGTTTTGTAGTGACTGCTGATTTAAATATTTTATTTTACGAGTATCATAAGAACTGATTATGAAATTACACAAGTTTTGGTAAATACCAGGTAGCAAATTTCAAATTCAAATTTCAAATTTCAAATTTATTTATTTGCTCAAATGTGGTACATAATATAGGTGTTACATACAATATAATAAGATCAGCACATTTACCATTATTGGCATGCAATTGGTTAGATAGGTACAAGAATACTCATGCATAAGACATATACATTTTGACAACAATTATTTAGGTAAGCTTTGGTACATAAGCTACACTTAACTTAATTTAATAGCAATATAAGCAGTCTTCGATAATGTTGAACCTTCTGAACTACACATTTGACAGAGGCCAAGCAGCACTCTCTAATAAATTTGAACCTTTTAAACTGCGACTGCTGATCTGATACATAGGCTAAGAACGCGGGCGAAACCCTAAGCAAACATACATAACCTCACGCCTGTCACCTATCGGCAAGCAGAAACTATGGAACGCCAATTGCTACGAATCTTACATACCTCTTTCGCTTCATCAACAGTCAATCAGTCTTTTCATATATGCAAATGCTAGAAGAATAACATACAAAGCAAAAACAAATAATCAAATTACACTGTATTGGATACTTAAGTCTAACGAGTTTTCAAGCACTCGAAAATGTGTTTGACGAATGTATTTGTGTGAAAGGTTTTCAAGGGTCCCTGAGAATGTGATGGTTTATCATCAAACATATTCTGGAGACCAATCAGTCAATATTGATGCTAACGAAGTTTATTCAACATTGAGTAATGAATAAAATTTAGCTAATTGAGTTCTTTTCATTATTTCTGTATTTGGAAATGAGGATGTAAAGATGGTTTTTGGCTTTAATAAGTTTGTTTTTTTTTCCTCAATAAAGATAGGAATAGGTAACTTATTTATGTACACCACATTATTGTAATACGCCATATAGACCAGAATTATATAATAACAATCTTCCGATCCTGGTGGCCAGACTGTCTGATTAAACTAGGCCACTACGCAGGAGATATTATAGTGTACAATTAGTGTGTGCGCAAACACAGGTACAGTCTCTGTTCCTTCACTCTCTGTACCCGTTGTGACGACAGACGGCCACTACCGGAGACAGGCCAGGCGCCTCCATATTTTGTCCATATATTTATAAATTTACCTAGCTAGCTAGTTTCACTAGCACCTAGTTTTACTGACAGACTGACGGACAATTCAATTTGACGTTTCAAAAGTGCCTAATTTAGGATTAATTGAAATAAATGCTTTGACTTTGACTTTACTAAATTTAGTAAAATACGCCTAGTGACTAGGTACTGGCAAGCTGCGCGACGTCACCTTGCCCGCGCACGCTGCTCATAATAAAGAATCCCCCTTTAGAAACTAGTAGAACTTTTTTCAGTACACATATTTACATGAGTTAATCGTTATTTTAAGTTAATTTGTCAATATTATTATCATTAATCGATTACCTCTTGACATCTGAAACTTGTAAAAGTAACAAAAAAAAATCCACGTAAAAATTTATCGATACCTTACTCACTGTAGACCATCCCTATTATATTATACATCATACTATCGTAATGATAAGTGGCAACAACAACTTTGTTGCCAATTCAACGAACCGTGTCGACGGTGGAACGCACAACGCACTGTTTTCGATATTTCGCGCGACTGACTACCGTGCAATGAGTTTTGTGTCCTATCGAATGTTTTTATCGATATTCGAAATATTGTTGTGTTCCCAACACTGCGTGTCCTTCTATTAAAGCGGTGAGTGATCTTAATTTCATCTTTTATTTAGATTGTGTCTCATGTAATGATATATTTTCCTTATGGAATTATGATGGAGTGTTTAATATATTATATTTTATTTCATATATAATAATATTAAGTATTCTGTTTCCGTATTTTTTTTTCTAGATGTCTACTTTATGATATGCTATTAAGTGAGGTTTTAGAATACAATTATATTGAAGTTACTTATCAGTATCTGTGATTAAAAGGTACCAAATAAAAATAATTTCCTGCTCAGTGCCCAGCTTGTCAACTTACACCAAAGTCCATGGATAATAATGGATATCAGTAACTTCTTAACGCAATATCACTGTAATTTGAAATCTACCATATTGCAAATAAAACTGATTTTGCTAAAACTACATTTCCGTTTGCGATTTTAATGATTTCTCTGGAGGATCCTGATTGACTGGTCCTGGTCGCATCATCGCTTTTTATAAAGGTTGGGGATTTGAGGAGTCAGTAATTTGGAGATTACTGATGGAGGATACAATGTAAGTTAGTCCTCACCGTTTTTCTGTTAGGCCACCGTAGTATCAAGTATATATCTTATTTTTCAACCTGCATACTCATTGTGGTGGCAGCTCGGTTCAGTGGACCGGGTAATGTCGTACGACAGCCGTACGGCAAGCGACCGTGACGGATACGTGTTATTATATATTTTTTGAATGTTTGTGGGCTATGGAATGTGTTGTAAAGTCGTGGTGCCTCGGTTTAAGACGCTCGCATACACTAGCTACTTGCGCGCGGTTTCACCCGCTCTGCTCGATTTTTATTAATCGTAGCGTGATGTTTTATAGTCTATAACTTCCCTTGATAAATGTGCTATCCAACACAAAAATAATTATTCAAATCGGACTAGTAGTTCCGGAGACTAGCGCGTTCAAACAAACAAACTCTTCAGCTTTATAATATTAGATAGAGAAGAGATGAGAGTGCGTGTTCGAAACTTACCTTGATGCCAATTATCAATGTGACATTTTCCGAGTTATACGTACTTTCTAAGATTATTTAGACACCATTGACAAATGGTGAAGGAAAACATCGAGGGGAAACCTGTACTTAAAATTTCAAATTTTCCGGCTTCTATGGGGTCGGGCTCCGTGAGGTTTATAGCAAACAAAATTTTGGAAAAAAATTAAGAGAAAAGCAGGAAAACAGGGAAAATCATTGTTTGCGAAACGGAGTTTGTCGGGTTTGCTAGTTTGTTATAAATATACACCCAAAATACTGGGAAAAAAATCTAGTGCGGGGAGAACGTTTTTACAAAAATCTTCACAATCACTACATACATAAAATAAGTCTTCCATAAAAATCGTGCTGCAATTTCGTTCCATACAAGACATCCTCGTTATTTCTGAATCAAGAACAAATAGTTTCTATATATTTGCTCCATTTGTCACTGTCTTACATTTACAGTGGACTGAAATAAAAGTAATGGGCAACACACAAGTACACATCAAGCTATGTATCACCAATGTAAGCTGACCGTCGAATGTAAGGAAAGGTCATAGAGAGCGGGACCAAGGTACACTGGTTTTGTATAGCGTGATGTGTTGTTAGACAAACATTGAACAATGATAACAACGTACAGTTTAGATTGTTCTGCTTTGACCAGACAGTTTGTTAGCGGTTTACAATGAGCTAGGAAGCGTCTGGAGTTCGTTTTAAGTTCTATTTTTCGACATAGTAATCAGAATCATTTTCATAAACCCACAATGGGTAAGATGACGGGTATGAAAATTTAAAATTTATTTAGTCCGTCAGTTAGGTAGTGAAAAAATATTAGACACGTATTTTTTTTTATTTCATCATATGAGAAAGTTTAGAAATGGGAGCTAATACGTCATTTCTACGTATAAAACGTATCTAAAAGTAACGTCCCGCGGTATTTCAAATGGATACATCTGCGAAAGTATTTAATTTTGTTTCCGTAAGAAAATAAAAAATACGTGCCTAATGTTTTAAAATATATCTACACGACGGACATTAAAATAAAAATTGGTCAACTACCCTATTGTCACGTTTGGTCATAAATCGTCTCGTTTGGCAGGCAACTTGCGGTTGACGCTGAGACGTTTGAAAGTTTGAAATATGATGTTTACTATCAATTTTTCAATGGCTCAACATGATTTTAAGACTCATGACTTCCCAACACCTAGTCTTCGGGTCTTACGGAGAAATAGGCTCCATATATAGTAATGAACGAAATGATGTACCTACTCTATTATCTGAAAGTAGCTCCATGGTTCGACTTATGTTCTTTCAGTTCAAACAAATAAGCGGTTTCTACTAAAGTATTGCTATTTTAGATTTTAGAGAAAATGTACTGCGATATTGTGCAATATTTGAATCTTACTGCGACAAAGCTATCCCAATACTACGCGAGCGCTGCATGAATTCTTAAAATACAATTTTAAATCCACTTTAAGATTCGTCCATATTTCTAGAATATCTTGGAGGTGATAACACTATCATTTGTTTTATGTAGCCAAGGGAAGGTGACGTAAATACGTATTGTCATTTAATTTTATTCTTTGAAGGATACAATTCAAGAGAAAATTAGTAATTATTATTATTGAAGCTTACCTCAAGATAATGATGAGACAATTTATGGGTAACAACCACATTTTTTTGGGGTAAACTATATTTTTTTTAGCTAATTTAGTGTAGGTATCTTATTAATCTAAATATCGTCACAAAGATAAAAATCATATTTTATTTCTTATTGATAATATTTAATTATTATTTTTCTTAGCATTTATATTAAATTTCATTAATGATAGATACTGCAACACTTCTTCAAAAATGATGAGGTTCTCAATTCGACCGGTATGTTTCTTTTCTCACCGATTACATTGAGGTTTATGGACTTAATCGGTGTCCTAATCGACGATTTGCGTGATTCTTTTTTGTTCGAAATTGATTAGCTGAAATTTGGTCCCATAAAAAATGTTTCAGAGTGGTTCAATAGTTTTTATTTTATTAACATTATAAGTAGTTGAACGATGTAATTTTTTTGTGATTCATAGATTTGTACATCGAATACTTAAATATTTTTGGTCCGATATGCGCGTGATTCTTTTGTGTTTTAGATCTTCAGATTTAGGTTTTGACTTTACAGAAGTCGATTTTTAAAATGGCTGCCTTAATTAAGCTTATGAAAAGGATTGGCCACAGAAAGCTCTGCATAGAGACGAGTGGAAGGAGGGTAGGGAGGCCTTTGCCCTGCAGTGGGACGATCACGGCTGAAAATAAATAAAATTAAGCAGCTGCGTTCCAAAACATTACTAATGACACAAAGAAGTACGAATGAAAAAAGAATAGACAAAATCTGAAAAACCTTACAAACAGAACTATCATTTCTTGCTATCATTTTTCAGCGCTAACTTTCAACGTCTAGTTTTCAAGTGAAGTTTTCTTACCATCTTCTAAAACTTTTCTCTAGAATTCTTGTAAAATACGTCCAAGTCTTCTGTTGGTTTTGAAATATGGAAAGCTTAAACTACAAATGGTATTGAAATATGGATCATGTTGGCTTCAAACTTGAAAAACTTTTTACATAATGTTTTGATATCTATATCTGCATAAAGAGAAATTCTTCTTAACATGGTGTTTGCAAAATATTGTTTTTTATTTTATGGTATAAGCCGGTAAACGAGCAAACGGCTTACCTGATGTTAAGCAATCGCCACCGCCCATGGACACCCGAAACACCAACACCCAAGCGCGTTGCCGGCCTTTGGCGGTTAGGAATTTAAAGCTTGTTGGGGAATCGGGAAAACGGAAGATTGGGAAGGGGGTAATTTGACCTCTCGTTACCTAAATTACACAACGAAACACAACGCAAGCGTTGTTTCACGTTGATATTCTGTGAGGACGTGGTATCACTCCGGTCCATTAAAAATTTTTGTATACGTATATTTTGAAGAAGCAACACTTTCTACAATAAATAGAACAATGCAACAAAAACCCCCTTTTATCCAAAACTCCGCATTTAATTTCCTTCATATTTGAACAAACTCGCAAACATAAACAACTCGACAGAACCCTCGATGAAAAACTCGAAATAATTTCCTTTCAAATCAACATGGTTTTGAAGTTCCATTCACTTATGTCTGGCAGGCTTGGGCTTTACAGGAAACTCGGACGTACGAAATGAATTGTGCATTCACGAAATCGGAATGGTGGAAATGAATCTTCATTTCTTTCCCCTTTTTTTGTATATCTTCTTGCTTTTTTGTTGAGACGGTATTTTTTAATACTGCGTTTTGATGAAAATTTGTAAGGTTTCAAGAAGTGATACTGTACTAGGAAAATGCAAGTTTGTGAATGATAAAACGTTTTATTACAAAGTCTGGTCGCCCAAAGGCTTAAGATGCGCACTTCCTATGCATGAGAGAGCGGGTTTGAAACCTACCAACGGCCTACCGATGTAATTTTTTCCGAATTATATGTACTGTACTTTCTAAGATTATTTAGACACCATTGACAAACGGCAAAGGAACACATCGTGTGGGAAACCTAGGCTTATAATTTCTAATTATAAGTTTGCAATCACCAACCCGCAATGAGCAAGCACAGTGATTAATGCTCAAATCTTATCTGTGTGAGAAGAGGCTTTAGTCAGCAGTGGCCACTTATAGGCCGTTGATGTTACAAAGTTCGTCAAAATCTGTCTGGTTCATTCAGTTACTAACCTTTGGGACAAAGACTAAATTAGTGAAGCTGGTGTTTTAGTCAAAAATATTATTAACTAATTTAATTATACCGTCAAAAGTACTTTAAAACTGATTTAGCTGATTAACGCCCGAATACGTTAATGCTACACAATTTTATAAAGAATTGATAGGGACATAACTAGTTTCGAGAGCGTCGTAAATGAGTTTGAGTAGCGTTTGAGTATTCGGACATAATAGTATTACATGTGACTAACAGTATAAATTGTGAAAAGTGGGTGTACATTGTTACCATAATGTGAACTTGCCTGCCCCTTCGAGGATAAAAGGCTGTGTCGATATATAGTAATATAACCTACGTAGATGGGTTACTTGTAAGTTGTTAAGAAATTGAACACGTCTGGAAACTTAGTACATTTACTATGTGGTCAACTTGTAAAGAATGTGTTGTATAAAAGTTGGGAATAAAGTATCCTATAGAGTAATTAATTTTGTTAGTGAGACTGCCCTCTGAGAGGCCGCTGCTGGACTATAAGCCTTTCTACAAAAGAGGATTTTATTTTCCATATATTTATTTATAACACACTAAAATTATATTTTTAAACATTACTTATAAAAATAAAAAACAAAATAACATTTAAAAATATAAAAATAGGAGCCGACCAGTAGCGGGAGCATGGTCCAAGCTACCGGTGGTTAGGGCTCCAAAGACAGAAACCTCCTCACAATACGTGCCGTTTCAAGGAGTACTGCCTTCTGCATCAGGCCCTTGATCCATCCGCCTAACCCTAGCCTCCTAAGGTGGTTGTCGAGGCTGTTGGGTATTAATAAAGAGGATTTTATTATTATTAGTACATATACTTTTTGTAATATTTTTTAAAGCTGAAAAGTTTGTTTGTTTATTTATTTATTAAAAAGAGACCTCTGAGTTTGTTTCTTCTCAGAGTAGTCCGATAGGAAATACAGACCACATCTATTTATTTAAGAGTTAGACGTGTAAATTGTTATCTTGTTACGTACATATTTGCAAAACTAAATATATTTTTTATTTAATCATTTATTATTTGTTTAACACAGATGATAACAATGGCATGATTATAGTAGTAGGTATACACTGCACATAGGTCGGTAGGTGTTTTTTGAAACATGCTCGAAGTAAAAATATTTTTATCATAATCATTTAGTAGCCGAATAGCGGCTGAAACCGCTAGAGTCGCTTGATTATTATAACGACATTATATCTATAAGCATTTTCAATACAAATAATGCAAATTAACATTTCACACTCATAATAGGACGAAAGGGAAATTGTATGCTAATGTATTATTTTCACTTTCGTTTCATAATATCTTCTTTATGGTATCGTAAAACATCGTGACCCGTTTCTTAATGTTTTCGAAATCGGTCAGTTTCACTTTCACATACGCATCTGATACTAAAACATAGCTGATTACTAATTTTACAAACGTTATATTTGCTATCAATCTCCTCATATTTCAAACCAAATTCAACCTTATTTCCAATGTATTAAGAGTCCTCATTAAATTCTTTATTGTCAATTTTATCTTTGCAAAACGCTCACGACAAATTAATTGATTGCTCGCGAAAGTCGTTGTTTAATTTTTAACGACTTTATTCCTATTTTATTAAGATTCATTTTTGTAGTTTAGTTTGTATTTGAATGGTAAATAGGTAGCATTTTAGTGGTGCAAGGAAATGTGCGTTTGACGTATTTGCCTACTGTTCTAGAACTTAAAAGACAAAATGAGCGATAGCTTTCTCTAAGAAGGTTAAGGAGTTGGTTAGTGTGTGTGTGTGTGTGTGACAGGTGTCATGGCCGTCAAAATGGTGGAAAGTCTTTGGCCGTTAATAGGGAAAATATTCATTATTTATTAATTTCCTCATTCTCATTTATATTATAATTCATTTAATTCCTCATTCATATGTATTATATTATTTCTTTGACTGCCAATAGAAAACTGTTGAAGGCAAATACTCCGCTAACGTCGGTCACCGGTGACCACCACGGCGTTCAATGTGTTAAGCAATGCAGAATTTGATTTATGTTTTTTTTTTTTTGCTCTATCCAACTGAAGAGTTTGTTTGAAAGTTTAAACGCTCTAATCTCCGGAACCGCTTGTCCGATTTCTATAATTATTTTTGGCTTGAATAGTCCATTTATTAAGAAATATTAAAGAGGCATAAAACATCACGCTACGATTTATAGATACCGAGTAGGTAGACTAGGTGATAATATTAATAATAATACATAAAAATGGTTTACAATAATACTGACTCTATATTTACAGAATCAAATAAGGTTATAATCTAATTTCATTATGGACGCCACTACCCTACCCTTTCTAAGATAATTTAACCTAAAAAGTTAAAGCTAATTCAAATGTCTAACTCATTATTGACTTTAAAATGAATTCCAAAAATTACCATTCTACAACTGAAAATTACTCTCAAGTGGGTTTTTAAACCAATTAAATGAAAATTTAAATAAAATTCCTTTTGGTTTACTGAAATTTTATTTCTAGTTAATAAAAACTGTTTAATATTTAGTGTTTGATGTCGTTAACTTGAATACTGATTGGGTAGTGGATTAAAAATTAATATTTTTGATTAAATACATTTTTTTCGATGTTTTAAGCTTAAATAGGGACAGACAGAATAAGCGACTTTATTTACTACTAGCCTCTACCAGCGGCTTGGCCTACATTTCCGTGGGATAAAAATAGGCATATGTGTTATTATAGACCATAATCTACCCCTGTTTCATATTTCATCCTGATCTCTTCAACGATTTTGACGCAAAGGAGTAACAAACAAACATAAAAACTTTTACTTTTGTAATATCTATTATTATGAAGTGAAGGATAACGTAACTCTCCAAAAACATCTCACAAAAAGACCAAATAACTTGAAATTACTCAAAAACCCTTTCCAACAGTAATATTTTTTTTTAAAAAAAAGCCTATCTGCAACGCAAACGCGCCTATGACTATTTTGATGTTGCGAGTGTCTAAGGGCGGCACTGATAGCTTACCATCAGGTGATCCACCTACTCATTTGCCTCCTATACTATAAAAAAATAAGGACACAAGTATGATTACATTCCCCACACAAGGATCCGCTGACCAGCGGACGGCCGTTTAAAACTGCATTCATTTTGAGGAGAAAGTACGAAACCAGTTTCTTTGGGGCCTAGGTATGTGCTCTGTTAACGAGAAAGTGCGAATTTTTATTCGGTACTTTAATACTTGCGGTGGAAGAATCTTCAGTAGTTACTTAAAAATATTATAATTAATTACAAGGGAATATTTATACCAATATAAGGTGGAAAGTCAGCGGGCCACGGGCTTAAATAGTTACGCGACTGTACTTATACGAAACAAGGGCTTTAACCCGTCGTGTGCCCAAAACGTGGATCCACGCGAGACACAATGTGTTTTCTATTGTGTCTTATATACCGGCTACAAGAGGTTAATAAGAGTGATGTGTAAGTAATGCATTTAGATGATTCGTATCGAAACGAGATACAGATGCGTTCGGCAGTAGTATTATAACCCAGGAGTACGATTTTTTACAATATCAATGTCAATCCATCGGAATTGGACAGCCAAAACACCACACCACGTTACAAGCGCGTTGGCGGCCTTTTGGAGTTTAGAAATTTAGGGGTTTTGTGGAATCGGGGATTAGGAATATTGGGAAGGCGGGTAATTGGCCTTGGGCCTCCGCTACTTAGTGGTCAGCGCCATCTACGGACACATTTCCAAACCATAACAAAATAATAATTTGTCATAATATTTACTTTCGCCTAATATCATTGTTTAATATTCCGATATTGTTTTGAAATAACATGACTATACTGTTTATAAGAATAACTTAAGTAAATATTAAATGTATTGGCATTATTAAGGTAAGCGTCCACAAGCCCGCATCGTACGCATCGTACGCATTGCGTATGACGTCATCAGCACGCATCGCATGTAGGCATTGCCGATGATACGGTCCGTACGATGCGGATCAGTGGACGCAGTTGTATGAGTTTCTATACAAGACAAACTAAAATCCGTTGCGTGTGATGCGTACGATGCGGGCCTGTGGACGCTTACCTTTATCCTCCTTCCTACAAATCCTATACTGTTATGAAGATAATATTATTATTGGTTAAAGATACACAACACACGCAGTTATTTCTGGAAGTTTAATAATGGCGTATTTATTTGTATATCTGTCGTACCGTTGTAATATTATATTTTATTTGCTGTATCATATACAGGGTGTAACAAAATACCCATATACATCAAGAAGCACTGAACACGTGTTACGAGACATTTCTTCTGTAAATCTAATCGCCTAGTACTAGTATCTGCCTAATTTTGATGTTCAGTTTCTGGAATTTTGTGTATTGGAAAGATTCATAACTTTGTTCCACGAAAGCATGAGTTTAAAATAACCTTCCCGTGTCGTCTGTTATGTTATCTAGAAACCATGCCCTTGATATGTATACCCCCTTTTTGTTACACCGTGTATAGTAAGCTAAGTACTGGTATCACTTGTCATAACAATTTCTATCAATCGTTTTCATTGACGAAGCGATGACATTGTGAGTATTTCTAAACCACTTTATGCAGAGTAAAGTCATTGTGTATTTAAGTTCTTTATGTTCTCAAATTTAGTTCAAAATACAGAACACTCAGTTTCAAATTCAAACACTTTTTGTTTTGGATAATGTACTATATCGAGGAAAACTATTGTCTCACTATGACCAATTGAAGCCAAGCAGTGGGTCACAAATTATATGAATACGAAAGAAACTAACGTCTCTGTCTGTTCTTTGCACCTAAACCACTAAACCGAATTACCGATTTGTCGATATTTTTTGTACTGCGATAAATTTTGCAATCAATGCACCGTCGAAAAATTCCACATCTATTCAAGCAAATTCAAACACCAGTTTAAAAAGCAGTTCCTAAGTACTTACAAAAATAGTCTCAAAGTTTTTTTTTTAATAAAAACCGGTATTTATACCCCATAGAATCCAACCCTGTTTGCCATCGCAAGCTATTCGAACCACTTTTTATTTTCTTATTGTTTTTCGTCGACCACGTTCTAATTGAATTTCAAAACTATTAATTACACGGAGTTTGAAAACAAACCACTTGTTATTTTTTCTCTTTTAGGGTAATTGGATTTGGGGATTTTGAACTGAAATCAAGAGGTCTATTTATTGTGTTAACGTAAGAAAAACACGCTTTTTAAACCACGAAAGGGAAGGCAGGTACTGCTAAAAATCTTACATGTACTATAGAGAATTAGCATTAATTGGTGCGCGTGAGTGTGGCGCGGAATGCTGCTCATAAATATGAGCCTCTGGGATGGCTTGAAACAAGTCGAGCTTCTCGTCGAACAATTACGTGAGTAAACCGATAACATAGTCATGAATTTAGTATGTCTCACAAAAGTTATAATAAAATTATTAATTGGTGTTTTCAAAGTTTTAATTCTAATTAAGCAGACACAATTCAAATCGCTAACCCACATTGAGCAAGCGTGGTGATTGATGCTCGAACCTTCTCTGTGTGAGAAAAGAGTTTGGTCAGCAGTGGCCACTTATAGGCTGGCGATGTGATACGCTGTCCGGGCTCTATCAAATATGTAGTTTTTGACCCTAAACCCACGGTAAGAGTAGGGATATTCTGTGCAACGTCACGCCTTTACCTAGGCAGAGATGCACATTACGGCACTTAATGCCGCTATAAAATGCACACCCACTTTTCACCATTTGTGTTATAAGTCCCATGTGATTTATTTAGCCTATTGCCATAATATACTGGGTACAATTCGAGACTCCGTGCTACTGAGAGAGAGATCTTCGAAGACATTTTTAAGAAACTGAAAAACCCTAGTAATTCTTTGCCCGACCCTTGAGACCCCTTGTCCAGTCGCCTTGCGACTACTTCACAAATATGTTCTACATTAAAGTAAATATTATTATACGAATTCTAGTCAAGTAATTTGCTGTTTGATCTCAAACACGCAGCTATTGTCCGAGCGAATGACTTTCTCGGATATTTGATAGGTTTTACTTTCTTACACGCTGTGTAAGTGCACGAGAGACCGGTTTCTCATGTTTGTACACGGTTTAGACTTCAATTTGAAGGTTAAGTTTATACGTTTGACCTTATTTTTTTTTAAATACGTGTTTTTGACCCATTGACTATAACTAGTTGGGCTTTAAAAACATGCGAACTGGGAACGGGTTCATTTCCCAACAAAAAACCCCTTTTTGTTGGGAAATGAACAACCTGACCGCATCAATTGCTGGCACACACGTCATAATCGGGAAAGGGTGCCTTCTGCTGGGGAATATTGGCTCTCCCAGCGCTTTGGTGAGCTGACTTGGCTGAGCAGTCGGTAAATTTTATTTAAATGAGCAATTAAATTATATTAATGTGTAAGTATTTTTGTAGTAATAATTATAGTTGTGGTTATTAGTGTGTAATATAGGTACTATAAATATTGATTAACCTTAAAAACATAGCTCAGCTGAGTCCGTTTCCAGCTATGTGTACCAACAATTAATATCATTAGTAGAAGTCAAACGCTTCCACAACAATGTGGCATGGCACATTTCTGTGGTGGAAAAGCACCCTCAAGGGCCTGTTTCACCATATCTGCATAACCGTTATGTATCAGACAAAGAATAAAGGACGTAATTTGAACTAAATGTCACTTTAGTTTATCGGATAGGCGAAACAGACGCTAAGTATAATATAAAGTGTATCATAAAGATTTTTATCAATCTTAATCATAATTATAAAGCGGTTCACGCTCTACTTTTCGATGTACGTGTTAATAATAATATTTTAAATTGTTTTAATGTATTTTTAATTTAAGTTTTAGTCATAAACCTGTCTTTTCTGTTGCCGTGAACTATAATTACTGAGCACGTGGTTTTGATTTCAGTACCTAGATCATCGCTTGCTAAAGTCTGAATTTCCTGAAGAGTACATAACATACAACCTAGATGTCTTCAAAGTCAAGTCAAATCATTTATTCCAATTAAATGATAAATAGGTACTTTTGAAATGAAGTCTTTATAGACGAGTGACGTGCCAGCGGCTTCGCCTGTATTCTCGTGGGATAAAAAGTAGCCTATATGTTATTCCAAATCATAATCTACCCCTGTTCTAAATTTCACCCCGATCCCTTCAGCCGTTTTTACGTGATTGAGTAACAAACATACATACAAACACAAACTTTCACATTTATTATATTAGTAAGATAAAAAGTAATAATTAAGGCATTTATTCTCGTCTATCTACACTGTCATTAGCTTCTCTACCTTCATCAGGTAATAATTATTACCATATTATGTGTTTAATATACTGCGCCACCTGTCTTCACCTGCTTCCTTGAACTTTGGTAACATTTGTGGTTACGAACAATGCAGATAACTGGTTATTGTTAGTGGTTTTGTGGCTTTTTATAACATTGTGTCATAGGCATTATTACAACAGTATTGAATACAAGTGTCTGTCATTGGTCTGGCTATGATACTGTACCTCGTCTCATAAGCAATATGGCCATTAGCACTTTAGCTAGCAGATTTTATAGTAGGTAACTCGATGAAAATCCTGATTTGTTGATCCTTTTGCGAGCTCAGGGAACATTGCATCTGGAGCTGCGAACCTCGTGAGTTTACTGCGTAAAGCAAGAGTATGAACGGAATGATTTTTAGTCAATAATAGTCTGACACTCCCTTTCACCTCGCCCAAGGCGGGAGAAGTCATTGGATGATTTTCCCTCCTTAAAAACAGGGTAAAATACACTCTGTTCCCCAAATAAAAGAAAGTGACAAAAGAAAGTTGTGAAAATTATATTAATGGTGAGAATGAACGATGTCACCAATACCTGTAACTACATAGTTAGAGTGTGTCCACTAATCCTATTATCTCAAATTACACTCACTTGCGTTTTCTCTAAAGTACTGAGAATTGGGAACAGATGATGAACAACAACAACAAACAGCGAACCGTTTGCTGATGGCAGAATAGAATACATTTTCGTCACTACCACTCATGATGCAAGTACAAAAGAAGATACCTACCATAAATGATTGTAGCCTGTTGGACCACCACAGATGGGGCCCAGTAGGGCTGATGCCTGATCCGGTGCTGCGGACTACCTAGCGGGGTTCCGACTAGAAAAGCAGGAGTAGGAACGGGGTGGTTTTTAGTCAGTAAGAGTCTGACACTCCCTCTCGCCTCGCTCAAAGGCGGGAGAAGTCATTGGATGATTTTCCCCCTTAAAAAAGCCTGTGACACAAAAAGCGGCCCTGCCCAATGATATAATTAAAAACTATGTAGATAGGTTAAAAGCGTGGCACATTAAAATATGGATAATTGGCAACATGTTTTTTGTATGAAAATAAAGAAGGGTGTGATTTTTAGCGTCCCGCGCTCTCCGTAATATGTCACGCACGTAGTAGGCTAATCTAGTTTAGCTAGACTTATGCATTTTTAATACACCTATTTGAATAAAAAATATAAACATGCCTTGCAAGAACGAGACTCTAAAGAAGTTATTTTATATTTGTCACCAATATAAATAAAACCCTTTAACAATTAACTATGGTGTTATCATTCAAGGGCGTCCCATGACCAAACACAAATTTTACGTCTCACTTACACAATCAAAGGAAAGTGAAGAAAGTTGACAAAACTTGTATAATATTGTGTGAATAGCTATTGTTGGTCAAAGATTGTCACTGGACAGATATTTGCAGAAGTTTAATAACGCAACTATCTTCAAAGTCGTAGCCCCCAAAAGGCCGGCGACGCAGTTGCAACGCCTCTGGTGTTTCGGCTCAATAACAATTTTGTTATTGACAAGAAACGGGTTCCATATATTATTTTAAGAATGTTAGTTTGTTCTCCTGTATCGTGGATGCGTTTACAAACATACAATTACACATATACATCACACTCAGACCCGAAACTACAATTTGTGGATCACTCAAAGAGTTGCTCCGTGCGGGAATCCAACCCGCTACACGTTGAGCGACAGCCGTTTGCCTAACCCCCGCGCCAACCGTGCAGTCGAGTATGAGTAAAATATATCATTAGAACTTGAAACGGGATATTTACCATGTTTATTTATGTCGATGAGTTTCCGATATTTCGGCACTGTTGCAAGCGCCAGATCACGGATGAACGAGTAAAATATAGTACAGAATTAACTATAAAAAACATGGTAGTTCACCGTGCATGATTACCATTTCACTCAACCAGGGGCCTTAGTCTGCTATTACAATTGTGTCAGAATGATCGAGGGACGGAGCTATGTAGGTTGTATAGCTCCGTCCCTCTCGCACTGTTCAGTGATCGACCATTCTGACATAATTGTAATAGCAGACTAAGGCCCCAGTTTGTAGCAAACTTTATAGAGTTGCCCTTCTGCGACTTTCTATCGAGTGCCGTCACGGTGACCAGTTGCGCGCCAATCGGTCAAGAGCATTCACCTGCTGTGACCCAACGCCCGTACCAACACGAATGAAAGTCGATTACTTATTGCCGAGTGAGAATTTGTAATATAGTAAAATACTGTAACAAGATTTTTATATCTATGTTTTTGATTTTTTGGTTTTGTAGTTAAAGATGATTTTACGGCCATTCTCCTTTATGAAATTTGTAATTAGTGTGCCCATTTATTTTGACATAAACACATTATCTACAAACCACCAATAATTATTACATGCCGCATTAATGACTGAATTTTATTTGTTTCATATTTTAATTATGTTTCGGTCAAAATAAAAATGGTTACCGTAATCAGAAACGTCAAAATAAGAATTAAAAGTGTGTTGTTGGGCTCATATAGGTATACAGCAACTTTAACATGATTTAGAAATCATATTTTTATACTAGCTTCTGCCAGCGGCTTTGCCCGTATTCCCGTAAGATAAAAGTGTTCTTTGTGATATTTCAGACTACAATCTACCCCTGTTCTAAATTTTATGTCGACCGCTTCAGCCGTTTTGACCTAAAGAAGTAATAAAACAAACAAACGTATAAAGTTTCGCATTTATAATATTATAATAGGATTTTTCATAAATAATATTAGTAGATAAGTATTGTTTTTTATAAATTTTCGTTCTCATAATCAATAAACATAAATACAATTTAGTATCGTTACCAAACTAGGTGACTAGTTAAAGTAATAAAGTAGGTACAATATTCATAACTCATTTATTTAATGTTATTGCTGAACTTGCTGTTGAATCGTTTTGTTTGTATCTTTTACAACTTTCAATAAAAATATACTAAATTACTAAACATTAACTTTGATTTGCAACACTAGTATTGCTTTTTATAAATTAACTTGTATTCCTTTCTTCGCAATTGCGACGAGACATCATTACCTAATAAAATAAATTCATCATTTTCAAAAAATCAAAAAGCGTAACCAAAGAAATTCGAAACAAACAAATCACTCACTAATGCCAGAAAATAACATATCATACCAAAAATCATATGATCAAATTGAGCATATCCCATAAATGTCATCGAAGAACTTTCAAATATAACTCGAACGGCTCTCACTCACAAAAACAATGGTAGCGTATCAACTCGCGCGCAAGAAAGGGACAAAACACCCGAGAAAGATCCATTCACCGTCTCAAACTCGAACGCAAAACTCGTTTCTGCTTCAAAGTCTTCGAACATCAAAAATATCGAATAAATAAATAAAAATATACAAACTTATGTGTATCGAAAGTTGACAGTAGTTGACCTAAGATTTGGACAAGGTGCGCAGGAGTAGGGGGACGTTTTGTGTTCCCAGTGGTCGGACGCGATTCGTGCGGATTACGCGTGTCGTCACGCACCGAAAAATCAAGTGCATAGTGGTCGTTGTGGAACCTTGTGTATGTTAAAATAAATAGTGTTAAAATTAACAAGTTCTTTGTGGTATACGAGTGCAAAAATAACTGTTCGTGAAATTTCACTTTTAACACGATTGGATTTTTTCCGGTGATAGTTACCGACATGTTTCTGTGGAGTCTATTTATTGTGAGTACTTTTTCTGTCTGTTTTTATTTGGTCTATTGTTTCTTTTTGTAGTGCAGATTTTACTTCGAAAATTACAGTCATAACATCCAAGACATCGGTTGCAAAACAGCCACTTTTTAGTTTCGAGAACACAGCCTAAGTAACCAACCAGGATACAACTCTAGAACTAGATGAAACAAAGTAAAAATGTAGGTCAAATCGACCAAATCAAAGACGAAACTATCCCATTAACCTAATAGAACCAGTTTTCTAATCCATAAACACCAAAAAATATGAGACGCGCCAACATTGACAGGTTAATCGCCTACAAGAATGACAGACACCAGTTTTCCTAGCTTTCAAGCAGATATACCACTTTTTACTAGACATATTTTACGGCTAAAGTAAACCTATTGGCAAAGAAAGTTCGCATGTATTGTGATACTTTCGCCAATGGCATATGCAAAGGAAATAAAAAGCGTGTCAACACCACCTAATAAAACAGTTCTTTAAAGGTATTTTTACATCCTGATGACGTCATTGATATTCTGATTAAGGTCAATGGACTTGTTGAAGCATTTGATGTAAATTATGAAGATGAAAGTGTAGATGGTGATGCAAATTTTAGTATTGCGCATTATTGATTAAGTACTGATTATATAAATGTAGATTTTGATAATAAAAATGACGGCGATAGTTTTCTAATAGACGTGTTACGTATGACGAGAAAGAAAAGGAAATTCCGTACTCATCTACATGCAATAGCTCTAGTCAGCTTCTAAGAATTGCACGGTGTAATAAGCAGTTAATACTTTCTACATATTTTTTGCGCAGACACTAGTGTTAAATCTGTTTCTCGCTTAATATACTTCACGAAATGTTTTTACTCACATCGTTGGCTTTAATTTGATGTATATCGTCACGCCTTTAATCCCAGAAGGGGTAGGCAGAGGTTCACATTATAGCACTGTACACCCACTTTTCACAATTTATGTTGTAAGTCCCATGTAATAGGGAGTGAGCCTATTGCCATATACCGGGCATATTTCCAGACTCCGTGTTACTACTGAGAAATTTTCGAAGAACCGAATATGGTCCAGCAATGTTTTTGTTCAAAGTCGACCCTTTGCCCAGTAGTTGCACTTACGACCACTCGGCCAACGAGGCAGTCTTTAATTTGACTTACTTTAATATTACTTCGCTCTTTATTTCTCTCTTTAATTAATGTCGCGTTTTCATCTCCATTATGTTTTCCTACTACATCATCGATAACTAATTCATTTAGACCAATATTGCCATTTGCAAGTTTTATAGCATGTCCAATCTCAAAGTGAAAATTAATGTAAACAAAACCATTCATTCAAACCGTATTTTCACAGAAACATTAATGAGTAATTTACACTATCTCACATGTCCATTACTGCTTTTGTTGATACAGAATTCTATAGTACCAGTTATTGTATTCAATGTATACAATCCAATTGCAAAATTGTTTATCTTGTTTCCATGCATGCAACATTTTCATAGCGATATGGCAATGAAAGAGAAACTGGCTAAACAGCTGACTATCAATCTGTTAATAAAAAAAGGGTCAGTAGAGATTCCGGTTGTGTTAGACGCTGTATTAGGGTCAAGCTAATATTCAAAGGTTTTCTAAATGAGTAGGTTTTTTATGGATTTGGGTTTATTTGTTCAGTTTGACAATTTTGATGTGGGTACGACGTTTGAATGGAGTTCTGTGGCCATTTCGCTATTAGGTATTCTTTGAAGTTTTCTGGAAAGTTAATCGGTAAATAAATTAGAAGTGAAAACTGTAAAAAATATTTCTTTTGATTTATTTCGTTGCGGGATCCAAGACAGTTATCCAAATCCCTGTGATGCGCCAGATTTCAGTGTTCCAGTGTTTTCATGGATGTATCTACTGTAGATACTGGCTTACATGAGCCTGGATTGCAGCGGTTTGCGAGGTTGTAGCGGGCTTGTCCCAAAAAACGGGCACCACTCTCATAATTTAAAGTGCGATCCTCAATTATTATTATGCACGGACAGTCAACGTGTTAAGTGATACAAACGTCATTAAAAACCTTCTCTTAAGTCTAAAAATTCTAAGCTGAAACTCGCATTAAAATCGGTTTAGTCAAACGCTAGATAATCGCGCACAAACATACTGTATACATACGTATTATTACTAAATCTTTCGATTTAGATGCATAATTATTTTGTAATAACACTCTTGGTCTTCAGATGTGTAGTCAATGGCAAAACACTAATCTCCAATTAATTACAATATAAATTAAAATTATCGTTAACGCCCAGTGCTCATCCTTCGGGGAATAAGAGTGTATTCGAATATTTTTTCCAGAATCTCAATTTCTGTTATTGCAATTTAATATAAGTTCATAAATGAGATATTATTATTTCTTACTTCGAAATGAATCTATCATTACTCACTGTCACTAATTAATGTTCAATTATTTCGTCTAATCATAACTTTTTATGACTTGAACGAGTTTATAAATAATATTATTTAGTCCTTAGTCCTAATCCCTGAATGTAAGGACAGAGAGCAACGACTTCTTAACTTTCGTGGGCCTAAGTGCCCTAGGTTGCCTGCTAAGAGTGGGAGTAGGGATGATGACGGGGTATGAAAATTATAAATCTATTTAATCCGTCAGTTAGGTAATAAGAAATAGTAGGCACGTATTTTTTATTTTGTCATATAAGATAACAATACTTAGAAAATAAAACGAATTAACGTTAAGGAGTGGGGTCAAATACGTCATTTCTACGTGTAAAACTTATAGGCTGTTGATGTGATATGAGCGATGAAACCTAGTGAAGTAAATCCAATAATACTTTGCTCGACCTGCATCCATTCAATCAAAAACTTAAGATAACCAAGTCCACAAAATGTTAACGATGTTGTCTAATTAAAAATTAACCTCAAAACGTTTGTTTTAGCAGAAGCGTAACTGATTAATATAAACTCATCGATTTCGATTCGCCACGAGTTTTCACCTTTAATCAGAGTTTCTGTTTTTCACTGTTTCTTGTATCATTTTAAAGTTTTATAATAGTACCTTATAAAAATTCACAGTATATGTTTTTTAAAAGAAAATAAATACCAAGACACATTTTTACGAAAACACGTAACGTTTAGCAATCGTGTAAACCCTTTAATGGGTACTGATTGACGTTGGCGTTGTTATAGGTATTCACACCAGTAGAGAGTCCTACAAAGTGTCTATTGTTGACTGAAACAGCACCATTATCATTCCACTGCCTCTTCTCACGCTGAGAAGGGTCCAGCATTAACTATCACGCCTGTTCAGAGCGGATTAGCGATTTCAAACCTATACCTAAGTAGAAATTATAATTCCAGGTTTCTAGGTGATGTTTAAATAATATTAGAAAGCACATTTAACTCGGAAAATGCTACATCTCTAAAATATACAGTAAAATAAAATTTGAATATATATTTTATCATGAGCCTTATACATTTTTTTAGGTTATAGAAAGATAAATTGGATTTTACTTTATAGTACTTAAATATGTCAGTAAGTATATTCAAGTACGCTTAAATATATAGGCAGATACTCGTATTAACTGTGAGATGAATTATGTACGACAAAATGAGTACTTACTTTATACCTATTTTTATTATTTCTTGGCCTTATTACTTCTGTGTTAGATGATAATAAATATTTAACACTCAGAATAATAAATTATACTGAATAAGAATTAGGTAAGTACCAAAAGAAACTGTATAAATATAAATATATTAGTCTTATTTGTATTTTAGCGATACAAATAAATACTAGCTTCTAGCGTTCCCTAGGAATAAAAAACAGTCTATGTGTTATTCCAGATCATATTGTATCCCTGTTCCAAATTTCAACTTGATCCCTTCAGCCGTTTTGACGTGATTGTGTAACAAACATACAGAAAAATTCACGAACTTTCGTATTTATAATATGTATTAGTAAAATAGCAAGATATGACTAGTAAGATTATTTTGAAAAATAAAAGCTAAGGAAACATCAATATTTTGTTCGCACGTTATTTCATGGATTATATTTCTAAATATAAGTTTTTAAACTGACATGGTCACTAGTACTATCATTAGAACTTAAAACGGGATATTTACCATGTTTATTTGTTTTTGCGAGTTTCCGATATTTCGGCACTGTTGCAAGCGCCATGATCACGGATGAACTCGCAAAAACAAATATACATGGTAAATATCCCGTTTTATGTTCTAATGATAGTATATTTCTAAAGATATTATTATAAACACATATGAATGGAATTAATTGAATATTTTGAATAGATACACATAATATTATGGTATTACGAAAACGTGAACAGAAATAACAAAATTATATAACTCAAGATTCAAACATAACAGATGGGAAGCAATTTTTATTGATTACCTTTTTACTACTAAAATATGAATTAAGTTTTCTAATTTATTCAACCGAATATCATTAATTTAATATTCTATACATCTATAAATAAAAATATACCTATTAATCAATTATTTACATATGATTGCGTAATAAACAAATCATTCCATTTCACAAGGCTTTGAAACTTGTTAATTTATCCGTCGGCTAATGCCCATCAGATGAAAATACATATTAAAACATTTTCTATTTGAGTGACTCGACACAAGTTTATTAACTTTTCAAAAAAGAAAATATTAACTTGTTAATATTAACTTTTCATTTGCTATTCTGTTTATTGCTTCTCTCTAAAAGGTATAGCTCTGTTGATTAATAAAACATTAGTTTATACTAATATTCTATTAATTAACGGCTACGTTTCCACAGAAGCTGAGCTGTGAGGAGCTGAGCAGAGACTTATAAAAATTTACTAATCACATTTTCAAAAGTCAAAAAAAAAATTGTCTTGTGAACGTCCTTGTTTATCTTTTGAACGTCAAAACAAATATTACAATATAAAGAAAACAAAATGTCTGTCTGTCGGTCAGTCCTCTAGTGAAGCTACATATTTGCTCACTCCAAATTGTAGATTTCTATGGAAAAGAACGAGCAAGAAACTCCAACACTCAAACATTGCTCAAAATATACATCTTATATCCGCTCCGATTCAGTGGAAACAGTGTTAGCGAGGATAGAAAATTTACATTAAAATATATCGAAAGTAGTGGAGCTATTCGGCGCGGTTTAGAGAGGAGCTGTGCAGTGTAGAGCGGGGATACTCGCGGTAGAGCGGAGTGAAGCAGGGCTGAGATGCTGCTATGCTTGTCTAAGCTTCGTCTGTGTCGGCTTCACCCAGCTACATAGCTCAGCCCTGCATCACTCATCTCCACAAAAGGACCTACTTATTTACACGACTCTATACCACTAAACTTCACACAGCTCCGCTTCTGAAGATCGAATCGACGTCACAATAGAGTAGTGTATTTTTTTTTTTACTTTAAACAAAAAAAAAATTGATCGTTTTTCAACCAAAGACGTTTATTTAACATTTACATTATAAAGAAACAATCAAATAACAATACTACCCATAACAAACTGAATATCTCATCCATTCTCTAAATTGACTCCCAAAATACCAAAAAAGATTCCATTCCGATATCAAAGCTAAAATTCAGACATTGATCAACGAAATAGTTTCCACGTTTCGACGTTCTGTGGCAAAACGTCACGTGGAAACAGGGATGGATTGGTCAGTGTGGTGATAGTCAACCGGGCCCCCGAAGTGACTTGAGTAGGGGCCCAAGTCATAATTAATATTTATAAAACAATAACACATTTTGTATTCCTAGAAAGAGTAGATGTTCTTATGTGTTCTTTTTTCGCCAATTGTTAGTTGTCTAAAAATCTTTATTGATAATACAGCTGTTATCATCATGACCATTTAGTTACTTGGTGTACATTGCGGAATTAATTTTATTTTAATGATCGTCTGATAAATTATTTTAAAACAGTAGACACTTAATTTTTTTATTTTCTTACGGATACTTGTTACATTATATTTATTTGAAATATCGCGTGACGTCACTTCTAGGTACGTTTTTAAAAATAACGTAGCTCCTAAACTTTAATTCATTTTATCAAAGTATTGTTTCCTTGTACGACAAAATAAATATTTTAACAATTTTATTATTAATTGCCCATCTGAAGAACTAAATAGAATGTTTAATTGTCATACCCCGTCACCATCCCTACGCCGGCCCTGTGTTTCGGTAGTCGCTTCACGCATGGCCACCGATCATCCGATACTCCGACACACACAGCTCGTGGCTGCATCGCTATCCATCTACTGTGATAGCACTTGTAAAGGACACTGATAGATGCCGATATACGTTGCTGAAGTTCGTTTCCATTGTAATATCGACTGTACACTTCCGAATATAGGGTTGAAAATGATAAGTTTTTTGGTGGGTTTTTGCTTTTTTTTGGTGAAATTCGATGAGATTTGTGGTTTTTAGAATATTTTTCAGTAGATTGGTTTAATTTCTAGATTAATACACAATCTAGGTACATTAATAATCTGGCTATATGCATATAAATCTTGTCAAGATTTATTGCCATATACTGGGAACAATCCTGAGCCCGTGCAATTACTGAGAATTTTTCCGAAAAACGTCCACTAATACTTTGCCCGACCCGGGAATCGAACCCGAGACCCTTTGCCCGGCAGTTACATTTACGAGCACTCGACTATCGAAGCAAAACTATTAAAAACTTGTTTCACAATGTCTGGATAGCCGCTATGCATCAGATAATTTTGAATTAAGAATGTAATTCGTATGCACTATCAGTTACATATGTTACGTATAAGACAACGCCTGTTTCACAACCTTCATATAAGTGACTGATAAACTTAATAAGTTATTAATTAGTGGTGAAACAGCTAATTGTAATAAATTTTATTTGAAAGGTGATAAAATAAGAAGTATACCTAATACATATTTGCTAAAATAAATACAAAAAAATAATGTTTACTCATACTCCGAGCAATTCTAATAAACATTTCAACAGTTAGAACCTTATATTTAGCAAAATCATTAGTTTTGTTTGAAAACTTCAACTTTTACTAACTTATTTAGCTATTGTATGCAGCTCCACAATAAAGAGTCATCAAGTTACAACTAAATATTTTAGTTTACTATTTAAATTAGCTACTGAAATTTCTACTCCAACAAAGTTTTGCTTTCGAAATGTATCTAGTTTCTAATGAAACTGTTTTGAAACCTAACCTTATGTTTTAAATTGAAATGCGTGTTTTTATTTAGTATCTGTTTTTGTTATTTTTATTCTTAGTTATTACACTCTAGGCCGAGTGGTTGTGAAAATCATGTAGGTGTGGTAGCAAGCTTTATAATATTCGTCGCCACTTCTCGCGTGGAGGTATTTTCCTCCTCCTAGGTTTTGTTGCCTGTGTCATGAGTGCGTTTACAAATATACAAGTTTTTTATGGAATATATTTTATACGAGCAGACGGATCACCTGATGGTAGGCAATCGCCGCTGCCCATGGACGTTTCAAGTGTCCTTGAAACACTAGAGGCGTTGCAAATGCGTAGCCGGCCTTTTGTGGGTTAGGAATTCAAGGGCCATTGGGATATTGGGGATCGGGAAAGGGGTAATTCGGCCTCCAGTAACCTCACTCACACAAAGAAAGACAACGCAAGCGTTGTTTCACGTCGGTTTTCTGTGAGGCCGTAGTATCACTCCGGTTGAGCCGGCCCATTCGGGCCGAAGCATGACTCTCCTACACTTAAAGTTCACATACACATCACACCCAGACTCGAAACAACAATTTGTGGATAACACAGAGTTGTTATTCCCATACAATTACAAATGTAGTATATTAATTGCTAATTCATGACAAATATTGTCTACAAATTGGTTGATATTACCTCTAATTAGTATCACTTCGTTAACTAATGTGTGATGAGCAAATTCATTACTAGCTGTTACTGAATCAAAAATATTTGCATTGATCTAATGCCGTTTCCAAAATTGTGATCGGTCAATTTAATTTTATGATTTTAATACTATATCAACAGTCCATTATTGGACTACTAGCTTATGCCAGTGGCTCCATCCGCGTTCCTATGGGATAAAATAGCCTATGTATTATTCCAGACCCCTGTACATTGACAGGGGTACATTGGGGGTCACATACAGACAAAACTTTCACATTTATAATATAAGTACGATAAGATAAGTCTCCTCTACATAAGTAGATGGTGATGTCTACACTAGGAAGGCTTGGAAATTAAACCTGATGAGAATTTTTAATACATAAACAGGTGATTTCACTGACGTACATATTTTAATAGAAATAACTAAATGAATTTTAATTTTTATGACAAAATTATCTTAGATTCTGAAGAATTTTAAAGAGTCATAGAATAAAGGTTTCTTTGTGACGTTATCACTTGTTGATTAATAAACGATAATCCTTTAAAAAAAAATTAATCGTGCTTCAATGAAAACACACGCTACCTACAAACACAGTGGCCTGCTCACGTATCCCTATAGACGGAGTATTGGACTTATAATTAATACTCGCCAGACCTGTATGAGGCGGATTATAACGAACCTCACCATATTTTCTTGTTAATACACACGGCATCAAGCTTTGGATAACCAATATAAACTGAGAGTTGAATGTGTGGAAAGACCTTACGAAGCGAGACCATGGTAAACTGGTTGTATATTTAAACTTGACGCCCTGTGTTTTATTAATTGGAGTTTTAGTATAATTTGTTTCATATTTGTTGCTTGTGATTAGGACAGTTGTGTTTAGTTTAGGTCTTGGTTTGATACTGAGTATAGGTACAGGTTTAATAGTACTGTTTCTTATTACGTTTTTATGGAATAAGCCGGTAAACGAGTAGACGGATCACGGTGGTATGCAATCGCCGCCGCCCGTGGACACTTGAAACACCAGAGGCGTTACATGCCTGCCTTTTGGGGGATAGGAATATAAGGGTTGTTGGGGAATCGGGGATTAGAAAGATTGGGAAGGGTGGTAATTGGGCCTCCGGTAACCTCACTCATGCAACAAAACCACGCAAGCCGAATGTAATAATTTTTAATTATAAGTTTGTAATTGCCAAACAGCAATGAGCAAGCGTTGTGTTTAATGGTCAAACCTTCCTTACAGAAATACTTATTAAAACGGAAAAAATACTGCACATTTTGTGAATTTTAGCCTGTTTTTTTAGTTAACATAAAATTACTTTTGGCCAATAAATTGACTTTAAACCAACGCATGACCAAAAAACACAAAAACATAACTCAGTAAAACTTTAAAATTAGGTTAAACTCATTAATCTTCATTATATAAACTCTTTCTCGGAAACCAGGCTTTTGGTCGACCACGCCTCTTACACTTTCCCCGGAAACATTCCACATTTTGGTCACATACGTGTCTTATGCCAAGCTCTTTATAAAACTCTCTAGGTACTCCTGCACGATTTCACCAACAGTTTTACTCCCATTAATCTTAGTATGGTTTTTTATAGCCTTCCTTGATTAATAGACTATCTAATAGGTACAATAAGTATTCAATTCGAACTAGTAGTTTTGAATATAAACGTAATCATGCAGACAAACAAACTCGTCAGCTCTGACTTCAGGTTGGGCAAACATCTACTATGAGGTTTCCTTATAAATTCTGGCAAGAGGTATTTTTAAATCACTCAGAAAGCTAAATTCTGAAACGTACAAATTGAAGTTATTTGCCCTAAAACAAATGATCACCTTTGTCGTTTCGATTACTATATAATATGTAAAGTAAACTCGTACTAAGGGTACAGGTTGAAAGGAGTATCAGACCTTAAAAAATACTTGTACATATAAATGTAAGGAATGAACAAGACGCAACATGTTTAAAAGTATGTCAGTCGGTGTGTATGCGTAAGGAGACACTCTCATCTGAATATTGTAATGAGATCGAGGGGACGAGACTTACATACAGTACGCGTAATATTAATACAGAAACATTCATGTACGTATGTATGTATGTTGTTAAATTGGACTGTGAAATGTATGTAATTTTGTCATTTCTTCTTTATTTATACCTAAGGGTGGGAAAGCCATGCTTCTACTCAACCGGAGTGATACCACGGCCTCACAAAAAACTGACGTGAAACAACGTTGTATTTGGTTGTGTGAGTGAGGTTACCGGAGACCCAATTACCTCCCTTCCCAATCTTCCCAATCCCCGATTCACCAAAAAGGTGGCTCTGGTGTTTCGGATGTCCAAAAGGACGGCAATGGACTTGAATTGCTTACCATCAGGTGATGCGTCTGCTCGTTTACGGACTTATACCGTAAGAAATACCTCAAGCAACTAGTACATTTGCACCTGATTTATAAGGACACAACAAGTTAGTTTTAACCAAAAACATTTTTAATGGCGCCTCTACCTCCTAATTTGACTTAAAAGTTCTCTAAAAACTATGTCAAATATTCCAATAAGGAAGTACCTTAGTCATATGAATGGAATTGCCAACAATCATCCGTTATTTGATATAGAGAAAACAAGTCACATTTCATTGACTCATCACCTTTATGAGGAAAGTGATATCACTTTCACAGGCTCTTCTTGTAGTCATGAGTCAAAATACTTCTAAAATGAGTAAGCATTGTTGTGCAACGTGTTTTTTTTATTTCCTATAACTTTAGGTTATGATTGAGACCATATCAAATAATCGACTGACATGTGAATTATGTTTCAGTCACCCTTTTCTTTAATTTTTTATACAAGATTTTTTCGAAACTATGCATTTTTGGCCCACCTTTTCTTTGAGCTTTAGTATTATTTTTACCTACAGAATATAATCCTGAAGTTATGGGAAATAAAAAAACTCGTTGTATAGTCATCATTTCAGCCATAGAACGGGTTTACCGAACATAGGCTCCCCCAATGGCTGTCGTATACGCGGGTTGGAAGCGCCAGAAAGGAGTAGGAACGGGGTGGTTCTAAAACCTTTCTGCCCCAGCAACCATCAGTTTTTCGAGCTACGTGACACTAGCCACTGCCACTTCAGCTTGCTAATCCGCTGGGCTATGAAGGCGACTTTTGATAGATTGCGGATATAATAATCTAGCATTTTTTTACAAATGTCTGTTTTTTTAAATCAAAGTCGAAGCATTTATTTCAACAGGTACTTTTGAATACAACAACAACTATAGAATTATCCGTGAGTCTGTCTCTCAAAGAAACCAGGTGCTCATTCCAAAGTATACATTCCATTTTACTGGTCTGAACCCAGGTCTAAAAAACGTAACCGAATGCTAAACCAGTATAATATGACCGTCACATATGCAGAAAGATCATATAAAGCAAGCTCAATATAAACTGGCCAGTACAGTTTGATCTGTGCCCATGAATACTGGCTCAATCTTAAAGCCCTTGCTTTACTTATATCTCGCAGTGTTAGTGCTGTGTTCCACTTGGCACCGGTCCTCTTACATTGCCATCCTTACTACTTAGTAACTAGTAACTTTCTCGAATGTCTTGGTAGCCTGACGATTCACTTGTAAGTACGTTTTAAATAGTATAGGTGTCCGTTCTTCTGATATTGATTAAAATTAATTTTAGTGGCTTGTTGACACTTTTTTAATATATTTTTTAATCTTCACGCCTTTTATTCCTTGAGGGGAAACCAGAGGTGCACACTACGGCACGTAATGCCACAGTACATCCACTTTTCACCATTTCTGTAGTGAGTCCCATGTATGCTGGGCATAATTCCAGAATCTGTGCTGCTACTGAACTTTTCGAAAAACTGAAAAAATCCCAATAATTCTGCCCAACCCTTTTCCGTAGAATTAGCTACGGGAATGCAGGCGAAGATGCTAGCAGAAGTTAACCTAAAAATAATCGTAGAAAGAGCATCTAACTAACATTGATTAGTACTTGCTAGGATTTGAGTCCGCACCCTTATATATGAAGTCCCTTAGCCCTCCGGGCCACACCTACATCTCGAAACCTACACAAACACAAACACATACAGCTATACAATATTGTAAACAGCAACTTCCCTGTCGACCCTTTCTACCCTAGTATCAGTAACTGCATTATCATTGTTTAATCAGATCATCACATCGCCCGCACCATCACTTACAGTTGTCATATCTATAAACTAATTACCAGAGGGCTTAGTCCGAGTTCGGTTTAGCGCACACAGAAGCACGGTGAAGATACTAAGAATAAATAAATCTAAAATAAACCTTAATTATTATGGCATATAGATGAAAACGGCATGCCAAATATGGGACGCGTTCGATGCATCATTGAATTTCTTCGCCGCGACAACTTTGGCTCAGCGCACACCAATGAAAGCACGAGGAAGATACTAAGGATAAATCAATTTAAAATAAACCTTAATTACTATGGCATATGTATGAAAACGGCATGCCAAAGATGGGACGCGTGTGGTGCGTTGTTAAGCTTCTTCGCGGCGACTCCGTCGGTGTGCACTGGGCCTTTGTTTTACGTTAACGCAATACACACGTTTATGGAGTACGATAGTCTAATTTGCTGTTCCAAGTTAACCGACCAATCGGTGGGCTAAGCACGATAACAATTTGATCGCGTTAAACTAGAACAAACTTACACTATGGACTGAGATGTGTGACATTTCATCGTTATCTTAAACACAATCTATCCTTCATGTATCTACATACATAAATTTAATTGACGGTTTGTTATTGATGGTATAGTAGAATACATGAGCAAAACTCATCCAATGGCTTTTCCAGTATTGAGTGAGGCGAGAGAGTATCAGAATCTAACTGACTAAATACCACCCTGTTCCTACTTCTGCTTTGAGCCAGAGCCCCGGTAATCTGTAACGTTGTCCGCAGCTCCAGATTGGGCATCAGCTCTACTGGGCCCCAGCTGTGGTGATCTGATGGCTCTTTTAGGTGCAGATGTGGGTTACATTACAACTAAAATATTATTTGTAACTATTAAGTTCGCATAATGTAATTGTTTTCTATATCCTTATTTAAAAAACAATTGCTGTTCGTTAGTTTCGCTAAAACTAGAGAATGGCTGGACCGGACGATTTATCAAATTTTAATCTTGAGTAATTTGTGGAAGTCTAGAAAAGATTTAAAATGTGGAAACAAAATGTTTTAAGCAGTATAAGGTTTTACCGGGTCCAAGAAAATGTTACACACCTACATCACATTACTTTATCAACTCCTTAAAGACTCAGCTTGTTTGAATAAACATTTGCTATCTCGAAAATTCGAAACATTTCTAAACTACTCTCAGAACTTAATACAACACTAACTATGCGCGTTAATTCTGCTGACAACGGCCCTTAAGTAAGCAGATTACTTGCAAATCTAGACTAGACTAGACCTTCTTAATTATCCTAACCTAAATTCAAGGGCAACTAGTATTCTAGGTACCCTTTAGATAATAGATAGGTAATGAACATTGTGGTTAAAGTACTGATATGTTATTTGATATTTGCGGTACGAAGTACAACAGATTTGATTTAATTATTATGTTATCGGCTTACTCACGTACGGTAACTGTTTGACGAGGAACTCGACTAGTTTTAGTAAATTAAAGATTTGTATTAGTAAAGCAGTAGACGTAGCTTAGAATCTACATACATAATAATCTATACTAATATTGTCTGTTTATTTGTCCGACATTCACAGCAAAACGGAGCGACGAATTGGCGTGATTTTTCAGTGAATATAGTTGAAAAAGGATGGAGAGTGACATGTGCTATTTCTAACCCTCCACTTCTTTAAAATAGGTGGCGAACATTTTTATGGAACATTCCGTAATTTTCAAGATGAAAAGCTATAATTTGTAAAACCCCGAAACTGTCTCTTAAGTAAAAGTCGCATAGCGTGACGTAGCATCTAAACTAGCCCCTTATTCTACGGTTTACTCCTTATCCTCAAAATATGGTCTGTCTGCTCTCATAAATACTGATCCCATAAAAAAACAAAAATAAATGTTTTAAGAATACGGTAGCGGTCCATGACACATAACAAGTCACATAGTTGATCGACGAGCAAATCAACGGATGACATAATAAAATCTACATCGCACATATGAAGTTTACGTGCGAATAAACATGGATAGAAAATCCTAACGAACAACAGTTGGGAAGAAAGCCCGCTAGCCACAATCACCTCGCCTGGTCGGAGGATCCTTCTTTTCTTTGCGAAATTGGCTCCCTATATAGAATAGAATCAGGCGTTAGTATTGCGGAAATCCATGCTACACTAACAATGCAGTAAGATTATTTCGTTTTAATTCCGCTTATACCACTCATAATCAATAACAGAGTGGTATATTGCATGTTATGTGTGTGTTTTATGTTGCACCCCTGCTGCATGAGCATTTAATTGCGGGCGGGAGGGCGGTGCTGCACGCCGCATGTTAAAAAATACATGTATAAGCGGAATTAAAACTAAAAATCTTACTGTATTGTTAGTATCTCTTTTTTTATTTAAAAAAAAACGTTGCCCCGCATTAGGATTTTCTCCTGTATCGTGGGTGCGTTTACAAACATACAAGTTCACATGCACATGACACCCAGACGCGAAACAACAATTTGTGGATCACACAAAGAGTTGCTCCGTGCGGGTGTGCACCCGCTACCCGTTGCGCACCAACCGTGCAGTCTAAAGTCTCTGTTCCCTAAACAAAAATAAATGTCTAAAGAATACCATAGTGAAACATAAACATATGAGGAAATGATGAACTCAAGTGCTACTACTTTCTATGTAAAATGTCTTTTGAACTAGTTCACGTGTAATGACAGACATTGTGTGGTTGGAGTGTTAAAAATAAACGCCAATAATAATGTTCATGTATGCCTGTATGGGTATATTTCTAACTAGCTTCTGTCTGTGGCTTTGCTCGCGTTTTCGTGGGATAAAAAGTATCGTAACATCCAAGTCAGCTCATACTCTGTCTGTATACCAAATTTCATCAAAATCTGTTCAGTAGTTTCAGCGTGATTGAGGGATAAACATCCAAACAAACAAACATTCACATTCAAAGAGAACATGTAAAAGTGCTAAATGGATAATTCACTTTTCACCAGGTTTAATTTAGTATTGAAAATTTCGACAATTTTCATACCTAATAATAATGATGTACTTTAATATAACGGAATAAAGTCTAAAATAACAATTCATGCTAGCAAAAAAAAAAGAAATCAAATAGATATCCTTCAAGCTTGAATTTCGAATTTAAACAAAAGCGACTAATCGAGTTATGTTAATCAATTATCAATCTTAAACAATAAGTTTAAGGATAAGGAATTCTATCTGTACATTATAATTATACATATTCTTAATTTAATTATCAAATACATTTTACAGCGATGGTCAGTTTAATCAAATTCAAACATTACCAACACAGAATTAAGGTTTAAATTCCTACTACACAACATGTATCCATGATACAGGCTGTTACAATACTACCTAGTGGTATAAAGGCACGTTCTAGGTACAGGGTGATATGAATCACGTCGAGCCACGCTGTAGATCAATATGGCTTGTTTCACACACGGGCAGGCGTTGAGAAAGGCCGTGCAGTTGCATTCTATTCTGAGTCTAATGGATTAATGAATTAAGGTGGTATTGGAATGTTGAATTTTATTTCAAGCGTAGATATTAATGCCTTAGTAGTTTTTAGTAATATATTCAATGTGTTCTTGCTCGTTCTTCTCCATAGGAATCTACACTTTGGAACGAGCAAATAGCTTCACTAGAGGACTGACCGACAGACAGACGTTATTATAAAACAGTAATACTCTTTATGAGACATACTAATATTTTTTTTTATTATAAACGTTAGCGTAAGTATTTTCTCCTGTGTCGTGGATGTGTTTATAGACATACAAGTTCACATACCCATGACAACAATTTATGGATCACTCAAAGAATTGCTTCGTGCGGGAATCGAACCAGCTACACGTTGCGCGGCAGTCGGTTGCCGGTTGCCCAGCCATCGCACCAACCGTAAATACTAAATTAATTATTATGTTTTCGGCTTACTCACGTAATCATTTTAACGAAAAACTCTACAAGTAAGCCATTCTAGAGGCTAATATTCATAAGCAGTATTCTGCGACACACGACGTGGCGACTGTCGCGCTGCTACTGAATTCTCATAAATGGCCACCCATGGACACCCGAAACACCAAAGGCGTTACAAGTGCGTTGCCGGCCTTTTGGGGGTTAGGAATTTAAGGGTTGTTGGGGAATCGGGGATTGGGAAGATTGGGAATTGGGCCTTCAGTAACCTCACTCACACAACGCAAGCGTTGTTTCACGTCGGTTTTCTGTGAGGCCGTGGTATCACTCTTGTCGAGCCGGCCCATTCGTGCCGAAGCGAGGCTCTCCCACGAATATCTAGCATAGTAGCAAGCATTAGAAGTATATGAACAAAAAAAAATCTTTCTTTTTTTAAGGCTCCTATTTGTGATCAAATATCTTCACGAGTTCACACGTAAGTACTTTTTAATTTCGTCTCAAAGGTAGTTCGTGTGTGAAACATTTGTATTGACTGCACAGCTTTTGTTCAAGAGCCTCCAGTCCCCAGTCTCTTAGTAATAGGTTATCGATTGAGACTGTACGTGCTAAGGTTTGGTAATAGATGTCTACGAGTCTGATAGCATAGTGATAGTTATAATTATACCAAATACTAGTTCTCCTAGGATGGAAATAGCCTATATGTTACACTAACAATACAGTAAGATTATTTCGTTTTAATTCCGCAATGAAGCAATTCGAGCTGCGGGAGCCGCCGACTCAACACCTCGAGCGAAACAAATGTCGAGTGGTATATTGCATGTTATGTGTGTGTTTTATGTTGCACCCCTGCTGCATGAGCATTTAATTGCGGGCGGGAGGGCGGTGCTGCACGTCGCATGTTAAAAAATACATGTAGGTATAAGCGGAATTAAAACGAAATATAATTCCGAAATAGGATTTCCACAAAATAACGCCTGATTCTATTTTATATAGCCTATATGTTGTTCTAAACCAATTGTGCCGGAGACTATGTTTCCTGATGGGCATAACCTGGGTGTCTTCAAAGTCCGAGGGAATAGGTTGCTTATGGGCAGACGTGCTCCATCGTAGGCCGCATCATCACTTACCATCAGGCGAGATAGCGGCCAAACGTCGACCCATTAAATGTAAATAAAAAAAAACATAATTTACACATCATCACATCAACAGCCTGTAAATGGCCACTGCTGACCAATGCCTCTTCTTACACGGAGAAGGTTCGAGCATTAATCACCACGCTTGCTCAAGGCGGGTTGGCGATTTCAAACTTATAATTAGAAATTATAAGTCCAGGTTTCCTCACGATTTTTCCTTCACCGTTTGTCAGTGGTGTCTAAATAATCTTACATATAACTCGGAAAATATTGCTTCTTGCCGATATCCGATAAATTATAAATTTAGTTCAACGAGTAACGATGGAGTTTCTTACTTGTTCTTCTTTGTTGAAAACCACGCTTTGTAACGAGCAACTAACTACACCGACGGACAATTTAATTCAATTTAACGTTACAAAAGCGTCTAATTAAGGACTAATTGAAATAAAGGCTGGCAACGCGCCTGTGTCTCCTCTGGTGTTGCGGGTGTCCATGGGCGGCGCTGATCGACGATTACCATGAGGTGACTCGTCTGCTTGTTTACCACATATTCCATAAAAAAATAAAATAAATGCTTTAATTTTATTATTGTTTTTTAAGCTTGAACAAAAACAGATTCAATTTCAATACAATGATTTACAAGAAAACAAGCATTCTCTTGAATTTATCATTAAGTATTGAAATACGAAATGCTCTTTTAATTTAATCTTAATTACAAAAGTAAATAATATGCCTTTATTTACCTTTTGTATTCAGTTCAGTGAAATTCATCTGTAATTGGATATCGGAGCTCACTGAATAAAGCATGAAATTAAACAAGAATTAAATTAAATACTTATTTTAGTGAATTTATTCTTAACGCAACATCACGCCTTTTATCCCCGAAGGGGTAGGCAGAGGTGGTCATTACGACACGTAATGCCGCTATACAATGTACACCCACTTTTTACCCGACTGCGCCAGAAGGAGGGTTATGTTTATACTGGACCAATTGTGTTATAATTCCCATGTAATAGGGGAAAAGTGAGCCTATCACCATATACTGGACACAATTCTAGACTCCGTGCTACTACTGAGAAATTTAGTAGAGCTAAAAACCGACCAAAGAGACAGTGAGACTGCAGAAGAGTTGAGCAGTATTGTCGTATTGGTCCGGAGGTTTAAGACGCCTGCTTTTGAAGAAGATGTAATAGATAAGCTGTGAAACTATGTGACCGTTTCCACTGATATCAAATCTAACTTTGTGAGATCAATTTTACTAAAGACATTTGAATCATGAATAAAGATTTTATTTAATTATTTACTCATTAAACAAAACAACAACAAAACAATAGCCGGCAATTTTATCAAAAAGTACTATCAAAGAAAATTAAAAAAGGAACTTACTTACTTAGGTTTTAAGAATCAAAACGGATCAACAATAACAATATACAGTAACTACTAACTAGTGACATTCCTTAACCATTCTCTAAGGCAGGATTAGTACTCCATAGGCCGTTAACCCTCAAGCCGACTAGATAGCTAATCCCTTTATTGCGGGCGATCCAACTTAGTATTTGTCAAGGAGAAAAATACCAGACACTTTTTTCCACTACGCTTCTAATGAATTTTCTGTCCTGTAAGAGACTAGAATAATAATATAATGTTACAGTATTTCCTTGAAATGTTTGTAGGAAGTTTAGAGTTTAAAAATATACTTCAGTTTTAATGTTTAAACTATTTGTATATTGCGAACGGAGAGCAATGGTAGCTCACTGCCCGAACAGAACTAAACTCTGCGTAAGGCGCGTCGCGTTCCACGCCTCAAAGAGCCAGACCATCACAGATGGGGTCCAGTAGGTCTGATAAGTGGAATAAAACACACATATTTATTTCTGTAAAGTAAATCCCATTACATGGAGTCCATCAAAGACAAACCTTAACATGACACTGAGTATAAATAATCTTCTATAAATTAGCAGTAACATACAATATGAAAATTTTCAAACACCTTTTTTTGAGGAGGGAAAAGGTCTAGGGTGAGGCGACAGAGTATCAGACTCTTACTGACTAAAAATCACCCCTTTCCTACTTCGCCTTATCCAAGGCGGGAGAAATAATTGGATAAAAAAGCTATTTGTATACAATTTTGTCTGATATCGATGAGTTTCCTCATAAATTCGACTTTACAATATAAAATTATTTAGTAATTTTCTTACGGTAAGACATTTTGATGGGTTTCCTTTTGTAATAAAATACAGCGTGTGTTCAATTTATGATGTGAAGTCCAAAGGTTCCCCTGTGATCGACATTTTGTGGTGTACGTGCCCCACTTTTCTTATTTCGCTTGAGATTTATCAGCTGTAGCGATGGCAAAGATATTTTACGTATATGTTAAGAAATATCTTTCTGTTGTATTGATTATGGGGTCTTTTTGACCAGACTGCGGTTGAAAAAGGGTTTGCCGAATGACTTAGATATTTTTTTATGCCAATTGAAAACAACATTTAACTCTCGCGTTAGCTGTTGATTTATTTCCTGAGCTGTGAATAACGTAATAGGTTACTGGGGCTCCGGTTAAAGCAGGAGTAAGAACGGGGTGGTTTTAGCCAGTAAGAGAGACACTTCCTCTCACCTCACCTAAGGCGGCAGAAGTCATTGGATGATTTTCCCCCTCAAAAAAACTGTTGATTTATTAACTGAATTACTCAAGAGCATGTTAAAATTACGAGTGATTTTTTTATATTAATTTTCAAATCACATTCTACATATATCAAAAATCACTTTACAAAACCGATTTTAATTTAGCAAAATTAAACCTTAATATACCAAGTAAATAAAAAACAATTTTCTTGATTGATTTTGCAGTATATAAGTACATCAATCAGTGTTATTTTAGCCTAGTCATCCTAATAATCTGAAAGTGACTTTCATTTTTCTAAAGTTACCTGCTTTAGTATTTACTTACCTTTTTTAGTTTTTGTTTTTTTTTACTTTTATAGTTAGAACTTGCAAACTCATCATTAAGTCATTGATAAATCTAACCAATCATACTAATATTATAAATGTGAAAGTTTATTTATTTGGATGTTTGGATATTTTGTCCATCAATCACGCGAAACTGTTGAACGGATTTTGATATAATTTGGTATAGGTAAGTTCAGACAGGGAATGAGCTGATGTGAGCGATAGATACTTTATATCCCACGGGAATGCAGGCGAAGCCGCTGGCAGAAGTTAGTATTATAAATGGGAAAGTTTGTGTGTTTAAGAATAAATATCGTGTAAAGCAAAGTGAATACGTATGTATGTGGGTGAAGTGAGCATCAATCTTACTAATATTATAAATGCAAAAGTTTGAAGGATTGTGTGTTTACATGCCAAAATAGCTGAAGGTATCGAGATGAAATTTGGAACAGGGGTAGATTATGGTCTGTAATAACACATAGCACTACATAGGCTATATATTATCCCACAGAAGCGCCTTTTAAGATGCGATCTTCAACATCCATTTGCCAAGCGTGGCGATTACAGCTAAACTTCTCTGGCATGTTAAAGAAGATTTTTCAGATGGAGTTTCTTGCTCGTTTTTCTCCATAGGAATCTACACTTTGGAACTAGCAAATAGCTTTACTAGAGGACTGACCGACAGACTGGCGTTGTTAATATATATATTTGCTTTGACGTTCAAAAGTGCTTTCCCGGGTCTATTTGAAATAAATAATTTTAAGTTTGACTTTGACGCAATTTTCTACTAAAATATGATCTACCACTGAAAACTGCAGAACATTCTGTTCATGGAAATGAGAAAGAAACAAACTTGGTTAGCGAAGTTTCGACGCCAAGGATTACCGACAAAGGAATCGCTCGCTTCCAAAGATCTTCGCTTAGTTTGAAATATATTCAATTTCCGTTCTTTTAAAGTTGCTCGGTAAGACAATTTTTAGTGGAAATTGAACTATAGATTATCTTTGTGTTATCAAGTGATATGATTCTATCGAGAAAATGCAAGCAGAGATAACACTCGTTTTGCAGTGCGGAAATTGTCAACATAGAATTGTTAATGATCCTTATAATATTATGTATACAGGTAGGTATTTAATTATTTGTGTGGCGAACTTTTCTTATCTTTAAAAAAATGTTGCCCCACACTTAAATAAAATTTTCTCCTGAGTCGTCAGTGCGATTACAAACATAAATTTCACATACACGTGATACCCAGACCCGAAACAACAATTTGTGATTCACGTATCAATGGCAATAGAACACATTTTCACCGATTTCTTATGAATATTTTTCCACCTTATAGCGACCATAAAACTGTTTTACACATAAAGATAGACATCTTTCATTGGTCGATATAAATCCGAGTTCTTTTTTTGTACCGAACAGAAATACGTGTTTATTTTTACTTAATCATATTTCAATTTCTCTAACCTCTAACATTTTCCTTTATATAGTTACACTTGTATTAATAGCTTCCATCACATACAGTTCAGATCATATAAATACGCAGACAAAAAGAAAAGCACAGCCATAGGCGAGTACAAATTATCAACTTTACAGTATTACAAATAAAGTAGAAAATGTATTAACAGAATGGAATAGGCTGACCCAGTAATTATATCAGATAAATGTAAATAAACTGATAAAAAGAAAAACACAGGCATAGGCGAGCACAGATAATGAACTTTACAATTTAGCAATAAAGTAGAAAATGTATTAACAGAATGGAATAGGCTGACCTGGTAGCGTGTGCAGACTTCTTTGGACGAGGACCACAAAGGACCGCATTACTATTCAAGATTACACCCGCATTGAATGGCTTTGTTAACTGGCCGACATAGAGCGGAGGAGATGGATTATCATCGTGAATTTTGTGTCTATGCAAATGTTGTGTGTATCTTTTAATATAACTATATTAAATACTATTTAACTATATAACTATACTATTGAATATAACATAACATTTTAATTATAGTTATATTAAAACTTATACACAAGATTTTATGTTCAGATTTTAGTTAGGTTTTTGAGAATATTGGTTATTTGGTATCACCATGGATATCATATTTATAAATTACCTAAGTACCTACAGTTTTTGATCTCTAATGCACATCTCTTTTTTAATGGGGGCAATCATTTAATGATTTCTCCCGACTATGGTGAGACCAGAGGAAGTATCAGACTCTTACTGATTAAAACCCACCCTGTTCCTACTTCTGCTCTTTGAGCCGGAGCCCCTGTGACGGGGTCTTCCGCGGCTTCGTATTGGCTATCAGCCCTACTCGGCCCCATTGCTGGCCAAAGGCCTCTTCTCGCACGGAGAAGATTTGAGTATTAGTCACCACGCTTGCTCAATGCGGGTTGGCGATTTCAAACTTATAATTAGAAATTATAATAATTAGAAATTATAAGTCCAGGTTTCCTCACCATGTTTTTTTCTTCACCATTTGTCAGTGGTGCCTAAATAATCTTGGTAAGCATACATACATACTTGTAATGTTTATTTTATACAGAAAGCCTCTTTTTTTTCTTTCAAAGCCAATGTCAATATTAAAGCGCTACTGCAATGTAAATACGAAACTCCAAAAGTGCATTCAGTATTAGTATGACTGAAAGCTGTTTCAAATGGGAATGTCGAAAGTAAATAGGATGTATAATTATCTAGATTTTGCAGTACATTCATGTTTGCTTACTAAAATGTTGTATTGCGATTTGCAGGAAACTCATTTCTGGGTTAGTTATTATGAAATGTTCTATGTAGAGGTAATTAATGTTAAAATTTCTAGTATTACTAATTACACAGTTTCAAATATGTAATTATAGTTTTGGTTAGTTAGGTTTACTCGTTTTAATTTTGAGTACTCAAATTGGTTTAGTTTTCGAGTCTGGTAAAGTGTTAAAAGACTTTTATAATTCACTTTTTGATGTATGAAACTACTAAAGAGCGCGGGTGTGGGGACTACACATTTGACAGAGACCGATTAAAAGCGTTATTTCGCCACACAACTAGTGTGGGAGAGCCATGCTTCGGCATTCGAAATGCCTGGCTCGACCAGAGTAATACCACGGCCTCACAGATAACCAACGTGAAACAATGCTTGCGTTGTGTTTCGTTGTATGAGTGAGGTTACCGGAGGCCCAATTACCCAATCTTCCCAATCCTCGATTCCCGAACAACAACCCTTAAATTCCTAACCCCCAAAACTCCGGCAACGCACTTGTAACGCCTTTAATGTTTCAAGTGTCCATGGGCAGCTGCGACTGCTTACCATCAGGTGATCCGTCTGCTCGTTTACCAGATAATCCCATAAAAACCACCAAACTACAAGTTTTTTAAATCTATCATGTAATAATAAATAAAACCACCATACATGTAGTATCCTGGTAACAAGATAAACACGAATTATTAACGTCTACGATACAGTATGTTCCCAAAATCATTATCTACAGGATGTGGCTGTAATAACAACTTATCTTGTGTGACGAAGTGCTCAGAAATCCTGAGACATTAGATAGATAACTAAATCAGTGACTATGGGGGTAAATGGCGGTAATAGTAAGGGGTAAACCCCGTTTCCCATTACGGTTTACCCCTCGCGGTAGATGTGATCGCTCCACAATCTGTTAGTGATAGTTAGACATTATTTATTAGGTCTTAAATTTTTATGTTTAGGTATTTGGTAAGGTTCTTTATGGTCTGATGAGGTAAGCAGAGATGTAGTTTCTACTTATTTTGATTGTCTTTTTTAGTTCCCTGTTTAAAAAGAAATGAGTGCATTTCAAATAGTTCAATTAAGAACTGAATTTAAAGTCTCGAATGGTATGATAACAAATTATTAGGTAAGTGCCCATTTTACAAAACACTATTACAGAACAAATACTTATTGTAATGGAATGTAATTTTTTATCAAAAACTCAACTAAAAGATCTTGCTCAACTTGGGAATCTGAATCTGAGATCACAACCAGTTTACAAAGTCATAACATTGATTACTAAAACTGATATATTTGATTTTTGAACGCACTAATCTCTAGAATTACTGGTTCTAATTTTATTGAATATTTTTTTGTATTAAATAGTCCAATTAAGGAGGAAGGCTATAAGCTACCTAACATCACACTACACTTAACAGGAGCCGAACAGCAATTGAAACCGCGCGCGAATAACTAGTTAGCTAGTGACATTACCAATACAACTACACCTGGCAACACAAACCTCATACGTATGCATAATATGCATAAAACAAAACAAACATCATCCAATGCCGGCAAAAACGCTTGATACACGTAATTACACGAACGCGAAAGTGCAATGTACAGCAAAATAAAAAATATCTTCGTGATGATCGCCTGCCGTTAGACTCGTGTACTTTCACTTACTGAAGGTATAACACTCGTACAAGATTGTGTTCTGTAATACTAAGGTCAATGTCTGAATGAGGTTTTATTTAGAAATATAAACTAGGTTTTGCCCGCAACTTCGTACGCGTTTATTTTTATAAACCTTCTTCTAGAGATGCTCCGTACGGGAATCGAACTAGCTATACATTGCAGTATATTAGTGACAGCCGGTTGCCCGGCCACCACGCCAACTGTGCAATCAAGTCAAGTCAGATGTATAAATTGAAAAATCAACGAACACTTTATATGTATACATAATTATTTCTATTAAACATATTTTTAACCAAGAACCAACTAAATATTTACTTTCGAAGGAGACCAGAACCAGCAGCGTGTTCTAATACATGCGAACCCTTTAAGCTGCGATCATCAAGTCTGCTGCCAAGCGTACCAATTATGGCAAACCCTCAAACATAGAAGAGCACAGCACTGTTCGGTTGCTAATCTCTTTTACGTAAGACATCTCTTCTACGGCGATAGTAATATGTAAGTATATGAAACTAAAGGTAACATACAAATTACTGCCCGACCATATTATAACAGGGTAATTTCTGCATAGAATAACCAGACCACAACAATCAAACAAACAAATACAAAACGCAACCAACACTTATAAGACAGAACAAGTGCAAATACTGTCAAAGATAACGGTAGTCCAAGAGCCGTGTTCACAATAACCGATCATTATCCGAACACACATCGAGGAGTCACGGTCGACCAAAAATATGTATGACATGAATTGCCAAGCGTGACCGCTGCGAACGGCGCCACAGGACCCGCCCCTAGCCAGGGTCTAGTTTGTCTAATAAAGCTAGACTATTGTTAGAAAGTTTTCTTGCTAGATATTCTTGGTCATGCTTCACTTGGATTTGTGGTGAATATGAGTGGTATGAGTGATTTTTTTGATAATAATGTCTTTTAGATAGACATGGTAGTTTGGTGACGACGGAATAAAATGCATTTTGTCTCTATACACATCACATCAACAGCCTATAAGTGGCCACTGTTGACGAAAGTTCTCTTCTCCCACAAATAAGGTTTGAGCATTAATCACCACGCTTGCTCAATGCGGGCTGGCGATATCAAACTTATAAGCTCAGGTTTCCACACGATTTGTTAGTCGGATCATTCAGCAACAGCCGTCAGCTGAGCTGATTGTAAACTGACACCTGCGTACTGCCATCTGAACAGGTCCGCTCATACTGTTGTGGTTCTTTCCTCTGACACTAAGACCACTACAGAACCAACTAGCACGTTCTCTCACATTATCCTCTATTTCATTCTCTGGATTTTAAAAGAAACTATGATCTCTGAGTTTGTTTCGGCATTTCTTCTCAGAGTAGTCAGATAGGAAATACCAGCCTCATCTAGCTATTTGAAATATTGAAGTGTAAAAGTGTTATTTTTTAACCTACTAACAAAAACCTATTGGTCAATTGATGATGATAATAATGAATTGGCAATTCCAGTGGTTTCACACGTGATTTGGCATCGATACTATCGATATTTTCAGTATCGATACGAAATAATCACAAGTCATTTGTCCACCCCCAATATACTTGAGACCAAAAGACTAACTTATTGCTCCTTAAGCTACTCCATCTAAGTAATAGTTCTTTTGATTCCTTAAGCGTAAAATCGCAATCAATTTATTATTTCTATACAAAATATATTGGGTACAATTAACTCTGAGTCGGCGCTTCGTAGCGTCAAATTGTGGGTTTGTCAAGGGCCATTTGCTGACCGTCGGAACGGGCGAGTGTAATGGCTGGTGAAATGGCACGCTAAATTGAGTTATATTCCTATTATATTAATTGCGTTAATGCCTTTTCAGTTATGACACCCTGGTACCGACGCTAAATGAATGTGAATATATTTTCGTCTTTAATTTTTTTTTTGTTTGTATATGCGATTTGTTTTTGTTCTATGTTGTTTCTATGTCTATCTTGTTTGTGTTTATTGTACTTATGATGTGTTTTTTCTTGTTACAGGTAAGTTCGATCTGCTGATTCTTAAACTAGTGATTTATGGATATGAAACAAATATTTCAGTTATTTCATCTGAATATCAGGTATGAAAAAAATTTTAGTTACTTTATCTGATTTATTTCAGGATACCTCTTGCATATATAGCGCCCTGTGGTTTACCTTTCTGGGTCTAAGTTAGCGATAAAAATTGAATAGAATAGTAGTAGTATAAAACTAATAAAAAACAACCTTAACTCCAAAACGTAAAATGCATTTTTTATCACTACTTTCCTTACCAAAATCTTTCATAAACTCATCCGCTATAGTATAACAAACACACACGCTAAACCTAATTCCAAAAACCATTGAAATACATAACATAGAGACATATACTCATACTACCTACTTATCACACCATCAAACTCTGATACACCATGAACACTTTATCTTAATACGGCGAAAGCTGATTGCAAGCAATGGCTGTTTAATGTCGCAGAAAATAATACACTTCTGTTAAGACAAGTTACACATCAAGCTCTACATAACCAGTTTATCTTGGCCCGCCTTGTATGATCTGTTCAAGCATTCAACGGTCAGCTTATACTGGTTATGTCTAGCCTGATGTGTGTACAAGCAATTATATGGCAGCTTGGTGGAAACATTCTTATGGGATTGTTGTGTGTATGACTTGAACTTTGAAGTAGGTCGTGGAATTATAATGTCATGAAAGCATAATATTACCCTAAGGGCGCTTTTCTACCAAGCATCATCTATGCATCTTTGCAGCACATAGTTTAGTATAAATGGAAACGGTCACGTAGTTTCACAGTTTAGCACATCTCTGGTAGAAAAGCACCTCATTATAAGTTTTTAAACTGACAAAATCATAGACTAACACTATCGTTAGAACTTCAGACCAGTTCATCCGTGATCATGGCGCTTGCAACAGTGCCGAAATATCGGAAACTCATAGACATAAATAAACATATCCCGTTTCAAGTTCTAATGAAAAAACTTCTATATACTTATAATTTCAATGAAATTCTAAATCCATTCAACAATTTCGGTTACCTTCATAATTCGCACTCTCAGAATGAAATTGACCGAATCCAAAAACTGTAAGTAGTGTGAAATGAGCCAGAAAGTCTCAAAAAAATATAGTATTGAATACATTTTAGTATATCTCTTTCGTATTCCATAACATACAATTGATTTTTACTATATTTATGGACTACTTCTTTGGTACATTTTGTAACGTCAGTTTATGATAAAATCGAATATTACAGACATTTTCAGTTAAGTCACTTTCATTCTAAGGGTGCGATATGTTGCTATCTATATACACCCAAACGATTTCATCTCCAAACATGACCACAACATTAGTTTAGCCAACAGAAGTCACGTCGCGTGTTAAGTAGATCATTAGCCGCAGCGAACTAATCTGTCACGCTGTATCTGCGTAGAAACTCAGTGGTAATCAGGAACATTCCGATCCGTCTCATGTTACGCTAATGTCGTGAAAAGAAAAGTCTGTCACTTTGGATACTTAATGTAATAATTATTGTGTTTGTTATTCTTGTTGGGTGGACTGCCTAGCTGGCTACCGGGGCTCTGGCTCGAAAAGCAGGAGTAGGAACGGGATGGTTTTTTGCCAGTAAGAGTCTGACACTCCCTCTCGCCTTGCTTAAGACGGGAGAAGTCATTAGATGACTTTTCAAAAAAGGATGATGGAATTAATGTTTTTTTTTTATCATCAACTAGTTACTTCCGCGAGGTTTCACCAGCTCGGCGTCTATTGATCGTAGCATGATTATAGCCTTCTTCAATAAATTTACTATCTAACAATAAAAGAATTATTGAAATCGGACCTGTAGTTCCGGAGATTAATGCGTTTATAACAAACAAGCTCTTCAGCTTTATATATTGGTATTGGTATAGATAATCGACACTTTTTGACATTCTGCAGATAGACAATGTAGGTACCTCCTGTACGTAAGAGGGATCTCTATACCTTATACTTTTACTTATGGAGAACATTATATTATTTTGGCAATAACGTAAATTAAAGTTTAAATAAATAAACAAAATAAATTCTCAACTACAACTACTCGCAAGACAACAACTACAACTACTCTTTAAAACCAGTACTCCCAAACCAAATCAAATCAAGTTTAATACATAGTATGTCTCGATAATACAAATTGAATGTTGAACCGATGGAGCTCAACTTTCTTACGATACAATCACTTTCACTGGCGAGTCCGTGACCAACAGCCGCCGGCGGTTCCGTGGTTACCTTAACTAATTACTTGACTTACGGAAGGAAGCGACTGATTCATGTGTTGCCGACCTGATCTTGAAAGGGAAAGGTTTTCGTGATTTATAATCAGGTATGTGGAGCATTTGTGTGTAGCTGTTAGCTTCTGCAAGCGGCTCTTCCACATTCCCGTTGGATAAAAGTAACCTATGTATTAGTCCAGACGTGAATAACAAATATACACACAAACGCATTCACTAACTTTCGCATTTGTAAATATTAAGTAAAATTAAAACTGATTTTTCTTGATCGAAGCTTGAAGAGCAATCGAATTTTTATAATCTTTAATTTGCGACTGTTTTAATCTCATAATCAGTAAATTTTTCAATGTGTATAATACAGTATATTGTACACAGGCTGAATTGATGATGAATTTTACATTATACTCAATATCCACCACTCAATTTACTAGAAATGTACTTTAAATATATAATGTAGCAATCCACGACCTAAAATCTAAAATCAACGGCCAAAACAACAATGGTCCCAAAATAGTACCTTGCGGAAATTGATGGATTGAAGTCAAATGCTTTCTCACTAAATGTAAAAGGAATGAAATGGCATTGAATAATGATATTGTCACGAATTCATCGATTCGAATTCAAGTATTAGGTTCTATATTTATTATTAAGAACTTAATTGAATTTTCAATTACGGGGTTCTAAGTTCTCAGTAATGGTTCTAAACTTTGAATCGTCCTTACTTGTCGATATTAAACTTAATTGATAATGGTTTTTTTCTGGGTAAAAGGGATGAGTGTGATTCATACATAATATATATTTTTAATTATTATGTTATCGGCTTACTCACGTAATTGTTTGACGAGCAACTCGATTCGTAATTTAGTATGTCTCACGAAATATAATGTATAATAAAAAAAAATTAAGCATTTTTTCGACAGTGCATATACACACAGATACAAGGATTATAAAAAACTACGCACACACAAATACGTACGGTATATGATACAAAATATAAGAAAAAAATATGTATGTTTCAGTTTTTCTTTATTTTCTCTTGACCACTTTCTTACTAATTCTTCCGAAGTCGCCGATGATTTTCTCCTTAAAGCCCAGAAACCTTCTAGTTTATAAGAATATACAAGTAAGTGGGAGAATCCAGGAGCCCATAGCACAGGTTATCCTCTAATCCTCGGATTCCTGACTTCCACCACTTGCCATTTAATTTATTAAAAAAAAACGTAACGGCCAAATTCAGAACCTCCTCCCTTTTATGAAGTCAGTTTAAACCCGGTCGTGCAACATATTAAATAATTTATTATATTAACGATATTATAAGCTTACTTTTAAGACTGTGTTATTTATATTCAGAACTTAATTAAACAAAATCAAAAATATAATATAAAATCATACGATATTATTCAGACACCGACACAAAAGGCCACAAAATAAATAATCACGATGGAATAAAGAAAGATAAGATGCTTCGACACTTCAAAGCGAATCAGAGCAACCATTTTGGATTCAAAGACACACAATCAAACGTCTCCGTCTCGAGTCATTTGATTACAAACCATTGTTGAAGCCAAGCAATACGGGCTATTGGAATTCTCTTGAAAATTTCGGTAATAAGTATTATTGTGACTTGACGTTCATTATTACGTATAATATAATATTTTATGCGGTAAAAATTCGTTTTGTTTTGACTACGTCTTCGTTGTCGTATCGTCACGCCTTTTATCTCAGATGCGGTAGGCAGAGGTGCACATTACGGCACGTCATGACACTGTGCAATGTAGGTACACCCACTTTTCACAATTTATGTCATATAAGTCACATGTAATAGGGGGTGAGCCTATTGCCAAATACTGGGCACAATTTGGCATGAAATGGCTGGACCGATTTTGACGAGTAGGTAGCTGATATAGCTGAAGAACTAACTTAGGCTTTATTTTAGAAAAAATGAAAGACCCAGATTCCGTCATCGGTCATATTCTAGAACGAAGTCCCTGGTAACAGCTAGTACTACATATTAATAAGTGTGGGAGGCCATCCTTCGGTAGTTACCGGAGGCCCAATTCCGCCCTTCCTAATCCCCGATTCCCCAACAACCCTTAAAATGGTTAAATTCCTAACCCCAAAAGGCCGGTAACGCACTTGTAACGCCTCTGGTGTTTCAAGTGTCCATGGGCGGCGGCGATTGCTTACCATCGGGTGATACGTCTGCTCAATAAAAAAAAAAAACACAAACTGCAATGAGGCGAATTTTTTGTATGACTTAATGTTATTTCTTTCACCTGCAAGTCATTGAGACTTGCAAGTCATCGCACATAAGCAGAGATGATGATTGCAGAGTTCATTCAAATTGTTCATGACCCTGACTTAGTAGATAATGAGTTCAAAAGTGAAATTAAACTTTAAGAATGAAGATGCAGAATTTAAAATTGAGTGTTGGCTTTTTTACGTTGGTATGTCTTAGTTTTGTTTGTGATTAATGATTAATGTGAATTCCAATTGTACATTCTACTTATATTTTATTTTTCTTCTGGTGGTAATCGAGTCCCCAATACAGTGAAACTATTTTTAATATGGACATATTAAAAATAGTTTACTAGTTTTCCACCCATTGCTTCACTCATGTAGTCAAAAGAAAATAATATTTGCAAAAAATATTCTTATTACCAAGCATTTTCATCAAACTAGATTAGTGTAAGAATTTAAAAGGTGATATTATATCTTAAAAAAGCACTGCCTTACACTAGGATTTCCTCCTGTGTCGTGGGTGCGTTTACAAACATACAAATTCACATACACATGACACCTAGACCCGAAACAATAAAAATTGCTCCGTGCGGGAATCAAACCTGCTATACGTTTCACGGTAGCCAGTTGCTCAGCCACCGCCAACCATGCTGTCAATGATGATATGAAACAATATCATTGAAGACGCATAGTATAATTCATAAACACGGTTTTAATTTTAAAGTAATTTTAACAACTTGTCTGACAAAAATGTGTGTCCAGTTGTAATGACCAGGGTTCTTTTTTTATGAAACCAAACGTAAACGAGCTGACGTATCACCATGGTAAGCAATCGCTGTCGCCCATGGACACTTGAAACACCAGAGGCGTTACAAGTGCGTTGCAGGCCCTATGGGGGTTAGGAATTTAAGGGTTGTTGCTCGGGAATCGGGGATTAGAAGAATTGGGAAGGGGGAATGGAGCCTCCGGTAACCTCACTCACACAACGAAACACAAGGCAAGCATTGTTTCACATTGGTTTTCTGTAAGGCCGTAATATCACTCCGGTCGAGCCGGCCCATTCGTGCCGAAGCATGGTTCTCCTACTCTTGTTAAGCTCGATGTTAGAAAATAAACAAGTGCAGGGTACACACTAAATTTAATTTTCAAAGTCCAAAGTAAAACAATCGAGGCCTTGCTTTAAAGCACCCGTGCTTGGTACTACACTGTAAAACAAAACTAAAATATAAATCCAATTAAAAGTTTTATAAAAACAAGGCAACGTGCAACGATGCGATGCAATGCAACGTCACGCCTTTTATCCCCGAAGGGGTAGGCAGAGGTGCACATTACGGCACGTAATGCTACTGTACAATGTACACTCACTTTTCATTGGCAATAGGCCCAATGAAAAGTGAGTGTACATTGTACAGTGTACATATTGTGTCCAGTAGACACAATTCCAGACTCCGTGCTACCACTGAGAAATTTTCGAAAAACCGAAAATAACCCAGTAATACTTACTTTGCCTGACCTGGGAATCGAACCCGAGACCCCTTGTCCGGCAGTCGCACTTGCGACCACTCGACCAACGAGGCAGGCAGTTTCATAAAAAAAAATGTGAATATACCTATATTAATACATATAAGTCTCAACAATATTTTGAATAACTTTTAAAAATAAAAACTAGCAACCGCATATAGTTTTATTCACAACATAAACAAAACCGGGATTAAATTATTTTATGCAGCGTACGAAAAGGTAGGATTTTCAAATGTGCGGAAAAATATAATTTAAAAAATCCGGATTGAAATATTTTGTGGGATGATACTATTCAGATTCAAACTACTATAAAATAAGCAAAAAATTGTTTATCTAAAGTAAAGTTATAAGTATTACGATGACAAAAATGATCACCTTTTCGTGAACACGCAAAATATTGTCAAAAATATTAAATGAAGAAGAAGTAATCCAACATTACATAAAACATTAAAAGATATTTATTGGCAACTGTATCTAAATTACATATATTAGTGCAATTAGGTGTAGTCTGTCCCAGAGCTGCGGACAACTCAACGGGTTACTGGGGCTCCAGCTCAAAGCAGAAGTAGGAAAGGGGTGGTTTATAGTCAATAAGAGTCTGATACTCTCTCGCCTCACAGGCGGGAGAGAAGCCATAGGATGATATTCCCCCCTCAAAAAAGGTGTAGTTTAAAAAATATCATATTGCATTTTGCAGCTCTATAGTTTATTTATACTCAGTATTCTGCTTGCCTTTGATGGACTCCATGTAATGGGATTTACTTTACAGAAATAAATATGTGCGTTTTATTCCACTTATCTTACTTTTTTTTATTATAAATGCGAAAGTTTATGTGTTTATGTATTTGTGTATATGTTTGTTACTCAAGCACGTCAGAACGGTTGACCCTTCAACCGGGAGGGATGAAATTTGGAACAGAGATAAAATATGATGTTTTTTTTGAGGGAGAAAAATCATCTAATGACCACTCCCACCATGACTGAGGCAAGAGGGAGTGTTAGACTATTACTGACTAAAACACATCCTTATCTCTGAAAATCCTGAAAATCAGGAGGGCAGCTTCTCCTGATTTTCGAACCGGACCGGAGCCCCGGAGTAAAAAAAATAATTGCTAAAAATTATTTATATTTATTCGTTTAACGTTAACATAATCGTCATTACATTGATAAATAACAGTTTACTTGCATAAGAAACAAATCCAGATTGAATACTAGTTTTGTTAGTTATAGTCTTATTATCCCTATTAGCAATCGAACTCAACATATTTTACTCCATACACATGTTACGAAAAAGAACCAAACTTAAGTACTGAATTTATATCACATACCCACTTACAACGTACTTTAAGCTCTATACCGTTACGTTAAGTGCTAAATTCGTGACGTGCCAAGAATTTATAGTTAACAGACTAATTTCTATGTAAGACCAGTGCTTATACTGGTAAATATCAAGTTGTACATAACCATTTTATCTTGGCCTCGCTCTGTACGATCTATCCACAGATTCGTAGGTCAGTTTATACTGGTTTGTGTAGGTTGATGTGTAGCGGTGTACTGAATGCTGTTAGAACGTTTGCTCACACAGCTCACGATGTAACAACTATTTGATATACAAGATCTCGATATATTTATGAGATGGTGATACGTGCTGTCTGTCAAAATGTAAAGAAATGCTAAAATATAAAAAGTACGGTCCCGAGATTTTTGGTAGAAGTGGATCTAAAGCTTTTTGGCTATTAATGTTATAAAACTTATAACGCTTTTTGGAGAATTATTTTTATATGCCTTTTTTGAGGCCAAAAAAAACTATCCAATGTCTTCTCCCGCCTTGGGCGAGACGAAAGAGAGCGTCAGACTCTTACTGACTAAAAACTACTTTGTTTTTACTCCTGCTTTTCGAGCTGGAGCCCCGATAACCCGCTAGGCAATCCGCAACTCTCTCTTGCGTCACCCAAAGCGAGATAAGTCATAGGAAGCTTTTACCACCTCAAAAAAAGGGGAAAGTACAACAAACATAAGGTTTAAAAAAGAACAAACTCAAAACAATAGTAAAATCGTACCTACACAACAGAACAGAAACAAGTATTCGATACAATCTCCGGAATGAGCCAAACAAAGGTAAAAGTACATGTAAATGAAAACCAGTATACACAGCACATCAAGCTACATCAAACAAGCAAACATCCACATTGCATTCTCAACCGTATCACTAGACGTTAAAGTTGAAAAGCTTTTGCATTAGCAGGATAGCTTCACGTGCTATGGTCGGTACATAAAAATGGAGGTAAAATCTAGGGGTGACCGTATCAGATAATACGAGTACTCCCATGTATACGGGTAACCGGAAATATACCCATAAGATTACCACATCCCATCGCCCGGTTTTATTTAAAATCCGGTTAAGTTACAACCGTGTAGACCGTTCTTTCTTTTGACC